>NC_055689.1:4147219-4751385 GCF_017639745.1 Melanotaenia boesemani | reverse complement strand
CCTCTGTGTTGTCAGGTTGTAAGCATCCACATTTCAGTGGAGTTAATAACTTTTTTGCAATGTCATGGCAACAAGTTACTCTCCTGTCAATACTGGCAAAAAAAAAAAAAAAGGTAGAAAAGATAATCAAAACTTTATTAGATTCCTTCCACATCTACATTAATAAGAAAGAGGATAAATATTGGTACAAAGACATCCGTGAAGTGGTAATTCTGCTTTACAGTTCATAAGTGCTTTGATCAAATTTAATCTCTAATAAAAATTTACTGGCTTATTGTCTAATTTTCAATTATTGACATTCTCAGAGGGAAACAGCTCCTGGGGCTCAAGTGGTTAAGATAAAAAGTACAGAAAGACAGAATCACGTGTTAGTTTGTTAATTTTAATACAGAATATCACATGCCTGGGGACTGGTTGATGATATTATCAGATTATGGCATTTATCGTTTAATTATAATAACAAAAAAATATTCAGAGGAAAATTCTGTTGAAGAAAACCTTTCATGTTTTCCACACGTGCAATCATTGATTGTAATATAAATCACTTCAATGTGGAATTAAATGAGGCATTTCTGCCTTCATTTCCTAACCATCCGCCATTTTCTAATCAAATCGCTTTCATCAAGAGCTCATCTAGTTGTTGCGAACTATGTTAATGTGTTAAAATGAGCCGAGTGTGGCTGCAATCAGCTCCGACTTTCATTACTGTATGATAGAAAATAATTGGAAGGCAGAGAAGAGGAAAAACAAGAGGATTATGCGTCAGCATTGGAAAAAATGTTCCATCTAATTAAATCAAATGTGCCCTTCACTTTAGAAAAGTTCCATATCTTGTTATGATCTCTCAGTGGCTGCTGGTAACCTGCATGGGACGCCTGAAAAAAATCCAGAAAATTAGATTAAACTCCTTGTTCCTTGTTTTTATCCACCTACCTAAATGGAAATCACACACTAAAAAGGTTTGTTCAGAGTGACAACAGCAGCAATAAGACATACTTCAAATAATAATTTAACCACCGCATTTCAGAAACAGCTTAAAAGCAAGGTAATTAATCTTCCTCTCATTCTGCTGTGTTCCCTGGAAGTAAAGACCAGCTTTATGTTAATTCTGCTTCATGTACATAAAGCATTACATTGTAAAACATTATTAAAGGAGAGTGTTCAGTTTTAGAAGATTTAATCAAAGAACTTTTCTCTGTTTTACCAAACAACTTAAAGAGTGTCCACAGCCGAGGACACACAACAATGAGACAAATTCTGATGTCAGGTTAAAATTAAGCCAGGCTGCATTTTAAGCTAATTAAAAAAGACTTAGCAACTGTAGAATAGGCACCCACCGGCCACTTTATCAGGTGCACCTTGCTAGTAGTGGGTTGGACCCTTTTTTCCTTCAGAACTGCCTTAATTCTTGGTGTCATAGATTCAACAATGTGATGGAAACCTTCCTCAGAGGTTTTGCTCCATATTGACATGACAGCATCACACAGTTGCTGCAGGTTTGTCTGAGATGATCTGAGCTTTGTGACATGGTGCATTATCCTGCTGGAAGTAGCATCAGAAGATGCTCCACTGTGGTCATAAAGGGATGGACATGGTCAGCAACAATACTCAGGTAGCGTGGTGGTTAAACCAGACCACGTTGGTACTAAGGAGCCTTACGCAACCAACAGCCTGAACTGTTGATCCAAGGCAGGATGGATCTATGCTTTCATATTGCTTCCAGCAAATTTTGACCCTACCATCGGAATGTGGACCTGAAATGGAGACCAGGCAACATTTTTCCATCTCGTATTGTAGCTGCATTCAGCTGTAGCTGAATTGTAGCTGCAATGTCACCAAATTTAAATCATCTCCAACACACAGACACAGCTCCTCAAGCTATTTTTAACTGGCTTTTGGAATGGAAAAAAACAAACAAACAAAAAAACAAACAAAAAAAACAACATTGGTTTGGGACCTGAAAAATCAGTTCCCAATGTGCACCAAAAATATTGATTCCAAATAGCAATCCATAATGTCATCAGTGGGTGAAGGCTGGCTTCACCTGAATACCAGACCACTGGAGTAGTTAGGTTTCAATACAGTAAGAAAAAAGAAAAAAACAAAAGAAAAGCCAACGCTAGACCAATGCTGCCTGTCAGTTGTTGCGTTTCCATTAGCCATTAAACCATAATATCTCAATATAAAACAGTAATGGACAGACCTAAATTTAAAAAAAACTATCCAATATCACCTAAAAGTTTTAACACTCTCATGAAGTGGTTTTTCAGACGTGTCAGTATAGAAGTATATCTCAAAAGTGTAATGGAAACTCTTTTTTTCACATTTACACATCAAAGGGACATTACGTAGGGGTCACGTGACCAGTCCATTTTAGGTAAAGATGGCACAGTATGTATGGACGGAGGAGACGGAAATCTATTTACAAATAATTAAAGAGAAAACATAACCGTCATTCAAGTCTTTGACCACAAGTCCAAGTCAATTCTCAAGTCTCTGATCACAAGTTCATGTCAAGTCTCAAGTCTTTGACTCCAAGTCATGTCACAACTGAGTTTTAGTTGTAATGAGTTATTTCCCATGTGACTCCTTCCGTCTGGTCAGCTTAGAAGATGCATTATAATATGCAAGAAATTTAAAATCCATACTCACCCTTTATCTACCAGCACTTAGTAATAACACTGATCTGTAGCTTAAAAAGAAAAATGCTCGTCTGCTCCTCTGGAAAATTTCTTTGCTTTACTGAATTTGGAAAATCTGTAGATGAACATGAACATTTATCCAGATTAGTAAAATGTTTTTAACATAACTTATCTATGAGTTTTTAATGTGAACCATGCATGTCTGTGTGATGTTACATCAGTGTTACGTCTGGGAAAATGACAGCAGACAGGAGATCGAAATGACAGAAGATAATGAAACAAGTAAGATTGTTCATGAGTTTCAAATTGAATGTCCAAGTCAAGTCTCAAGTCTTTTGAGTGCCAGTCCAAGTTGAGTCTCAAGTTCCTGGAAATGCGACTTAAGTTTGACTTGAGTCTGAGTGCCAGACTTTAGTCGCTTACACGACAGCGTGGAAAGGGATGGATCCAGAAATATGAGAAATTTCTTTGTGGCTGTGGTACTTTTCCTTGACCCAGAGCTTCAGTAATATTCTTGTCAGTTTGTATGAAACGACCATGCATGTCTGAAAACATTCCACACAGAAAGACGGATGAATGAAAGATAATAAGCAATGATTATTATGATCATTCTGTGCGACATGTGAGAGCATCTATGTGTGAACGTGACAACATTTGTCAGTAAACCATCTGTAGCACGATTAAAGCCAATTATCACATGAAAATAAACATACACTGCAGCAAATCTGTCCACCACAACCCCAAAAAATCCCCTGGTTTTACATATTCTAAGAGAACCTGCAGCTGGATGTTAAATGACAAATTTATTCTCTTTATTTCTGCTCATCCCCTCTGGCTGCAGTCTTTTTATTTATTTATTACATTTTTTTGTGGGTGATATTTACATTTTCATTGGTATGGTGAAAAGCTCATTTACATGTTTTAGTAAAGTCAGCTTTTAAGTTTGTTGAATTTGTTCATTTTAGCTGCAGAGGTTTAATCAGTCTGGCAGAGGTCCTGAAATCACAATCACCTCAAAACATGCAAACGATGCTGCTGAACAGCCTGTGTGTGTTTTTATTTTAATGCAGGAGGCTTAACATTTGCATGTGAATCATCAATTACTGCTCATGAAAATGGAAGATTTGTTGTTGGGTTTTTTATGGGACCTCTAAAACACTTGCTCGACATGGTGTTGTTTCCTGAAGTCCCTCTTCTTCTTGTTTTTCTCTCGACTTTTCATTATCCTTACAAATCTCCCAGTGTGCTAACAAGCTGCTTCGCTCAGTGAGTGAACAGAAGGAGCTCAGGGGGGAGAAGAGGATCAGAGAGACTTGGAGCTCTTGGGTTGGTGTGTGTGCTAAGAGATTCACATCTTCTTTTTTTTCCCTCATACAGCTGGGGCTCAATTAGTGTCCATTTTTGCTAATTAAGTACACTCTGTCTGAATCAGTGGTGCAAAGACTAACGTTGTTTGTCAAATCATACGCTGTATCCGGCTTGCTGCCCCTGAGGCAGGCTGGAGGCCTCTCTGCTGTACAATGCTCTTCCTCTTCCTTCGTGTGTTCAGAGATGAAGAGAGGAAATAAAGAATTCCCTGTGGTTTCGATAGTGGGTATTTACTCATTTTTTTCTCCAGTCTTGTTTACACAAAATCCTACTTGCAAGGAGTGCTGCTTTAACAATGAGGAAGGGGCAAAAGTGTCAATACTGGTCTCTTTGCATGATCTGGTTCTTTTTCAGCTGGAACCCTTGATGCTTAACGTCTATTTCTGCATGACATTTGTTACTGGAGTGCCGTGCAGAAGCACAGCTGAAGGCACAGCAGCAGAGTTTTGTGCATATTTTTCTAACAATGAGGAGTAGAGTAAGCTTGGCAGAGCAGATAAATCCTAAAGGACTTGAAGAAGAGACCCACAGTCACAGACATTTACAGTGTGAAAATACCCTCACTGGTGTCTGAAGTTAACACTTTGTAGTATGATATGTGTTAAATTGCCCTCACAGAGAGAGCTGGGTCCAAGACTGTCAATCTCTACACACCATCTGCGTACGGTATTAATTTCTGAAACAAGACCACGGTTCTTCTGCAGAGGGGTCAGACTTCTCCAAAATGATCTGTCAGCCCCTTCATCCCCTGTCGCACTCTTATCAATGCTGCACACTTTCCTCTTCACTGTTGCCATGGATACGGTTTGGCAAGGATGAGTGGTATCAAAAGAGCTGTGGAGTTTAGCAAAGACTCTTCTCCACACTTACCTTTGTTATGTAGCTCTAATCCCTTCCTTTTGATCTTCTTTTGATGGAGACACTAAACCTGGAGGAATTCAGGATGTAACTTACAAAACCTTATGCTTCTGTTTGACTGGATGAGACGGCGATTCTCTTCAGACAGATACTCTGGGTCTGACTGGGTTGCTCTCTTCCACAGATTGGGAACCTCTAATAATCAGAAACACAGGATTACTCTAATTCATACTTTAAAGTAATAAAAAGACAAAAAAAAAACAACCAAAAAACAAAAACACACACAAAAAAAAAAAAAACAAACAAACAAAAACACATAAAACAATTGCCTTAATCATTTCAGCTCAACAAAACTGGACTGTTTGCCCCTTAAAGCTCCACTAGATCGCTGGTGCTCCAGAGGGTTAATGCGTATTTGTCAACAGTTTCTGAGGAACAGTAGTGTGTAACACAGTATGGTAAATTGTGATGGATAGCTACCCTTTAGGTGATCTACGGATGTTTTCCAGGTATTTATATCCCATCCAGGAGGTTTACAATCCAGCCACAAAATGAAGTGTTTATTCAGAGACTTTATATGGTAAATCCACAATGAGTAACATGATAACAGCATTATTTATCACATTTTCATAATAATAATATTGATGAATATCAATATAATTTTGCCAAAAGACCTCTTTTTTAACCTGGATATCATGATAAAACCACTTCCTGTCCAACGACCAACCAAATAGCTTAAATTGACGGTAATGTCCAATCAGGAGCAGCCAAAGTGAACAGAGTGAGTGAGCAGAAGGATCTATGTCTGTCTGAAAAGAAAAAAAATGGTTCTCTATGGCTGGAATAAAGCCAAGAACATATTTTTGATGCTCAGTGGTGCCAAAAACCAGCTGAGTTGAAATTGGTTTAGTGGGGATAGTAGGTAAATAGTAGCATAAATAACTGTAAATAGCTGGATGAACAAGTGTAAATATGTAAATAGTTTCTGTTGTGTGTTTGTTTCAATGCCAATATTTTTTCTCCTGAAAGCCAAGACTTGAGAAAATGATGTGCAGATGAGAAAAAGCTTGGTCACTGTTGATCTGTATGTTATTTCTACAAATGTTAGTAATAAATTTTGTTTTGTTGTTTCGGTTGGCCTTTATGGAGCTATATTTATTGATTGATTTTACATCATTTTAGCCACAAAGTCTGACAACTGTCGCTGTCCTGAAAAAAGTAAGGTTTGGATGTTGACTAGGATTAAAAGGGTTGAGCTTCTACTTGCATTTTGACATAAAAAATAAGGACCAAATAAAAGAAAAAAAAAGGCTTATTATGGCCCTAAAATACTCTTAACATCTAAACATCTAAGAAGTGAGAAAATCTGTGCATAGTGGAATATCTTTGCTGTAATGCTTCTTGTAAATAAACCATTTGCTATCAGTCACCTTCCTGGGAGACAGGAAGGTGACTGAACATATTATATAAGGTAGAACAGAAAATTAAACAGGCACAACAGCTCCTCTTGTTTGGGCCAACTCCACGTTATTTATATAGCACTTTCAAAACAACACGGTTGACCAAAGTGCTTCACACCAAATAAAAACAATAAAATAATAAAAAGAGAGCCATGTTTCCGGTTAAGACTCAAAGTGA
The DNA here is from genome assembly GCF_017639745.1 of Melanotaenia boesemani. Taxonomy (NCBI): domain Eukaryota; kingdom Metazoa; phylum Chordata; class Actinopteri; order Atheriniformes; family Melanotaeniidae; genus Melanotaenia; species Melanotaenia boesemani. Next base: position 4,744,879 of record NC_055689.1, on the reverse strand, counting down.
AACTTGAAGTGCAGTTTAAGTGCAGCTGCTTATTAACGCTGCAAACTTCCTTTTTTAACTGCAAACTCGTTTGCATGTGTATATTTGGGGGGTATTTGTTTAATACATGCAAATTACACACTGATTCTATAATTTTGTACTTACAGTTGAGTGATTCCAGAATTATAATTATTGTTCCGTTCGATCTTTAAAAAAGCCAAAAAATTACAACAATTATATTAAGTTTTTATTTGGATTTTTCAAAGCCAAAATGTTCAGCTGTTAAATTAAATAGTTTGTGTTAAATAAGATTTTTTTCTTCCCCCAAAATGAAACATCTAAATGTACATCCTCCAAGAAGGGTGACTGTATCATTCTTGCCAGGGTTTGTATGTTAGCAAGTAAGCTAATGTCAGCAGCTTTGCTATGTCAAAATATTGAGCAGGTATTGATTGGGTAAATACTCTCAGCCATTACACACCAGCTCTCTGGTCTTCCAACTATCGGACTTTAAACTGCAGTACATATCACCCCACATTACTGCTGTTCCTCTTTGACATTTTCCCCTGAGAAGGCAGGCTAGATTGTCAGATTACAAGAAGTACACCATTTTCACTTCTCTGTAGTAGCTTTCTGTCTGTCATCAGCCCACACAAAACAACAGTTTTAATGACAGAAAATGTGTGCCTCCAAAAGCTTTTCTCCACTTTTCATCCAAGGCAAGGTTATGTTCCAAGATAACAATTTGTACTGGAACCAGAAGCATTTCTTTAAAAGGACCATTTACCATCTAAAGTATTGCACCACTGTAGATTAATTTCAGTATCGTGTCTGTTTGCAAAGCAGTCTCTGTGCTGTGATCAGATTTTATCCAAGTATTATATTCTGAACTGTGTTGTCCAGTGTTTCATCTGAAAGCATTTACTTTTCTTTTATGGTCACTCACTCGGATGTCTGACTTCATTTTCCTTGCATTTCTTTAATCTCTGGTTATTATTCAGATATTAATTTGTGTAAAACTAAACACTTAACAAGGTAAAAGGGCAAAAACTTGAGAAAAGTTTAAATTGTTTTGGTAAATGGAATTATCTATTGTCATTGTTGCTGCTTTTATCTAAAAATGAACAAGAAGTGGCTCAGATGAATGATCAGTTAGCCTTCAATCATGAGATATACACATAACACCACTTTAAAATCCCATGTCAAAAACTGGATCTAGCCACCCAGACCTGTTCTCACAGCTAGATGCTCTGCAGCGCACAGATACAGATATGTAGTTGCCCGCTGTATTTACTGCCTTGCTTTTGTATTTGAGTGTTTTGTTCTTGTTATATATCTTCTCATGTGCAGGGCATGTTTATATATACGTATGTAAATATTTGCTGCACCCTTTGTATATTTTATTAAAGTGTGACCTCATGAACTTGAAATATAGACCAAGACCAAAACAGGCCTCACGACAAAGTTCAGGGGGACGACTCGGAGGCCGAGCAGACAAGAGGGTCAGTTCAGGAAGCCTGCCTGGGGGCCGGACAGACCGGGGCAGAATCTCCGGTGGTCGACCTGGAGGTCGAGAAGACTTGGGCCGAACCTCTGGAGGATGACCCGGAGGACGAGCAGACAACAGGGTTTCTGGTGGACGAGCAGGCTTGGACTGGAGCTCCGGACGGGCAGGCTGGATCTCCAGAGGCTGAATCTCTGGAAGGTGGACTGACTGGAACTGACTATCCAGAGGGCTCAACAGGCACCATAACGCGACGAGCCCTGGAACCAGAGAACATAGCATAGTCAAATTGTCAACCTCAGGCAGGTAGGAGCGATCTTCTCGGCGCCGGGGACCAGAAAAGGAAGAGGAGCGTCTTGACCAGGGACCTCCTCAGGAACAGGGACCATAAAAGAGGTGTCACAACGGGAGACCCCCTCAGGAACAGGAACCTGAAGAGACGGGCAGGACCTGGGCGCTGGCGTGGGACGCCGAAGAGCTGGGCAGGACCTTGAAGCTGGCGTCGGACATTGCAGTGCTGGAGTAGGCCTGGGAGCTGGTGTGGGGTGCTGAGGCACTAGAGCTGGAGGCAACACTGGAGACATAGGCCTGGGAGCTGGTGGCGACGGTGTGCAGTGAGGTCGTCTACAGCCTCGCCTCCTTCTACCTCCCGTCGCAGTCCATGCAGACCCATGTGGTGTGGGTCTGCCTGGGGGTGTCCAGATCGCCAGTCAGGACCCCCAGAATGGGGATCTCTCAGGTAAATCCTCCGTCTGAGAAGTCCGCCACTCAAGCCAGCTCACCATTTCATCTGCCTCATCTGAATGAGACCAGTCCATGTCAGGGGAATCACCCATCCAGGGATCACTTCCCCATAGCCATCTCTCCAGTACTGCAGATGGAATGTAGGGAGGGCCCGCTTGGTAAGTGCTGAGCCGGTTCTTTCTGCCTGCTGGGTCCATTTCTGGTCAGATTTCTGGTCGGACTACTGTCATGGTCTGCGGTGGAGGTGAGGACCCAATTGCAGGCAGTCAGGGCAGGAGGCAGAATCGGTGCAGGTGAAAGGTTTATTTACCAAAACTCAAGACAGGAAACCACACAAGACAGGGACAATCCATACAACATGTACCGCATATGACCACATAAGAGCACATATGAGGATCTGACAAGGAGTGACTAAAAACCAAGAACATTTATACACGGAGGGAGTAATGGGGAACAGGTGAAGTGGATGAGTAATTAGACCAGGTGTTCTAACGAGGCAGAAACAGAAACCACAGAGCACACAAGGAAAAAACGAACAAAAACCAAAAACCCAAACCATGATCTCAAAACAAAAACTAATGACAAAAACCAGAACCACAACCCAAAACTACAACCAGAAAATGATGAACATGACCCCCACACAGCCCATGATCGTGACATATGCACTTTAACTCTTTCACTTTATACAATATTTACTGTAACTCACTTGCACTTAACCTTTCATAATTTGAACTTTGTCCATCCATACATCCATTTTCTAATGTTTATCCGGAGTCAGGTTGCAGGGGCAGCTGCCTAAGCAGGGAAACCCAGTCTTCCCTCACCCTATCTCTAAGGGAGAGCCCGGCCACCCTGTGGAGAAAACTCATTTTGGCCGCTTGTATTTGTGATCTCATTATTTCGGTCACTACCCACAGCTCGACCATAGGTGAGGGTAGAAACGTAGATTGACCAGTAAATCGATGGTTCAGCTCCTTCTTCACCACGGCAGACCGATGAAGAGTCCGCATCACTGCAGATGCCGCACCGTTCCTCTTATACTTTGTTATTAGAAGATAAAAAAATAAAAATCTTTTATTAGTCCCACATGGTGAAATTCACAGAATATCTGCAGCAAAGAGATAGCGGTACTCAGAGGAATCATACATAAATAAGAGAGCAGAAGAAGAGCAGTATGTATACATAGTGCAAAAGCAGAAAAAAGAAAACAAGTGAAAGATTGTATGTATAGTAGTGTGTTACACTTGATGTTACACACTCGAGCATGTGACATGGAAGTGTTGCAATTGTTCTGATATGTTGGTTCAGCATGACAAAGTCACGTGACCACACCAACCAAGGCCTCGGTATGACGTATGTGCATCAAGCTGCTTCATGGGATTTTGAAAGGACTGAAATTGTTAATCAGTAAATGTTTTAAAATATTAAACCGAAGGTTTTTGAGAGGAGATATTACTAGCAACCATTCATCATTTGAAGAAAAGCCTCATATCAGAATGATGAAATGAAACAAACGTCTGGGTGAGATGCTGTTGCCAGGGTAACTGCTAAACGAGCTCGGAGTAGGAGAGTATTAGAACGGATTGGGTGGTGCCGTCAACATCACAGTTCAGACTTCAAAGTTAAACATATAAACTTTATCCAGTAGCAGCAGAGGAAACGTCTCAGTCTGCAGCTCTAGAAGAGCACGACAAGCTGTGGGACCTTCGACAGCCAAGCTGGTCTTTAATTACCATCAGCAGAGAATTTCAATGATTTTGAAGTTGGTTAATTGCAATTTAATTCTTGTGTTTCTGTCAGGTACAAGCTCTCCAAAGCTGGTGAAGCAGTGTTCCAGAAGAGGCGCAAACTGAAACCTATCATTATTGAGAAGATCTATTTATATACATATATATACATATATATATATAAGATAGAATAAAGAATTAATTTTAATACAAAAGTTTGAAAGCAGTAGCACAATCACCATCCCTGTTGCACAAGCATCCCTTCGCTCACACGTTTCCGTTTACAAATACAAATGTAGCTGCGAGTAGCTTCCTACTGTCATTACAGATTGGTATACTTTAAATTACACCATAATCTTGTTACCTAAACCAATGTTTTCTAACAGCCCTCTTTTCTCATTTATACGAGCAACAGAATAAGATATGAACACATGGTAGAAAACGTTTCCTTGACTGAACACTTAATAAAAATTAGACAGGGATAACAGACGTGCACTGAGGAAACCTTGTCAACGCTTTCCCTCTGATGCATCAGACACCTACAGCCAGCAGAAGGCCCTCTTTTGTGTGACAAATGTTTCAACACAGTAAGGCAATTTCAGGCAGCTGTGTCAAAGTTGATTCGATGTTTCATGAGGCCTCGGTTTCACCATCCCTAATGTATAGTGTGCCACGGTGCGGCAGAGGTGAGGACCCAAATGCAGGATGAAAAGGCAGGAGGCAGACGGAATGCAGGGACAAAGGTCTTAATCCAAAATGATGACAGACTTACAGGGATGAAACAGGAGACATGATGGAGAAACACACTTAAACAACACTTCTTAGATATTCCAGTTGAAAATCTTTATTTATTACATAGTAGAATGTGTTGAGAATAAATTAACATTAAAAATATCAATGGAAATCAAAATCATTTACTCATGGAGGAACTTGAAAATCTCAGAATGAGGTTCAGTAGTGTGTGTGGCTTCCGCGTGCCTGTATGCACTCCATACAACGTCTGAGCATGCTCCTGAGGGTTCTCCTCCCCGACCTGAATCAGGGCTACTGTCAACCCCTAGACAGTCTGTGGTGTGACAGGGCGGTGGCGGATGAAACTAGATATGATACCCATAGGTGCTGGAATGGATTCAGGTCTGGTGAACAGGTAGGCCAGTTCGTAGCATCAGTATCTTCATCATGCAGGAACTGCTGACACACTCCAGCCACATGAGGCTGAGCATTATCCTGCATCAGAAGGAACCAAGGTCCCACTGCAGCAGCATATGGTCTGACAATGGGTCTGAGGATCTCATCTTGGTACCTAATGGCAGTCAGGGTACCTCTGGCTAGGACACGGAGGTCTGTACGGCCCACCAAGGACATGCCTCCCCAGATCATCACTAACCTACTGCCAAACCGGTCATGGTGAAGGATGTTTCAGGCAGCAGAACGTTCTCCAGACTCTCTCTTGTCTGTCACGTATGTTCAATGTGAACTGGTTCTCATCTGTGAAGAGTACTGGGGGCAACTGGCCAATCTGTCAATCCTGGTGTTGACAGTTTAAGCAGAAACATGCACATTAGTGACCTGCAGGAGGTCATTTTGTAGGACTCTACTAGTGCTCCTCCTGTTCCTTCTGCACAAGGAGCAGATAGCAGTCCTGCTGCTGGATTGTTGTCCTCCTACAGTCCCCTTCACATTTCCTGGTATTCTTACCTGTCTCTTGGTATCTCCACACTGTGCTGGGAGACACAGCAAACCTTCTTGCCAAAGCGCACATTCATGTGCCATGCTGGATAAACTGCACTACCTGAGCAACTTGTGTGAGTTGCAGAAACCGCCTCATGTTACTTCTAGTGGTGAGGGCACTGGCAAAATTAAAACGTGACCAAAGATCAGCCAGAAAGGATGAAGACAGGGAAATGGTCTGTGGCCTCCACCTGCAGGACTGTTCCTTTACCACTTGTTGTCTGTTCCATTCGTACAACAGCAGATGAAGTTGATTCACAATCAATGTTACTTCCTAACAGGACAGGTTGATGTTTCAGAAGTGGGGCTGGCTTTAAGTTACGTGGCTATGATTATGTGTTCCCTTTATTCTTTGAGCAGTGTAGTTCTGTTGTGTCCAGACCCTATGAGTAGAGCAGATTGCATAATCTAACAGCGGCAGGTAGGAAGTACCTGCAAAAAAGGTCAGTGCACTCGATGTCCTGCATGGGGTGGAACCCCGACTCCAGCACTGAGGACAGTTTAGCCACCATCCTCCTCTCTCCTACTATCCCAGCTGGGTTAAAATGGGCCCCCAGAACAGAGACTTCTTGATTGTTCTGTTCTGTGTTTTCCTGGCAGCTGTTGTATTGCTGGTGCTCCAACAGCTGGCACCATACAGGATGGCCAATGTCACCACTGAGTCATAGTAGGTCCTTAAGAGTGACCTGTGTCTCCTCAGCAGGATCAGTCTGCTCTGTCCCTTCCTGTAAAACGTGGTGGTGTTATGTCAGCAGTGCAGTTTATTATTCAGATGAACACTTTGCTACTTGCAGGATTTTATCATCTCAATGTCAATTCGCTGTATGTCCACCAGAGCTGTGGGGAGGAGTCTATATCTTTGGAGATCCACCATTAGTTCCTTGGTCTTCCCCACATGGATATGGAGGTGGTTCTGTTGACACCAGTCTGAAAAAGTCATGAGATAGTCCTCTGTATTTCAAGTAATCCCCATCAAACATGAGACAGAAAATCACAGTATCGTCTGAGAGCGGTGAATAATGTGAGTGTGACGGAGAGCTCTGTGCTAGAAGTAAAAAAGAAGTGGTCAGATCTGAAGGTGGAGGCGAAGAGGAAGATGGCATGCCACCACCAGAGCGTGTCTGGCACAGGTGGGGGGCCCTGGCACACCCAGTCCCACACCTCTTGAGTCATGAATAGCCTCAATACTTGGGCCTGCGTGTGTGGCATATTGTTGAATGAGGAGGGAGAAACAAACCAGGCAGAGACAACAGAGGAGACCGGGAAAGGATTAACTGTGTTTATTAAATAAAGTTTAAAGAAGAGACTTGTACAAAAGCAGTGAAAGCTATATTGTGTTACAGTTACTCTACAGTTGGAAGCTTTGGGTGGAGAAGAAATTCCCAGCCCAGCAAGTTCAGAAAACGCAGCTGCAGGGATAGCCTCCAAGTGTGTCCTGGGCAGATGAAGCACCTGGAAGTGGCCAGGTGCTGACAGACGCCATCCTGCAAACTCAAAGAGAAACAATCAGTGTGGTGAAGAAAGTCCGGAATGAACAGACTGTTCCAAAGTTTGGGAGCATCAAGAAAAAAAGCTGTCACCTCTGCCTATCAAGATTGGGTTAAAAACGTTTCCTTTCTCATGCGCCTTTGCATGAAATCTGCACGATAACTTTTATTTTATCTTGCCTACAATCATTTTTAATTGAATTTATGATTGTATTATGATTTTGTTGTGATTTTTTGCTATGTGTTGCTATCTTTTGCTAATTTTAATGCTTTCTTGCACCATCTGTAATGGTTCTACTGTTTTATGTAAAGCACTTTGAGTTTCCTTGCCCAAAGAATATCAAATGTCATATATACACATTGTAATTGGACATACATTACACATATATACACATACATTTTAATATATTCAATACTTTGTAAATGTCATTAACAAAACATAATAAACATCTTTGCACCTAAAACTGATCCCTGAGGTACCCCACATGTAATATTCTTCAATCAATGCTTCTGATTGGTTTGTACAAGTTGTTGCCTGTTAAGTAAATAGCTCTTTAACCAGAACAACACCTCAGAAGTCATATTTATCCATTTCTCTTCAATATATTATGACTGATAGTGTCAAATGCTTTCTTCAGGTCTAGAAACACTTGTCTCTTTGTATGATGACATTCAGTTGTTTCTAATACAACTCAATCAGCACCAAGGTTGTCCCTCTATTATTTCTAAATTCATACTGTCTGTCAGCAGCTCATGTCAAATTATTTTATGCAAAACTTTTTCTGTAGAGAACTGGGAAAGTACTGGTATCAACCTGTATCAGAGGTGTTCATCGCCTGATTTATAAATGGAAACAACTTTTGTCTGGAGAAGTAAAGGTGCCACAATTAAATAATTTAAATATATAATTAAATAATTACTTAAATGTGTCACTAATTAATTAAAATGAGAATTAAATACATTAATGTATGTATTATGTATTAATGGAAAAACATTTATAATTATTTCACTATTTAATGAATTATTTCAAGGTCCTGTGTTGCAGTGCATCATTTATTTGATTTTATTTAAAATTTTTATTGGATCTGTCAGCCTAGTCCATCAAAGTCAGTGGGCGGATCCTGACGCCTGATTGGTTACCCCTGCCACAAGTCAAGGCAAATACACTCCAGATAATGGGTCAATGCAGAGCTATTCACCTCTACGTTGTTTTGGATACTCTATTAAACAAACCCACAGAACAAAATTTTATTAGCTACTGCAAATGATCAGGTATCAGATTTGATTGCGGAAGCTCTGAACAGAACTCTACTTGGTACAACTGCAGTCGGCACGTGAAACGCCAAACGCCCCGGTCACTATGTGTGTTATGCTTGTTGTGCTCTGGTACCAGAGAAGGGGTGGAGTACTTTGCAGTTACTTTATGGTCAATATCTTGGTCGAAAACTCCCAAAATAAGTCCAATAACTTCATTAAATTCCTCTGTTTTCCTCGCTACATGCTCTGGGTCAGCAGGACCTGCTTCTGCTAGCTCTAAAATGTTTCTTACTGTGGCACTTTTACTCCTCCATACTTTTGCAGCTTTCATCATGAGCAATAATAAGGTAGCAACTTAATGACTGGTCCTGGAGAAACTTCATTTAGTCACTTGCTACCAAATGAAGCAAATCATTTACTTTAGCTCAGCTCTTTGTTTCAGTGTGGTTTTATCGTGTGAAATCAAAAATGCATGTTTACTGTGGAAGTAGAGAATTTTCAGTTTTTGGACTTTACAGTATAAATACTCCCTATTCCAATTATTTCTTTCCCCTGATTCATAAACCTACTCAGCTAAAAGCATTAGAAGAAAAAGAACTACTTTTATAACAAGTACATTTTGAATCCTACTCACTCATGCTGTTTACAAATCCTGGAGAAATAAATATACTAATTCTATTATGTCTGCAAAAAAGAAATATTTCAGTAAGGAATTCATCAAGTGTTCAAACAGTGTCATTCCACTTACATGGCTTTACTTCACCGAGCTGACAAAGTTACATCTCCCCTCGAAAATAATTAATTTACTTGTAGTATCTTCCTAGGCTTTTCAAAAGCATTTGACACTGTAAATCCCAAAATCCTGTTAGCTAAGTTACATAAATGTGGTTTCAGTAATGTTATCTTCAAATGGTTATGAAACTATGTTTCCAGTTTGTTTCTGTTAATCGGTGCTTTTCAAACAGAGTTACGCTGTGGGGTCCCACAGGGGTCGGAGGGGCTGTAGGCGTGGATTGGCTACCACGTCTGCTTCAGTCTGTTCCAGGGCAGCTGTGGCTGCACACATAGCAACCATCACCAGGTATGAGTGAGGAGTGGATGAATAATGGATACCATGTAAAGCGCTTTGGGTGCCTTGAAAAGCACAATATAAATCTAATCTAATCTATCATTATTATTATTAATATTATTATTATTATTATTATTATTATTAATATTATTGTTGTTGTTGTTATTATTATTAGATGACACAACCCTAGCTCTGTCACTCTCAAACTTTAATACATTTATTGAGAATGCAATTGTTGACCTAGTTGCCTGCGGTGCTTGGGTCAAATAGAAATTTTTTTTTTTTAATTCTAAAAAAAAACAATCTAATTTTATTATTTTTAGTGGCAAAAAGTCATACAATAAATATTTAATTTTAATTAAAATTAATTTTACTGAGTTAACTGAGGTATCAAGTTTAAAATCCTTGGGAGTTGAAGAGAGCGTGCTGATTGTGTTAGTAGGAAGATCAGCAAATCCATTGGTATAATAAGAAGGGTTAGCCATAATGTTACTGCAAAGTGTCTTCTCACTGTGTATTAAAACCTTGTCTATGTTTATCTCATGTACTGCAGCTTGGTTTGGGTGAGAACTTTTCCTGCTTCAGAAATGCTTTGTTAGCCTGGCATCTTGATCAGAACTATGCATGTCTTCTGCCCCTTTATTTCAGAAACTCAAGATTCTGACAATTTATGAAATGAACATTTTTCATATGCATCTTCATTCATAAGATTTTGTAAAATGTAGGAAAAATTCCTAAACAGTTCAATATTTACTATAAAGCAAATTAATCTGTTCACTTATACAATACATCCAGTTTAAGGATCTCCATCCTCCCAAATGTCTGACTCGTTAAGACAAATCCTCCTTTTTAGGGGTGCTACATTTTGGAACAGATATTCTCATTTGGCAAGCCAGTGTTCATCAGTGGTCAACTCATTTAATTAAGGGTGGGCCTTAACACCATTCTATCCTCATTATTGTTCTTTTTAACATCATAATCTTATTGTTTTGTATTCTTGTCATGTTTTAAATGTTTGTGTTTTGGTGGAGGCTTCAGACAAGTCAGACTGGCCTTTTACCTTTTCCTTTTAATAGTCCATTTCTGTCTATTTAATGTATTTTTTTATTCTGTGCAAACAAACTAAACTAAAACTGAACTCAACAGTGACGGTCCTGGGCACTGCCAGGAGTGTGGTTTAGCAGTGCTGCTTATCATCTGTAAAGTGTATTAATCCCAAAAGGGAAAGTCTCAATAATCCATATCATCAACAATATTTTAGCAGGATAAGAGATATGAAGAATCTTAGTGAGTTCCACTTTTCTAGGCCCACAAAATTTCATATTTATCAATAGTTATTAATGTTTCTTAACCTGCAGTAAACACACATAATTTCCCACTTTGTTGTTAATATTACATTTAATTCTGACATCAAGCATAAAGCTACAAGGTTTTGAGACATTCTTCTTCTTTTAATCCAAATTAATGGATAACATTGAGCATTTCTTATAACCAGATTATTGTAATCCTGTTAATGATAATCCGTTCCTCCCTCACCCTGGTCTTGTGAAGCAGCTGGCACTAAATGCAGCTGTAATCTTTGCTGCAGCTTCACATCTTATGGAAAATATAAATGGAGGAGCTGCAAAAAGAAGAAAAAAATAAAAAGCAGTGATCCCCCCCAGAATGATTTCTTCACATTTAATTAAAAGAGCAGAAACTCTCACACACTCTCACATGTGCACACATACTCCTGCTATGGTAAATAATGTTTTTATTTTACCTTCCAGCACTGCCGTCATAAAAGCCTCAGTGTTGCAGGGACGGGTGATTAGCATAACAGTGTGTTTTGGGCTGTGTGAGGCTTCTGCATTTCTGGCCTGACTGTGGCTCCAGCTTGGAGCATGAGCCATTAAATGGCCTCTGAAGCCCTGGCCATTGATTAACGGGTGTCAGTGCCCTGGTGGGTTTTTGAAGGACAGGATATTGTGCTGCAGAAAATCTGCTCCCCTCCAACGCCATCCCTGACACTCTGCTGCTGCCAGGGCTGCTGATCTCTGGGCCACAGCCACCTCTGTGTGAGGCGAATCAGCAGGGACAGAGCAGTAAATGAGGTCAGGAGGAGAAAGGGAGCAACGGGGGAATAAGAAGGGGAGGGAATGTTAGAACAAGGATGGATGCTGTGTTGATGTGGAGCTGTCATATATTAACATTTTGGAAGCGTGCTGTTCAAGCTCTCCTGCAGAGTTAGACGGGCTGACGGCTGCCACTACAGTAAATGTTAGATTCACAGTATGAGACTTTTCTTAGCATAAAGATGCAAAGAAACAAGGAGAAGACACTATAGCTGCAAACTACTCATGTTATGATCATTCCTAACTGATCATAACCTCACTGGTCACTTTATTAGGTCTGTCTGTTCAACTGATTCTCACCAGAAATATCTAATCAGCCAATCACATGGCAGGAACTCAACACATTTAGTCCTGTAGACATGGTGAAGACGACTTGCTGGTGTTCAAGCTGAGCATCAGAATGAGGAAGAAAGGAGATTTAAGTGACTTTGAAAGTGGCATGGTTGTTGGTCTGAGTGTTTCAGAAACTGCTGGGATTTTCACACACAACCATCTCTAGGGTTTACAGAGAATGGTCTGAAGAATAGCTGGGTGCCTCCTGTCAGCTAAGAACAGGAAACTGACGCTACAATTCACACAGACTCACCAAAACCAGATAATAGAAGATGGAGAAACGTTGTTGGTCTGATGAGGCTTCATTTCAGCTCCACATTCAGATGGTTGGATCAGAATTTACTGGAAACATCATGAAAACATGGATCCATCTTGTTGTGTATCAATGGTTCAGGCTGCTTCTGGTGTAATGGTGGGGGATATTTTCTTGGCCCACTTTGGGCCCCTCAGTACCAACGTGGTCTGGTTTAACCAGCACAGCCTACCTGAGTATTGTTGCTGACCATGTCCATCCCTTTATGACCACAGTGGAGCATTTTCTGATGCTACTTCCAGCAGGATAATGCTCCATGTCACGAAGCTCAGATCATCTCCACCTGCTTTCTAGAACATGACGATGAGTTCACTGGACTCCAACGACCTCCACAGCCACCAGACCTCAGTCCAGTAGAGCAGCTTTGGGATGTGGTGGAACAGGAGATTCTCATCATGGATGCAGCCGACAAACCTGCAGCAACTGTGTGATGTTGTCATGTTAATATGGAGAAAAACCTCTGAGGAAGGTTTCCACCACCTTGTTTAACCTATGACACCCAGAATTAAAGAAACATAGGGACTTGATTAAGTGAGCAGTGAGTGTGAACAACTACCAACATGTTAAAGTTGAACAGTGGTCTAAAAACCCCTTTGCCTGCTCTAGGGAAGGAATTGGTAAATGACTCTGAAGTACCTGCAGCTTGCTGTATTTGCAACTGCATGAATGACTTCTACACAAGTTCGAAACCCACAGGTTTACTGATGTGAAGCATTGAAAACTGACAGAACAAACCTGCAGATAAATCCACAGATCCAATTTGCCAGTCTGCACAGCACCTGGCCGCTCAAGCTCTCAGTCCAGACTCCTGCAGTTCAGTCAAAAATAATGAACATTTTTTCTCATAGAGGCAAACTTTTTCACCACAGCCTGCAGGATAGTCATTGTGAACCAGTCTTGTTGTACTGGCTCCTGGGAGGAAATAATAGTTAGTGGACGTAACTGCAGTTCTGAGTATGTGCATATCACACAGTGCATTGATGGTAACATGCTGCTACTGGCAATGTGAAAAGACTTCATTGGCTCATGTTACCAGGTCTGCTTGTGGGATTTCAAAAACATGCATAAAATAATAACAATGCAGCTAAAAATGGTTATTAACTGTCACATGTGTGGATATGTTGTAGAGTGTATGTCTATTCAGCAATATAATGTTAAGTAATATGTGTTAATATATCTTTTCCTCAGGTAGGCAGACATACCTGTCTTCATAAAGGTAATTTTTTATTTTTATGAAAGACATCACACTTTATTTAATAACTCACAATAGTCATGGTACTAATTGTCTTAAATTAGATTTTCTTATAGATGGTGGTAAAGTGGAAACCAGGATATGGACCACTTGAACATGTTTAATCTTTTTTGCATGGAGTGTCTGCATGGAGTTTTACCAAAGGCAAAAACTGAGAGGTAGTATGGTTTGAATCATCCCCCATCATTGGCCCACCTACATGACATGAATCTGAATCAGGTCTTTATCTTGGTCGTTTTTAGGTCACCAGCAAATCACCCACTGTTGGCTTGAATCCACAAATCCAGAACCTGACCAAATCTGATAACCGTTACTAGACCAGAGCCAGCTCAATAAAAGCCAGGGAAGTAGGGCAGCACCTCTTCAATTTCAGAGGGAAAAAAACTTACATATGATGAAACAAAAACATAATTTTGTTTAATGTTGTGTATTTATTCAAAAAGAAAAAAACTGTCATTTCACTCGGCTCATTAGCAGATGTTGTATAATTACTTTGCAAAATCTGCTGTCTAGTTGTTTTAACTTTTTACCGCCACAAGGGGGCAGTATTGACAATACAGAGCAACTAGAATGGTAGGTACCTCTTGGTTTTGATTTCCCTGTCGCTGGTTTTTCGCTCCGGCAAGGTAAGAACTCATTAGCATTTGTGGATACATTATAAATTTTAAAACAGAGTATTTTTTAGTCTGAATCGCTGTGAGAGAACGCTGTTTCAGGCTAAAGCTAAGTTGTGCTGTGCTCTCCCTTCTTCTGCAGATATTGGATACCTGTCAATCAAAAGGACATGCCCATAATTATGCTGAATTTGTCATGGTTGCTGCTCTGCTGTGCAGCTCTGCAATGAAACTCATCTCCTCCACCTGCCCTGATTGCTCACTTTCCTCACCTGCTCCCCACCCTACTTAAACACTCTCCAGTCTCTGCTTCCCTGCCAAATGGTCAGCAATACTAACCTTGTTGAGATCCAGCGATTTTCTTGTGTTTCAGACCTCCTGTTCTCGACCCTGTCACATCCTTGCATTTCCCTTGCCTGACCCACGCCGGATTTGTTCTTGTCAAATGCCTGTCTGGATATTGACTCCTGTCTGGAACGACCACGGAGATTTGCCTGCCCCCCCTTGATAAGTAGCCTGATTCTGCCTTTTTGTGTTTGAACATTGCCTGCTCTTGACTGCGCCTTTTGGATTAGTGGACCAATAATGTCTGGAGTTCGTTTCAGGATTCTTCAACACGCCACCTCTCAGGATTTCCCCTTCACTCCTTAACGGACTACATCTGGTTTCTCCCCACCATTCTCCCGATTTCAATAAACCTTATTCTGTTCAAACCTTTACCCTCTGTGTGTGTGTGTGTGTGTTTGTGTGTGGGGCTGAATTTCCGGGTCTTCAGGAGCTAATCATTACAGAATTTCAAAATGAAATAACATCCAAACGGATGAGTTAGAAAAAAATTCACCCCCTCACAGTTGTCATGAAGGTAAATGTGACATATTAATCCTAAAATGGATTTTTGTACCAGGCTTTAAACATGTTTATTTCTGCTGTGAAGTTGGACTTTTTAACATGTGAGTCTATGGGGATTTGCTCTGTTTTGGAGCCAGCCCCTAGCGGATGAGGGGTGAACTGCAATGTTTTTGCACTTCCGCATAGGCTTCATTTTACAGGCGGAGGTTGCCGCTTGTCGTGCAGAAGTGGGCATTCCCAGCTCAAGTAAACTTTCAGCCAATCAGCATTTGATCAATGCGCCGCATCATCTCTGCAGGCTCTGTCATTAGCTTATTTTTAGCTTTTCTTTGGACTTCACGTCTGTCCATTAGATAAAGTTAATCAAAGCTAAACTAGATAGCTTTGATTCCCCCAATTGGGGGATATTAAGAACAGATGGCGCCTAACTGAGAACTGTGGGTTTTAAAAGTCCAAGATACTTTGGTGCAACTTCTCACCTCAGTCATTAAAGCGTTATCAATCATGTCATTTAAACTAGGCAAGGAGGGGAATGAGTGTATTTCCCAGAATGTCAGTGTAATAATTGTTGGCCACTAATCGTGGCTCTGACAGGGTGAGGATGTGACATTTCACCAATGAGTTTTGTTTGACAAGGAGGCCGTGATCACACCATGAGCTGGAACATCACAGAAAATGATGCAACGCTGTCCATTATATACTGTAAAAATGGAATAAAATGCATCCTGTTCAGCTTCCAAAAGACCACATCGGACTGCCAGGGTGTGTTAAAAAAACACGATGCAGGGAGCTCTGTGTGAAAAGAGGAGCCAGCAAAGGTCATTATTATGCATGTGAATGGCATGGAAAGAAAGAGCAGATTATGCATTTGTATGTTTGCCGATGAGATCGAGGGGTTTAGGTCCTTCTGTCCAGTTCAAATCACAAATCCCTAACAAGGGAGAGAAAAGGCCAATGCTAGAGGAGAACAGGAAGAGACAGACTTAGGTTTTTTAGTAAATGTAGTGGGGGTGTGTAATGCTGTGGTTTTAGAGCAGATGTCCCAAATTGGTAAAGAAAAGAAAAGAACCAAAGGGATTGGTGGATCCGAAGCTTAACTCCTATCTCACTAAATCTTTAAAGTATCTGTGTGGAGCGCCGGGGCGGATCGCATCACCAGGCTGCCAGTCAAAGGTTTTGAGAGGCTGTTTTCAGTCTCTTTTGTTGTGGCCTGTGGGATGTGTTAGCAACAAGACCTTGAGTGAAAAGGCTGGCTGGTTGGGGTTTAGGGACTCTCCTCTACATGTGGAGGGCTTTCCAGTTCACTGGAAAGATGAGGAGAGACAAGGAACCAAAACACTTCTTCAGCATCGGGGCCGTGAGCAGCAGGGAGCCACTGTGTCGCCGCGCTGTCTCATCTTGTTACAGGGGTCCACGGCGCCGATGGTGACGCTCATATCTGTCACCACAGGTCTGAAATTAAATGGAATGAGGCAGTTTGACTGAAATTCAGCGTGATCGCTTTTTTGTCTATATCACACCGAGACACAAACACACACGCATGAAGGCTGATTCTTATCGCCTGAAACGACCTGTATATT
This sequence comes from Melanotaenia boesemani, assembly GCF_017639745.1. NCBI lineage: Eukaryota > Metazoa > Chordata > Actinopteri > Atheriniformes > Melanotaeniidae > Melanotaenia > Melanotaenia boesemani. The sequence goes on along the minus strand of NC_055689.1, from coordinate 4,728,326 downwards.
CAAAATAAATGGCCTGCCAAGCATTTGATGGGTTGGCTAGAAATCCCAAATGCTTACACTGCCTCAGCTGCTCTCAAGTAATCATCCCCATGGTAACACCTGACACTAGCTATTCATCATGCAGCCCATATGAACTCCAATATATTCACAAGAAGTCACACAGTCAACTTTTTACATCCATTGCTGACAAGTAGCCACACAAAACATGTCAGGACACAGTGATGCATTCAAAAGCAAATCATATTAAGGCTTTGCTGCATCTCTGCTCTGAGTGTGTGTACTGAGAGGCTTGTGTCCAGGTGCATTATGCACCTCCTTCAATGTGAACTGCCAATCATTGCTGTTAATGAGACAGGTAAAAGTGAATTTGTTGAGGCGGAACTGGCTCTAATGGTTCACTATAATTTATGTCAGTCAGTTGAGAGTGCTCCAACATCAGTGGATGAATATTCAGGAACAGGACGCTCCGTTAAACACCAACAGAAATGGAAATTCTTTGGCTTTAGATACAAACTAAAAAAGTATGCAACTATTGTACAATCAGTACTACTGCATCATAGAGCTGTTTCTTTTTTCTCTCTCACTGTCTCTTGCTGTGTTTCAACCATCTGTCACTGATATTGATATTTCTCACATAGGGCTGGAGGGCACAGGATGAAAGGAAAGCATGAAAGTGAGGAAATATTTGGGAAATATAGACATACACACCTTCTATTGACTTCTTCACACTGAGTTTAAAGACAGACATGAAGCTCAGAGAGTTTGTCTTGGTTTAAGTTGGTGAAGAAGTAAGTATTTCGCTATTTATTTAGGTTAATTAAGCAATTGTTCTTTTATGTTAGTAGTTATTTAATAAATTTAAAACAGTACATTTTACAATTTGATACTATAGCTAAAATATACATTTATCAGATATACCTGTTCAACTGCTTGTTTACACAAATATCTAGTTACCCAATCACATGGCAGCAACTCAGCACTTTTAGTCATGTAGACATTGTAAAGACGACTTGCGGAAGTTCAAACTGAGCATCAGAATGAAGAAGAAAGTGAGTTTGAACGTGGCATGGTTGTTGGTCTGAGTATTTACTGGGATTTTCACACACAACCATCTCTAGGGTTTACAGAAAATGGTCTGAAGAAGAGAAAATATCCAGTGAGCAGCAGTTGTCTGGACCAGAATGTCTTGTTGATGTCAGAGGTCAGAGGAGAATGGGCAGACTGGTTGGACATGATAGAAAGAAAACAGGAAGCCAAATAAGCACTGGTTCCTATAAGTGTGGTGGATTTATGGAATGGATTGAATTGACCTCAAGTAAAGCACAAATACAAACAAATCACAAAGAAAAAGAAATGTCTAGGAAATATCTGCTGGAAGACAAGGAGTTCTAATAGTAAGTATGGACTGGCAACGTTTGGGTAGGAATGAGGTGTATTAATGTAGGAACCCAGAAGTTGAAGGGTGAGGAACTAAAATGTATTAAACTAATTTCATAGTTCATGGTAATGTAATTGTTAAAAGGGGGTAGAGAAAACCTCTACATACTCTTTTTTTTGGCATTTTGTATCTGTTTTAATCATTCATTCATTCTCTGTACCGCTTGGTCCATTAAAGGGGAGCGGGTAAGCTGGAGCCTATCCCAGCATTTACAGGTGAGAGGCAGGTACACCCTGGACAGGTCACCAGTCCATCGAAGGGCCAACACATAGGGGACAAACAACCATTCACACTCGCACACACTCCTAGGGAGAATTTAGAGTAATCAATTAACCTAACATGCATGTCTTTGGACGGTGGGAGGAAGCCGGAGTACCAGGAGAGAACCCACGCATACGCAGGGAGAACATGCAAACTCCACACAGAAAGGCCACCACCCTCAAGGTTCGAACCTCCCCCCAGCCGAGATTCAAACCAGCGACCTTCTTGCTGTGAGGCTGCAGTGCTATGCACCACACCACCGTGCAGCTGTTTTAATCAGCTCAGAATAAATTAATATAAAGAAGAAAAATGTTTGTGTCATGAATGACGGCGGAGGTGAGGACCCAAATGCAGACAGTAGGGCAGGAGGCAGAATGATGCTGTTGACCGAGGTTTATTCCGGCACTCAAAACAGGAACTATGACACAACAGGGGTAAAGACAAGGACCTGACAAAGACAACTGAAAACCAAGGGGCATATATACACAGAGGGAGTAATGAGGAACAGGTGATCTAACGAGCCAGGAACAGAAAACAGAGCACATGAGGGAAAACTAACCTAACATGACAAAACCAAAAACCCAAACTATGATCGTAAAACAGAAACTAAACATGACAAAAACCAGAACTATAAACCAAAATCATAACTAATAAAAGACATACATGATCATGATGCAAACACAGCCCATGATCATGACAGTCTGTGCATATTTCCTGTTCTCTGACAGGCAGCTTGGACCTTTGCACTTGTTAATGACTCAAAACTTCAGCCAAACAGAAATCAAAGCTGAAAAACATTTAGAAGAAAATAAAACTTTTCCCCTGACTGTCATCAGTGTTGTGCATCACGTGGTATGCTCGACATGATTGCAGCTGTCATGTACGCTTGCTTCCTCGCTTTGCCTCCTCCACGCCCTTTCACTTCACTCTGCTGTTGGGTATATCTCAGAATATTCAAATAAAAAAAGAAGCCGTTTTCCATAAAAACGACTGCTGAAAAGACTTTGATTTCCATTTGTGCTTGTGGTGCAGAGATGCAGAAATTCCTCCACGCAGAGTGCGTTAAGGAGCCAGAAACAACTCGTTAAAAAGCCAGAGACTTTTTGTTTCTCTCCTCGCAGTTTAGGCTTAGTGCTTTCCTGCCTTCGCCATAAAGAGGGTAGTTTTCCATTGATGAGCCAGCGCAGGCGGCTTCAGCACCAGCAGCAGCAAATCACTACTCTGTTAAAAGGCCCTGATGCGTAGCAAACTCTCCTGCCAAGCCTCCTCGCTCCAAATCTGCCTGCTTGCAGACCCCCCTGTAATTGGAGGCATTAAACTTGCTTTGGACAGGATGGCAAATGATCGCTTTGAGCTTGGAAGAGAACTGACTGGTGCTTTCAGAAGGGGTGCAGCTAAATCTTACAGATCACTGCCAATCCAGCAGATTTGTGTGTGAATGTAAGTTGGGGGGTTGGGTGGAGGGGGTTGTGGTTATGCATTTGAATGCATGCATGTGCTTTTTTTCCCCCCTTTGGCATCCTGTTCTGGGTTGTTGTTTGTGCGTGACGGTTTACATCCAGCATATAACGGCCCAGTTTTGCTGTTAATCTCACGGTAATCGTCAGGATCACCATGGCAATGTTGGTGTTTGATGTTGAACCACAGACTGTCTGGTCAAAGATGAGCTACCAGCAGCCATGAAATAAAAAGCGACTTTCATGTTGCCATCACTTCCTCACTTTTCCCTTTGCCGAGCACGCTCATTAAAACCTCAGTGAGAATGTGTCGCAGTTGATTTCTCATTGCTAATAGTCCATAATACAATCATGAGATATTTTCCTTCAGGTTTGCTGCCATTTCGCATCATCTTCAAGATGCAGCAGTGAAAAATATTCTGCTCTGCTGAAATGGAAGGCTGTGGATGCTGTCTGTGATGAGCAGCATGTTTATTGATGGAAAAGGATGCTAATCTAAAAGGGAAAAATAAAATACAACTGCTGTACAGCTTTTTATATCTTTAAATAGTCTTCAGGAGTAGTGCTCCAGGGTCTAAAAGTACCTGTTGCGTCAGATTTTCAGTCCACTTTTTATATCATTTGACATATCTCCACTTATTTTTCCTGTTTCTCTTCCTTAATATTTTCAAATGTGACCCAGGGACCAAAAGTGTCCTTAAGAGGATAACAGGGATTTTTTCTTTTTTTTATTTCCCAAAAATAATCTACAAAAATCAGTGTTGCTGCTAATGATTAACATATCCCAGACTAAAGAGACTCAAGATTATAATTTAAACTGGTTCTTACGTAAATTGTCATGTCATGGTTTGTCCCTTGAGTTAGGAGCATTAAAGCATGAATTATTTGTAGGCAGTGTTGGGGTAGTTACTTTAAAAAGTAATTAGTTACAAGTTACTCATTACTTCTGTAAATTGTAATGGAATTACTTTACTAGTTACTGCATTTGAAAAGTACCGCCACTACTTATTACTTTACTTTACCATTTCTAATTCACCGTGTAGACATGGACAAACATCATGGCCAAATCATCGCTGCCTGTCTGTATAGTGTTTACTGTACATTATAAACAAAATGGCTTTAAAACCATAAGAACAACATCCCTGTCTGTGGGAAGAAATGGGCACACTTGTCTCATAATCATTTTATCTAGTATTTTTCTAAACCTGGGCGATTCGACAGGGGGAGCATGTCTCCTACAATGAACCCTGCAACTAACTTGTTAATTTCTGTCTTACCGGCTGCTGCTCTCCAGGAAATGTTGAAAAAAAGCTCAGCTTGTTTAGGCAGGTTGGCTGCTTGTTTAGGCGGGTCGGCTGCTTGTTTAGGCGGGTCGGCTGCTTGTTTAGGCGGGTCGGCTGCTGAAAGACTCCTTCCACTGACGGGCGAGCAGGATCTTTCACCACAAGCTTGGACTGAAACTGGACTGAACTGAAAATAATGAGGATATCGCCACCGACCAAAAACCCCTTTCTCCGTTTTAATTAATTAATTTGTCTTTTGTCTTAATTTTTCTTTCTCTTTAGTTGGCGCACACCTTCAGCTACGTCACGCAAATCGATCTCTATGGCAACATGCCCAGGCAAGCACACACACATGCAGCAGCATGTGTGCACCATTTAAAACAGATCAGAACTTTACACATAGGCAAACACGGCTCGAGTAACGCAGAAAAATGTGTTACTGTAGTCCAGTAAAGTCATTTCGTTACCAGTATTTTAAGTGTAATGCACTACTTTCCTTTGCTACCCAAAAAAGTAATATTGTTACTGTAACACATTACTCTGTAGGTCTGACGGACTGAAAATCAATGGAAAAAGCAGCAAAACTTTGAAAGATGTTTAGAAAGTCTATAAAACTGTTGCTCAAGACCACTTTTAAAGATTATACTTTTATGCTGGTATTGAGTCTACTTGGAAAGAAAATATCCTTGTAGCAAATCATTCTTCCATCCAACCTGTTTCCCTTGATTTCTTGTGTCATGTAGCATATCTCAGCATTTTCTCACTGTTTCCCATCCTTCTTGACAGGACACCATTAATGAAAGTAGATGGATCAAATGAAAGCCCAGATGCATCTCTCAGGTCCTGGTTTAGGTCTTTAATGGATTTGTTACCATTTCTTCAGGACATCACTTTAAGAGCCTGTTCATCTGCTGTAGATTGTTTTTTAGGGCTGACTCGTTTTATCATCTATTTGTCCTCAAACAGTTTAAGAGCTGATTGGATCACATGCTGAGGTTGACACAGTCTGTGTATTTTGGGTTCAGTCTTCATTTAGATTATGCCTTGTTTTAATGCTTTGTGTTAGTAGCTTCAGCCCTCGTCATTCCTTCTCCCCATTCAGCCATTAGCTCCCTCAGCATAAATTATCCTCAATTTCCATTGTTCAGTGCCAGATCCTCATCTTTCTTGCTTGGTGTTGTCATCTTGTAGCTTAGTCACATCTCATTCTCAAAGTTAGTTTGGATTCTGTCAGGTTTATGTAGTATTTTTGTACTGTATGTTTTGGGAATCTCCTTCCACAGCAGTGTTTTGTGTTCTTAATAGAATAAATGAGCCTACATTTGGGTCCTTTTTATCATGCAACACGACATAGTGATGCCACATTTTTAGCTAATAGCTCTTTAGGAATCACCTTGTTGATGCAAAAATTAGAACTTTACGTTAAAAAACAAAAAACAAACAAACAAAAAAAAAAAAAAACAGTTTTCTGTTTTCATAGATGTTTTCATAGATGAACAAAAGCCAGTTCTACCCCGAAGCTTCTGAAGGAGATGGGAATCAGAGGGCAGGCCCAACGTAAGGCCACTGAGTGAGAAGCAGTCACTGGCTGTGGCTGAAACGAGACAGTCAAATGACCACATGGAGTCAACATGCAACACACACCAGGTCTCATCAACCTGAGGGTGTCTTGTGCTAAAGGCCGAAACACCCAAAGATGCCGGGTGCTGATGATGGGTGGCACTGGTGGCACCACGTGATCCCCATCTAACCCCACCCCACCCAAGTTGACCTCTTTAATCCCACCTCTATAACCTTGCAACATAGTCAATGTATGTCAGGGATTGTAACAACCAGTCCTATTATGTACTCTTATGGATTCTTCAGCTGAGAAAAAAATGAGAGAAAATTATAGATTCCTGAGTCTAAAGATCCATTTTCAGATTGGTTCTTTGATAAATTGTCTAATATGTGTAGATCAGGGATATCTTAATCATTGAGAGCCTCCTGCCCTGATGGTTTTAGATGTTTCTGTGCTTTAACACACCTCATTCAAATGAAAGGATCATTGTGCATAAATTAACAAGCTACCAGGGCAGGGGTTCTTACACTGGGGGGCGTGGCAACATGACATAGGGGGCGCATGAGATTGGAAAAATGTAGCAGAGGCTCTTGGAAACATTCTGCTCTGCACTCCAGACCACTTGGTGGCAACCCTCCAAAGGGGGGGGGGGGGGGGGTATTGTAGAAAAAGTTTGAGCATCATTGAATTGTTAGAGATCTATTTAATTTGAATCAGATATGCTGGAGCAGATGAACTTTTAAAACCCACAGTATAGCAGCCCCTGAAGACAGGAATTGTACATCCCTGTGGTCGATGCTCTCCTGGTTAATCCCTTGAGTTAGAAGCCTTTTTTGTTCGTATGATTCATAGATCAAACATAAAATCACATTGCTTTGAAAGTTGTCAGACACATTGACTTGAAAAAAAAATGTTAAAAAACAGCAAATGTCCAGATAAATATCTATAAAAACCTTCAGAAAGTTTAGAGAACTCATGCTTAAGACCACTTTAAAAGATTACATTAAAGTCTGGCTGCTTGGAAGAGAAACATAAAGGAATGAATGCTGGATTAACACCTTCTGCACATAGAATTCTTCCACAAAATGCAGATTTACTTTTCTGAAGGACTTCCTCCTCGGCAGCATTTTTCTCTGAGCATTTCTTCCCAAAAAGAACAGCTGTACTATCATAAAGCATTTATCTGCTCTTCTACAGTACCTGGAGGAAGCTTTCACACACATGGGAAATGCCCCGGTCAGCATACATCCTGAGAGAGCATCCAAGATGATTACAGAACACGAGCAGGATGACTGTTTTCCCCCTCGGTGGCTGAACATGCATCTGCCGTGTGAGCAGCGAGTCAGAGATGGTTAAACATGATCCCTCTGAGCTCCCGTGGACAGACCAGCTTTCTCTGGGTCAATAAAAACAGAGGGTGACAGCTTCACTCATCTGCGCGGCCATGAAGAGGCACGCTCTGCGTCCTGGCTGACAGATTAAAGCCAAGCAACACCGACATTTGGTGAAAAGCCAGATTAACTTGGTCTCCTTGAAGCCTCTCCAGCAGCAAGAGAGGCTGAAAATCCCCAGAACAACCCTGTGGTCTCACTAATTGGCGAGCAGTGCAGACCAGGCTTTGATTAATCTTAAAGCTTAATGAGTCCACATGAAGCTGCTGTGATATTCTGACTGAGGAGGTAAAACACATTCACTTTCCCCCCCTCATTTCATCCCACGGCTACATGAGAAGAGACCAGGAACTTCGGCCTAGTGAACCCGTCGAGAAATCAAAGAGAATACCAGAGATCGGTTTAATAATTTATTAGCATATGATTATCGTAAAAATACTGAAAGAGAAATGCTTATTTTTGTTCTAGTTTTCTCACATGTTTTTTCTTTTCTTACAATCTAATACACCTTTAATTGCACAGGAAAAGAAATTCTGCCCTAACAGACACGTTTTCTTCTTTCAGCGTTATATACTGTAATTTTCAGAAATGTAATGACCCTAAAACTCTTTAAAACCCTAATTTGGCCATTTTGTTTGCTCCACAACAATAAAGAAACGGGTCATAGAGAGGCCACAGTCAGCTCAGGTGGTTTTTGATGCTCAGCGGGTTTGTCTGATACAAATATAGTTATATACAGGCAGCTGTTTTAACAGGAAAACACTGATGAGGAGAAATCCAACGGAAGTCAGCGACCCTTTAAATTCCTGCTGATCTGACACTTGTTTGTAAACTTACCACAAAACTTAAAGACATTTGTGTTTGGATGAATATTTCTCCCCTTTAATTATACCAATTTGTATTGTATTTTACATCGTCAGCAATCCTGATCAGCCACCTTTACAACGAGGTATAACTTGTAAGGATTGTGTTTCTGTAGAAAGAACACAGTAGTCATGGGATGGTCGACTCTTTTGGTTTAGCTCCCCTTGAAGAGCTTCTATTTTAGCCTAATTGAGCTATTTTGAAATGTTTGTATGGTGGTAAGCAATTTCTTTATCATAAAAGCCTCATTTTTATGCTTTTTTTTTATTTAGTTACTATTTAATGTTTTAAATAAACTTTTAAATGAACAACTGTACACAGAGCAAGGACAAACAAATCAAACTTTATGATACTTTAAATTCTGTAATTTCTCCATTTTTTCTTGACGTACTTGTAATTTAAATCCAGCTTTCCATTTTTCTTTGTTCCCCTACATTCTCTGTCTTTTAAGAGTCCCACCCCCTTTTTCCTTTCACATAATGGTATGATTCTAGTCTTTCCTGACATGGTGTGCCAATAAAAATACAGTCCCGACCCTTCTAAAGATTTGTGCCTGGTGGGTGCTGGCTCTTATCATTCACTACAAAAAATTGGCTCATTCGTGTACAATGCAAATAAAGGTTGTTTCAAACAGAAAACTTTGTTCCTGTTCACAAAATGGATTATTCTGTTCTTGCCACCCTGGTTTGGGAGTTCTTGCAACTCGTTCTCGACTCATCACTCAAGCAGAACATTTTTCTTTAGTCCTGTCTGAGAAAAACTGCGTGATTGGTCAGTAATTTGAAGTGGGCGTGGTTAACATAGAGAAGCTTGAAGTCGAAAGTTGCCATTTCTACTGATCTGAAAGGTTCAGCAAGCTTGATTATATTAAAGAACATCTGGTCGAGGCAACAAGGAAATACAAAAATTTATACAACATAAATGGCCTAAAAAAACATACACCACCCAGACAAAACCACACCCCACCACAGACTAAAATTCTCTTAAGTATGAAATAACCCGGTCAAAACAAACCGCCACATCAAGATCGACGACAAAGGTTTCTGTATTTGTAACAAGTTTAAATGTGAGGACGGTGCCCCCAAAAATGTGCCTGTAATATTTTCCTGTTGGCATTCACTCTGGTTTTGAGTTTCTTGTCGGATTGGATGATAGGATGATGTGCTCAGGGACCTCAACAAGGTGTAGACAGTTCATTTGCCACCACAATAGCTTGGCATCTCCCCACATTCAGCTGTAGGGTGGCATCCTATTCCTTAACCAGGAGTTGTTACAGGTCAGCTAGCATAGTTGTGTCGGTCAGTCCAGCATGTCCAGCTGATCTGTGTTCAGTAGGGTTCTGTGATGATCCTGGCTCTGTGGGGGAGAGCTTTGTTGAGAGTCCCAGATTCTGGAGATATGGGATAACCACTGGTTCCAGTGTCTCATTCCATCTATCAGTCAGGTGTCAGTACTAAATCTGTGACCGACAGCCACCTGGCAGCATGTGACTCTCAAAACAAGAGGGAATACCAACAGGAGAATATTGCAGGGGATTTTAGGGGCATTACCTACACGTTTAGCTGCACAGCAAATTCAAAATCTCAAATTTAACACCCTCAGAGTTCAATTTTATATGGGAACCACTGAAAAGTGTTAAATTAGCTTTTCAAAGTTATCATATTATTAACACTTTGTCAGTGTTAATAAAATCCTGTAGATGGATAACAATAACAGTGATTAATACTGCATCAGTGTTAAAGCAACACGTAGGAAGCATTTTTTAGGGCTCTAGTGGCTTTTATTTAACAGTAGCTGGACAAGAAAGGTCAAAGAGAGCAGGGTATGAACCTGGGCCAGTTGATCAGAGGAGCTGTAGCCTCTGTTCATAGAGCGGCCACTCAACCCGTTCAGCTAATCGCTGCACTGGATTTCAAATTCTGCTGCACTCACCTAATACCACTTCCAAATGCCCGGATGTTCTGAACAACACAAGTATTAAATCTTATTACGTCCACACAGCCAAGTTTGTTCACTGCAACAGTTTATTGTGTTTAAATCAACACTGAAACCTCAACACCTCACTCCAAGAAAGCATAACACCAGAAATTTAACACTTTCGAATTTGCTGTGATGTGTTGCTTATTCCACTGAAGCACAATCCCTACAAGTTATAGCTCATTGTAAATATGACTAATCGGGCTTTCCAGCCATATATAACACAACACCAGCTGGTATTATAAAAGGAGAGAAATAATCCACCAAACATGGATTTCCCTACTTTAAGTCTTGAATTTATACAACAGATCACCACCTCCTGGAAGCCATGTTGACACAGTTTACTTTGTTTTTAAAGGTAATTAGTCAGTCTGAGCTTAATTTATGTCTTCATTCATATCTGTGTTGTCTCTTAATGTATCCCAAAAAACAAGCATCAGAATAAAAAAGTTAAGCCCAGGTAATAAAAAAAAATCACATCTTTGCACCAACAGATAATAATTTAGCATTCAAAAGGATGCGAGTAAGAAACAAAGATTAAGAAAACATGGAGCCCGTGAAACAGAATGCCACCAAAGCGACAGCGGACATGGAGCTCGTCGGTATGTTTCTCACTTTGGCATGCACATGACGTGTCCCGCACAGTGTCAGCTGTTTTTATCCCCCCTCCAACAAGAGGGACAGTGTGAAGACTCGGATGCTTTGTACACATTTGTAACACGGATTTCTCCCAGGACGTGTGGAAGACGGTAGTCAAACGGAAGCGGGTAAAAAGTTGTTTTTTTTTTTGTTTGTTTGTTTCTATCTTCTTGTCTCCAAAAAAGTAGACTAAAAGAACATATTTGGTTGGGTTAAAAAAAAAACAAAAAAACAAACAAAAAACATCAAAAAAGAAAGAAAAGATTGACTGGATTGAAGTTACAGAGGTTAAGTTGCTCGGGAGTTGGCTCTGAGCAAATGTTTGCATCATGTTGGCACTGAATCGGATCATTGCCTTCCTCGGAGTGAAGGTTGAAGAGAAAGAAAAATGATTCCCAACCAGCAGAAAAAAACACATGCAGGCATGCAAACACAACCTGAGAGGGAGCAATAAGAAGTTTGGCTTAATGTCAAGAGTCACAAATCCACAAGTGTCAAGTAATGAATACACACATTGCAATGGCAAGTTCTCTTTATACAGACATTAAGTCTTCAGTGGGAAAGAAATCTCCAAAGCGCTCCTCTTTTCGCTGCATGGTGAGAGCTTCCATCTTTTATCTTCTTCTTTTTTAATTTACATCAGCCTCTCTGCGGCAGAGTTTCTAGGTAGTTTTTAATTCATTCTGCATCCTTCGCCCGGCAGCAGTTCACACTCTGATGGGGAGAGTTTGGCTCATCTGTTGCCGAATGATTTCCTGACTGTTGTCCGGGCTCTTCCTGTTGTGTCCCGGCAGCGTTCCTCCGAGCCGCAGCAGGTCCCTGCCAACACAACGCCACACAGGTCAGCAGCAAGTTCACAGACACCTTAAACAAGAGATACCACTCGTTACTACTCACTGAAGGGGATGGAAAAGGAAATTTAGTACAAAGAACACAGTGATTCATTCATTTAATTTTATTACTTTATGCACATTATTTCTTTTTACATTTTATGCCAGTAAGAAATTCCAAACACCATCCATAAAACAACATGTCTTGCCAGGGAGGAACAAAGTAATTTTTTCTCTTATCAGCTTTAAAATTTATCTTCATAGTTTTTTCCAGAATTACTAAACATCTTGATGAGAGTCCCCTGTACACGGGCAGCATGAGAGTTTTGCACACGCAAGGAAGCAGCAATCCTAACACGTAGCAAAATGATGGGGAGACAAAGACTCTACCAAGTGTTGGCGTTCAACTGAAACGGTTCAAAACCCAGAGCAATTATATGAGAATGTAACAAAAACATGAGCACAGCTCTGTCCACTGTGGAGCTTCTGCTAATTTCTCCACTTCAACACGGTGTCAAAGCAGAGACTGACGATCACCTGGATCTGTGTCTCATCACTGTGGGACAAAAACTCTGAACTTTCATCCAAAATCAGAAATCATGACGTACTTTTGCTGATTTGTGGTCAAAAGTTTGATTCCAGCTCTAAAAAACTCAGCTAATGTTTCTCCTATGCTTGTTTGAAATAAATCATGAAGGTCCTGCTGGTTTCCATGGAGATAAAGGAGGTTTTATAGTGAAGATTCACTCTTCCTATCATGGACTGTCTTGGGCTTCACTTCTTTCTGGATCCTCATGGTGTTTCTAAGGTGAATGTGGGGGCTACCCCTGGATCCTCCTGACTGACCATTGATAGAGGTTTCCATCATCGGACACACAGACAATGGAAGAATAATACAACCTGCCACAGTGTTCATGGATATGTGGTCGCTTTTTAAAGCCAGTTATAAACACATCTCTTTAAATCTGCTTTTTATTCATTTCTTCTGGTTTTTGCATCGTTGGCTCTTGTGAAGCACTTTACAGCATTTATATCTTGAAAGGTGTTATATAAATAAAGTTTTACTTACTTACTATTAAATGACAAAACTTGACTGCAAATTTCATTAAATCTGGCTGGTGGGTGTGCATGTAAAGCCCTGACATCAAGAGATGTTTTAGGTAGAGAATCACAATATAACCAACATGATATCGGCCAATGTCGCTTCCACATTTAATATCAGATATCAGTCATTCCACCAACATAATTAACTGATAAAATAACAAGTCTGTTTTAAGTAGGATAGGATGCACATATCTTACTTGTTTTGTTTAAAAAAGATTGCCATGATTCAATTTGTCTCATTGTACATGATGCAAGTTAAAATATTCTTCTCATTTTGCACAAGTAATGAATATTACACCATTTTCATCTTTTATTTAATGTCGACATTTGGTAACGGTATCCGTTACCAGCTTAATGACTTGTATGATATCGGCATGTCGGATATCTGTCAAAAACCATTCATCCCTAGTTTTAGGTGTAATTTGTTTTTTCAAGGCTGTGTTGTTGTATTTTGGGTTTAAAAATTCTCATGAAATTTCAGGAACAGTCGACTTTCTGCTCTCTCTTCTTCTGCCGTTTTGCTGTTTTAATGTCTGCTGAATGTAGCTTGTATTAGAAAGGCATCCATTACTGCTCTTGATTAGCATTTGGAAGAAATGGATATAAAGGTTAATTGTTTCAAAAGCTGAGAGCAGCCGTGCTTTAAAAAAAAAGCTTTTTAACATTATTATCTTGAGATAAGACGGGCTGTTTCTTGAGATAATGGTTTAATTATTTTCTAATAACTATAATAAAATAAAGAGGTCCTTCTTTTTTAGCATTCAGGGGATCCATTGCCAGGAAAAGAACAGAATCACATGCATGAATTGACTTACTGTTAGAATCTCAGCAGAGAAATTAAATGCTTTCTGCTCATTTCTGAGCTCACTTTGATTTTATCAAAGGAAAACAAAAATAGTTATTTTTACATAAGCAGTTAAAATTTAAAACCAAATTTTCCTTTTTGATAAAGTTTATGTTAAGTCGGCTTGGTGATGCTTTTCCATCTCTGTAGCTCTGCTGCTATAGGCTGAGGCTGCTCCATGATGCACTGAGCTCCTCCCTCTAATGTTCTCTTTGCTTTTTATGCTACGTGTATAAAAATTAGTTTCTCTTTTCTTTCTGAGCAGGTATTCCTGGCTTAGAGTTCTGGTGCTTGTTGACCCTTCTTTCCTGTCCTCTCCACCCTCAACCGGTCCAGACATTTGGCGAGTTCCTCTCCACTGTCTCCTCATGCAGCTGAGAATGGAGGATTAAATCAAAAAGAATATTTAATGGTTTTCTTAGCTTGGTAATTATTTTTTATGAACACAGTTATTAGAAACTGGACTAAAGATTTTAGACTCCCAGAGAGGAATGCTGAAGAAACACCGCTGATGGGCAACTACTTCTTCTACTGAATTATTACCACAAACATAGAGCCACCTTCTTGAAAATGTAATCCACATTTCTTTTTTTCTGCAGGTTTTAAAACGATTGCTTAAGATTTGTAAGTGAAGGGAAACCTGGTTACTACCAAGGAAGATGTCATCATGTTTAAAGCAGCATATGTTACACTAATTTTGAACTGTTAATACAAGTCCATTGGACTTGTCTGGATGGTACTTTTGGTTTTATTATCCAAAGCACACAGCATCTAAATCATAAAAAAAAAACAAGTAAAAATAAAAAAACTCTACAGTACAGATTTGTTTAACCATAATACAAGTTTCCGTTGTGTGACGGTCCATCCCAGGTGCCTCCTAGTCCAGGGAAGTTGAAGCAAGAACAAGGGTAACATCCAGGTTTTTTGTTGCACAGTAAATATTTTAGTAGCATTTGTGATTCTAACTCCGTATTTAGTGCCTGACAAAGGTTTCCATCAGTAATCCTTTCCTATTGTGGTTCCGTCAGCTGTAGCTGCAGTCCCGTCTAAGGGATCAAGATCATGGTGGTCCAACTTAGGTTTGAGCCCTTGGACCTTTATGTGGCAAATTCCTCCAGATTCATTGAAGGATTGAATGATATTCTGCATAATGAAGGAAGAAATATGCAAATCCCTTCCATTCATTTTTTGAGGAACATTGTTTTTAAAAAGTTGAATCATTTTCTCCTGCATTGCATGAGACCCCGTGCATCTCAGTCTTTTGCAAAACATCTGTTTTCGTTTCTGGTCGATAAGGTGTAAATCCATGTCTGAAATGAAAATGAACATGCAGAATATTTACCCCTGTGGGTTATTTTTTGTCCATTCAGGTAATTTTTCCTTCAATTTTGGTCGTGGTACCCCATGAGGGATGATTTCCTGTAAGAAAGTGTTTCTCTTGAAGAACTTTGAAATTCCAATTTCAGTTTTTCTTAAAAGTCAACAGGACACTGAAGAAAATTTACAACCATTTCAGGTGATTAGAGGACAAAAATGTCCTCTCTCAAAAACTGGTATAAAACATTTGATTATTATTTTATTATATATATATATATATATATATATATATATATATATATATATATATATATATATATATATATATATATTTTTTTTTTTTGCTCAGCTCTTTAAGTCAACTTCCGTCCTAATCAAAAATACCACATACTTAATTAATCAACTTCTTTTAACTCTTTAAATGCCAGTCTGGTGACATGACGTAAAACAATACACATGAAATTAGTTTTTTTTTTACATGTTTATTGGGGGATGGGATTTTTTATTTATCTTTTAAGATCAGTCTTAAATATACTAAAGATTTAATCTGTAATGTTTTTCTAGTTGTTTTTGGAAGGAGACGTTTGTCCTCCAAGAACCCAAAATTGTGGTAAATCTTAAGTTGAACAGTGCAAAACACACAGAGTATCAAAATCAATGCTGTCATTAATTTTTAGTGTAATTAAAGACTGATATTAAAAAAATGAAAATTCCCAGCTCATCAACAAACATACGGAAAATAAGTCATTTTATGTTTAGTATTTTCATAAAAACTGTAACTTCAAATAAATTGGCATTTAAGGAGTCAAAATAATTTAAATGAGTATATATTTGGTAGTATTTTATAAAAACTGAAGTTGTTTGAAAAAAGAAAATTAGTCTGTAATATTTTATAGCAGCTTTTGGGAGAGAACGTTTTTGTCCTCTAATGACCTGAAAGGGTAGGAAACTGATCCGTCCCACTAGAATTAAATATATTGGGATTATGCTGCTTGCAATTAAATAAAAGTTTATTTTTTGGTTGTTGTTTTGGTGCATGCCATCCCTTCTCTTCTGATTTTGGGTTGTAGATAATAATACACACAGCACCATGGGAATAGGCTTAAAACTGCTGATCGAGAGCTTCATCTGCTGCAAACAACTCAAATGCCAAATCTATTTATCACATTTCCAGTTTTAATAAAAGTTTGACACATTTCTTAGTAATCTTCGGGGTAGAAAAGCGATGCAGCCTCAGAGTGTCCTCTGTTCTCCGGCCAGTGTCCCTGTTTTTTGAGGCCCTGGTGGCTGATACTTCACTGATAGTCCACATTTCATATCCTCTCTCTCCATCCCTTATCTGCCCCAGCATCACTGAGCAGCCAATAGCATCAGAGAGTGTTGGCAGCCTCAGACGCACATGCAAACTTAGGAGACGCTCTCTAAATCATGCTGACAACATGATCCTTTCTCTCTCCCACTCTTCCTTCTGCCTTTTCTCCATCTATCACTTGCTGCTGCTGCATACAGATGAGGCCATAAATTAATCATTGCCATGTCATCAGCACACAACGACTGCATAACATACATATACGCATACATACTCACACACAAATCCCTTTCCTGTTCTCCCATCACAGCACTGGGCGCGCCCTCCCTTGATGCATTAAAAAGCTCATTAGCAACCTAATTAAACACATTCCTCTCTTTTAGCTTCTCCTCAATCTCCCTTATTACTCACACTTCATCACCTCCTGCTTTTCCACATCAGCAGCTCTGGCTGCTGCCTGTCCTATCACCTACATTCCAGCATCCAGCCAAGTATAGTGGGAATTAAAGCGAGGTCAGCCATTACATCTCCACACACAATTAGCTTCACTGAGCCCGAACCCTGGCATTGGAATCGCCCTTGAGGCTTCGTGTTGGAGTGAAACTGTGGGCCAAAGAGCTGGCATCACACCTGGACGTATGAATCCTGTCTTATGTGTCAGTCAGGAAAAAGGATTTTACCGCCAACATCAGAAACACAGAGCTGAGGATCTGCGCTTGATTCATTATACATCACAGAGGAGATGAGAATCTAGCATCTAAAGTAGCGCTTATACTGTTGACTGAATGCCAGGCTAACAAAATTCACAACAGACACGTCAGTAAGCCAGAGCATTTGGAGTCGGCGCTCAAAAACACAAAGCTGAAAAACATCTCCTCGGGGCGAAGACAGCTACCTATGAATAAGTCGACTTTTCCACTTCCACAAGTAAGCATCAGAGACTCTGAGGCAGTCGTCTTTCTGGCAGCAAAAGCCTTCAACACAAAAAGGTTTCCTCCCAAGTTAACCGAGAGTATAAAACAACACAAACCCAACAAGCATGAACCCATGTTGTGCTTTTCTTTAGGCCAGCAATAATTTTATTTTACTGTGACATCTTATTCCAAAAACCCTGAGGCAACAGCGCTGCAGACATACTCTTCATCCTACACTTCACAGCCATCATACACAGAACTCAGGACCATTTCACCCAAGGTGAAGAGGAAGAGAAGTGCATCACCACCTTTTTCTGTTGGGACCAAGATGTAACAACCAGCAACTTGGTGCAGATAATTTTAGCAAAGGTCAGCTACAGCAGAAAACAACGGCAGTTCTAAAAAAGTTGGGATGCTGTTGAAAATGTGGATTAAATCATAATACAATGATTTGTACATCTTATCAACCCATATTTTATTCGCAGTTGAAGATAAACAACACATCAGATGTTGAAACTGAGACATTTGACCATTTCATGGAAAATATTAACTCATTTTAAATCTGTAAAAAGTTGAAACAGGAACAACAAAAGGTTAGAAAAGTAACGGATACAAATCAAAAACAACCAGAAGAGTATTTGACATCTAATTAGCTGAAAGTGCTTAGGACACGATTTTGACATTTTTTGTCATGTTTTAAAAACTAAAAAGTAATTTACGATGACCTATATAAGCATTACAAGCGCCGGCATAACATAGTTATAACCATGAAACCGCCACCATTTGGACCGAGGCGCTGCTCACCGACTAAGGACCGACTAGTTTCACCGATAAAAAAAAGCTCTGGCTATACTTTCACATTGTATTGCAGGTCGAGCTGGTTCATTCAGACACACCATGGGGAAGGTGTGATGACCGGCGATACGGCACATCGGTATTTTCTGCTTCACCTTGTCCAAATACTCTGTTGTCACAATCACACACAGATCACACTGGTACCCACAAGAATTAAAAATAGAAGGCTATATTTTTATTTTAACACTGGAACAGTCACGATTCTAAAACTAGACCACTAAAACAGCCACCAGCGGTAATTTTGACCACTACATTTAAACATCAATTCCCTTTATAGCTCACTATACAGCTAACATAATAGCTACTTTTAATAATAGTTTACAGCCCCTAAATAATGTTTTACAAAACTAAGTATGAAGCAACAATTGTAGGTTTGTTTTCCACAGAAACAAACTAAATCTAAACTTTAATTTACACAGCCTGTATATTTAAATAAAAAAATGGAGCAAGATGGATAAACCTGAAGTGATAGAGAACACCCAGACAACATGACAAAGTTAAGAGTGAGGCCAGAAAATACTGTCAGACAATGAGACTAAAACAACTATAAGACAGCAGCTCAGATCACGTCTCTGCTCCTGCAGCAGCATCGGCTCACGGCTTGGACCGGTGCAGGCGGAGCGGTTTCCCCAGCCTCTCCGTACTTCACCGCATCCTTTCAGGAGTCTGCTGCAGCTTTGGATTCCTCCGTGAGCTGTTTGGGTTTCAGTGCGCTTCTTGATGATGATGTGCCTACGTCTTCTACCAGGAATCTTGGTTTCATGATAGACAACCAGCTGACCTTTAAGAACCATGTTGCTTTGGTTGCTCGATCTTGCCGATTTGCTCTCTACAACATCAGGAGGATCGGACCCTACCTGACTGAACACACGGTCCAGCTCCTGGTCCAGGCTCTGGTCATTTCACGCATTGACTACTGCAACTCCTTACTGGCTGGCCTGCCTGCATGCTCAGTTAAACCTCTGCAGATGATCCAGAATGCAGCAGCACGTCTGGTCTTCAACCAGCCCAAAAGAGCTCATGTCACTCCGCTGTTAATCGCTCTCCACTGGCTTCCAGTTGCAGCACGCATCAAATTCAAAGCTCTGCTTCTGGCTTACAAAACAATAACCCAAACAGCTCCGGTCTACCTTCACTCCTTAATCCAGAGCTACACTCCCTCTCCACAGTTACGCTCTGCCAGTGAAAGACGCCTAGTGCTCCCACCACAAGGTGGCGCCACATCAGTAGCTAGACTCTTCTCCTCTGTTGGTTCCCGGTGGTGGAACGAGCTACCAAACTCCGTCCGATCCGCAGAGTCCGTATCCACTTTTAAGAGCAAACTAAAGACTCCGTTGTTTAAAGAGCATTTCCACACTTAGCTTAACTAAATGAGTTAGAAAGATTTGTCCAGCTCTTTGGCTCAACCAAGTACTGAAGAAGCTGCTGCACTTATGCCCAAGATGATATTGTGTGATGAAATCATGATGTTTGTATTTAAACAAAATGACTTACAAAAACTACAAAAAAAATAAATAAATAAAAAAAAAAAATTATATGCACTGCCTCTAGCACTACATGACAGCACCTGGGTCCAACTGGACTCAAAGCAGTCTGACTATCACTTAATGATGACGTCCATCTTGTTTGAATTCATGCTTGTTGTTTTTACTCTCAAATGTAAGTCGCTTTGGATAAAAGCGTCTGCTAAATGACTGTAGAATAGAATAGAATAGAATAGAATAGAATAGAATAGAATAGATATGGACATTTATTCCCACAAGGTCCAGTATGATGTATAATACAGCATTGATCCATCTCTGCATGCCACCATTTACACAAAACTTTCACATGATCTGATCCAGAACGTCAGGAATCTAAAAAATAGAATAAAAATAAAGCCCACATTTAGCCGACACAGGTAGAAATGATCTTATTTCCTCTGTTCTTTACATACTAAATATTAAAACTAGTTTTAATGAAAATTCATGTAGCTTTAGGAAAAGTCAGGGACAAGCAAAACTTTCTGATTTTATTTGTGAAGTTATTTATTCAGTAAACTTCCAAAGTGTCAGAATGTCCACCTTGGTGGTTCTAGAGTGTAAGAAAAAATCTGGTCAGATTACTAGCAAATGTAGAGTCATTTAATGTCTATATTATAATAATTAGACTACAGTAATCTCAAATTTCATTATTTACATATTATATCATGATCACAGTAAAAGGTAGACTAAATATTTCAGTTTTAATATACATACACTAGTCACGATTCTGGCTTTGTTCCTTGGATTCTTTCACGTTTTGGTCCTTGTCATGTTTTTGGTTTATTGTGTTTTGTTGTGTCTAGTTTGTCTCTCTGTGTATTTAACTCAATCATTTCCAGCCACTGGTGCGATGGTCTTAACATCAGATATCTGCGTGAAAACAAGCCTGTTTGATTTATAACTGCACAGAACCACCTATTTTATCATGCTGTATTATTGTGTTGTAAAATTACATAAAGTCTAAATCATGTCATGAGCACTTTAAACCTTCAAACCTTTGTACCCAGAACAAAGCAAGAGAAAAATGTGTTACATCTTTTTTCATTTGGACAACAATGAAATTAAGAAGAACCCTGTTTTACCAAACGCTCGACCGGGCTGTTAAAGGGTTAACTGACAACAGCTCAGTAATATGACTGGGTATAAAATGAGAATCTCTCAGATATAAAGATGGATAGAGGTTCACCAACCCAGTAGACCCAGTAGACAAACTGGGTCTAAAAACTGTAAACAATTTCAGAAGAATGTTTCCTCAATGTAAAGTTGTGAAGACTGTGAAGCTCCCACCGTCTACAGTGTCTAATATCATCAAAAGATTCAGAAAATCAGAAGGAATATCTCTGTGAATCACTGCATGGAAGATTTCCAGAAATCATTGTCTGTGAACACAGTTCACTCTGAAATCCACAAATCAGGTTAAAGCTCCATCATGCAAAGAAGAAGCCATGTGTGAACAGGATCCAGAAACACCACCATCTTCTCTGGAACAAAGCTCATTAAAACGGTCTGAGGAAAAGAGGAAAACTGTTCTGTGGTCAGATGGATGAAAATGTGAAATTCCTACTGGAAAACATGGACGCCGTGTCCTGCAGACTAAAGAGGAGAGGGAGCATCCAGCTTGTTATCAGTGGACAGGTGAAAAGCTGCATCTCTGATGGGATGGGGCTGCATTAGTGTCTATGGCGTGGGCAGCTTCCACATCTGTGAAGCTCCATCAATGCTGAAAAGTACATGGAGGTTTTAGAGCAACATCTGCTCCCATCCAGACAACATCTCTTTCAGGGAAGACCTTGCAGATTTCAGCAAGATGATGCTGAACCACATCCTGCATCCATCACAGCAGCATGGCTTCACAGGAGAAGAGTCCAGCTGCTGAACTGGCCTGCCTGCAGTCCAGACCTTCCACCAGTACACAACATCTGGAGCATCATGGAAGCAGAAATCCAGCAACCAAGGTCCAGGACTGTAGAGCAGCTAGAATCCTGCATCAGACCAGAATGGGACAACATTCCTCACCTAAAACTCCAGCAACTGGTCTCCTCACTTTCCAGATGTTTACAGACAGTTGTTAAAAGAAGAGGAGATGCTACATGATGCTAAACATCTGTCTGGAACTGCTTTATACAGACGTGTTGCTGCCATCGGATTCACAATCAGCTTATATTTTCAATAAAATGATAAAATGTCTCAGTTTCAACATCTGAAATGTTGTTTATCTTCTATTGGAAATAAAATAAAGGTTGATACAATTTGAAAGTCATTGTATTTTCTTTTATCAACATTTTACACAGAGACAAAGCTGTTTTGAAAATCTGGTTTTAAGATTTATTCTGAGCTTTTTCAATTACAGTGAACTCTGCTGCTTGATGTGAAGTGAGTCTTCAGAATGAGCAGGAACTCCATGACGGTGCTCAACAATCAGAAAGTAAATTCAGCTGGTTTTCTTTAATACTTCTGGCACCAAATTTGCCACATTTGCCACAGTGAAGTGTTTTTTTCTCAAAAGAAAAAAAGTAAAATTCCTGAGACACAACACGTTTCCAAAAGCAGATACTTTAAATCCAGTTAGAATTTTCTCTTCATTCATTTTAACACACATTTCTTTCTTACATTGCAAAATGTAAGAAAAATACAAGACTTTGATTTGGCTCCATTTTTAAAGAGCATAGGAGAAAACTACATAGCAAGGTCCTAAAAGCATTTAAGAAAAATAAAAAAAGGAAATGCTTTTGAAAGAGCAGTGTTTGAAATAATGATGGCTGATAACTAATACAGTTTATTTTTGTGACTTAGTTTCCTTTAATCCCTGGGAAACAATCAAATATGCACCATAAAAAATAACTGAACAGTTTGGGCATTTATCACATTTATCTTTGAACAAACAATTTCAAAGACTTTTCTTGTTTTAACCAACTCAATGACTCTTTAGTGCCAACATGACCCAGCATTTATTTTTTCTGTTTCGTATCCAACAAGATTAAACGTAAATAATTGTTTTCAGTTTCCGAGCAAGGTCAATGCAACAAAAGCAGGACACAGCAAATAAACATAAATATTTGCCACTGCCATCAGTTCATGTTATTCTATTTGCTGATATGCCAAAAACAGTCAGCAAGCTGAATATTGGCCAATGACAATGTTGGGCTGATATTTCCGTGTACTCTGACTTTCAACCAACCTACTCCTAATTCTATGGAGCTAGTTGACACATGGCATGGAGAACTGGTAGAGAAGGATGCAGAGTTAACAGCTAAAACTCAAATAAAATGTATATAGTCCTTTTCATACCAAAGCGCTCTACATGACAGCAATACATAAATCTAAAATTAAAAGGATTTCAACATCAACTAAAAGATATGAAATAAGCCTTCCCATACTCTAACTGAACTAAAAACATACCCTCACACCCCTCTACCACCAATCCCATTATCCACAGACAAAATCCAATCCCTAAGATCAGACTTGATTCTGCTGTCAGGAAGCAGTATCTTGGGGATCCGTCCAAACCGGGATCCACCCCACTCATGACCACAGAGGCCACCCCTCCAGGAACAGTAGTATTAATTGGGCTCACCCTGAGTAGGAGCTGGTCACCACCTTGAGGCTGGCAGCGTTGCGGAGCAGCTTGTCCAAGGTGCTAACAATGCGGGAGAATTTAGGCCTCAGGTTCCGCTCTTTCATCCAGCACTCCAGCATCAGCTGGTGCAGCACCATGGGGCAGTCCATGGGTGGGGGCAGCCGGTAGTCCTGTTCGACTGCTGTCATCACCTGAGAGACAGAAATTCATTCTTAACCCGAAAGTCTACAGAAAAACTAATGACACTGCAAAGCTTAATATTTGTCACAGCTGCATTTTGAGCCAAGTGCAAACACAATTAAATAACACGCTCAGAGTGGTTATATGTGTTATTTTAAACATTTTAGAGCAGGGGTGGTGATAATTACATTTAGTAAAACATCTAATATGGATGGAAAGTCAAAAATAGAAGAATGTCTAAATGCTAACAATGCAACAAGGCTATACTTTTTGTCCCAATATAATATTAAGCTAAATACTAACACAAGTATGCCAACATACCACAGTGACTCACGTGATGTTACAATTAACGTGTCACAAAATATTCCATGTTCACAATATCCCATAAAGGCCCGACCCATGAAAAAATGCTAAGAAAAGTCCAAATCTCTAAATATGAGGTCTTTATTAGGCCCTTTAACAAAAAGAGTAAATTTTTTTGAGGGGGGGGGGGATATCTACCATTTATTACCATGTGATAGTTTAAAAATATTATAACGTGGTTTTCTGCTTCTGGGTATCTATTAGGGGACAGAAGACAAGTATCAGATTGTGTTCAACAGGATTTTGAGCAAAGTTTAAAATGTCTCACAAACTGTATGTGACAAATGTGTCATGTTGGGCTCTTATGGGATATACATGTAGTACCTAACAAAATCACACTATCATGGTCAAAGTAGCTGATGTGGTGTTAAACTGTTTAAGGTAGAAGTATCACAATATACAGCACAAGCCAAAAGTTTGGACACACTTTCCCATTAAATCTGGTGGGATTTTTTCACTAGGGGCCACAACAGAGAACTCAGACCAGACAGAATAGCCAAATGTTGTGATGTAAACAAAAGAATAAACATGGTGACAGAAGAGGAGGTGAGCACTCATTAATTTTGAGATTGTGGCAGAAAAAGACAACAGCAGTGGTATCGTAATGGTCAGGCCCTTAAACTAAGCATGCTGTGTCTTTTCTTTTAAACTTTTTATCCCTTTCTCCGCGGTCGACCCTGTGAGCTTACATCTGGTCGAACTGGTTCCTGCTAACGGCTACTCCCCCACTCGTTATAAACATTTATTACAGTTTGCTTTGTGTAGCATTCATTTCTGAGGATGTGCACAAGCACGTAGCAGCCATGTTACTGTGTGTCCTCGACCTGGAGGTGACGTCGGTATCACCCTTTGAAGACTATGAATTTGTGATGGTCTTTATAAACATTACAAACGAAATGCAGGCCACTATGATCAAACTCTTTTTAAAGTAAAAAGTTGATGAATCTGGTTAAATGTAATACTTTGCAAATAGTTTAAAAAGCAAGAAATTATTTACTTCCTGGTAACATAATAATAATTAATAATAATTTTTACTTCATTAATTCTAATTGTAAAATCCGGCTCGGCATTTGACCCATCTCTAAATGTACAAGAGAGCAGTAGGCTGCCATGATTTAGCTCCCGAGGGCAGTTGAGTGGGGTTAAGGCCCACAGTAGTTCAAAAAATGCTAAATCAGTTCCTGGAGAGAGAAGAAGAAAATAGAAACAACCCTGTGCTCAAACTGTACTTAATAGCCTGTGCATTTCCGTCTGTGGGGTGATTTTACTGAACGGTTTAGAAGAAAATATTAAACTGCCTAAAAATGACACACAACTTAAAAAAAAACAATAAACATTTTTTAATTGTAAAGCCCCAAGGAAGGAGAGAATATTCCTCATGTACATATATTTGTTGTTGTGTTTTTTTTGTTTTCATCTTCTATTTGTGTTTTTGGGATCTGCAGTGAGTAGCTATGAAAAAATGTTTCATCTATCCGACTGAAACCAATCTGTTCAGATTCCAGCTGACATGTTTACGCTGGATCAAGTGATGCGATCGGTCGTATTTACACGGACAGATTTAATACGATCGTAACGCTTTTGACATGTGCAATGCCTGCTAGTTCAAAAGAAGTTGTTTTTTATATATATATATATATATAATTTTGTCTTTTGTTCAAAATAAATAAATAAGTAAAAATTTAAAAATGTGAACACATTTAAAATAACATCAAATTTCTGATTTTCTTTGCAAAACATTTCAGAAAATCTCTTTGTTTGCTACCACTTGGCTCTGATTGATCCATATTAGGATCATTCAGTTGTAGCTTGTTCGGTGTCGTAGGAGAATAATCACTGGAGGTTGTGTCATGTCCTGCATCTGACAGCTGCTCAGCTCATGCTGACACATACTCCAAACTTCCTTTCAGCGTCTACACCAAACTATAAAAAAAACACTATCTCAAATTTGTCACTTCAAACTGGCATGACTGACAGGAAAAACAATGAGCAAAGGACAAACGCGTCGACTCATTGATTCGATTTTGCCTAGCAACTGCATTTGTCTCTATAAGCTCTGTACTTATTTTAATTCCCCACAACAATAACAAACACTGCCATTTGGGAACAATGAAGCATTTCTGCTGCATTTCTCTTCTCCTGCTGCTTTTCCTTTGATTTTGTGTCGTGCCTTCAGCCTGCAAGTACCTCTTTTCATATCTCGTATTTGTTGACTGTGTTGCTTATTGAGCGATGACTGTGGCACAAAGGCTACTGGGAACAATAAAGGGCCTCAACTTTGATGCTTTCATTACTGCATGTGGGTTTCGCTGTGAAAGTTATACATACATTACTGCCAGTTTTCATTTCGGCTCCTCTTTTTGCTTTATTGCTATCAGTGCTTCACGTCTCCTTTTGAGGCACAATACAGAGCAGATATTCCTCAGAGAATTAAGTGAAGGTGTAGACTACACATTGTTTTAGTACTTTGTTCAGAGAGAAGAAACCCAGAGATTTCTGTTTTCTTTCCTACAAGCTCAGAGCTGTAGTAACAATGTCTGTGCAGTGCAGATAGCCTACAGGTAACAAGGCCCATAAAAAGCTTTTCCTGAGAATGCTTTTGTGAGTGTGAGGAGGGATGCTTTGCAGTATGGATTTGTAGGGGGGTGTAGGCAGGCTAGTGCTGTAAATAAGACAGTAAAAAAAAGTAGAACACAGGCACACAGCTGCATCGGCATCTGCAGTGAAGAGATAAAGACAGCAGAGCAGGCCCAGGTCCAACGTGTCACGCTGGAAATCAAAGCCACGCCAGCTCCCAGGAACTCCCAGTTGGCCCTAAACTTAGACATAAAACTCCTTCCATGTGGATGTGGTCTGCAGATGTCTGTGTGTGCGAATGAGGCTCTTCAGCCAACTCACATCCTGGTTGCTCATATCCCAGTAAGGCCTCTCTCCGTAGGACACCACCTCCCACATGACGATGCCATAACTCCACACGTCGCTGGCGGAAGTGAACTTCCTGAAGGCGATGGCCTCTGGTGCCGTCCATCGAATGGGAATCTTCCCTCCCTTTTCACAAACACACACATAGATGGTATCAACACTCTGAAATGCACTGAATCTAGGGGTTGTGCAATATATCAAATCACAAAGGTTTCACAAAACCAGACAGATCAATAAAAAAAGTTTTAAAAATTATTAAGATAATGTTGCCATAAAACCCTCAGCTATTTTGTCATGTCTTCAGAAGGACATACACACCTAGAATCTGGGGAAATAACGGAGGTAGACACTCCACCATTGCTGCAGAAACTGGAACCAACTTAGCAGCTTTGTTGTTTACTGAGTATTCAGACCCTGGAGACGACTAGTTGTTAAAAAGCACCTATTTTGGTGTTATTGGATGATCTGAAAGCACGAGTCAATCTCACTGAGCAGCAGTGCTGCTGTAAGCCCCTCCCTCTTTCCAAAGCAGTCTCAGGAGGCTCGGTCCTTACGTTGCAGTCCCTGAATTCACACACATGAATTTCATGTGTGTGAAGGTGCTGCTGGCTGATTTACAATCAAATATTAATATGTTTTGTATATATATATATATATATATATATATATATATATAAAACTGCATGCGGAAGCTTAATCCTTTTAATCCCAGTCAAGATCCAGACATTATTTTTTTCAGGACAGCCTCAGTTGTCAGGTATAAATAAATACCGGCTAAAATGCTGTAAAAATAATGTATCAATAGATATAGCAGCATAAAGGCCGACCAGAACAAGAAAACAGAATTTATTACTAACAGAACTTTATAGAAATAACACACAGATCAACAGTGACCAAACCTTTTCTCATCTGAACATCGTTCTCTCAAGTCTTTGCTTTCATGAGAAAAAATATTGGCACTGAAACAAACAGACAACAGGAACTGTTTACATATTTACACTTTTTCTCCAGCTGTTTGTTGCTATTTCCAGTTATTTATGCCACATTTTACCTGCTATCCTCACAAAACCAACTACAACCAGCTGGTTTATGTCACCACCATGCACGTTTTCTTGGCTTTATTCCAGCTATAGAGGAGCATTATTTTTCTTCTTTTCAGACACACAGAGAACTTTCTGCTCCATTGTTGATCTTTGGCTGCTCCTTACTGAACATCATCAATCTAAGCTCTCTGATTGGTGAAAAGTTTGACAGGAAGTGGCTTCATCATCATCATGTCCAGGTCTAAATAGAGGTCTCTTAGCAACACAGTAGTGATAGTGATCTTTTAATGATGGATATGTGATAAATAATGCTGTTATCATGGATCATTCATTGTGGAGTCTGACAATAAACACTACATTTTATGGCTGGATTGTAAACCTCCTAGACGGAATATAAATGCCTGGAAAACTTCCATAGATCACCTAAAGGATAAGCTTCCATCACATAGTTACACACTACCATTCTGAGAAGTTTTCCGAGCGCTGTGAGTGATGGCACTCATGCAATAGCAGAGTTTTAAGAGGTAATAATGTCTATGTAGACTGTAAACACAAAAATGTAAAAAGTTTAAAATGTCATTTTTTTTCTGTAACATAATGATTAAAAACCAAAGCAGACTTAAAAACTAATGTAATAATTGCATTAAATAATCACAATCATAATTTTTTTCCACAATCCAGCAGCCCTACTGCAATCCTAGAGATGGAAAAGAAAACAGCCTCTTTTCACCCACCAGAGAGCTTGTGTAGGTGGGGTCAGCGGAAGTGTCATCCAGGAAGCGTGACAATCCAAAGTCGGAGACCTTGCAGACCAAGTTGCTGTTGACCAGGATGTTACGGGCGGCGAGGTCTCGGTGGACGTAGTTCATGTCTGACAGGTACTTCATCCCCGCAGCGATGCCGCGCAGCATCCCAACCAGCTGTGTCATGGTGAAGCGCCCGTCGTTCAGCTGCAGGGAGAGAAAGAGCGCCAAGGCAGGGAGGAGTGAAAAGTCAGCAAGAGAAACGATGTGAGGAAGACGAGGATGGGGCATGAGGAGAGCACCAGAGCGGGGGGCAATCAGTCATTGAGGCCACATGAACATGACATGTGTCATAATGCTTCACTCCCAGACAGCTGACCTTTACACACATGCTGTCCGATTAGCTGATTAATTAGACTCTGTACTGTCAAAGTAACACAGACTCAGCAAAAATAACATCAGAGGGACTAACAACACTGAATTCAAAACTGGATCATTTTCTCCGACTGACAAACAAGTCGCTCTGTTTGCATTTTTAATTCTTCACGAGCCTCGACTACATTAGAACGGCCGTCACTCAAAGGCAATTCTCCCCTTTTAAAAGTCGTCAATTTGCAGAATTTCCCCACTTCTTTTATTGTTAACATTTTAGAGGCATGAAACAAATCTTAGATTAGGGCTTTCAGGGTTCATTTGTCCATTCTCCACATTAGAGAAGCGTGCCGCACTCTGGAGATTAGAATAAATCAGCACCCGACCCGAGAAAGCTCGTGAACCTTGATGTGTGAGGGAGCTGAAACGAATCAATGGAACATCAATATACAATTAAAAATGGGTAGAAGTTTCTGCAAAACTGCATGAAGCTACGCTGGCAGGTTTTTCTCTCATGACCTGAATATCTAATACAAGCAGAATCTGGAAGAGGGAAAAAAAGGAAAAAGAAAACAATTTTTAACGTAATCGTTGCCTTTTTTGGCTCCACGGTGAGAAAAACAAAGAACACAAGAAGTGACATGACAAAAGCGTAAATATTCTGCTTTGTAGTCGCACACAACACTGAAGTCTGACAGCCTAACAAGCCAGGATGGATGGATGGATGGACGGATAAACAGCCATGATTCATAGCAGGCCTTCAAAGCTGTGCTGGCATCAATGATGTGTGTTATTTCTGTACATCTGCACAGCTTCTACATGTCGTGTGTGTGTGTGTGTGTGTGTGTCTGTGTATGTGTACACAGGGAAATTGTGTCCATGTCTGAGGAGCTGAAGCTCATATTCTCATGTGTGTGACGCACTGTTACAACATGTAAAAATGTGTGTGAGTTAACCCAATAGTTCCCTCATTAGAGCAAAACTCCGAGTTCCTCTGAGTCACAGGCCGAGTGTATGCGAGTGTATGTGAGTTTATGCGAGTGTGACACAGACCAGGCAGCTTTTTTCTGTTATTTGTGGGACAGCTGGCTGAGAGGAGTGGGTGAGAAAGAAGGAAAAAGCTCCGGCTGGACTATCAGATGTGAGGCTACATCTAATTATTGTTTTAAATCCCAATTAATTGCTTCAAAAGATAAAAAAGATAAGAAATAGTGTCACCCTTAGAAAAGATAAAGGGAAACTATATCATTAATTTATTTGTTTTTATTAATTTAGTTATTTTAAAGCAATGCTACCTATTTTTGATAGATCTACTCAGCGAGGCGCCACCTAGCCACGGCTAATTCGGCATCCATCTTGCGTCCTGTCTCTTCTCTGAACTCACTCCAGGTAGTAAAAGTCAGTCTGACGTTGACTCTTGACTCATCTCTTGCTCTGTCCCTTTTTTTTTCTTTTAATCTTTTTCTCCAATAATGTCCTCTTCAGTTTCTTTGATAATGTTACAGCCTGTCCTTCCACTTTCAGCCAGTCACTCCATTCCATCTGCACTTCCCTGATCCTCCACACCTGGTCCTGATCCGATCCTCCTAATCAAGCCAACCTGTCACACCTGTCTTCCATTGTTTCACCAGTCCTCATAAACTCCAGCACCACAGTCACTCCCTGTCAGACCTTAAACTACACATCAAGGACTCACTCCCTCTCTGTTCCTGACTTCCTCAACCCCTGTTGCCTTCTCCAGTATCAGTACCAGTATGTTTATTCTTCTGAGTACTATTCTTTAAATAAACCATCGTTAACGTGCTCTTGTCTCTCTGGAGTCCTGTGTAACAGATAAATCCCACAATGCACATTCAAAACGGTAATTGTGTTGATATCCAGTTGCTAGTATGTGATGGGGTGACGTAAAGCTGTCACATGATGCTCTAGGCCAGGGGTAGCCAACGTTGGTCCTCGAGGGCACCAATCCGGCAGGTTTTCCAGATTTCCCTGCTCCAGCACACCTGACTCAAATTAAATGGATCCAAAAGCCTATAAGGATCTCCACAATGACTCGTTAGTTTAAGTCAGGTGTGTTGGGGCACGGAAATCTGGAAAACCTGCCGGATTGGTGCCCTTGAGGACCAACGTTGGCTACCCCTGCTCTAGGCTGAGAAAAGAAATGGTGAAGTGTGGTTTCTCAGTCTCGGGATGATGAGGGCAGCAACAAATGTTAGTGTGCCGTCAAAATCAGTCAGATTTTGATGACATGTTTTTTTCAGTCAATTTGAACTGAATGATTGCATATTAATAGAACCCTACTACATTTTTTTATTTCTAGAAATCTATTTTACTTAAACTATTTTATAATTTTACATAAAAAATTATTTTGTTCAGTTTGTCTAAATGAATGTTTTTGTTTCGGGGTGGGCTGTATTTTCTGTTTTACATTAACAATAAAAAAACAACTTCTATAGCTATTTTGAGTCACTTTATAAGAAAAAAACCCACTAATTCTTTTGTAAATCTGAAGAGATTATTTTTAGACCTGCTAATGAGCTCCAACATTTCTATTTTCTCTACATACAAACTTTTTAATTATTTGCTGAATCAAATTAATTGGCACTTAAAAAATTGCAGCCTTAATTAATATGTTCAAATAAGCAAACAGAAAAGCAGATATTTGAAAGCAAGCAGCAGGAAATGCTTTATAAATGGCCTCAATGGTAAATTATTTTATCATAGTAAAAATATTCTGCTCTGAATGTCTGAGTAAATTAGATTATTCATATTTAATCATACGTTCACTAATATGACTGTAGTTCAAGGATATAGTTTATTTAGGCTTTATTTTTTGGACCAGCTTACAAGTCATATTTATAAGTATGCAAACAAAGAAAAGCAATCAAATAACTTCTAATATAAAGAAAGATTAATGACCTAAATCATTAATAAAGGAAAGTACCCACTTACGTTTAATCAAGAAAGAATGACAGTAATGTAGAAAAGTCTGTTTTCTTTCAGATCTTGTGGTTTTAAGTATCAGGGGAAAAAAGAAAAAAATATCCCTGAAGTTATGAACAACTCGTGACATATTACACAAAGTTAATATTGTTTTCTGCATCTCTCACATCATTGTGGAGGAATTTGGTCCACTCTTCTTCACAATGTCGCTTCAGCTCATTTTAAGCTTTCTGAAGGTCGCACTTCAGCGTTTCTATCTGATAGAAGTCTGGACGGTAAATGGATCGTCATTAAACCTTGATTCTTTTCTTTTCAACTACTCTGCTGCTGTGTTTGGGGTCATTGTTGTATGTCAGGCAGATGGCCTCACATTTGACTCCATATCTTCTGCTGTGCTTCAGGACCAAACATCCCTACATCAGTCTCATCTGTCCAAAGGACATTGTTCCAGAAGTGTTGGGATCATTTCAGATGCAAATGGTTGAGATAACCATGTGTTACGCTGTCAGTAATTATTATGACAGTACTATATAGTTAACAATAAAGTAACAATAGTGAAAAAGTCAAAACTTAAAACACTAATGGGACAAGAAGCACTTACTTTTGGTAATAAATATCTAAACCAAGTGCCAGAGATGCCTTATTTCTACAAATATATGATAAGATTCTTTATAGTGATAAATTTGACTCTACCAAACAGTGGAGCAGGTAGTTCAAAAGTTAAGGGGTAGTTCTTATGATACATGTTCCATCTTTTTTAAGAGCTAGCTGAGGCCTGGAGAGTTTTAGATGTACCTCTTTGGTTGCTGTTCTTCGGTTTATCTGAGCATTAAAAGGTCTGAACTTAGGTTGATCTTGCTGGGACATCCACTCCTGGGAAGACTGGCATCTGTTTTAAATGGTTTATACTTGTGTATAATCCCAATAATCTTGTCATATTACTCAGCAACAGTTGCTTTTCTAAGATTATAGCTGATGTCTTTCCTCCGCATTGTGTTAAACACCTGAATGCTGCACAGCTGCAAACATCTGCTTTTATAAAGGAGCTCACAGTGATAATAATCAGTTAGGTGCATTTGTTTAACATCGCCTGGTAGCTTGCGTACTATTAATTACTATATGAAAGCAGTGAGGGTGGACTGTTTATGTATTTGCTAAATAATAATAACAGAGTAAAATCTCTCAAGGGTAGTATCTCAGGTTGCATTTATTTCATTGTAAGACTTCCTGAGGACGAGGTGATTCTTTATTATGTCTTGATTCATAAAAGCTTACACTTTGATAAGCTGTAGGTAAAATTTATCATAAAACATCTCCAACTATACATTTGTTAGAAAGAATTCAGCCAGTGGAGAGAAGCATAAAGCTGCAATTTATTGTCATTACAGAAAAATCTTTTCCTTTCACTCTTTAACTAATCAATGAATTCTTTCCAATGAAAGGAAACGAAGGAGAAAAAATGTCAATTATTGTTTTCCAAAGCCCATGAGTAGAATTTCAAAAGACTTTTTTTCCCCCTTTCTTAAATCTACCATTTAGAGCCCCCAAGAACATTTGATGTAACAACAAACAAGTACTGATGTGTACAAATAGACAATATGGGGACCATGAGAAGGAAACAATAGAAATAAAACTGGAATAAACAGTTTAACCTTTTAATGGGAATCAAACCCCCAGAAATTAAATCAAGAGAAAAGTGTTAATATCAGGGCTGTCTACCAATACCCAAAACTGATTCACCACAAGCATGAAGCAACCTCATTTAGCCTCGCAGCTTCAGCAAGTAGATGTCTTCACAGCGCAGTCATGCAGAAAAACATGTTTTATTGAATGTAAATGACGTGTAATAGTCCCCACGCAGCTGGAAACGCACCCCGTGACACCTCATTTCTCATCCTGCCTTTATTCATGGTGTGGTCTGAGCTGAAAACTCTGATCGGTAATTTATGCAACGGTTTTACAAGGACGCTGTAATACACCAAAGCAAACTTATCCAAAGGTGTGCCTGTGACAGTTTTCCACCCGGAGTTTGTGCTGCGGAAAAGGTTGTCAGCATCAGTCAGTCACGTCAGGCAGAGACGCCACGCTTGTCTCCAGGCGTTATATTGCACATTTAATCTCTATCACTCAGCAAGTGAGCGCCTCAGGGTGTTTTACAGAGAGTAAAACATTTTGGTAACCCAAAGCGATGATACTATGTGTGTGTGTGTTCTCATCTCTGATAAAAAAAAAAAAAAACTGAGAGAAGATGCTGCAGCTTACTACTGCATCTCCCACCATGCTCACCCTCAGGAAGGAGTCCAGCGCTCCGTTCTCCATGAATTCGGTGATGATGAGGACGGGACAGCTCCGCGTCAGGACCCCCTCCAGCCGGATTACGTTGGGGTGGTCAAACTGACCCATGATGGAGGCTTCTGCGAGGAAGTCCCGCCTCTGGCGCTCAGTGTAGCCCGCCTTCAGCGTCTTGATCGCCACCACCATCTCCCTACGCCCGGGCTGCTTGAGACGGCCGCGGCACACCTCGCCAAATTCACCTGGAGTAGGAGAACAAGCGGTGGGAGGAGGAGGAAGGGGGAGGGGGTGAGGTGGGAGGAGGGTTGAGTGAGCAGAGGTATGGGAGGAGGGAAGAGGACGTCGGGTGGGGGAAAAATGCAGGGAGAGGGAGCGTTACTGGTCGGATTTGGGAGTGAAGGAGCTGACTTAAGAGAGTTGAGGGTCAATTTCAACTGTGGGAGCGATTTAGAGAAGATAAATAGGAAATGATGGGAGGTCAGGGGTTAAAGATGTTGGGGAGAGAGGGAGTGACCGGTATCGATCGAGTGTGCAACCTGGGAGCGGTGAAAGGAGACAGAGGACGGGCGAGGTACTTGGGGGTTTTGTGTTTGGTGCCTGAGTGCGAGTATGTTTACAAGGGACAGAAAGAGAGAGAAAGAAAAGATAAGGAGGGAGGAAAGTTGAACGAGCAGGAGCAGACTGTCATTTAGGGTAAAGTTAGGACAGAACATGCTGCTGGAGAGTAAAAAAAGAAAAGAAAAAACAGACTAGAGGGTACAGAGCAACAGTCACTTCTCTACTTTCCACCTGCAGCTTTCATGCACACTTGAATGCCAGCCCTTTTCTCCGAGCAGGGGACTCTAACACTGCGCAACCCTGATGGCACACTCCAGTTCAAATAAATGATTAATAAACCTGGACAATTCTGTCATCCAGCACAAAAATAGCGGCGGTGTGTTTACCTGCACCGATGACCTCCTCTATTTTCACACAGGAGATGTCTATCTCTTTGGCGAACTCGTGGATGGCATCATTGGGGTCCTCGTAGGTAAAGGGATCGATGTACACTTTGACCCCGGGAGAAACTGAGAAGTCAAACAGAAAGGCAACATCTGTAATGTGTGTTGTATGAATGGATCTATTAAGCAGGCAGAAGGGGCTGCATGTGTCCACAGTTGAATATCATGACTCGGATCAATATTTAATCTTTCCAGCTATGCAAGGTCTTACTGCACCGTCCTGAACTGGCTCAACACGTACTGATCGACTTGCCATGGGATTTTGTACCGACACTGGCTGTGTGTACATGTACCACAATATTACAACTATAAAACTTATTGTAATGAAAACAATGTTCTATGGTATTTACATGAGCAGCATACTGGATATTCCATTCATATTCCCATTTATGGTACAGTTAATCTATATAAATCATGTCCCCTAGGGGTTAAACTGGGATTGAACAATGTTGTTGTCATGGTAACTACAGTTAACAGACTATAGATAATATTGTAATAATTTGACTACAGTTAATACCCATTTATGCTTCAATTCAGCTTTATTTAAATAGCAACAATATACAACAAAACCATCTCAGGACACTTTACAGACAAATTAAGTCGAGTAATGAGAAGCGTCTGTCGGAGTTAGTGTTGGGTATTACCGCATTACTAGTAACGCATTACTATCCATCAGCAACTACTGTAACGCTGTTACTTTTGTCAGTAATTAATACTCTAATGTATTACTACTTAAATAAAGTAACTCAGCTACCATACGGTGCGTTAAACAAGGTACACACATAAAGATTATCGGGCTGTTTTTGTCCCGATTTTGCCCGTTGCCGAACAAGGATGGCAAACACCCGATTATCTTAAGTCTTATAAAATTTTCCTACAAAATTATCATTTGGTCTTATCGAAGAGCAAATCATCCTGACAATCAGCTCTGAAACAGGTCGTGGCCAACAACTGGAAGTATTGAACATGTTCAATATTTACGACCACAAGTCTTCTTGTGTGTGTGGAAAGCCGACGACTCCCGAGTTGTGTCTCTGTGGATTGTGATGTGGAACGAGCTGACTGTGGAGCAATGAGGGATATAAAGAAAAATAAATTAAATATATATAATAAAGAGTAGGAGGAAGGTAGTGCAACATGCAGTATAAATTTAATTTTTGAGCAGCTGTTGTATTATTGTTTATTTCTATTTATTTTATCTATTCTTTTTTTTCATGTAATCTGCTGGCCTGACTTAAATAAATTAGTGTTGTGTTTGTTTTATATTTTGTACAACACTAAATAAGTTAGAAGGATGTTAATGGGCAAACTAAAAAAGTTACTTTTAACAGTAACGCATATGCATTACTTGTTGGTGTAAGTAATCAACAAAGTTACAGAGTTACGGTTTTAAAAAGGTAACTAGTAACTGTAACTAATAACTTTTTTTCAGTAACTAGCCCTGGTCAGAGTGCATTTTGATGATGCATGAAGCCTCACTGGTGGAGTGTAGCACGTGACTGGCTGAAGACGTGGTTTGTGATTAAGTGCACAATTGGAAATATAATGAGCAGTGAGACACATTGCGAGGTCTGAGACAAGGGGCCTTGCATTTTGAGCACTTCTGTCTATTGGAATTTTGATTTGTGGTTTGTTTTTTATATTTCTACCTGGGATCATGGAGTCAGTGAGAACCATGGAGCCAGTTTATCACCCCTGCCGTGTCGGAACTAATAAAAATGAGAGCCTAGCTGAGGAAACCAATAAATTGCATAGAATCGTGACTTTGATTCAATCCCCTATCCTGAGTATCCACGAGGCTACAGTAGAAAGGAAAAAATCTCCTTTTTTAATAGGAAGGAAAAACCCGGTTCAGGAAGGGTGGCCATCTGCCTGGACCGGCCGGAGCGGAGAGGACAGGAAAGACCTTTAAGCTAAAGTCAAATACGGAACATTTTGTCCGTCTTCTGCATCCTTTACATAAAGGTAATTTGGTTCTTTTAACAATAACCTGTAAGACTTTAGCATTGGACCGATAACCAGTGTCATCTCTAACTAGCTGAGATGCCTTCTGTCCCACTTCTAGGTGAAAGCAATTCCTCACATATGTGATGCAGTTAATCATTTAACCCTTTAATCCTGTATGTATACAATTTCTCAGACCTTTTGCATCACTTTATGGTAAAAACATTGCTCAAAAAACCCTGTTGTACGCAATCTCATACTTGTCTTCTGCCCCCTGATGGACACCCTTTGCACTGGAATAATTTTGACATGTCACATGGTATAAACATAAATATAAAAAATACATTTGTTAATTATTTGTTTACATTTTGGTAAAGGGACAAATAAAGAGTTCAGATTAAAAAATAAAATTTAAAACATTTTTTCTTGTGTTGGCCTTTAAGGTTGAACTCCTTTTTCAATAATCTTATATACCTCATGTTTTTACCTGTTGTTCTGTAACAGACTCAGACTAAGTGACAAGTGACAAGATTTCCAACTCACTCAAATAAAAAAGAAAAAAAAAGAAAAAAAGGAAACAAAAATAATAAAAAACGCTGCTATTGAACGTTAGAGCAAGACGGTTTAATCAGACCTTTGATAGACACAAAATAACAGGAAAATGAACCACAAAGGGGTGTCATTGTCTTAATGGTTAAAATATTATTTGAATTATTAAGAACAGATTATTGTGAGAGAGGTTTATTACTTAAGACAACACAATGCAGTACCAGCTTAAGGCATACTTATGGTCACGCGGCTACTGCGTAACTGCCGTAGGTGCTGCATAGACCCGCACAGGCTCCTCTTCCAGACATGACGTGCAACGTGGAGGTACTCCCTTGTGATTGGTCAGTTTGGGTTCACGTGTTGCTGGATTTCTGGATCTTCTCGCTGAATTTGTGAGGTAACCACCGTTTATAAAAACAATAACCAGTGGATCAAGTTCATTAAGAGGCTGATCAAATTATTTCTTTGTTATCTTCCACAAGCTAATAAAGACACTGAACCATACTGGATGCCATTGTTGTTTTAAAATAGAAAATACCTACAAAACTAAGGTAAACCATCAAAAGAACTCCAACCTGGTGAGTTTGCCAGCCGATACCACCCCTGCTGCCACCTTCAGATTAGGAGGAGAAACTGCAACACGACGCCAAAACAACGCGCACCCCCTATGCTCGAGTGCAAGAAGAAACTCACCAGCGTCCGCTATGCCGTAACCGACCACACGCAGACGCCGCGTGAGCCTAAATCCGCCTTTATTGTATGTGCCAGGGTCCCAGACAGCCCAAGGCAAGGCAAATTTATTTATATAGCACATTTCATGTACAAGACAATTCAAAGTGCTTTACATAAAACATTAAAAGCATTACAGAGTGCAAGAAGCAAGTGCATTAAAAACTAGCCCAATTTAACCACTGATGTCCCCAAACTCTGCTACAATATTTACCCCATTCGAAGCCTTCATTATGTCCACGTTTCAAAGAAACCAAGCTGTATTCTTGTTTCTCTTTGGTTAAAATTCATTCTGTTCTGCACAAACTTTGCTGATGTGGTGAGAAAAATAAGCCATTTAATTTATAAAAACAGGTCCAAACAAGTTCTTCATGCTCTTGGCATTAAGAACACCCCCTCCTGAGTCCCCTGATCTGTCATCTATCATCTGGTCAAACAAAATACCATTTGAACACACTGCAAAGATGATATCATTTACAATATAGGCTTGTGCAAGAAGACACAATCTGTGCAGAACGCTGAAATTATGAAGAAATGTTTTCATGAAATGTGAGGAGATGGTTGGAAGTGTAAAGCTGGGGTCTGAACATGCTTCTGCAACCTTTCTGCATTGGGGCTTTGCAGGGTATGTCTACATGTTATAGCTTGTTGCTGCCATTTGGCCATATGTGAAAGGATCGATGCTGCAGGCTGCTCTTTGCTGTTGTTTGATGGTGCTTTAGCCATGCTTTTTAAATTGGATAAAGTAATGGAGTGAAACCAAATATAAAATAATTAAGATGATTAGGTATTTTGATATGAAATCTCGTCTTGTAGCGTAAGCTAACTTTAAACTAACCTGCATTTAACCAAAGTTTAGCATCATCTCAAAGGACAAAATGTTGCTAGGCTGTTTGGACAACTGCACTTCTGTCTATGTTAATAAAATACCTGTTTGTAACACGGATGACATAAACGGATACCTCTGTGAAGGTATAACATAGCATGTAGCCATTAGCTTTCTGGTGTCACAGCTACCTTCTTCCTTAGAGTACACTCATTCTCTACCCTGAACAAAAATGACAGCATTAAAAGAAAAATAAAATCCCAAATAAAAAAAAGACAGAATCCTGAAAATACCCACAGTGAATCCAGTCAATTTCTACTCTTGCGTATGCATCTATTATTGTAGATTCTAGGTTATTTTAATATTTAACTCAGACATTCAGTATTACAAGTAGCTAACAAGGTATCCAAATAAAAACTATTCGCAGTTTTGTCATCAACACCTCCGGCGTGCACAGATAGAGCCTTGGTGGTGCTGAAACACTTGCCCTTGCTGTCAGGGCTGAAAAAGTGCCCTTTTTTATCAGAATAATTTTTTATATACTGTATGTGGCCCACTATGTTGGCACAATCACACACACGTGCACGCACGCGTACACCCGTTTTGTTCCCGTCGTTTCTTTGGCAACGTGATCACACAAAGCGGGCGCCAATGAGGCGCATTGCAAGCATGTGCATTGTAGCAGCTGGACCATCCGCGAAGTAACCTCCCACCGCTCCACCTGCCACTACTCAGGTAACGCTGAACTATTTCGAGGCACCTTTTGCTCCTAAACTTAGCCTGATACCAAACTATTCGTCCCTGTTGTAAAGTAGCCTGTCTGTCTCATAACAGCTTTGAACGACTGAGTCTAATTTAGCCGACTGCCCGCTTAATGAGCTTGGCACTATAGCAATAATCAATGGTACCTTGCCAAATGTTAGGCTAAGTGGGTATGTTTGGCTTTTTCACGACGTATTCATTAACCACATTGCACAGCGTTCTCCTGTTGTCCATCTCTTTTATTGCAGATTGTGATAATTTTAAAAATAATTTTTTTTCTTTATTCCAAGCAGCATTTTTCTGAGCAGTCTATAACACTGTTGGCCTCTGCTTTTATCAATTGCAGCATGCATAGAAACGAGAGATTAAAAAAAGAGAAGTTAAAGGAGCTACACCAGGCAGCTCAGGGAAGCAGCTCTCTGCTGGCCTGGATGAAGCCATCAAGCAGCAAGGAGGATGAGGAGGAAGATGATGAAGGAAACGGTCAGAGCCAAGACCAGAGTCATGTTACCTGTTTAAGGCCTTTTAATAATGAATAAATAATAATTCCTTACATTTCTATAGCGCTTTTCTAGACACTCAAAGCGCTTTACAATGATTGGGGGACTTCAGGTTTTAAAAAATGAACTCTTCCACAAATTTTATTGAAGCATGTTAAAGTGTCCACAATGTGGTTTGGCAGCCAAAACTGCTACAAGCTATATTAGCCCAGTACATAATGTTGTAGTCCCACAAATATAAGTTGTTTCCATGTTAGACCTTACAGATGTCACAATTATCTTTTATTTACCATTGTAGGCTAATAATGAAATGTTGACCATCATAAATACCCAACTAGAATTTGTCTGCAGAACACAGCTAGTGGTGAAGCACTGAAGTCAGAATATGGTGGTTGCAGACTGGTGTTAGTCTTAGTGGTGTAATGCATTGACTCTTGTCACTTAGCAGTCTTACTCAAAGGTGCATCACTCTATTCCAGGGGTCTCCAACTCTGGTCCTTGTGAGCTACTGTCCTGCAGTAGCTCACCAGAGTGGGAGATCCCTGCTCTATTCTCTCTACTGTCCCACAGCAGACCATCTACCAGCATAGAAGATGAGGAAGAGCAGTGTAAGATCAGTACCAGGTCCATGTACAGTAATATATTTCAATAGATTTGCAAGTACATAAAAGCCTTTAATGTTTTTTTTTTCCACACTATAATTAAACATAGGTGCCGGTTCCATGTGCTCTGCAAAGTGCCCTTTCTTAAAAACTGAGCACCTGCCCCTCAAAATGTCTGGGCAGGCCCCAAAACAACACATAAATATTCGGCACAAACAAGATCTAATCAGAGTAAACGTAATTTCTTCCAACCTGAAACAACTAGCTCTGATGTACTCTCATGAAACTAAAGCCTCATTTATGCTCCCCAAACATGTGGAAAATGTACATCCACGTCACTGCCCATGCATCCTTTCCGTTACTCTGGTTGTTTGGCCTTACAGCCACCACAGGTCAGAGTTCATGTCCGTGTCGTAACATCAGTTTCAAAAGGCAGCAAACAGACAATAGATAGATAATGATAATGTTCATTCTCAGAAAAAGACAAAAAAAGTGCAATAGATGGCGGTGGTGTGTGCGGCTATTAAATACATCGCAGCTTCTTCTTTGTTCCATTTGCTGATAACATGTGAGGTATAAACTGCCCCCGTGATTTCGGGTGGTACTGCTCTGTTTTCCATGTCTAGGTACGAATCCACAAGCTCTCTAAAAATATTATGAAATACTTTACAAATGTATGCATAGGATGGACAGAAGGCTCCGTCCGAATGTATTTGGGTATTTACGTTGAGCATAAATGAGCCCTACTGCCACAAAATGTCAACAACAGTGATAAAGAGAAAAAAAAAGTCAACATGTGGACACATTTCACATTTGGCGTAAAGCAAATGCTTCATAAACCAAGTGGAATGACTGTCAATGATGGAAACACAGCAAAACTGAAGCAGCCATCCTGAAATCAAAGCTAAGCATGCTAAAGTTAATGACAGCGGCCAACCACTGACAGCTGATTCACACGTCTGTCATTTAGCAGCGGTAAGTGGTAACAGGTTTCATTTCTATTTCTGGAGCTATGGCCTGGTGCTTGATGCAGTTTTGCGACATTCTTGCTTAGAGGGTTAACATTACTAATTAGCTTGGCATAGTTTAAAAAATGTAAAAGGTGTAACAAAAAAGAATTTTTTATTTATTTATTTTTTCATTTACGTCAACATCGCCTGTAACAACGTTCTCTAACAGCGCTCCATACTAGTAAATACTCGGTTTTACAATGTGTACTTTCTCTATAAAAGCTAATGAGCTCTTTCTTTGCCAGAGCAAAAGCCAACAACAGGAAAAAGTCAGAGGCTTCAGACAGGCCTGATGACCAACTGTCAACTGTGTAACAGACCTTTAAAGAAAGTTTCTCATAATAAGCAGACCTGGCAACTGTGAAGCTGGAGGTATGTGCTGTAAGACACCAGTGTGTTACAACTGGAAAATTCTTACATAATAGTTGTTTTTTCTTATCCTGGTTTTCAGTTTTATCTTTATCCTCACTGTGCTGTTCCAAGGTGCATCATCCTGTACGCCTACTCCCAATTATTTTCCATCATTCCCACATTCTTCTCTCATCCATGTGTATTATCTGTGTGTATAAATTACTCCACACATTTGCAGTCTTCGTCTCTCACTCTGCAGAACTGCCAGATTGATTTCTGTATGACTGACAGAGCTTTCATGCAGGAAATAATATATCAAAGACATCTGAGTAGGTTTTTTTTTTGTTTGTTAGTTTTTTTATGAAGACTCACCTCAGAAATGTCAACAGCAATGTATGT
The DNA here is from genome assembly GCF_017639745.1 of Melanotaenia boesemani. Lineage (NCBI taxonomy): Eukaryota > Metazoa > Chordata > Actinopteri > Atheriniformes > Melanotaeniidae > Melanotaenia > Melanotaenia boesemani. The sequence continues at coordinate 4,685,651 of NC_055689.1, read as the reverse complement.
GAGTGTGGTCAGATGCAATTAATAATCATAGTAGTATGATTAAGATGTATACATGTCTACAAATGTGAGGAAGGCTGGTATACTTCACATAGCTTAATGTATCAGGTGCTTACTCAAAATATGACCTTATTCAGGTGAAGGTGACCAAATGCCAGCTTCTGATCCATAATCAGATTACTATCAGAATATTTCTAAGACTACTGATTGTTCTTTAATTGTCGATCCAGCACTAAGTGTCCAAATACTTGCAAAACATCAGTGGCTCTAGACCAGGGCTCTGCAACCTGTGGCTCTCTTGAGCTTCCACAGTGGCTAAAAATGCTAAAGAACTAACTCAGATTCTTAAAAATAGATATAATAACAACTGCAGGTTTTTAGCAATTTTTCAGTTTTTTCATGGAATACTTGCATTGAATTTCCACTACATGAAACTAAAGGTAACAGTTCTATTTTTATCTACTTTTCTTGTCTCTAGTTTGGAATTATGGACTTTTTTTAAACATTATTTTTAACAAATATCTACATCTTTGTTTTTCTTTATTTTAAAATCTAAAAATAGAAATAAAAATGTAATAAAAATAATATAATGACAAAAATTGATAACATTTATCCTACAGTAGGTATTTATTAAAAAGTATAAGTTGTCGTTTTTCAAAAAGTCTTGTAACATTTGGTTTTTTTGGGGGGGATTTTTTTGGTTGGAGAGCCCTCCTCTAGACTAATAATATGTAATCAATGTGATGTTTATGCTATGTACAGTATCTCAAATAAGTGAATACACCCCTCATATTTTTGCAAATATTTTAGTATATTTTTTCATGAGATAACACTATATAAATTAAACTTTATTGTACAGAATATCAAATTATGGAAACTAAACTCTGATGTTCTGTATGTCAAAGTTTAATTTATATAGAGTTATCTCATGAAAAGATGTACTAAAATATTTGCAAAAATGTGAGGGGTGCACTCACTTATGTGAGATACTGTATTTTCCACTCAAAAAGAAAACAAATATACATATTTTTTTATTGTATCTAACATTTAGAGGTGGATGAAAAATGTTGGGAATGCCTGATTCCCAGCTCATGTGATGGGTGTAGCCTCCAGGCTAATTCACAAAGTTGGAATTATTAAATCAAAATTTGCAAGCAGCCATTCATTAGAGAGAAGAATAAAAATAAAAAAAAAACATATTTTGCATGTTTTTTCTAATTGTAACTGAACATTGAATGATATAATAATGTTTAATATGTGTGGATTACCTCTAGATGCCACACATTTTTGATACTAATAACGAACACCAGAAAAAAAACAAGAATGAAAATGTAGTGCTTGTTGAAATGTCCTTTAAGACCTCAAAAATGAACATTTGTTATTTCCACATGTATCTACTTTACAGTCTTTATCTCAGCTGATCTGTGTGGTCTCATTTCCTCTCTGCCAAGGAGGCAATGTTTCCTCGACTCAAACAGGTGATTGAATAATTGAACAAATCAGTTGGTTAACTGTAGCAGCATGACTGTAAGAGCACAGAGGACACAGTTTTCGAGCTGAACACATAAACTCACTGTACTGCTGCAGTTTCTCAGTGTACTCCAGCTCCGACCCGCTGCGCTGCTTCCTGTAAACAAGCAGCACATGAACAGAATCACATAAACAGTCTTGGCTCTTCCCAAGTACAGCAAATCAGACTAATAACTGACTCCAGTATCAGTATCCGACACAGGCCATGGAACTGCAGCGCAATTTATCTGTTGCAGAGGTCTTCTTTTGAGTTAAAGCAGCTATAGCGTACGCAGGCTTTAAAACTATGTCAAAATTCAGTAAGAGTCTTTGTTCAAAGTCTAAGCAAAGTGAAACATGTATTTCAGGTTTTCTATGAACACTTACTTAAGGCATACAACAGAGATGACCACCAAGGCTACAATGACCACCAGGCCTGCAGACGCTGAGCCGATGATGAGAGGCAGCTGGTCCTGCACTGATTTCTGAGGGTCACCTGAGCGGTAACACACAGAGGCAATAACAGAGGAAAGATTAAAGGGCAGCTTGTGCTGCATGTGTAATGGCCACCAATTAAGGTGGTCATAAAAACTATTAAGCCTGAACCTTCATTAAGAAAACTATGGCAGTAGATCATCAAGTCTGCAAGAAGCAGGAGAGAATTTATCCATACTGTGTAAGCTGGTGCTGAAGTCCATGGGGTTGCTGTAGCGTCCATATCCTGCAACAGTACGAGCTCTGACCTGCACCACATAAGGCGTGGCTGCCCTTAACCCTTCCACCTTGGCAGAGCTGTGCTGAGATGTTACGGTGTGAGACATCCCCTGGCCCTGACATAAAGCAAAAGATTATTAAAACGCAGCTGTGCTGCTATGTCTACAGTTTTTCACGTTAGAGGATCCCTTCCTGTGGTCCTCAGTTAGGAATACAGAACAATAAAAAAGGACAGAACACAGTTATCCATTAAAAATTAAATGTTATATTTATGATTCATGTTAACATGTTTCTGCTCTGCCTTAACACACCTGTAGTTTCCTTTAGAGCAGGGATGTCATGTTACAGTCCTCACGTTCTACTATCTTGGAGTATTTAGGTATTTTCTTGCTTAATGGGTCATTAACAAGGAGATGTATTTTGTTTGAATCAGCTATGTTGAATAAGGGGAACATCTATAACCTGCAGGACAGTGACTCTTGAAGACTGCAATCTGACATCTCTGCTGGAGAGAATGTGAATTTCAAGTCATGCACTGGAATATTATATTTCCTCTTGTCCTAGATACAAAACTTACAGACATGCTTAAACTGTGGGATCAGTTTCAACATATCACATTTTTAATGGATTTAAATATTTAAACGCTTCTTCATTATCAATATACTGACTCAAAAAACCCACTACACATGACTACATAAAACAAAGACATCACTAAATGCATTTGGAAGTATTTTAATTAGTTTACTTTAATAAATTAGACAGAAAATGGAGGTTGGATTTCAGGACAGATTGCATTTTCATTTTCAATACTGGCTTGTTATTTAGCAGATCTTGCATTTAGCAGTTAATTTAGCGTAATTATTCCCAGAAAGGCCCTTTTTTCTTTTTCTATCTTTTCCCTTTTCTGCTCAATTTGGTAGTTTAGCCAAAACAAACACTCACAGGGCAACAGTTGTATTAAAACTAAGATAATAGAAGGGCATTCAAAACAAGATGTTTTCCATTCCAGCATGTAACAAGACATAACTTTACCATCACATTCTCTATAATGTAGCATTTCACAGCTGTAGCTAAATTAGCTTAAGATAGCTAATAAGCGAGTTTGCTCTTTAGCTAACTTTAGCTGTGCAGCTAATTACTTCTAGTATTTTCTCTGATGTTACGGTTCATTTTATTAACTGCTTGCATAGGGGAACTGTTACTGGTGGTAACGGTTCTGTGGTTTTTATATTTGGTACAAACAAAATCTCACCAGACAACAAATGTTTTAAATGACTGCAATGGAAAAGCACTCCTTACAAGATGGCTCCGAATTTGTCATGTAACAACGCATAACTTAGCTTCACATTCTCTATAATGTAGCATAAGCATTAGCGTGGTACTGTGGCTAAAATAGCTTTCTTCTACTTTTTAGCTAACTTTAGGTTTACAGCTAATTACATCTATCAATATTAAATCTACTGGTACAGGTAATTGTATTAGCTGCTAGCATACTGTGATTGTTACGTCACCAAAACGTGGTTTGTGTTTAGCACTGCTGAGCTAACCTTAGAGAAACGGGTATGTTCTGTGCACAATTTACGCTGAAGTGTTATCCATGAGTGAAATTAATGAAATACACACTTTTTGATTAATCTGCACTCAAAAGTTTTAGCTTTTGACCTGATATTAACCATAGCTTATGATGGCCAAAGTTTGTGATGTTGGGTAATTCCTAACAGAAATTGGTCAAATGACAACAAGCTTATTACACTATGCATTAAAAATTTATCCACACTGAAGTACTCATAACATCAATGTTTAAGGCAGCTTCTCATGACAAAATGACAATGTGTAACAAATTTTAAAAAAACAGCCATCTTTAGAAATGCTAATCAGATATCAATTGGACTATATTTTCCTTCAGTTTAAATCAAAGAAACAAACTTAAAGGCTATTTAACATGCTAAGCAAAACACTGTCCAGTTCATTACAGTTGAAATTTTAATACGTGCCTGGCTTATTAAAGAAGAAAAATCTACTCTTTGGTAAACATTTTGATTAGTGATTTATTCAGTTCTTCCTGGGAAAAGTGAAGCCTATGCAATTTAAATCTTTGAGTTATTCAGAAAAACTCAAACCTGGCTGGACTTGTGCCACAATTTAGCATGTATTCAAAATATATGCAAACTGCTATGACTGGAGTAATTCTAATGTTTGTATTGCAGACGTTCAGACAGAGGTTTAAATTATAGAGATATAATGTCAAAATGAAATACTTGTAAAATTTGCTGTTCTTCTGTTTGTAAAGCCTAATAAATTGTTAAAGTTCTGCAGACCCTTGTAGCAGTGCTAATGATGCAATACGCACATCCTATCAGCTAATGAGTCTGACAGCAAGTATTGTGCAACGATTAAAACCCACAGCCACCCAAATCCATAAGAGTTAAATCTGCATCCATTTCTCTGCAAGCGTGACATACATGCAAAAGTTAAATCTTACCCTCTCCTGGTATTTAATCTCATAGTCGAGGATGACCCCATTAGGTTTCTCAGGAGGCAGCCATGACAGGCTGAGAGTGTCAGAGGTGGAGCGCATCAGATGAACCGTGGGCACAGCTGACGGTGCTGCAGATGAACATCAGAAAGGGCAGTTTATTATAATCAATTGGCAAGATCTTCTCTTTTAAAATCACAAATAATCCCAGTGAGAAAATTATTATTAAAAATCCCCCAGCTGGAACGATTTAAGAACAACACAAATGATTCACCTTCACTGCTCTGCGGTTTATTGATTGATGAGGCTTGAAAGTGACTCGGTTGACAGTCACTGTGCCGGGTACATAAACTGCAGGAAGGTGGATTAAGTGCCGGTTAACTGGGAGAGTAATTGCAGTCTGTGCATGGCGCTGAGCAGTTTGGCTGATGATGACGTTGCATATATTAGGTGGTGATGTTGAGCAGTGACATTGTCATTGATGTATGATAAGAAGGCTGCTTAGTCGGCTGAGTGCTGACAGTGGAGATATAAAGGAGAATTTATCTGCCTTTCCTGTAACTCTCAGAAAAGCAGATTTCTAGCTGAACATTTGTCCATCTGTCGCTCTCAATGAAATGTCGCTCTTCAGCAGCGTTTACTTTTTGTGTTAGAACCTTAAAACTCATTAAGGCACTCGTTGACATTGACTGAATGTAGGCTCTACTAACTAGCATGTTCCAACGTAATGTAAAGAGCTATTGATCGGTGCTGCTCTATGAATTAACTTGTGGACAAATCCAATGTCATTGGCATATCTACTAACCAGCCTGGTTGGTGGTGATGTTGACTGTGGAGTAACTGGGAGAGGTGGGGTTTTTCCCAGAGACCCCATTGACAGCCTGGACCTCAAAGCTGTAGCGGGTGTGAGCCTGGAGGTTCCTCACCACCACCTTCCTCTGCCTCAGCCCAAGCCTACGTGGGGCGATGTCCACGTTATCATCGCAGCGTGTGCACGGGCTGCGGTCGCGCAGGCACTTCTTACACACCACGTTGTAGACGAGGTCGCTCCGCCCACCCGTGTCCTCGGGCTCCTCCCACTCCAAGGACAGTGAGGTCTCATTCACGCTGGATATAACATTGCGAGGCGCTGAGGGGATCGCTGGAAAAACACAGACATGCATGTAGGTGTTTGAAGAAGGTGGGCAGGCAGAGTGTAAAAAAACACACAAGTGAGGCTTTAGTCATGCTCCCTCTGCAGCGCTGGCATTATCTTCCCTGATGGGGAAAGAAACAGTTTAATATCTTTTTAAGAAGATGAAGGAGATGGGTAATATGTAATCCTATATTGTTTATGCATTATTTAGCATGCTAAATTACTTGACATGGCTTAAATAAGCTCTAAGAAGTGAGGAACATGCAGGAAAACAGCATTACAGATACAATGAATACAACTTCTTGTGCACAAGCTAAGCCCTGATGTTGCTACTGTAAAGCTGGGTAATCTATTCATGACATAAATTCTTGTTTATGAGTCAGTCTATGCAGCTAGGATAGGAACATAAGTTTTATAACTTGTACACATGTTTTGGAACTTGTATATTCGAAATTTTAAATGGCGAGTTGGACAGGTATAAACTTGGATAGAGACATAAATGTTTAAACTTGTATGTCCTGTTTTTTAACATCAAGTACAGGCTCAAATCAAATCTACAAGTATGAATGAAATCTTCATGTCTGAAAGTACAAGTCAGTTTTACGAATCAGAAAATACAAGTAAATTTTATGAGTCTAAAAATACAAGTCAAAACATATTTAACTTGTCAAAAAATGCAAGTAAATCTGGTGGTTAAGGGTTGGTTAAGGTTTAGAGAAGGAATGACTTTTGAGCAGGAATGTAAAATGCTTTGTACTTGTAATACACACATGTATTTTTAGACTTTTATTTGTAGACTTGTAAAATTCACTTGTATTTCTAACTTGTTAAATATACCTTTGCATTTCCTTACTTGTAAAATGTACTTGTATTTTCTGACATGTATTTTGAGACTGGTAGAATTAATCTGAGGGGGGATAGATCTGATTTAAACCTGTACCTGGTACAAAACTCATGTTCTTATCCTAGCTCCATTTCAGCCCAAGTCAAGACTGGTATTTTTCAATTACTACAGCATCTAAATGTCTCAGTTTCTTGCAGCAGTAAGTCTAACTTGAAGAAAAAGGGAAGTCTCTCAGACCATCATCTCTTGACAGCTGAAACTAAAACTAAAATAAAAAAAGCCTGTCCACAAAGTTCAGCTCCTCAGCCCTGAGCTGGGTTTCACTCGCTCTATCTTTTCTAATTAGGCAGACGGAGTTCAGAGTGGAGGCTCCTCTAATTGGACACCCATCTAAGACCCACGCTGAGTCCAAGCTGCCGTTCATCGAGAGGCTGAGCCGCTCTTGTGCAACACACAGCCTCAAACACAAAAGCTTAGGCTGCCCGGCATGAGCGCTGACAGACCGCAGAGACAGCGCTGTCAGGCTTAGGTGTTTATGTGTGTTTGCATGTTTAGGCGAAGGTGGTGCTTGTGTCCCTGACCGCCTGTCTGAGTGCGCTGGTCAGTGTCAGAGTCCACAGTGTTCCTGTGACGATTATCTGGGAAAGACAGTTGCGAGCCGTGTGTGTCATTTAACATGGCGAAAGGCCCCCGGGGCTTGACTTTACACGGTCAAAGCAGCACATGTCGCTCTAAATCAGCGCCACCAAAGGGACTTCTGTCTAGAATAAGCAAAGGCAGGATGGTCAGCACCAGAGGAGGCAGAGCAGTTACCAGCAAATACATAGTTTCCATTTAAAATATCCCCATATGGACCTATCAAGGGTTATTCTGTAATTATTTATGGAGGAAAAAACCTTTTTTGACTAACAACACTGTATGTAGTGGCTTTAGGAGGCCACACAATTACATAATATCTGCAGTGGGGTTGTTGCATTGATAAAATTTCAATACCAACACTTGACACTCAATATCAGATGGAAAAAAAGACAAAAACAATGCTGCTATAGTTTTGTCTGAATGCAGACTTACTGATGAAAATATTAATAGCCGCCCTGCTTTTAATTTATTACTAAAACTGGTACTAAAGCTCCGTCATCACCATCACTGCTACATGCAAGTAAAACCTTGTTATTTGTCATCAAATTTTAGGGATTTGATTTTAGGAGTTAGTATATTGTTTTAATGTTATTTCATTGGTTTTATTTCGGTTAAAAGTTTACTTGACTTGTATTTCCTGGTTGACTTCTATAGTACTTATTGTTGAACATAATATATTTATTTATGCTGATTATTGACCTGCAGTCATCCATGTGGCTGCCTGGTGACACCTGTCTGTTTGTTTTGTGTGGTTGTTTTCTGTTGTACTGTGATTGTAGCACAGCTACAATGTTGTTCATAATAAATTTCCCTTCAGGGACAATAAAGTTTATTCTGTTAAATTAGTCTTGTTGTGATGTTGTGAGCCTGGTGTCTGTGGCCCTCATTTATCAAATGAACATGAAAATGAAAAGACGTCTGATCGGAGGACGGATCTTAGGACTGGATCCACGTCTGAGTCATGAAACGTTCATATCTGACCGATCCCAGCGTAGGAATGATCGAGCCTTAAATAAATTCAGTGGCTGAAATCCACTGTCATTTACATGTCACGCCCTTAATTATTCGTGGTCCAGAGGCCTCGCCCAGTGAGGTCAAACCATGGAGAGGAGACATTCTGCCAGAAAAAATAAATAAAATTTCTGGAGGTTGAGATCAAACCCTCACTTGTGAGAAGAATAAAGAGCTGCTGTTTGGCAGCCTGAAAACCAGAGTCAAAAACGCTGCATGGAAGAGGATCACAGGGGCAGACGGTAGCCTCGCCGATGTTCAACCGACTCCGGCTGAGGTATGAATAAATAAATAAAATTCTCAGTAAGTAGATATGCCTGTGATTAATTAGATCTTAATGTGGATAATAGCCCATGCCTGATAACTGAAAGTCACAATTCTTTTGCTTTGTGCACTTGAAAATAATAAACTTTAAAAAACAATGAATAAAACTTTTTCAAACTGCTAAATATTGTGTTTAAGTTTTATTGTTATATGAAACCACTTTTTATAGCCTACAAAAGAGAAAACTGGTAGCCTATAGCATTTTCGCAGGGTTTGCTAGTGGAGTGATTTGATGCTTCGTTTGTAAACACAGATCTGTTTGTATTTATCATTATTTCAAATTGTAGTGTACAATGGTTTATGGGCCTCTTAAATTTAAGCTATTATAATTGTCATGTGTGGGTTTAGGCTGTTTACGATATTTATTTTCCCAAATAATTTTTTGAGTCCGTCGGTGTGCACTCCAACCTATTTTATTTTATTCGTTTCATATGCTTTTTTTTTTATTGCAAATGCGTTCCTTCTGAGTGCTAAATATGTGTCTGTTTATGCTTAGATGATGGTTTGTGACACGATCTCAGACCTGACGCGAGATTTGATCGTATCCCACTCTCACGTTCAAGTTAATTAATGCAGAGCTTGGCATAGAAATGGTCGTGTGCACGGATTTCCGTCGTACTTTATTTGATAAATGAGGGCCCATGTGTTCAGCTGCCAACAAGGGGCGGGACTATGGCAATGCTAATATTCATACTGAAACACATGACTATCCTATCTGAAATTAATTTTATTATCTACAAGTCTGAGTATGGATTTCTTTATTCACAGCTCTGAAAGTTTCCTTCAAGCAATCATAAAGCTGCTGCTTTGCCCTCCTGATCAGCTGACCAATCAGAGAGTCTAATCAAAGTCCTAAAGAAACAAAACAAACAAAAAGGAGCATTTCAGAAAAAACACTGAACTGGAATAGCAGAGATTTAATGACATGACTTCCTGAATACAAAGTGCTGGTCAGACAAACCAACATGGCTGATGTTTTGAAAAGATGTGAAATGTTGTCTGATGTGTGTACTGTTTTGATGTGGGTTCATGAACTAGAGACCTTAAAGTTGAGATATGTGATGTTATACATCCTTATACATTATCCTAGAAAGGTTTAAGCTTTTCATTAGAGAACAACCTTCCAGTTCAGTTCCCTGACATCTCAAACTATCTGCTACTTCAGATGAGCTTCTAAGCAGCAAAGCAAATGAAAACATGGAGAGACTTTGAACTCTACAACTTCTTTATGTGTGGAAGGATGATTAAGACCCTGCATTCTGTCTGCTCCTGTAGGTGCACATTTTGGTGTTTTTATAGCATCATTGCCACATGTGTTTGATGTAAACAAACCACAACCGAATGTTCCGTCATGGCCTAGATTCTCTGTAAGAGCCCAGTCTACATTGAAAGATTGCTAAGAAGTCCTGGTGAATGAAGCCAAAACATTAGCTCATGTTAAAATTTACTACAATTTACTCAATTTACTACAATCTTGACGAGTAAAACAATCAATAAAACATTAATTTAGCTGCAGCATAGCAGAAGCTAACAGAGAAAGATCCTACCCATCTGAAGTAAAGGGATGTTCAAACCATTAACAAAACTCTTGACATGATATGACTCAACTCCTTTTGATCTTAAAATGTTTGAAAACCAGTTTTCCTAAAGGCATGTCATTAAATTATTAACTCACTCTCCTTTTTGTATGACTTCATGAGTAACCCTGATGTAAACTGGGTCAGTTTCATGATTTAAACAAATGAAACAGATATAAAAGGACAAAAATGTAATGAATTTTCCATCTATAAAGAACACATTTGCTACACACACCAGTACAGAGTTTTCACTGCAGCATCACAGGCTGAAATTTCACCACAGTAATTTTAGGGTCCTTATTTTTAATATTACTTTCTGTGGTTTTTGCCAATCACAGATATTCAGTTCAGATCAACGCTTTACTTATCCCCGAAGGGCAACTTAAAAGGCACGAGCAGCAGCATCATTAAAAGGACAGACGGAACATCCGACAACATAAGGACATGCACAGTGCTAAGAGCATACAGAAAGGGCTAAAATCAGAATACAATCATGTCAGCGGCTGTCAATGTCATGAAGCTCAGTGCAGGACTATGATATCTGACCAGTGTAGGGTTAGTGGATACACATTTTCAAATGAGTCACTTCATGTTTCTAAAACAACTTTACATAAGATTCCAACCTGAAGACTCTGCATTTCTGACTTAATTTTGATAGCACACTGATATTTATAATGTAAGATCCTGGAGCTGTAATTACCAAGGCTAAAAACTGCACTTCACAACTTTTTTTCTGGTTTTGCTTTACTTTACGACACCTCATCACACACCAGCAATTGGATATCAACACACTGCACATTTTGAACGGGCACCACGGCTGATTCAGCAAAGAAGCGTAAGAAGACTTTATTGGAAGAAAAGAAGAAAAGAAGGAGAGAAAAGGACAGAGTAAGATATTAGACAAGAGTCAATGTCAGACTGACTTTTACTGGCTGGAGAGAGCTCAGAGAAGAGACAGGATGCAAGACGGTTAAATTAGCCGTCATTAGGCGGTGCCACAAGGGGAGTTAGGGTTAAAAGCCAAAGCAAGGTTGACATTCTCTCACAGAATACAGTGTCAGCAAGATTACTCTTGTTAATTTGTGTTCCTATGTCGTAGCTATTGTGATAAATGAGGGTCCTGAAATATATAAAAATATATAATACAGCTGAAATCCCCTAATCACACAAGCTGTGGTCTACAATGAGCTAGCTTGACCTCCGCTTCATAGTACACAGCCAAACATAACATCACGTAAATACCAACAATTGCAACAATATACAGTAAAAGGAAGTAAAGCAAGGCAAGGCATATGAACCTTTTTCAGTAGACACCTCAAACAAAATTAGCATATGCTCTATAATGTATGTTTGACACCTGCTGAGTCATCTCCAGCAGCAGCATTGAGTAAGGCTAGCTAGCGTTAGCTGTTTCCCTCCCATATGTCCAACTGCTGTGACTGCAAACAAACTTCTCGCAACCACAGCACTCGATGTATCACTCAGTAATCTGAATCACAACACAGAAAACAGTCCTCAAAACACTTACATTCACCCGCTGATATTACATATTATTTTTAGCACCACACGTATACGGTTCCCATGAAGCAACAATATTGTCAATAAAACTCCCAAATTTGACCAGAAGTGGGAAAACTTGTGAAGTGATAGCTATTAAGACAGGAATAAAACCATTTTTATGTTATTAAACCCCTTTCTATCATTTAAGATGCAACAAAGTTTGAAAAATAGGAATAGGAGGATGACTTACTGGTGCAGGGGGAGTCTGGAGGGTCACTGTCAGCACGGTAGAAACCATTCTGGCAGGGACAAATATTGGCTCCTCGTGCACTGGTGCGACTGTTGGGCAGACAGGGAGCACATGATCCCTCTCCGAATTTGGATTTGAAGGTCCCAGGGATGCAAGCTGGATGAGTGGGAGAGAAAACAAAAGAGACAATAAGAGAAAAAAAAGAAAAAGGAGGAAAAACAATTCTTATCTAAAAGACCAGCAGCTGTCACATCTGCCACAGAGCGAAAAACTGACTCTGTGAAGTACCTGCGAAACTCAATATTTATGGAAAAAATGTTCATATATGCGAGCGAAACAGTGAGCACTTGAGCGTAAGGGCTTATCTATACATTTGCATCTGCTCTTTCAATTTCAGCCTCTCTGCTGAGGTGACATTAATCTCCCTAAACAGCGAGCCGCGATGACAGCAAAGTTTCATGTTGAAGGGGAGGAAAAGGAGGATAAAGATGAAGACCGACCGCTGACGGGAGATTGCTGTTGTCAAACAAACAAGGATGGAGAATGCTTCTGAGAAAAGGGATACACCCTAAACCCATCAATCAGTGTCTGTTCAGTCTTCAGTTTTCTAAACCAGACTGCTGAATACAAACAAGGCATCCACATGCATGCAGAATAGCTCCATAATAAGCCAATAAATCAACCCAAATGAAGGGACATCACAGTAGACGTGAATTAGCTGAGCAGAGTTATGAGAAAAGTATACATTCTCGGCAAATGTGTCCGTGAGATTCATTTGAATTCCTAAGTGCCAGGCTGAAGGTTGGCTGCTATCAAGTCTTAAGGATAAATCGGCATAATCCCAGACCAAAGAAGGATGCAGATAAAGGGGATTAGAAGCAAAAAGGTCTGGATATATCTGCCTCCAGAACCACGTCTTTTTACTGTTTGCCACATTCCTAACTGGTGGTGTAAAAGTGGGGTCCCTAGCAAACATCTGTCCTGTCAGCATGACGGCTCGTAAAGCACAGCCTGAGGGAGATGGGAGAGCATGATTAAGTTGTTAGGCTAAGTGGTCTTTTAGTGTGAACTCCAGCTCCACCCAAATTCCTAACAAGGGTGAGGTAGAAGAATCGGTACGGCTAATGCTGCTGCAGAGATGAAAATGCAGGGTTTTTTTTCCAATCATAATACCTTCCTACTCATCACCTTCGGGCTTGACACTTTCTGATGTATTTTTTTCCCACTCAAACACAGCATCATCATTTTCCTTTGTTTGTTTTCCTCACTTCTTCACAAGAGGCTGCTGAATCACCCCTCTGTCTTGTTTTAATCCATTAACCTCCTTAGAGGGCACAGTGATTTTCCTGTCCTTTTTTTTATCCTCTATTTCTCCATCCATTGTCTCTCTCCTCCTCTTCCTTTCTCTCACTCCCTCTCTCTCTCTCTCTCTCTCTCTCTCTCTCTCTCTCTCTCTCTCTGTCATCATGCAGTGTTTGGCTGCGAGCGAGCGGCCAGACTGAGGTAAGAAATGAAATGTCTGAGTGATTAATGTTAGTGTGGCAGTGTTGGCTCACGTTGGTCTGAATGGTGTTAATGAGTGTGGCCGCCTGTAGATTAACTAACGGGAGGCCGCGGAGGAAATTACACTTCCTCATCACAAGCTCTGGCTGAGGCCCTGGAGAGCTTTTTATCAGGCTTTGGCGGCAAGCTTTTAACCTTGAGCAGCCAAATGGCAACGAATGAGCTCTCCAGCGGATGTTCGACACTATTTCTCACATCCAGGTGAAAGGAAGGCTTCGCTTGTCTGTCTTTGACTTCCAGCAGCCTCCCTCCATTTTCATCCATCTCCTTTTAGCAGCTGTTTCTGGCAATTCACGCCTTCTAACTGGAGCAATCTCTCTTTCTCTGTTAATATCTCGCTCTTTTCTGGGCTTCATCTCTCCATTTTTTTATCTGCATTTTCCTCCCGTACATCTATTGGCTCTCTGTTTTGTGCCTTCCCGCTATCTTCCTCTCCCTCCTGTCCTGCTCGCACAGTATTTGTATGCTGCTCCTCTCTGCAACACCTCATTAATTCATACTCTCCTCCACCCTCCTTCACCCCCACCCCCCCTTTTCAGAAGCCACACAATAAATGCAGAGAAGAGGCCACAGGCTGAGGTGACTTGCACTGAGCATATAAAGGAGCTTTGGTTGAATAAAAGTCAAAACATCTGTTAAGTACACATACCCTGGCACTGTGTGCTGTCCGCAGAGGGTTCATAGCCAGCGATGCAGGTGCACGAGCCCACGGGTACCATCCACTCGCCATCCCCATTGCAGTACAGTTTCAGAGGGACAGATACCTCCATGGCGTTGGTCACGCAGGCCCCTGGAGCGATCACCAAGGAGGTGGCCTCCGCCCCAGTGGCGGTCTCAGGGAAGACAGCGAAGTTGGCAATGGTGGTGGAGCACTTCTTGAAGAAAACCCTGACCGAGATGAGAGACATGCAGGCTCCCAGGTCCTGGAAGGCCAAGTAGAAGCCCGACTTGGAGAGGGGGCCAAAGCTGCGTACTTTGGTGTTGATCCTGCCTGCCTCCAGCAGAGAAAAACTCTCGTCCGGAGCAATAGTATCCACCTTCACATAGGGGTTCTCCCTCCACAGAGGGCTGGTGTCTGTAGCTGTGTCCCCCTCGGACTCGTAGTAAAACAGGTTAAAGGTCTCCTTGCAGGAGCCAGGGATGTTGGGGATGCTCGCACAATCACGGACAGAGAACTTGAGCTCCACGTAGACGCGAAGCACACCCCTGCGGGGGATGAAGTCCGTCCTCAGCCAGTTATTCTGGTTGGGTTGCCGGACGTTACACACCTGGTAGGTTCTGATTGGGCTCATAGAGTCATCATAGCCACTGACCTCCTCCCACTGTGGAAACAAGCAGAGATTTGTAGGAAACAAGCTGTAAGCATCACATGTAACAGACGACAAATGAAGACAATGCAGATACAAAATTTCTAACATGTGGATATTAACCAGTGCAAACAGTTTAAAACAGAGCATGCTATGAGCAAATTTCAAAATACAACACATGCACTCTTACACATTTACTTGTGGTCTGTGAGCAATAATTTACAGTTAAAACACTTCTAATTCCACAAATCATTCAGAAAATTCCAATGAGTATGGCCTTTTAATAGATAACAGTTTCCCATTAAGAGAAATTTCATGCATTACGACTCAGTCCGCAAGCTGAAAGTCTGCAAAAAGGAATGTTTTCTTGCTGTGATCACACCAAATGTGTCGGTTATGGAGCTTTATCAAAGTAGCTAGACCCACCTTTAGAGAGCATCGTTGCACATCTATATCTGCTGCATAGCAATCAAAACAGCCTCAAGAGGAGATTTGCTTCTCTAAAACAAATTGCACCTTTTAAATGGAAACTTTCCCAATAGTTCCATTATGCATAGCCATCCAAACACAGAACTGTCAGTGTAATGGGACTATGCCAGCGTGTCAGAGTACTTCAGGTGATTTAGACTGTATGTACTATATATATTTATTCTCCCATGCCCAAACATTCAGGTATTTACATATATTGGTTCATAAACCTGCCAGACAGGAAGCTTCTTCAGCTTGCATGTCACTCTGGAAATTATTGTTTTAGAACTAAGATGAACATGACTTCAGATTTTTTTGACCCCAGCTCAAAAGGATTGGAGAAGCTGTGTAAAATGTAAATTAAAAACAGAAAGCAATGATCATAATGATTCTCTAAATGTTTTGTACTCGTGAAAGGTCTGCCCACGCCATAGGCATTAATGCAGCCCCATACCATCAGAGATGCAGCTTTTCACCTGTCCACTGATAACAAGCTGGATGCTCCCTCTCCTCCTTAGTCTGCAGGACACGCCGTCCATGCTTTGCAGAAAGAATTTCACATTTTCATCCATCTGACCACAGAACAGTTTTCCACTTTGCTTCAGAACATTTTAATGAGCTTTGGTCCAGAGAAGACGGTGGTGTTTCTGGATCCTGTTCACATATGGCTTCTTTTTTGACCTGCATTTGTGGTTTTCAGGGTGAACTGTGTTTACAGACAGTGATTTCTGGAAGTCTTTCTGAGCCCATGCAGTGATTTCCAGTAGAAAATCATGTCTGATTTTAATGTAGTGCTGCCTGAGGGCCTCAAGATCACTAGCATCCAGTTTTGACCTTGGCGTTGTCCAATACGCACAGAGATTCCTCCTGATTCTCTCAATCTTTTGATGATATTATACACCATAGATGGTGTTCATTTTTACTTTAAGAGACTATTTTTCTGAAATTGTTCCACAATTTTTGCCTATCTTTAAACCCGAGAGAATCTGTCTCTCTGAAAAATGCATTTTATACCCAGTCGTGTTATTGACCTGTTGCCAGTAACGTTATATCAGTTGTTTTTTAATTATTCCAGTTACTTTTCCAGCCTTTTGTTGCTCCTGTTCCAACTTTTTACAGATGTGTTGCTGCCATCAGATTCAAAATGAGCTAATATTTTCCATGAAATGGTAAAATGTCTCCATTTTAACATGTGATATGTTGTTATCTTGTATTGGGAATAAAATATGAGGTGATGAGATTTACAAATCATTGTATTCTTTTTATTTACATTTTACACTGCCTCCAAACTCTTTTGGAATTGGGGTTAAATAAAAACCGAGGAGGATGCAAAGCTCTAAAGTCGGAAGCCATGATAAATGTAGTCATTGGTCAATAAATTTAGTCCATTAGGAAATAACCTTGTGAAAAGTCAATCTTCTTTTTTTCCCCACTAATTCCCGGTTGGACTAAATGCTTCGTTTCCATAACAAATGACTGTCCCTGAAATTGATTATTTCAACTGGAGGAAAATAATGCATAACTCATCTCACGTCTCTCAGCTCCTGGGTAATTTATCCCCAAACGATGAGCCCAGGAGTCAGCATTAGACGCCGTAAATCACCAGCAACACGTTGATGCACTACCTGACAAATATGATAATTGCCGGCCCCCCGAACGTATTGGGCTTGTCAAGCGTGAGGAGAGGGGCTGCTTCGCCACTCCTGACATATGACTTCATGGATGCCAGGACATTCAGAGCCGGAGCCCTTGTAGGGAAGGAAAAAGAAAAAACCAGGGAGCTGCCGGAGATCGTTTCCATGGTAACCCACCATTTCCATTGACTGGCTTTGCGCTCACGTAGCGAAGACAAATTACACTGGCCTGGCGTGGGGGAGGTCTGTCAGGCTGTTAGCCCTGAGGTCAAATTCATGTTGTTTTATTTTCTCACAGTTCCTACAGGGGGTATCAACTGAAAACCTTAATTTCTGCCTGTAATGCACTCCTGGGCCAAGATTACTAAAGACACATGCCTTCAGTTACCAGCTTCTCTTTCCTGGGGAGGGACAAAAGTTAAAACCCACCTGACTGTCTTTACAAACTGCAAGGATTTTCCTTGTTGTTTAAATTACAGATTATATGTCCCTTTCTCAGGACTTCTACCTGGTCCACACTCATGATTCTTTAAATTTCTTCCATATAATGTTACACTGTGCGTTTCTGCTTTAAAGTATCCAAAAAAGCAAACATTCACTGTGAAAACAAAGATATAAAACAGCAGGAGGTGTGCTGTTTGAGCCGGATTGAGATCTATTAACAAGCAAATGGAACAAATGCTGCTAGAGAGAAAAAAAAAAACTGAACACACATGCACACTAACTCACCCCACTTTCTGGAAATGTGCTCCATGCCAGCTCTGTGGTAGCCCACCGACTGTCCATGAGGGTTTCTGTAAATTGAGAGGAGGAGGAAGGTACACAAAGTGGAGTTAAATGGTGTGAGGATGAAGATTACTGCAGAGCATTAAGGACCACACACATGATTCCCTCAGCTCAACAAAGGAAGGCAGGTATTCTCCCTCTATTTCATAACCTCCACCCACATGCACTCAGTTTTTGAAAGCACTGACAATCACAGCGTTATTTGTGATGCAGCCTAATTAAGGCACTGTGTGTATTTGTGTGTGTGTGTGTGTGCTGCACAAATGCACTCCTTTCAATATTCATTTGTGGAAATAAGAACAAAGCATCCCCCTAGATGCCTTCAGAGGGAGATATTCCATTAACTCTGACTGGTTCAGAGAGGTTGCATCAGCACAAGGAACTTACTATCAGCAGAGATGCATAAAAAGAAGAAGAGAAAATGGTGTCTCTAAGTTGACATTAGTCAGGCCTGAGTTAACAGATGTTTTCTTCTCCTGATGGTTTACGACTATGCAAGAAGTTCGGGAGCCGGGATGGACAATCAGGTGTCACCTGGGTGCTGGTCTGATGAGTCCATCACGCCTCAGAGAGACTCGCCCCCTCTCCAGGTTCTCAGCTTACAGCTTCAGCCATGCTGGCTCCTACTGTTCTGTTTCTGTTTGCACGTAATCACCAAAACAATTACACTTTCTTGGTGGAGACTCAGTGACACGACGCCTGCTGTGCACCATTTGCTCACAAGTTGTTGATAACGTTGCAGGAGGAGGTTGCAAGAGGCCAAAACAAACAACGATCCTGTGCAGAACAACAGCAGTGCTCTTTGTTTGGCTTTGTTCTCGCAGCAGACTGAAGACTGTACTTACAGCACGGCGTGGTCTCACGTCTCTGTTTCCAGTAATAAGAGTTGTTTGAGTTAATAGATCGCTCATCATTCTTTAACAGCTGAGCAGCAGACGTAAACAGCATTTACAATGTGCACTGTGGGTTCATTAGAGAAATGACTGTGGTTTGTCTTCATTTGGATGGGAGATAATGGACAGAGATCTCTGCATCCAGCAGGATGTATTTCCAAATGACTGGATTGGTTTACTTTTCTGTGCTGTTTATAAATGCACCGCAGAGAGACAAGAGTAGGAGTGTTGCTACAAAAACACTCACAGACAAGATTTAATTATACTTATCTGTTTGATCTTAGTGTCTACAACACAGTAAAAGTCCTGCCCTCATTTCTTTATATTTTCCTACCGAACAGTCAGATGTTCCTGTAATCATTTAAAGCAGTCTCAATCAACAGTTCTTCAGACTTTCTGAACTTTCTTTATCTGCAGCTTTAGTTCAGCCACTGTAGTAGTAAACCTATTAATTATTCATGTATAAAAGCTCCAAATTCAAGAGACAAGCCAGGCTTGTGTCAACACATAACAGACAACTCATTTTTAATGATATCTTTAGGCTCTTTGTCACAATGACCCCCCCCCCCCCCCCCCCCAATTCTTTTTTTTTCTACAAAAATACCAAAAACACAGACAGATATTTAATTGGATTTTTGCAGCAACAAGGTGATTTCCACAGAGCTTTTAGCTGAGAACTTGGCATTTGTCAGTATGGTGAGTCCTTAAAACATTTGGGGGAACAAAGGAAGAAAAGTCGGGGATAAAAAGCTATCTACAGCAAATTACCAGGATCTGAAAGGGATGTCCTTAAGAAATAGATGAAAAAATCCAGCATCTGGACCTTCAGCTGATCCGTTTACTGTTGGCTGAAGCATCATCTGAAAAGTCTCCATGGAAACATGGCTGTCAAGAAGCCATTCTTAAGGAAGGGAAGCAGGGAGAAAAGCCTGATGTATGTCACATGATACAAGAACTGGCCTGAAGATCAGTAACAACGGGTCTGGTGAAGGCATGAATCCTCCCCAGAGCCTGGACGTCTACATTACTGAAGCAGTGGGATCATCTGGACAGAGAACAGAGGAAAAGGCAGAAACATGTAGAGGAGAGCTCTAGAAAGTCCTTCAAGAAGCCTGCAGAACGATTCCTGAAGACTACTTAAAGAAATCATAAGAAAGGTTCAAGCTGTGTTGAAGAATAAAGCTGCTGACTTATAAGCTCGTTGCTTTTACTAACTCAGTTTATGTTTTGCAGACTGTTTAGATTTATTTTTTGTTTGCATGTTTCAACACATTTCTATACCTACTTTCCATTTTCCTGAAATTATAAGAAAAGAGAAGAGTCTCATGACAGTGACACAGTACTGTCAAGATGCATTTAACCCCTTAATGCCGGAATTTATTTACACTTTCTTAAAAGAAACATATAAGGACAAAAATCTGGAAAAATAACGAAAAGAAAAGGATTGGAACAAAATAAAATTCAGAAAATATTAAACAAATTAATGACAGTAAATTTATAAAGAGTAGAAACACAATAGAGGAATAAATACAGAGACTAAACAAAAGCAAATAAATAAATATGATAGGCTAACAGGCTGCAAATTTGCGCCACCGGGTGTTACGGGGTTAAAGCGAGCGGTACCGCGGCTCTCCGAGGGCTGGAGGAACACTAATCTGACAAAACAGCCAGCCTGCAATTAGTCCCTCAGACGCACTCTGTGGTTTGTCTCATTCTTTGAGGAAAATATAAAAAACATGGAGCATGAGTACATTCAACCAGTCACCACACAGTTAGGTCACAGCAGGCTCCCGTCATGATAGCAAATATGAAGCACTTCTTCCAATAGTGAAAAGGTTTCCTGGTTTCTTACTCCAGTTGGCCCTGCCGAACTGTAAAGACCCATTTCGACTAACAACGGCTACCATGTAAATCACCTCTGTGTATTTCTGTATTCCCACTGCGCTTCAGTGCAGATCGGACAGATGCTGCTGTTGTGTATTTCTACAGGTTGTTGGTGTTTTTCTTTGAGCTTTAGATCAGAATCACTGTCAAACAATCAGTTTAACACATTTCTGCTCTGATTCAATACATTTTTTGCCATCATCAGCACTCACGCCTGCTTATCTGAGATGCTGTCGAGCTTTTGGTTCCTGCTGATCAAATGGAAGAGGGGCGAGCAGTGATGTGCAATACCACTGATTTCCCTTCTGATGCCCAGTCAAATTCAAGCTGGTGTCAATGATACTGATGCCATACAATGTTTTTTACTTGAAAATCAAGATAAAAGGTATCATTACCTCTCCCTCTCCTCCTCTTCAGATTGCCTCAACATAACCTTTTCATACCCTTATAGCAGGTGGTAGAAGAAGTAGTTCCTACCAACAGCTTATCATTTAGACGAGATCCTGACAGCACAGTTACTTTCCACTGAATATGAAAATCAATCCCAGCACATGAAAATCAGGTATCAGAGGTATCAATACTTCAGTATTGATCCACGCACCATTAGGGAGGAAGAAAAGAACCACCTAGAAGTTTCTGGTTCCCGGAAAAGTTCCTGTGATGCAAAATGCATCTTTGGTGAAAACAAGCATTTAGTTTCCTGTCAAAAAATGGCTACTTTGCTAGATTTGCATCCACTTAGGTGAGAAAATAACAGGTTAATAATCATAAAAATGAAATGCAGAACTCTGAATATGCTTTTATGAACCAATTATACAGCAAACAGCATTAGTTTGTGCTTCTTGTATGATCAGCGAGCCATGCAGCGACATGCAGATACAGGTTCAGCTTTGAAAAGTCCTTTTTTCTCTACAGCATGCATTTTAATGAGGGACATAACTGTGAATTAACCACTGTTAAATGATGAATCGTCAAGTATTCATTAATAAAACATTCTCTCTGTGATTTCATCCGTAATTAATGGAGAGTTAAAGGAATCATATGCTATGAATGTGATTTAACCTCAACCAGATTTTTACTGTTTACAAATAAAATAATTTTAGGTTGGAAACTAAAAATCATTGAATTTAAAAAAGGAGTAAACGTCTCCCTCAGGTTTTGCCGACAATGGAAATCCCATTTCTCTCCATATGATGATTGCAAAGACATATTTATGCACAAAGCAGATGCACTTTTACATTAAGCTCATTTTGGAAGCTTTCACAGTCCTTCATGCATGTGTGCAGAGGGGGAGTGAGCGACAGCAGCTAATAACCTCACTTGTAGAGCCAAAGTACAAGCTTGTGAACAAGGTTGTTTTACTGATTAGCACGACTTGAGCGAGGGAGGAGGAACTAATCAGCAAAATCAGCGACTGTTGTCTTTGCTTGGCCACACTCGGCCCTCAGAGGAGCACAGCTGAGTGCATGCTCTGGGAACTGCATGCCGCTGAGCCATGCATCCAGCCTGTCCCTAGAGTGAGCGATCCGGTGGCTCAACCCCCCTCTTCCCTTCTCTCCAGGTGCCCGGAGGCAACAGAGGCAGAATCAGTCAACCTCAGCTAAGAAAGGTCTGATCTGCTTCTTTGAACGGGCTTCATTTCACACTGCACATGCATAGGCAGGAGGCCCATCGTCCTGCTCCTGTAACAGCTGGGTTCAAACAGGAAGCCCAGGATACTCTGGAATCAATACTTCAATATCTGCTGATCACAATATTGAATTTGATCTTTTTAAATATCCCAACACCACTGTGCTAAAACAAAATATGCTTTTTGTTTTTACTTCTGAGTTTTAGGCAGATTTATGATGGTGATGATAAAGAGGCCAGTGTTAGTTATGATGTGTTTTAATATTTTACTGGTTTAATGTGGGTTCTTAAACACTGTTCTTTCAATAAAAAAGTGTAAATAATTTTAAATCAAATTGATCATTTCTATTATCCTTTTTTATTTATTTGTTTTTATCTTTTTTATTTAATTTACTCATTGACATATTTTATCATAACTGGAAACAACTGGAAAGCATTTCTTTTAAGTATTTATGTTTATGAATTTTATTCACATTTCATATTTACTGATATCCATGAAAAGAACTATAAACTAAAGGTATCATAATAAAAGGAAAAATGTTCATATCCCCACCTCTAGTTCTCATTTATGCTTTCTTTATGTACGTAAATAGATATGTTCAAGTCAAACGTCCCATGCGTCCTTTACCTTGGCATGATTGTTAGACAATACATCCACTAGGGGGCAGTGTAGAGTTTAGAGTTTACCTCTGAGTTCTGATGTCAGTTTCAAAAAATAACAAATGTGCACTTTTTCAGAAAGAGACATAAAAAAGTAGATGTCTGTGTGGCTCTTAATGACATTGCAGCTTTTTCTCTTTGTTCCTTTCATTGGTCGGATGTCGGCTATACTGTGCAACACTACTCGCGTGGTTTCCAGTGGTGCTGCTCTGTTTGTTACATCTGGGAACACATCAGCAAACTCTGTGAAAATGGACTAAAATACACACATAAAAGACACAGAAGACTCTGTCTTCATGTTTATGCATATTTAGAAGAGCATAAATGAGCCATAAAGGGAAAAATGAATGTTTGAATGAATGTATGAATGTTTGTTGTGGTCGGAAAGGGCGTTAGGTAGGATTGGCTGCTACGTTCCCTTCAGTCTGCCCCCGGGCAGATGTGGCTACACATGTGGCTTACCATCAGCCAATAAATGAGTGAATAATGAGTGAATAAAGCCCTATGTGTGCCTTGATAAGCCTTATATAAATCTACGCCATTATTATTTATAAAGTATCGGCAATGATATCAGTATCAATATAAATGAAAAAGTGGTATCTATTAAAAGGAAAAATGTTGGTTTGGCCATCCCTAAGGCCAAAAATATACCTCACTTCCACATATACAACCAGCTCTGCTGTGAGGATAATTGTTGCTGGTGCACTATGGTTGTTACCAGAGGCTGCCACTAGGGGGTGCATTATGTAGACCAACTTTCCACCATTTTTACCACTATCACCCTTGGATTAAACTGGTAGCAACACTCATTTATCGCATCTTGCAAATGCGTAGTCTTACTGAGAATGTGCACAAATGACGTTTTAAACAAAACAAAACAAAACAAAAAAAAAACGTGCATAATTAAAAGCATGTATATTTTTGGCTTAAAGCCTCATAATACTTGCTATATGTCTTAATGCTATATAACTCTATAAACTGCTATACAGAGTTTTCTGTCCATCTTTCTTGTACATCCTTTACAAGTGCATTTTCAATTTTCAGAGCGCTTGTTAGTTCGTAACCTGGACAAAAGCAAATGATGAAAAAACACCAGGAAATGTGGGGGCTGTGTTGCACAGTAAGCTAACGTGTCATCAACGAAAGGAACAAAGGGGAAGATGCGGCAATGCACTTAATGGCCACATAGACCACCATCTACTGTGCTGTCTCGTTTTATGTCTCATTCTGAGAATGTACATCACGATCTCTTCCACCGTCATCATGTCTGCTAATGTCTGAAACGGATGCTGGAACTTGGAAGTGAATTCTGCACAGCCCTCTAGTGAATGTATTGCATAACATCCAAGCAAATGAGACACTTGGGAGTCTATGGGCAGTGGTGTTTGACAATGTTTGAAACACACGTACTTATTTATCTACATAAAAAGAGCACAACTGAGACTTAAGGAACCCCTCACACACTCACTAGGACTTAAATAAAATGAATCACAGATGCATAGTCACTGCGAAGCGCTCCTTTTCCAGCACATCCACCTACCCAAAAGTGTGTTACGCTCAACTCACTAACTCCCTGAGACCATTAAAGGTTGAAAAAGATCCCATTTGTTCCACAGTGCCCCCCTCCCTCACCTTTCCTGTTAAATTTACAATACCTCTGAGATCACACAGCAGCTACAACTCAAATCCAGAACCCCCCTCCTCCCCCCACTCCCTCGTAAAACTACAGCAGCGGTGGAGTCACTCTGCCCCTGGGGTAAGAAAACAATGCAGCAGTAGGAACTTCAGAGCATCACCACCCATGGCATTTATTGTTTTTTTTTTTTTTGTTTTTTTTTAATGCCTGCTGGAGCCCAAATGCCACACAACTCTGTATTCTAAGTATGCTCCGGGAGCTCACACATGCTGATGTTTTATTCACTTTGTGTGAGACAGAAGAGGGGGTGCATCATGAAAGGGGGAGGCCTCTCCCCTTGTACTACACTCAGCAAACATATGAAATATTAACAGCCAAATATCATCATCATCATCATCATCCTCTTCATCATTGGTGATTGCAGCATGATCAGATCTGTGGCTGCAGAAAAAAAAAAGCCTGGGGCTCATTCTTGGCTTCATCTCTCAGGAGGGAATCGTGCTCGTAAGACTTGATGCTTGGTTTGACGCTTGATGAGCAGCTTTTTTTGAACAAGTCGAGCTGACCCAATTCAGTCTCTCTTCAGGGCTGCTTACATCTGCTTTCACAGGTCAACAACTACTGATACAGCTTCATATTCAGATGTATGGGAGAGTGTGGACGATGCTCCCTGTTATATCCTGCAGATTGCTTTATAAAATGCTTTCCAAGCGCTCGTCCATCTACTTTATTACCTTTTAAAATAGGAAGACAGTAAAAGCTGACTGTAAATGAGGGAGTTGCGACGTAAAAGTGTCAGAGCCGCTGAGACTTTTACTGCAGTCTTGTTGGTGCAAACAGAAGATAAGTTACATGCTTCAAGTTGCATCGTCCAACCTCAAACTCAAATAAGGGAAAAGGGAATGCAAACGTGCACGACTGAACCCATCTTATGACCTTGCCCTTCGCATTTATCCTCAGAGGACAAACATCAGGGGCGGTTCTAGAAGATTTTTGAGGGGGTTCCAGGTGGGGGGAGAGACGGGGAAAATGCTGGCACATTTAGTGAGCTCTTTAAAAAAAAAATAAAAATAAAAAACTAGAAGCACTTAGAGAGCCCAGACCTCCGCCAAGCCATGTTAATTCTTTTTATCAATCATTGTGGGCATTATTTTTGAGTTACAAGCTCCAAAGGCAAAATTACCCCTATGTCCCCATTGGCAGGCGCAAACATACCTCAACACCCCATGGTCATGTGACCATGCATGCATGATGCCAGCATCAGTGTTGAAGTGTGCAATGAGTTTTCTCCATCGGTTTTGATCGAAAATTATCCATTTTGTCATCCAGTTAAATTGATCCCCTCAGTGTCAAGGCTAGAAAAAGAAATGAGGTGAAGCCTCATAATAAATGTTTTACTCACCAGTCACAAAATGATGTCAAATATTTCTAAGGACTGCACAACTTTCAGCATATTTAAAGAAAACTACAAAAGTCAAAGAAAAATCTTTGAGGATCGACACTGAAAATCCAATGATGTTACGCTTTAACGTAACATTAGCGAAAGACCCGGATATGACAAAGTTCACCGGTATTCTCGGATGTATGTGCCTGCCCCACACCTGTAAAGAATCCTTTTAAAAAATTCTAGATCCAGGCAGTGAACGGCATCCGCCCCGAAATCTAATCTCTTGTTCCTTACTCCTTTTAGGATAGTTCCCAAATACTTCATCAAAATTCATCCATAACTTTTTGAGTTATGTTGCTTACAGACAGACAAACCAACCGCTGACTAAATAACATCCACCTTGATGGCAAAAATAAAATAAAGATTAAAAAAATAAAAACTGGTGGGGGGGGGGGTTATTACAACTACAATGGTTATCTAATGTAAAAAGTAAATGAAAATGTTAAAACAAACAAGCAATGATCAACAGTTGTTTACTTCTGATGACATCATTGTTTGGCTTTAATCTCTGCTACATAAACATTGAGACTTACGGATAATGAGAAAAAAAATAAATAAATAAAAACTTGCTCTGAACCAAGTCACAAGAGCCTGTAACTGGGAGTAAACTGTAGTAATCAAAGCAATATTTGAAAACCCCTGGCCTACCTTTTCCAGTCCATTAACGGATTTCTTCTAGAGTACCTACAGACATATTGATGTAATTCTCAAAATTCCTGTTATTTTCTAAACATCCAGTCTTTGTTGAAAATGGGAGCCACGGTATTAACATTGGCTGCTAATAAGCTGCAAAACAGATCATATATGAATGTTTTACTTCATTTATACTGTGACTTCCTGCTGCTGCACACCATGTTTTTTTTTTTTAAATTGTGACTGGGAAGACATGAAAAAGATGAACATGACAGTTTTTTGCACACGCACAGATGTAAAAAGAAAACAAACAATAAATCAGATTTACAGGTTTACATGCACAAAGACATTGGAGTATTAAGGAAAAATCTGTGTTCTCATAACCAGATAACTATCATTATCTGATTAAGCCTATTAGATTGCGCTGTCTACATGACCACTTGAATTCTTCTATAACTCCAGAAACCAGATAATGATCAGATTTTTGGTGAGCATGTAAACAGACTCAGTGTTTGGCTGATTAACTGCACAGTTATCTGGTGATTTTATGGCCTCTTTGTGAAATGTGAACAGTCTGGACAGACAAATGTTATCACCCATGTAGACAGCTGAAAAGATAATGCTGTGTGAATGTCTGAAAAACAAAAAACATGGTAGGTTGTGGTAGAACAACATATAGCCTACATGCTGCACTTTGGAACAGCCAGAGCTGGATCAAGACGTAAGCAACTGCTTGGGTCCCCCTGATTTAAAACAATAAATCCAAAGAGAGAGAAACACACAGCTGAATTGATTCTTGCTGCTTCTGTTGTGTGGGGCTACACAGTTTTTGTGCAGCAGAGTGCTGTAAAATCCTTGTGTTTCACCAACTCAAGCAGCCACGGACAAGCTGTCTACAGTTTTAAGCTTTTTTGTTGTGGAAGATGGCATTTTTGCCCACTTTTATATCTCCATCCCAAATTTTAAAAACAAAAGTTTACTCTAAATGTCTTGCGTGCTGATGTTTTCTCTAACATTGAAATACAAATTCAGTATGCCACACACACACGTCATTCTGCGTTTTAAAAAGTGCACATTTATACAGAACCAGCAAATAGTGCTTGGGGACCCATAAAGGCTTGGACTGGCCCTGAGAGTTGCACCAGTCAGATTTTAAGGGTGATCGCTCTGGCCCCACCCTAGATAAACATTATTTAACCCCTGAGCTTTACATAACGGTTGAGGGTTTTTGGTGGGGTGGAGGTGGTGGTGGTGTTTGGGGGGGGGGGGGGGGCAGATCATCCCTGTGTGAGAGCCCACTGGGACTTGAAGTGCTGCTGCCGCTGCATTGATTTACTTGCTGACACCAGAATTGATGAGGGATCAAGCTGGCCACGGTCCAGAGGAGGCAGATTGGACGGGGTGGTGGTGGTGAAGGAGCGGAGGGAAGGCAGGGAAATGTAGCTACAGCTCAGAGAGGAGTCGTTGCCTTAGTGGGCCAGGGTGGGCTTCTCCCTGGGGCAACGCTCCCTTGTTGATGGAGAGAGCTGCGGGGGCTGCAGCACACTTGTTAAGCCATTGACCTTTAATACACACTTGTCATCTAATATGTTTCACATGTGTGTCCCTATGGCGAGTCTTGGGTGGGGTGGGGGCTTAGATTGATCCACTCTGGTCTCGTCTCAGGCATAACACTGGCTGGTGCAAGCAGCGTGTTGAAACCTCTGACATGCATCATGTGTGGAGTCAGTGGATCTGTGTGTGTTACAGTGGCAGTGGAGGCGGAGCGACTCCCTCCCCGGTGCTGCGAGCGGAGGAGAGGTGGGGCAGGTGGGCATCCTCACTGGGCTCGTGGGTGTGACAACAAGGATAATAGCAACAGGGCAGTCCTGCTGCCGCAATGGAAAGACTGGAATGTCATCACACACACAAGGAGCTGATTTTA
The DNA here is from genome assembly GCF_017639745.1 of Melanotaenia boesemani. Lineage (NCBI taxonomy): Eukaryota > Metazoa > Chordata > Actinopteri > Atheriniformes > Melanotaeniidae > Melanotaenia > Melanotaenia boesemani. The sequence continues at coordinate 4,657,211 of NC_055689.1, read as the reverse complement.
CATCTGGATTATTTAGCAGAGGGGAGGGGTCTCCACTGTATTAATAAGTGTAATTAAGAAAACATGAATGGCGACAACATACATCAGTGCTTGGGTAATTACACACAATGTTATTTTAATTGTTACACATAAATACCCCTCCTTAACGTGTGTATTTTAATTTTCATTCATTAATTGTCTGTTTTTCTTTCATGGTGACACTAATGTGTTTTACGGACAGTCCATTGTTCATATAAAGTCATACAGACATGAGACGACCTACCTTCTACAGCCAGAACCGCGGGGACAACGAGGCTGCACACCCACAGCAAGTAATCCATTGTCATAAACCAGGCGTTTGCAACATGAATAAAGGTGCGCAGACTGGAGCCCTTTGGATGGACGGAGACTCAGACACCGAGTGCCGCAGCCGAGCTTTTTGTTCCTCTTCTCCCAGTTCTCATGTCCTCAGCTTGCGATGAGGAGCTCAAAGAGCCCCGATCCTGAGTGCTGGGCGCTGCGCCCTTCTCTCCGGTCCTCTTTATTCCTCCTCCGGAGCTACACTGCGCTCCTCCTCAGTCTCATTCTCTTTGTGTGACTTTACCGACACCGAGCTTCGGTCCAGGGGCGCATCTCCGAGCTGCTGCTGTTGGTCTCACCCCTCTCCCTAACTAGGTGATGTGAGGATGGGAACACACCAGGGGGAAAACGTGTCCGCCCGCAGAGGAGTCCTGGGAAGTCCGCTGCGTCCAACTCCGCGAGGCTGTTGCTCCTCTGCGAGGGATGTGCGAAGGAATGGCAACAGAGACACAGAGGGGGCTGAGGTGGGGGGCTGCGCGAGGTGGCACAGCAGTCAAGGCACAATCATTTAATGTCCAACTTCCGGTTAAACGTTTAAAAATAATAGTGTATTATTGTTTTTTTTAACATAATTAATATAATACAATGACTTTATATAACCTAAATCGCTTTATTAGTTCCACCGGTTTAACTGCTTGTTAACACAAATATCTAACCAGCCAATCACAGGGCAGCAACTCAGTACATTATGAAAGAGAGGGATCGCTGAAGTTCAAACTGAGCATCAGAATGAGCAAGAAAGAGGATTTAAGTGACTTTGAATCTGACATGGTTGTTGGTCTGAGTATTTTAGAATCTGCTGATCTACTGTGATTTTCACACACATAAAATAAAATAAAATAGAAAATAAAATATCCAGAGCAGCAGTTATCTGGACCAGAATGTCTTGTTGATGTCAGGTCAGAGGAGAATGGACAGACTGGTTGGAGATGATAGAAACACAACAGGAAGCCAAATAACCACTGGTTCCTACCAAGGTATGTAGAACAGCATCTCTGAACACACAACACGTCCAGCCTTGAAGCAGATGGGCTACAGCAGCAGAAGACACACCAGGTGCCTCCTGCCAGCTAAGAACAGGAAACTGAGGCTACAATTCACACACACTCACCAACACTGGAAAACAGAAGATGGAGAAACGATGCTGGTCTGATGAGTCTCCATCTCAGCTCCACATTCAGATGCTAGGCTCAGAATTTGGTGGAAACATCATGAAAACATGGATCCATCCTGCCTTGGATCAACAGTTGACCCACTTTGGGCTCCTTAGTACCAACGTGGTCTGGTTTAACCAGCACAGCCTACCTGAATATTGTTGCTGACCATGTCCATCCCTTTATGACCACAGTGGAGCATCTTCTGATGCTACTTCCAGCAGCATAATGCACCATGTCAAACACAACTATAATGGCATCAGTGACCAGCTGTGTGGTGGAGCTGCCCAGACAGTCCTGGCTTGTGTGCAGCTTTAGCACCAAAATACACAGCTATTACTACACAGTTACTACTACTGTACCATTAACAGCGGGAGCAAACAGATATGTCATTATCTGTGCATGTGCCACGTCCTGTTCTAGCTCTGGAGTGTTACTCTTTAATCATCATAGCGCCCCCCACAGCCTTGTAGTATGTACTACAGCGGTTTTGCCTTTCTCCTAGTTTTTGCCACTGTTTTCACACCTGAACTGGCTTCAGTGTCGCATGGACATGGAGACAATTAACCTAACATGCATGTCTTTGGATGATGGGAGGAAGCTGGAGTACCCTGAGATACATGGAGGGAACATGTGAAACTCCACACAGAAAAGCCAGGCTCAAACCCCTCCCACCCAGCCAAGGCTCGAACTAGGAGCCTGAGGTGACAGCGCTAATAACAACTCCACCTTTCAGCTCTAGATAAAGTATTTTTCATTTAATTAAAAAGAGATTTCTGACCTTCTGTCATTCTTTCTGTTTTGATTCAGGAAAACTTCTTCATCATGTGTTTAGTAATCTTGACTACTGTAATGGAGTTTTTACAGGACTCTTTGAGACAACTGCATCTAATCCAGAAAGCTGCTGCTTGTGTAAGACCAGAAAAAAGGAGCGTTGCACTCCGGTTCTCACATCTCTGGCTTCCTGTGTGACAAATAATTGATTTTAAAATGTTGCTGCTGGTGGAGAAGGCTCTAACCGGTTCTGGGTCAGCATATAGATCTGACTTGCTTACATCATGTGAACCATTGAGACTTCTAGGATCAACTGGGTCCAGTTTGCTTTTCATCCAGAAAATTAAACTAAATGTTTGGTTTTTCTGCTCTGAAATACATGGAAAAAACTATCAGAAAACCTGAAGTTTGAACTAAGCTCATGGTCTTTTAAAGTAGATCTGAAATCTCTGTTATTTGCCACCACTTGTAATAGAAAGATTTCTTTTTCTTTCTACATTTAGTTAGTGATGATGATGTATTTCCCAATGTCTGTCTCTATCATATTTTACCACCATATGGATTCTAGTCTGTTTCTCTCTATTTTAACATGTTCTGTTTTATTTATTTTATTCCGCTTAGTTTGTTTTAATTTCCCTGTTTTACTTTTTAACGTTTTTTTTGTTGTTGTTGTTGTTTTTTTTTTTGTTTTGTTTTGTTTTGCACTAGTTTATATTGCTTTATGTGAAACACTTTTAGTTGTGCATTAAATGTGTTATACAAATAAAAGACTTCTTTCTTTCTTTCTTTCTTTCTTTCTTTCTTTCTTTCTTTCTTCTAGCTGACTACTCATTCCTGTCTAACATTTACACACTCATCACATAAGCTTTTATATTGAAGGGAAACACTCAACTTCCTATTGATCTCTTGTTTATGTGCAGCTTGTTGCAAGCTTGTGTGTGTGTGTGTGTGTGTGTGTGTGTGTGTGTGTGTGTGTGTGTGTGTGTGTGTGTGTGTGTGTGTGTGTGTGTGTGGAGGAGGATGAGAAGGAGGAGGGGGTGGAAGCTGCTTGATGTGGCAGCAGATCTGTGTTTTGTTGGTGCAGGTAGGACCGGACTGGACGCTCCGCTCGCCGCCGCTGAGCCGATCAATGGTGGCATTAAATGGACTGTGGCTGCACTGGTGGAACTTTGATAACAGACAGCGCTTCCTGCAGGGTATTGAGTGGCATTTGAAGTTGATACTGCATTATAACCATCTGTGATTTTAGCTTAGCCACACTTGATTTAACGAAAACAAATCCACAGACTGGACTTGTCTCTGTAGGAATCACACCAGTGGACATGACTGGTTATTGATAATAATAAGACGTAGAATAAGCAGAATAATAGAGGGTTGTCTGAGAGCCTGAGTGGAGCAGAAATAATTAGCTTTCTGTGTTGCCGACAACATAAAGTTGCTTTCCTCGGGGAAAGAAGTTCCAGTTTACGACTCATCAAAGTGATATCTTCAGAGAGGAGCAGTGTCTTGACAGACTGCTTCCCTCATTAGTTCCTGTCATAGTTTGACCTTTTGCAGCCTCTGTCTCACAGTGTCTTCCGTTGGGTCTTTTCCACCAAACCCGCCCGGTCTTTTGTCCCCTGACGGGCTCCAGCAGAGCGACTGTGTGTGTGTTGGCTGGTAGTGGCTCCCAGCTCAGGGACAAGGCTTCCCTTCACACTGCTAATTTATCCGCCTGTGAGCCTCCCGCTGCTTCACCCCCCCCCCCCCCCCCCCCCCCTTTCTCTGCCGAATCCCACATAGGAACAGACAAAGTTTCCCCTCTGTGCTACAAACTTAAGACCCCACCACCTCCCAAATCTTTACCCATGCACACCCCCACCACTTCCAAGCATCTCCTCCACCTCCCAAACACTCTTTGTCTCTGAGGCTTTGTGTACTAATTAACTACAGTTCAGTTCCCAGCAGACTCGGGGCAGCCTGCGCTACTGAAACCAGTGATGGACAGCTCCTTTTAATCTGCTCTATTCAAACTAATAGAAAAAGAAGAAAAACAGTGTCATTCTGGGCAGCATCAGTACAGTCGTCTCGATCAGGTGATGGAAAGGAAAAGAAGTACATGAGACATGAAGCTGCTGCTGCAGCAGACTTTTTAATTAGTCTCTTTTTATATCCCAAATTCCCTGCTAGTTCCTCTCTGAGCTTCTTTCAAAATGCCACAATAAATACAGAAATTCCTAACGACTTTAATAACTAATGAAACAAAGAAATAAATAGAAAGATAATGAATTCTAAATTTAGAAATGATTTATTTTTTCTTTTTGTGTATTTAAATATTTCTTTCTTTCTTTCTTTCTTTCTTTCTATACTACATTTGATCATTTCTACATTAATTTCTACATTTTGTTGCTGTATGGTAATACATTGTTAGTTTAAGGTGGCTGGTTCACAAATAGATATATTTGAAATATTAGAATGAATAAAGAACACTCACACACACACACACACACACACACACACACACACACACACACACACACACACATATATATATATATATATATATATATATGGATGACATTCATGGTCAACCACACCTTTGTCTTACTTGAGTGATTGAGCATCAGACCCATTGAAAGATGTATATGTCAACAGTGGAGGGACTTGTAAAGTCTTCCCAAGTTCATCCGTGCTGAACGTTCAGGTGTTGTTTCAGGGAACTTTTCACCTGCTCAGATGAGATGAACTGGCAGTTTAATCCCCAGCTCTACACTTCCTGGCCAAACTGGAGTTACCTGAGCTTCTGCTGTTGCTGTGACAGGTGGAATAAAGAATTGCTGCTCTGGAGAGTCTCCCCATCCTGCTAGATGAGAAATCACTTCCCAGGCTCATGGGGAAAAAATACATATTTTACAGAGCATGGAGTGAAGTCATGAAGAGGCTGGGAGGTGGAGGGAATGAGAACGAGCGCTGAGAGACGGAGAAGAGATGACAGAACATCTCCACAAAGCTCAGCTGTCTCCTGCAAACCACTTGTGAGTTATGGAGTCTGTCCAGTCCACCACAAAGTGTGTATAATGCGTGCATGCAGTAGTTGTAGATTTCTGTCAGATACATACAGCTGTTTTTTTTTTTTTTTTTTTTTTTTTTTTGCTTCTCTTTATTTTTTATTAATCTTATATTAACACTGTACGTTCTACACTAATCCTCTAAGCCTCGGCTGTGTGCATGTTATATGTCTGCTGCCACATGTAAAAATATCTATAAGAATAAAAATGCAAAGCTTATTAAAGCCAAACCCCATTTTTATTCTTTCAATACATAATTTACAAAAACATCAGACTGAAAGCCAGTTGCTGGGGATAAACAGTGGGTGAGAATGGTTGGTTAGTTAATCAAAAGGATGTTTCCCTTTTAATTCTCCCTCAGCTTATAGACCTAAAAGAATAACCATCAAATTCTTTTCTCTCCCACTTAAATTCCAGAAAATGGCAACTAAGTTTTAGCACAGAGTAATGACACAATATCACCATCATTTACAGGCTGTTACGCAGCCTTTGATCATATCAGCAGACTGATGTAAAGATATAAAAAAAACTGCAGTCAAATTCTCCTTTTCCTCCATTTTCTTCAGAGCTTTAAAAACCTTTTTAATCCTCCTTTTCATGGAAACTGATGAAAAAGTACATGTGATGTAAAAGTCTCCTGTCAACATGTGAAGGATGATTATCACATTTAAGGAAGGAGGAAAAATCTGCATCTGGGAATCAGGCCTGTTGATGGAGCTATATGACTTATCAAGAAATAAATGAGTTCGTCTGCAGTCAGTTATTATAAATAACTCAATGATGGCATTTTGTGTGCTGATATTGGGAAACACTGAAAAGTGAAGAAAAAGGGGGATATTGTGAGCCAACAAATCCATTATTCATTCACTTATACACACTGAAATGTACAGATCTGGTAGATTACATTACAATTCAAATGATGTAAAAAGTAAATAATAACCTGTTACTATTCTGTATGCAGAAGCTGTTTAAAAAGAGGGACCAGAGTTATGAACTTAGGAAATTGTATATTTAGCCTACATCCAAGTCATTTTAGAGGATGTATAGAAATGACAAAATTAATAAAGCATCATGACAAAGAAATTCTAAAGAACCAGTTGTGGATGTTGGTAGTTTATTTATGCTGCTCTGGTGTGTAAATTGTAAATGGTGTATATATGAATGGTGGTGATGCCGTTGTTAATCTTTTCTTTATTTATCTTTTCCAGCTGCCACAGGGTAGAAACCCAACAGAGATCAAATTTACCAAACCAAATCCTACCAAACGTTCCTGCAGACCTGGACCTGTTGGTGGAAACTGGGTTCTATCAGTTGGCCTAAATTGTTATGCATGTTAAACTGCAGTGTAACATTGCAGTGTTACATCTAATGTACAGTTATATATAAGGGTTTCCTCCAGGATCTTTTTAAACTGGGCTTTGCAGTTTCCTCCACTACTTCTGACTGTTTAGCCAACAGGCAACAAGTGTTGTATCACTGATAACACTGTTATTAGTTAACATTGAGAACATTTCAACATTACACTTGCCATGGTCATCAACATCATTTCTATTCCTCAGAACTTGAGGACATAAAGTTTAAAAAAATCAAGATAATTGAACGTCTCCCTTATCTTATGTCACCTGACTCTCTCCCTTTTGATCCTTCCTCTTCCTTTGAAAATATTTTAATAATGTTTTACTTATCTGGAAATGCAACTAAGAATGAGTCATTACAGAAAACTACCTGACAACATCAGGTTTTTAGAAATGTAACTGTAACTGATGGTGGTGAAAATGGATACATCACATGTTGCATTTAAAGACACTGAAACCGCCACATGGACAACCTCGTCCAGCATAATGATTTGAGGGAAGGTCACCATAGCCTGATCAAATCTGTCAAAACTACTTTGATTTACAGAAATGAACAGACAACTCCATTTTTGATGATCTGGTGCTGTAGGTGGACTTGTCCTTGTGGTCATCTGGGCTCTGTTCTGATGATGTATCCCCCTTTGGATGCCCCTCATCACCGGGCAGTCCCGAACGATGCTTAACCTGAGCTCCTCCACGAGAGTGAGGGGTTGTTGTAGTCGCCCCAAACCTGTCTTCCATCCCTCCCGATGTCATCTTACTGGCTGTGAATTAGGTATACCCCTCTGCAGTGAGCCTACAACAATATTTAGCAGATGAGAAATTTTTACCAGTATATAATATAATATAATATAATATAATATAATATAATATAATATAATATAATATAATATAATATAATATAATAAATAACACATGCCAAATGTAGGCTATCATGCGTTTAACATCCACTTATGCTTTGAGTTTGCTGGAAATCCTCCACCAAGCGTCACAGTGGATGGTGGTGATGCAGCTGTTTTTGTTTTTTGGTTATTTTCATCATAATTTGGGGGCTCAGTGGGTGATGCCTTTCATAGGTTTGCCATGGACTTGCACACACTGGTTTAACCAACACGGGGTTGTGATAGCTACTTGATAGCAGGTGTTTTGGAAGTGACAATGCAGGTTAAGATGTTAGCGTATTTAGCAACCTCGAGCACAGGCGTGATCACAGGATATGTTAAACCTCCTTTCTGGAATACCCCCCAGACGTCAATCCTGGCTATTGTTCTACACACAGTTATATTTTTGTTTTCTTTACCCACAATTCCCTGTGTTTTACCTATGACGTCATGCACTGTAGTCCATGCACTGTAGTCCACTTCCTACAAGCAGACAGAGACCTATGTTTGTAGGTGGACCAGAGTAGCCTTCTTTGTGTCCATTCACACCTCCCAAAATGAACCAGACTTTTGCAGGCAAACAAACTAGGATTTAAGTGGCAGGTGTGAATGTACCCTTTGACCATTCAAAATGCTTTAATACTGCATCATCCACCTTCACCTTGATAGACACAACGGGAGACAATGTAGGGTTCAGTGTCTTTCCCAAGACTTCAACTTGAACATATACTCAGCGGATGCCAAGAATCCATCCACCTATCAATTGACCATTCGGTTGGTGGGCGACTGTTCTTCCTCCAGAGGTAAAGATACTACGAGCTTATGTTAGGCCCCTGAGAGGGGAATAATGTAAAACAAACACGAGACACGGTGTTACTGCTGCCACGTCCAGTGCTGTAATGTAGGTTTTTTTTACACAATTCTCACCAATACATTACATTTTGACATTGAAAGATAAAATGAACTTAGGTATAACTTCATATTAGTTACCAAAATCTCTATACAAACGCAAATCTGAATAAGTACTATACTCTAAATATGGGTAACTACATTACTACGGTCATATTCAGAAGTTAGCTTGTACATTAACAAACAGAAATGAAAATATTATGTTATTTAACAGTCACAATAAACCAAACTGATGCATTCTGTCTTTCAAACCATTTGCACTACTATTTTACAAGCAGAAATATTTAACCAGTCACAATAACTTATAATAAGGTCTATCTTCTCTAAATGTTAAACATTGCACACACTCAATACAACCGCCTCTGCTGCAATGCTTCTTCTGCCACATGATGCAAGAAAACTGTGGCGAGTAAAACTTAAAGACTGCCTAAATCTACTACTCTAAACAGTCTTTCGGTTCAAACTTGTTTTCTGTATTAAACAGAACACGAACACAGACATAAAAATGCATTAATAAAATAAAGACTTTACCTGAGAGGAGAATAATGTAAAACAAACATGAGACACAGTGTTACTGCTGCCACGTCCAGTGCTGTAATGGACGAGCAGAAGCAACACTTTTCCCCTACGTTCACTCACGATTCAGACACGATAAACAGGTCAAACCCTACTAACACAAAATCTTGAGACAAATATTTAATTAAAAGTCACGTATAATCAAGATGAACTGAATAACATTCAATCAATGGCATTTTTCAAGCATGTTATCAACCTAATGCATTTTTTCATAGCATTACGGCTTAAAGACCCAAGTCGTCGATCATAGATCACTCGATCTGTCATTCATAGTATACTTGTTCTGCAACTTCCAGTTACCACAGAATAAACTGTCTTCTTTTCTCCCTTTTCTTGGCACTATGATGGTTATAAGCAAATAACATTTTTACCACATAGTATTACCAAATTATATTCTTTCGCTTTACATCTTAACAATCATTTTATAACAATTACACTTATTCTTTACCACACATGGAGATTAAAGCCCATTTACCTTCTGTTTTTGTACATCCAAACATGGTCAAACATCTCTGACCACACACTCCCATGTGTTCTTTAAATTAGCATGGTTGTTATGTATGTATCCACTAGAGGGAAGTGCAGAGTTTAGAGTTCATTTCTACTTTCTGATAAGGTCTTAAACCTCCAACATAATGTCCAGCTAAATCCCTGCAGCATTCACAGCATTTCTGAAGTTTGGTGGAGCCAGAGAATGTCATGGTCTTCACATTCACACACCTCCTCCTTCCGCCTGACCATATTTGGAGGATGAAGCATCTCTGCCATCAGGACAGCGCAGCTGAATGACATTGGGCTGATTACCCCTCTCGTATAAGAACCCCAGACATATCTTCAGTCTTCGCTGGATTGTACTACAGCCTGTGGTAACCAGCCGTGAACTAAGTCTTGTCGCAATCTCATTACTTGTTGTTTACTCACCTGTGTTCTCTCTCCCCAAGAACCCGACCCGGAAAACCACGGTCCACTCGAGGAGTCCTGTCTGCCCGATCCAGCCCGTCCTTCAACCATCACATCACCATTGCCACTGTTTGTCATAATAAATCATTCACTTTACTCTCCGTGCTCCCGTTTCCTTGGATCCACAACACCAGCCGTGACAGAGAATTACAAAAATCTTAACCAGGCTGCTCTGAAAATACTTTCTTCTTTTTGGTTGTGGTGACCTTCTTTCTTGTTTGTGATGTCATTTTGATGTGAATTACTTGAAGCAGATGAGGTGGCAAAAATAGTTGGGGGTAAAAAGAGCTCCGGACACCAGCTTGATGAATAATAAAACAGTTTAATTACAAAAAGTGACATCTTAAACAGACCTGCAGCAATCTGAGAGGTCTGATATGTGTACCAGTGGCCTTATATAGGGCTTACAAAGAACATTCGTAAGCTGATATTTGGAACCATTCACAAGAGTTGTATGTGGAAACATAAGACGCTATATATGGAGCCTAGAATTCCCTGACACTTAACAAATGGCAAACTGCTTACAGCTGCAACCAAATAAAGTCAAAGGATCAGACACTTCAGGGTCGACATTTCTGTGTGAATCCACCTTTTCTGACATGAATGCCATAAAATCAAAGTGCAGAAACACACTGACAGATGGGCATTTAAATGACTATCAGAGTGAATCTCAGTGGATACACTGCTGCATACATCTCTGGTTGAATCCACTGATAGGTCTTCTCACTGATAGAAACATACAGATGTTATAAGATGATGTTGTATTTATATGCACAAAGCTGTATTTTTTCTTTTTTTATAAATGTTATGTTTTGACATAATGTGAATTTAGACAAGATTAATTCATACAGACATACAGCATCTAAGCTGGTCAATTCCTCTCTTTTCTTTTTTTTATCCAAGTGTTCAGTTTCAGAATTCTTGCATTGTTGAAAATGTTTTAAAATATTCAAGAGTACAGCATGCATATGCTAGTAAATTTTATTTTGGGGGAGTTTTTAACACAGGAATGTTACATTTCACAGCTTATTAGTGCTGAAATACAACTGATGTAAACTACACATGCTGTGAATTTAAATTCCACAATATTTATGTCTTGCAAACATGTTTAATGCATTATATGCAAAATGGGAAAATTCCGTTATTCTATATGGAAACTAACAATGTGAATAAATGTTGCTTAACATGAGAAGCTCTGCAGCGCTTTCATTGGGTGAAATAGCTCACAGAAGATAAAAGGTGGACGACCCCTGATCTAAACCAACATTCACATAAACTTCAAACCCCTAACCCATTTCTTTTTTTCTGCCAGTACATTCACTACAAAAGTAAAAAGAAGTGGTCAGCAGCAACTTCACCTCATGTGATTTACAGAGCCAAAGAAGCTCACAGAGATGCTTTCTTGGTGGTGAAGGTATTAAAAGGCTAATGGATGGATATACTCTATTTTCGATTCATGTGACTCAGACGAAAGAGACATCAACCTTCACGAAGTTCAAAACTAGGTGGACGTTTTGAATGCACATGAACTGCAAAACACAAAGCATCCCGAATGAAGGTTAAAGACAAAGAAGGGAAATACTTCAATGGGGAATTCTTCATTTGTGTAAAAGTGGGGCATAGAGCAAGAGACTGTGGAAACAAGGAGAAGAAGACTCAGTGCAGCTATACAAGAGCAACCAACTCTCCACATGGTGGGAACAAGATAGCGACTGTCTCAGAGACTCAGCAGGACTGTACACCTGAGAGAGAAACAAAAACTGGTGGAGGAGAGAGACACCTTCATCCTTAAAGTGAGTTAATATAAACCTCAATCCAAACAACTAACTAAACAGGGATGTTTCTTGTTTAACTAAACAAGAAACAAGGAAGGAGAGGAAAGAGCTAAAGCTCCATTAGAGCTGGTACACACAGACTTTTGAAGCCCTGTAGCCCCAAATTCATTTGAGGGGTACAAAAAGGACATCACTTTAATTAATAATCAGGTATCAAGTTAGGTGGACTTGCTGAGAAACAAAAACAAAGCAGTTCAAGCAATAAAGCAGTTTTTAGCAGACATTTACACCTAAGTGGAACATCTTCGTACAGACAGTGGGACAGATTTCTGAGGAGTACCAGCCACTGCTGAGAGACAAGGCTATAAAGCATGAGAGGTCAGCTCCTTACTTCCCCCATCAAAACAGGACAGCAGACAGAACCTGGCGTACACTTTTCAAGATGGTCAGTGCAAGATGGCTGCAGTGATAAGGAACAGGTGTTCCTGTTAAAGAGCAGGGGACACGCCATATTTCTAATTCACCAGTAATAAGAAACCGGATCTGTCTAAAATGAGAAGGTTTGGTCCAGAGTGCATTGTCTATAAACAAAACAAGCAAAAGTTGGACCAAAGAGGTAAAAAGACTGGTACGTTTCATCACAAAAGAAATGACTGTCATACACAGACTGACGCAGAATAGATCGGGGACTACTTCACAAAGTGGGTGACAACACCAACCACAGCAGTTCAACCATATTCAGAACAGATAAGAACTGACAACAGACCAAGATACCGACACACAGACAATACAGATGTCAGCCAGAGATGGAAGAAAACCCAGATCCTTGGAGGATTATAAGTGTGCAGTGCAGAGCAGTAAACTAACCATGGACTACAGCTACTGAGCAGCAATTGGGCTGCCACAGACCTATGAAGAGACAGTGGCATCGTTTAAAGCAGATAAGGGGAGAAAGGCTTTGATAGATGAGATGGTTTTATTCAGGGAATACAAAGCTTTCTCTCTGGTTTTGTTACCAGAGTGTAGATAGGCAGACGATGGAAAAGTGAAAGAAACCTACAAGGCCAGATATGGAGTAGGCTGAAGGACTGGACTACTACCACCTCTAATCTGACATCACTACATGCACTGATGCAACTAGCAGCTCAGCATGACCTTAAGTTGCACCAGATGGCTGGTAAGGCTGCATCCCTACCAAGCAGCAACCTCCAGCAGTGAAATGTGAAGCCTCTGTGGAAATGCAAAAAATTGCATCTCACCCCTCATCTGCTAGGGGCTGGCTCCAAAACAGAGCAAATCCCCATAGACTCCCATGTTAAAAAGACCAACTTCACAGCAGAAATAAACATGTTTAAAGCCTGGTAAAAAAAAAAAAAATCCATTTTAGGATTAATAGGTCAAGTTTACCTTCATGACAACTGTGAGGGGGGTGAACTTTTTTCTAACTCATCCATTTGGATGTTATTTAACCTTGAAATTCGGATAATTAGGGGCGTGTCCTTTTGATTGTCATGTATCCAATAAGAAGAGAGGGTGTAGCACATCTGCGGTTTTTAGCCGGCTAACAGTGCACCTTAGCTTTAGCCCAGCTACCTTCATTAGCCAATTAGCTCATGTTAGATCTGAGTTGGCTCAGTTAGCTCGTAGCTACAGGCAGCTCAGAGTTTGATAGACGTCAATCATCCACCCCCACGCTCACAGCCCCCCTGTCAGCTCCGCCACTTTGCCCATTTTTGTATTTTCTAGCGAGGGCAGGCGTGACGCTGTCAAGATGGCGATGGTAGGAACCACCCAACAAGCTTCACTTTTGCTCTTCTGAAAACTACGGGTGACCTCACGGAGGCTCCGTCCATCTTTTATATACAGTCTATGATCCCTACATGGGTTAGTCACAAAGTTGTCATGTAAATTCAGAGAAAGGGGAGAAACGGGTGGGCAAATAAAAAATAAATAAATAATTGGGGAGAAACTGGAACATGATACTTCATAATTTCCTGGTTAAGAATGAGTTTATACAAAGCCAAACAGATAACTACCAAACTGTCAGATAAAGACAGGTCCTGTTGTTAGTATGAGTGGATGATAAAATTGTGGCTGTGAGCAATGAGAAGTGCTTAAGAGAAGTAAAAGAGAATCTGAATATCAGTCTAAAATGAGAGACTAAGGGCAGCTCTCACGTTTCATTAGCTGCATTTCCATTACAGTCAAATTTCTAAAATTTAAACAAAGTGCAATTATGATTTCCAGGTGTTTCCACTGAATTTTAGCGCATTAGCTATTATTCTTATAAAATCTCGTCTCACAAGACTCCACTTTGAGGAGGAAGGAGATTCCTAATTCTTTGTAAAACTCCATATTTTGATGTTGTTTGCTATCAAGGATGACAGTTATATTTTTTCTTTAATTATTTGTAAAATGATTTTTATCTCCTCCCATTCATACTGCACCATCTTTACTTGACCCCCTATTTTACATCCAGGGACGTGTAAATTTTTCTATTACACTTTTATGATATACTTCTATATCAACACGTCTGAAAAAACACCTTTTTAAAAACCTTTTAGCCTCATTTGAGAGGTTTTCCAAAATTTCTGTGTTTCCATTGCCAGTTTTTTTTGTTGCGATATTTAGGTTTTGCACAAATTGAAATGCACCTATTGAGATTAATTTCACTCAAATGAAACAATCCAGGTACATTGACAAGATCCTAGAGAGATTCCATATGTCTGAATGTAAAAGCTGAGCTACGGCGAGTGAAGTTAAATGTGATTACACTCCAGAGGAAGACCAAGCAGACCAAAGAAAATACATCATGACCTGTACCAGGACAGACATCAGTTGGATGGTGAGTAAACTGCCACAATATATGTCAGATCCCAGAGAAAAACATTCAACAGCAGTAAAGCATGTGTACAGGTACTTACAGGGAACCATAGACCAGTTATAGGACAGATAACACTAAACTAGAACTGATGGGTTTTCCGGATACAGACTGGGCTAACAAGGACAGTAAGAGCACCCCTTGTGGCGATGGCAGCCAGAATCCTGAAGGTCCTTTACATCACACTGTTGCTGAAGGACATGGATCACAGTTTTCAGGACACATCAGCTATAATCTTCGAGGACTGTATGCCTGGCAAGGAATCCTGTAAATCATCAGAGAAGCAAGCAGGTGGACATTAAGTTCCACTGCGTAAGGTCAGGTGTGTTACAAGTTAACACTGAAAACATGGAAGCAGACGTGGTCACAAAGTCTGCCACAAGTGAAAAATGAGGTTTTATTCATACATGTTTGGCATGTTATGTTTGGATTGAGATGAGTGACATCATCGAGAGGGGGTGTTAGCTACTTTGTGTGTGAGGGATGTCTACAGCAGCTGAGAGTTCAGAACAGAGTTCCTGACCTGTAAGAGAGAAAACTGCTAGAGATCCAACAATGATACTAAATGGTCCTTAAAAGGGAAATGTTCTACAGAAAAGCATTAACATTTATCTCTGCTTACAAGGAGTTAATTAGACACGACCTTCAGCCTGTGCTTCATTGGCCACATTTACATGAGAGTTTTAATTCCCCTTTATTCTGAAAAAAATTAAATCCTCTTTAAAAGAAATTTAATATGACTTTGTTAACACCTAATTCCAAATGAAAATGGCCATTGCGAATTTAACTTCAATCCAAAGTAAGCGGCTGGTTTATTCTGATTTTGAATCAGAATGAACCAGCTGTACAACCAAAATGGTGGGACGGTACTCCACCTCCCTTCTCCTCCTCAGCTGACCAAAGTGAAGTAGTATGCTAGTGTTGAGATGCTGCTTCTAAACTAGAATTATAATCAGAGCGAAAATGGTTCTTACAGTGTGGTCTTCCATGTTGTAGACGAAACGAAAAGAAGCAGGAACTGGAGTTTGTTTTGTTTTTTCTTTCCCGGTAGACATAAATACGTCCAATCAGAAGCCTTCCCAACCCCTAGATCTAAAGTGGAATTGAATGAAGGTGATTAAACATGTTTTCCATGTAAACCTCAATTCAGAATTAGTATTTCCATGTAAATGCAAAGGAGAATACTTTAATTCCTGATATTTCATTCTGAGCAACTAATTCCGAATTTAAAAACATCATTTACTGGCATTTTAGCAGGACTGTGCTAAGATCCTCACTGCGATGCACAAACCTTTTATCCAGAAACTTCGGACGATGTGTAAAATGTCAAGGAAACCAGTATAACCCATGAATATGTTTGAAAGTTGTACAAAGATTATTAAATCAGATGGCAGCAATAGGTTTAAGAGACCAACTGCTGTTGGTCTGAAAGTTAAATGTTTTCCTTTATTTGATTTCTGCTCAACAGTTTGCAGCCTCCCTTTTAACTTGTTTATTTTTCTAAAGTTTTATGATGCAGTAAGGCTTTTTATCAGAAAGATGTTGCTTTTTTCCCTTCACAGATGCTGCCTTTTCTACTCTGCAGTGATTAAAACTGGAGGGACCCTCTCCTCTTTAGTCTGGAGGGTCTGGTAGCCATTGTTTCCAAAAATAGAAATTCAATTTCTTCATTTTGTCAGACCACAGGACAGTTTTCTGCTTCACCTAAGTGAGTCAAAATGAGCCCAGAGAAGGCAGCAGCATGTCTGGATTTTGTTTACATAGAATCTATATATAAGGAAGATACAGCAATGACAATGGTTTTTATAAGTTCTGAGCTCATGCAGGGCTTCCTGTTTTTAAAGGCAATACTGCCCAAGGGCTCAAAGATAACAACTATTCACTGGCTGTTTTCTGCTTTTCCCTTGAACACAAAGCTTTCTGGGGATGCTCTGAATCTTTATTTTAAACTTATAGATGATAAGCGCCAACCCCCCCAAGCTTGTGCTGCTCATGCAGACCCTGTGAAAAGCTGTTTTATACCCAGTTGTTGTATTGACCTCTTGCCAATTAAACTAATTAGTTGTGAGAGCTGCAACGGGAAATGATCTGTCAACAAAACTCAGAAAGAGGAGTTGCAGGATGACATTGGCAGATAATGAGAGTAAACAATCAGGGAATGATTTCCAGGAGTTTTCTCATATTTGTGTGTCTGTCGTGATCTTTTTGAGCTCCTCATTTGCTGCTGTACGAAGGCCAAAACAAGGAGCCCTCGTTGATTGCAGAAGTAATAGTACATGATTACTCGGAAAAGGAGCTGGCTGCTAGCTGTTGCTCCAGGGCAGAGACACTGCTGGGCTTTCTACAAACTGCTGTCAGTGTGTTGTCGAGTGTGCTGCTGATTGATTATGAGTTGGTGTTGGTTTCAGTTAGTCTTGCTGAGGCTGTTTCTGAACCAACTCGTGAAGCTGTCAGCGCCAGCAGCAGCAGCAGCTCCAGGTTAGGGCGTAGAGATTCACCAAAGCACCGCCTGCACTTCCACTGACTTCCCAAGCTAATGAGTGGAGAGCTGTCAGTTATTTTGCAGGACTTTCAACATTAGCTGGAGCTTTCAGGACTTCAGGTGATCTGAAGCACGCACTTGCGAAATAATGAGCACTTACCTGACAGAGTGAGGCAACACAAGACAAAAAAACCAAAACAAAACAAAAAAACTAATTAAGACAATTTCATTTTAGTGGGCACAGACAGTTTTTCAGCACAAGTCTTTTTCCTTCAGAATAATTCGCAGGAGGTGTTATTGATGATTCGCCACATTCTGCAGTTTTCTCACCATTCTCCTCCTCCATTATTCATCCACCTCTACTTTTTAATCTCCTGTGAGCTGACTCAGAACTCCACTTCCATTTGCAGACTGTTCCTCCTCTATGCTCATGTCTGTAGCATTGATTAAATGGACCCCAGTGGGCTGGGGGATTACATTGGGGTCTATTTGAAATGGCATTTCTACAGTGTTTTTCCATTACTGAGCATACTATTGGAATTTAGATAAACTGGGTCTGGGTAGCTTTGCTGATTTCTGAGTTTATTTGCCTGGTCCACATGGGGTCCATTTGCTCCAATTTAACAATTACTAACATTGGTGTGTTTGCTAATTTTTCTGTTCTCACATCCCTTGCCCGCCTTCAGCACAGCCAAGTGGGTTCCCACAGGAAGAGAACGGGGGAACAGTGGAGGCAGAAAATGAATACAGACAATTGTTTTTCATCAGCTGAGAGGGAGCAGGGACATGATCAAAAAGGACTGAGACAAATTAGATAACAGAGGATGGAGACTGAGACACAGCGAGCCCGGTGTTCCCGTCGCTGCTTCGTCTTGTAAACATATTTATGTTTGTAACTGTGCGCTGGCTGTTAATAAATGCTCAGCCCCCTTATAGCTTTAGATGAAGAAACCAGGGTTTTTCCTTTTTTGCAGGCAAAGCAGATCAGAGTGAAGGTCCCTGTGCAAGCTTGTGGTCATTAAAGTTCACTGTGTTTACTCATGAAATGCAAATGTTGCTGCAAAGTCTTTCTGATCATATTGCATTTCTGAATCTCATGCATGCAGATGCTGAGAAATGTGACATCCGGATCTTTTTCTACATCTATTATTAACACACACCGGTGTTCCTTCACTAGAAAACCTGAGGGCTTTTGGCCTCTTGATCATACATTATTCTCCTTGACAGTGTTCAGGTAAGCAGCGTCTATGACACCATCCTCTCCACAGATGGAGCAAATGATGTCAGACAGTTTAGCATTTTACACTTTTTCCTTCAGAGGAAAAACTGGTGCACCAGTGCTTCATTCCAGCTAAGAGTATTTCTTCACCCTGCACAGGCTGCTGCAGCATCCTCTTCAGACTCTACTCAAGCAACAAAATGATCAGAAAAACTGAGCAGATTGGTGAGATCCCTCGAGGCAGAATTCAGTTAGCACAGGAAGTCTTATACCCTGTTCTGCTACAACTCTGGACAACTTGTAAAGCGAGTAAAACCCTGAAATGACCCTACGTGTGATGTATTTTAAGATGTCCTCTCTGAAACCTCAGGGTGGACATCCTCTGAGACAGAAATATTGGATAAACAAAAGCAGTTCCTTGTTCATTTTGATTCAGTTCTGTTATTTCAAATTCAGTTTTTTGCAGTAACTGTAGGCGGGTATCCTCAGCCAAATTACGCTAAAACCTTCCGTACACAACCTACTCCACACCTAACAATAGACAGACACAGGTAGATTTCAACTGGCTAGTTCTTTACATATCCAGGATTTAATTGTTTATAGAATTAGTTCCCTATGCTAATGTAGGTTTAAGGTTTGGTTTAATATTTCACATTGTGCAAGTGCACTATTTTCTTTTGACAATGTGGGTGTACTGTATAATAAATGTGTGGATGAGGTTATGGAGAGATTTAACAGTTCTCTGATTGGTTCATATTAAGTCATAAAGATTTTTGCAGTTGTAGATGAATGTTTGCAAATAATTTCAGAGTTTGCATCTTCAAATCAAGTTTGTCACCTGTAAAAACAATCTGCCTGAAAAATTCAAGTTTGCATATGTGGAGAAAAGGATTTGAATGGTTGTAAACAAAAGATTTGTATTTGTGGGGAAAAAAGTTATTTTCCAAAAAAAACCTCACAGATGGGAAGCCCAAAACTGCATGCAAGATTCAGAAGTTGCAGTTGTGAATTTTGTCAATATCTTTACACTTCTGATTGGATGGTGACAAATTAAACTATCCAATCAGAGAGCAGATGGCTTCCCAACCTCCTGCACCACTGCAGGCTCTTAAAGTGGAGTAGATCAGTTTTAAAGAGGTGATGGTGCAACCTGAGGGGTTTATTAAATGACACTGGGTGCAACACTCTGTGATAAAATGAAATTTTTATGACTTAATATTGAGCCCATAGGTTCCTCTTGAGTGTCATGCTTCAAAGCTGGGAGGAGAAAGAAGTCTTGTTTCCACCAGCGGGTCAGGATGCACTGTTTTGTGTTTCCACATGCAAAAACTAGGAATGATACCCTAATATCTGACTCAGTCCTACTTTTTTGGGACCCTTTCATTGGGGTACCAATCTAACCAATCCAACCTGAAAGGGTGGCGCTTGACATACAGCAACCTTTTGATTGGTGGAAAAAAATTCACTTTCCGTGCGATCTGGCATAAAAACAAAGCAGGAATGGTTCCTTATTTAGAGCAACAGATTTTCTTTTTGTTAATTAAATCAATGGGGAGGAAGAGGTCCAGAGAGAACTTGACGGGGCCACCAGAAACTAAATATTTTGTTTATACTTTAAGCTGGTGTTGTCCTGTGATCTTTTCATGCTATTACGTAGCTGAGGTTAAGGTACCTGGAAAAATGATATGTGGGGGGAGAAGAAAAAATCAAGATGGAGTAAAGGATGAGAGATGAAGAGGATGGATATGGGAAAGGGCAGAATGTATAAATGGAATAATGAAGCTGCTCAAAGGCACTGTGGTAGGCTGCATTGGGTGGGTGGAGTTGTCCATGATGGATCCCTTGGCCAACATCCTTCTATCTGCCACCTCCTGGGTGGAGTCCAGTGAGCAGCCCAGGTCAGACCTTATCGAACAATATTGCATTCACTTAAAAACAATAAATTAAAAAAGCCTTGTTTTTAGGAGATAATGTGCTCTGCTTGTCAGCGGTATTAACAGGCTACTTCTAAACAAGACTCTTCTGCTTCCTCCCAGCTATTGAATTTCATTCAGTTTGACACTTTGGGAGATTCTCTCGTCTTAAGTTGTGTTGATGGGATTGTTATAGTTTGTCAGCTTTGTGCAGACACCAGAGGACAGTTTTTCAGGCAAAAAGCCCAGTCGGGTCTGCTGGACATAGCCATGTTTTTCCAGGATCAGTTGGTCACTGCATTTCTAGTGACACAGGAGACATTCATGAGATGCTGAAAACAGGCTACTGAATCCCTGCAGAGTGCAGCTGAGATGGGAGAACAAGCTGGAGCAGACTTTACTCCTGGGTTCAGCAACTCCAGTCCTCAAGGACCACTGTAGGTATTTAATGTTTTCCTACTGTAACACACTTGATTAAAATTACTGAGTCATTAACAGGCTTCTGCAAAACTAAACAACAAGCTGTTAGTAACAATTGTATGTGAATTAGCTGTGCTGCAGCAGGGAAACATCTAAAACCTGCAGAACAGTGGTCATTGAAGAACGGAGTTGCTTATCCCTGACAGTCATCCAGTTTTCCTATCATCAATACGAGAGGTGAAAAATTGATGTGACTCTGGATTGAGTTGAATGTTATGCACTATGCTGATCCAAACACTGTTACAGTGAATGTGTGCTAAACTTAGAATTTAAGAGGTTGAAAAATCCTGTCTCATGAGCCCAATAAAGTAAAACCTTGAAAATGTTCCTGTTGGTCATGTTAAACATATACCTGCAAGTTACCCATGTTTGTTTTTAAACCATCTGAATTTATCATGTGTCTAAATTCAATAATGATTTGGTATCTCATTGTTAGCTCATTATCTTGAGAAAAGACACAGCAGTGTTTCTTCAGAAAAACAGAGTTTTGTTTGTTTTTTGTTAGGATAATGCAATACACTTCCATAAGCTCCAGCTCTCTTAAGTCTCTTCCTGTCTGCCTTCCCAGCACACACTGGCATAGAGAACTGCAGAGACCACTCACTGGTTCATTTGTCAATAAGCAGGGTCACAATCTTAATTTGCAATCTAGAGTTGCTGTAATTCCCTGCTAAGATCAAACATTGATAATGGAAGAGTCAGACCGCTCTGTAAAGTCTTCTGCAGTGGTGTGCAAAGGTTTGGGCATTCATCTGAGATTTCATGTTAATGTGTTCTACCTTTATAACAGAAGATCACAGCAACACGATTTTTTCTGCTACAGAGATGTAGACATTTGTGTGTTTTCCAGACCAAAACTCTTAGGGTTAGCATTACATAGTTTTATTAAATAAAATAAAATGTAAAAAATGGGGTGTACAAAAGTTTGGGCACCCTTTTAATCACATTGATTTCAACATCTGTAGGGATTATTAGCTGACAAGTGGCAGCGGAAAATTGCTTTGATTAGCCAATTACATCTTCAGTTACAAAGTCAGGAAGATTATCATAACGGCACTTTAACATAGGGCTTGTTCTTAGTTCTTTCTTAGAGACTGGCAACATGGGGGCCTCTAAACAACTCTCCACTGAAGATGTTGTAAGCCAAAATGGTCACAGAAAGCCATAGACCACCTCCAGAGAGCTACAAGAACAGCTGGCCACTGATGGTGTAGTTGTTCATTCTTCCACAATCCAGAATACTTTGTACGATGAAAAGCTCGTTGGAAGGGTGATTTGCAAAAAGCCTGCTTACGTGTTCATCACCAGAAGAGATGCATGAGGTATGCAAAAGCACATCTGGACAAGGCAAGAAGCATTTTGGAAAAGGTATTGTGGTCAGAATAGACTAAAATAGAAATATTTGGTCAGAACAAGAGGAGGTTTGCACAGCAACATAAACACACTAAATTTCATTAGAAGAATTGTGAAATTTGGTGGAGGGTCCATCATGTTATGGGCATGTGTGGCTAGGGCAGGTACTGGAAACCTTGTTAAAGTTGAGGGCCACTTCATTTCCTCTCAGTACTGGATATTTTGGCAGGACAGTGATCTTAAGCACTGGTCAAAATCCACCAAAGAATTCATGCAGAAGCACAAGTACAAAGTTCTGGAATGGCCTTCCTAGACCCCAGAAAAACATGGTTATTCACTATTTACAGGCAGTCAGCTGACCTCATTTTTGGACATGTGGATTAGATCATACTCAGGTTAGATCATAGTTCTACCTTCACAGGCGTGTACAGCAGTACACTGTAGACACTTCACACTACTTTATCCGTACCTTCTTCTTACCATGAAGCCCCAATCAAGTCTGGAGCAATGGAAAATGACATTTTTAGATCCTGACAAATTGGCTATTTTGGAGGCGTCCATTTTGTCCGAGTTGGTGCAGCGAGAACAGCAACGTGGTAATGACATCACCTACTTTTAGAATTACGAAACCGGAACGCATTATAGTTTGACCTTCAGTCACATAATCTGCATGCTTCAGTTCAGTTTTGAGACTCGTTTTTGTCCAAGTTTAGCCAGGCTAAAATGTTTACATGCATTTTAAAAAGTACATTGTCATTCCAACAATAGTTTGTCATCTACATGGCATGTTTACATGATTATCCAGTATTTTTTTTATTTTATTTTTCCCCCAGTTATACTTTGTCCTCCGACATGACTGTTTAGCTGTTTAAGTAATGAGAAGCTAACTGCAGCAATTAAGGTTATATAACTTACTAACTAAAACATCTTGTATTAATCATTATATTAACTTTCCAGTGGGAGATTTCCTCCAAGTCCAAGTGTTTTTGTTTAGGCAATAAATGAAAGTTGCCTCTGGTCATTCTAAGACTGAATCTCTCGGGACTTAAAGTGTAACTCCACACCCTACTTTTTGCCTAACTCCACCCACTACCGAATTTGAAAAATGTCTGAAACTGCAAGGGTTGCGGTGATCAGGGAGCGGAGAGTGGGCAGGTCAGGATACACAGGCAGAAATGATTGACAGACAGAAGCTCAGTTCACTGGCAAGATGAAAGTGAGATTCACAAAGTAGCTATGCCACAGAGCGTCTTTGAGGTGGAAGACTTTTCCCCTCCTGAATCTCCTCAGCTACACATGAACAAGGTGGTCCTGAACTGTACCAGTCTGAGCCGTTAGCCCTGTTACGCTGGCCTGTCAGCAGCTCTGCAAAGCTGTGGAGACTTGCAGCAAGTTGTGACAGCTGCTGTAAGTTGTCGATTTGAGCTGCTGTCTGTCGCCAGATGAGGAGCAGCAGGTAAAGAATAAAGTCCAGTGTTACTTTTACACCCCTCAAAAGCACAAATCCGTCCCAGTGAAGGATCGTTTATTAGAAATTCTGTGAAAGAATAGAAGTCTGAAACTAGCAAATTTACACCAGATAAGTTCACATCCCGTCATAAGCATTGGTGGGCGTGGTTTTCTATTCCAGCAAGGTGAGACCCCTGCTTCTGCATCTGGAGGGAGGGCCTGTGGGCTTTAAAATTTTCTTGTGAAATAGAGAAGCACCAAGTATGGCTCAAGTGTGACTCTACAGTACATCTCAAAAAACAAACCTGGTTTTACCCTGTAGAGGGCATTATGAGCCATTTCTTGACCCACAAAAATACCATTTTTTAAATATTAGTGGTATAGTAATACTGTGTCGTTTACTGCTCAAAAAACACATTTTAGGGTGCATTACCCCTTTAATATTTTAGTCTTACAACAGCTAGTTTTAAAGCTGTTCTAAGCTAATTTTTTATGCAGTTCTTTCTCCTTATTTACAATTACGGAAAAAAAAGTGTCACATTTAGAACAACATCAGAACAACTCTAAAGATAAAAAAACACTACTTTATGAATGTCAAGTTTGACAAATAGCAGCTAGCAATTTGCTAACATGTTATAAACCCTTTACATGGTGTTTTTTTCCCTCTCTCTCTCTCTCTCTCTCTCTCTCTCTCTCTTTCCTCTCCAAAAATAAATGTATAATATCTTTGTAACACGAGTGAGGGAAAGAGAGGCGGGGCTGTGGCCCCCTCACTTTCACCCAAAAATATAGCCCTTGGGCAGAAAACCTTGAACACAACATTTATTGTCTCCTGCTCAATACAACACAATAACAACAGACCTGCAATGATTGTAACTTAACCATGTGCTGGTCTATCACACTCAAAGCACAGCAGTAAAAAATCGTAAAACACAGGCAGTAACACTAAAAACTAGTTCAGTCTAGCAATTACACAATCACCAGGTACACAAACATACTAAGGTCCAGCAGGAGAGGCAACCATAAAAGAATAAAACAATAAAAAGTTAAGCCAGTTCTTAATTAGAACACGTTATAAAAAGTACAACCAGTACTGAAAGTGTGTACGCAATAAAAACCTCTCCAGCAGGAACCAGGGTGAGTGACTGGACTTACTGGACCCGGCCTCTAAAAAATACACAAAATACTATGAAGATCATGGAACAACTGTGAAAAGCTATCTGTTTATATTATAAGTTCTGCTTGTACTATACCACTCTGTCATCTCACCACCTCTGCCTTGATCACTCTCAGATCAGCTCTAGCTACAGGCAAGCAGAGCAGTCTTTTATAGTGCCACTGACTGGTGCACTGAAAACCAATCGTCCACAGCTGTAAGCTTGCATTTAGGGTCCAGTGGTACACCAAGGTAGTAGAAAGGGGAGAGAGAGAGAGAGAGAGAGAGAGGGAGAGAGAGAGAGAGAGAGAGAGAGATCATGATTAGCTCAGTCCAAGTGCTTACATCTTTACCTAAAATGAACTAAAATTAAAAGGCCTTAGAAGCGCATGCAGGGTCTTTGAGTCTATATTCTGGCACATACATTCAGAACTTCTTCACTTTTAATCACACCATCTGCGTGTGTCCGTTTGGTTTAGATTCAAGCTTAAATGTTAACATACATTTGAAAAAGTAGTTTTGGTCATACTAACCCAATAATTTGTTTTTGATCTAGTCTCGTGTAAATATGCTGTCATTACAACTCCATAGTGTTGTCTGTTCCACAGTCATTTGTCCTCTGACATGGCTGTTTGAGGACTGAGAAGCTAATTGCAGCAGATAAGCTTATATAACTTGTTACTAGCTAAAACATACTGTATTAATCACTGCAGTAACTCTCCTGTGGGAGTTCTCCTCTATCTGCTTAATTAAGTCGAAGTGTTTTTGTCCAGGCAGAATATTACAGTAGCCTCTAGTACTTTTAAACCTGCATCTCTTGCACCTCTGCTGAGTGTTTAGCCTCTTTCGCTGTAGAAGTTAATTAGGTTTTCTGGTACTTCCTCTGGTCCTGAAACCAAAGCGAAAACGAGGGTGAATGTTACCTTAAGATCTAAGGAAGGCATCACAACCAACGACAATGATAACACTAAAATGGTACCGTGTTAATTTGTTAGTTTGAAAGGCTTCACAAGGAATTTTTTTTGTTTGTTTGTTTTTTGTTTATTTTTATGAAATGTAAAATATTTTGAACCAAAATAAACTTGAATGGAAAAAGAAAAACAACCATTACATATTAGATCTTGATATTAAATGTAATACCAATTTGTTTTTGTTTGTTATGGACCACACAGATTGGTGTACTCCTACCAAGAGTATGACCTGCGCATCAAACATCTCCCCATGGCGACCAATGTAGCCTGACCTAATGGGTCTAGGCTAGGAAAAAAAAACCACAGAGGAGTCAATCTGTGGGTTGAAGGCTCTGTGAGACCTCTTCAAAATGAGACCAGGGTAATGGTCTATGTCCCCCCATATGTGTATGAGTCAAAGAAAACACCCTGAGATAGGTTCAGGTCATATTTCTGCAATTCCTCCAGGGCCATGGTTTTATGAGTACACAGCCAAATAGGTAGTAGTGAAGATGATGATGATGATGAGTACTTGTGACTGCCTGCTTGCTCTGATCCCTCTCCTTCTGAGCACCAGGCAGACACAGAGTCAGGAGAGGGAGAAGCCTCAGTGTAGTCCAGAATGTAGCGAGATTAGAGTAATTTTATCCAGCGTGAAGACACAGGAAACATGACATCATGATGCAACCTGCTGTACGCCTCATTGTGCAAGTTCATCCTGCCCTCAGGATAAGATCATTTTTGCTCATGGAGCATGAGCGCCTCCCAGTGTCAGAAAGGTGAAGTGCAATAGCTAAACACCACAGCAGATTCATTCAAAGCAGGATTTTATTCTGCAAAATTTACCATTGAGTAAGCTGCTAATGCACAGTTTTAAACACTGATATTTCAAGGCTACAATATGGCTTTTTCGCAAACATCATCACACATTGAGATCTGACCAATTTTTTTCACAAAGTATGCAAAGGATGATTATTTGCTCAAAAAATGTTTAATTTTAAACACATTTGCAGGGATCATTAAAACCACTGAGTGCACAATTGTTTTTATAGTAAGTCATGAAAATAAATTAATATTACATATGATTGGCTTCTTAAGACTAATTCTAAATATCAAGAACTTTAAATAATAAACTGGAAAATAAATCAAAGATCTTCACTTAAAATTAAAATTAAAAATTACATCAATTTGGCTACCCAGGGTAGCAATTATCAGTTTATTTAATTAATAAGCTCCAGGGCATGACCGAGGTGCCAAACATGAGCCACAGTATTGTTGGATCTCATCTTGGCTGTGATCTTTTGCTCCATTTCACTCTTCATCTTTCACTTACAGTGTTCACTGCTGTTCCTACACAAAATGCCACAAAAATCATGAAGTTCTTGGAAAACTTTTCAGCGATATTAAAAGTGATTTAAAAACTATGATGGTGTCCAGAGGTTTAACAACCTGTGCCTGTTTGAGATTTCTTAGGTTTCCTCGTAGTTTTTATCACCTGCAGTTTGCAATCTGTCTTTCTCTCTTTCTTTTTCTTCCTCTGATAATGTCATCTTACGTTTCTTTGCTGAATTAGTCGTGATGCACGTTCAAAACGGCTGGTGTGTTGATATCTGCTTGATAGCATGTGACGCGGCTCAGTGGGGTTTCTTGGCCTCGGGACACTGCTGCATAGCAACGGCCCCAGAAATGCACATAATAGATGTCACTGTGCAACAACTAATGATTTTTACAGCTCAATTCTAAAAGAAAATTAGGAATGAGTCAACAAAAGGTTGGAAGGTAAGAGGCACTGAAAAGAAATAGCTGTAGGAACAAGTTGCAGCCAATTCTGTAAATTGGCTACAGGTCAGTAACATGAGTTTGTATAAAAAGAGCACCTTAGAGAGGGAGAGTCTCTCAGAAGTAAAGACTAGCTGAGGTCACTTATTTATAATTTTAAAATAGGGAAGACAAAGAGAATCTGGGGACATCTTTTTTTGAAAGGACACAGCTAAAATAATCAATACTGGATGTCTGTGATCTTCTGGCCCCTAAGATGGTACTACACGAACCCTTTCACGCCTGGATTTATTTACACTATTAAAAAAAAAAACGAAATAAATACAGGGAAAAAATCAGGAGAAAACAAATGGAAAAAACTGAAATAAAATAAAATACAATTAAATATTAAATAAGTTATCATTCATTCAATCTTTCATTCATTTTCTATACAGCTTGTTCTACTTCAGGGTTGCGGGGAAGGCGGAGCCTATCCCAGCAAGCATCTGGCCAGCAGTCAGAGGCAGGTACATCCTGGACAGGTCGCCAGTCCATCGCAGGGCCAGGTTAATAAATTAATAACAATTTATAAATAGAAAAATAAGAAATACATAATCTAAAAATAAACATATATAAGACTATATAAGACTAAATAAAAGCAAAGATTAACAAAAGTTGTTTGAACGAAGGCAAGAAATGGTTATCCTTCTGTCCTGGACTTCCAGAAGTGTTCCTGAGCATCCACAAAGTTTAAGCTTCATCATGCAAAGAATAAGCCATATGTGAACATGATCCAGAAACCCTAATGTTCTCTTCTTTTTTAAACTGAGGCAAAAATTTCCTACAGAAAGTTTCTACTTCTACAAATTTAAGCATTTCCTCTTCATTTTGCATAAATCTCCCTTCTATTTAGTTTCCAGGTATTTCCAAAGATTGTTGCAGAATTTCTGATCTGTTGTATGTAACTATAATTATATTCCTGTAAATTGTTGGCTCTGTTCGGCGTAATGTAAACTGTCAAAACAAAATTTCATCAGAGTATGTGTTTAACAAAAGAACATAGACAAACAAAACACCTCGATTTCTTGACTAGTGCACAATAAAATTTCTAATCTGTCCACATGATATACTCTTTGATCCATCCCTCAATGTTATGTTACCATAGACTAGAGAGCAGATCCCTTCCAACATAATTTACTTCGTTCATCTTTGCTTTATGAGTAATTCTTTCTACCAAGGGCATATTCTCACACTGTGGGTGTGGATTGTTTCACCTTAGCTTGCTCTCTAAACTATAGCTGAAGCCTCAGGGCTCTTGGGGCCCTGGGCCCTTCGCTCTGTCCGCCCTGGATAACCAATAGCTGGTGGGGTTGACGGCTGTCGATCTTGGTCCGCCAGGGCCTGTGCCCCATGAACGCAGGGGGCTCTGGCTGGGGTTTGTCTTTGGGATGGGGGGGCTAGGGTTCGTGCTCCGGAGTTGCTGCTGATAGCCTGGGTCTCTGAGCCGCCCTGGTCTGCCTCTGTAGAGGCGTGGTCGCATTTGCACGATCACGCTCACCACTCCTCATCACTGATCACTCCTCATTCTTCATCCTCTGCATGCTGACACACTCACTAAGTTGTCCAGTGGGTTTATACACTAAGATATACTTTTGTGTTTTGTTTTTTTTTCTCTGTGAGTGTGTATCTTTTTTTATTTATTTATTTATTTATTTATTTATTTATTTAACGGCGCTGTAGGAGACGGCTGCCTTACCAGTGTCTCTTACGCACCCGAGTGTTCTTTCTTTCTTTCTTATCATTTTATTCCTTATTTTATATATATATATCCTATTGAATATTTTGAACTCTAGCATGGCACTTGCACGTCGTCTTGTTTATTCAAGAGAGGAACTTTTTGCATTGAAGACTGATGTCGGAATGCAGCACAACGTACCGACAGAGCTGTACTAATGGGGAACGTCAACTCCCTACCTAACAAGATGGACGAGCTGTTGGCACTGAACAATCAACAGAATTATCGTGCATGCAGCTTATACATCTTCACAGAGACATGGCTCACTGATGCGATACTGGATGGTAACGTGGATCTACCGGGTTTCACTGCTGTGAGAGCTAACAGAGACATGAACGCCTGCGGTAAGAGCAGAGGTGGGGGGCTCATCATATATGTGAACAAACGTTGGTGTTGCCCAGGACATGTCTCAGTGAAAAAGGAACTGTGTTGCCAGGACTTGGAACTGTTAGCCGTTAGTCTGCGGCCATATTACTTGCCGAGGGAGCTTAGTCACGTGATCGTGCTTTGTGTTTACATCCCGCCAAGCGCGGAAGCATCAGCTGCCTGTGAGAAGATACACACAGTAACAGCAAGGCTGCAGACAAAGCACCCCGAGGCGTTTATGGTCATATCTGGGGATTTTAATCATGCTTCCCTGGACTCTACCTTGGCCTCCTTCTACCAGGCTGTAGACTGTCCCACAAGGAACAAAAGAACAATAGACCTGCTGTACTCCAATGTGAAGGATGCCTACAGAGCCACCCGCCTCCCCCCACTTGGAAAGTCTGACCACAACCTGGTTCACCTACAGCCACAGTACACCCCCCTGGTCAAAAGGATGTCTAAAACCACACGCTCAATCAGGAAGTGGTCACCCGAGGCAGAGGATGCTCTGAGAGACTGCTTTGACATCACTGACTGGGATGTACTGCTGAGACAACATGGTGAGGACATAGAGGAGCAGACTCACTGTCTGACGGACTACATCAACTTCTTGCTGGACGTAGTCTCCCCCAATAAGACTGTCCGTTGTTATCCAAATAACAAACCTTGGATAACACAAGATGTCAAAGCTGCCCTCAACAGGAAGAAGGTGGTTTTCATGAACCATGACAGGGAGGCAATGCAATTAGCACAGCGGGAGGTGAAACAATGCCTGAAGGTGGCGAGGGACACCTACAGAAGGAAGGTGGAGGATAAACTGAGTGAGAGCCGTATGAAGGAGGTCTGGGATGGTGTCAACACCATCACAGGCTTCAGATCAAAGGCCATAACAGCGAGGGGGACAGTAGAAGAATCAAACAGGCTGAACATCTTCTTTAACCGCTTTGACCAGCCCACGGTCCCCCCTTCCCCACTGCAGTACACAACCTCCCTGACTTCATCCCCTGTGCAGCCCCCCTGCCAACCTTTACCCCTCCCCCCCATCTCAACACCCTCCACACATAACAGCAGAACAGGTGAGGGGAGAATTGAGGAAGCTCCACCCATGGAAAGCAGCAGGCCCTGACAGAGTGCCTCCTCATCTGCTTAGGACCTGCGCTGCTGAACTGGGGGAACCACTTCAGCATGTCTTCAACCACAGTCTACAGCTGGGGAAAGTGCCTACCCTATGGAAAACATCCTGTATTGTTCCAGTTCCAAAGAAAAACCGCCCTGGTGAGCTGAACGATTACAGACCGGTGGCACTTACATCCCAGCTGATGAAGATGATGGAGAGGCTCATCCTCAATCTCCTCGAGCCCCAAGTGCAACAGGCCCAGGACCCCCTAAAGTTTGCCTATCACGCAGGTGTGGGTGTGGAGGATGCTATTCTCTACCTCCTACACCGTGTCCAAGTACATCTGGATAAGGGGATGGGCACAGTGAGGATCCTCTTCTTGGATTTTTCAAGTGCCTTCAACACAATCCAGCCCCTAATGCTTCTGGACAAACTGAGGGAGATGCAGGTGGACCCCTGCTTGGTGTCCTGGATTGGTAACTACCTCACAGAGAGACCGCAGTACGTCAGGCTAAAGGACACCACATCTGACACTGTTATTAGCAGCACAGGAGCACCCCAGGGGAAGGTGCTGGCCCCCCTCCTCTTCACACTCTACACCTCAGACTTCTGTTACAACTCAGAGCTGTGTCACATCCAGAAGTTTGCAGATGACACAGCCATCGTGGGGTGTATCAGGGATGATGGAGAGGATGAGTACAGGAATCTGGTCAGTGACTTTGTCACCTGGAGTCAGATGAACCATCTCCAGCTTAACACCTCAAAGACTAAGGAGCTGGTTATTGACTTCAGGAAGTCCAGCCCACAACCACGTCCAGTGACCATCAGGGACGATAAGGTAGAGATTGTAGACAACTACTGGTACCTCGGGTTGTGGCTGGATAACAAGCTGGACTGGACATGCTGTACAGATCACCTGTACAAGAAGGGCCAAAGCCGTCTGTACTTCCTTCGAAGACTGGGATCTTTAAACATCTGCTGGAAACTCCTGTGGATCAGTCTGGGGTGGCTAGTACGCTTTTTTTATGCTGTTGTCTGCTGGGGGGGTAACATGACAAAAAGGTGTGCTAACAGGCTGGAAAAACTCATCAGGCGGGCAGGCTCTGTGGTTGGCATGAAGCTGGACTCCCTGGTGACAGTGGCAGAGAGGAGAACACTAAAAAACTACTGGCTATTGTGAATGATGCCAGTCACCCTCTGCACACTGTCATCAGTGCACAGAGAAGCCTGACCAGTAACAGGCTGCTCCTCCCCAAGAGTAGGACCAACCGGCTCAGAGACTCCTTTGTCCCCCGAGCCATCAAACTGTACAACTCTGCATTAGACAGGAAGGGGAGAAGGAGGGGGGAGAGGGAGGTGTGCAGTCCGCCTGATAGAACACATGCACAATAACCCATACAAACAGTTGCAATAACTTATACGTGCAATAGTGAACTGGGAATCTGTACCACCTCTACTGTGTGCAATGCTTGTTTATATTATTATATTTAACTTATCTTATTGTTATTTATTGCATTCTATTTATACTTTTCTTGCACCTTATTGCCTCTATTTTACTTTATACCTGTATATATTATATCTTGTGCTTATCCTGCTTTACTGTTGGTGTTGTATTGCTGCTGGTACCCAAATTTCCCTGAGGACTCTCCAAAGGGATTAATAAAGTATTTCTATTCTATTCTATTCTATCTGGTACTTCAGTTGTTGTGATACGTTTGTGATGTGTTTCTTGATTTGGTTATTATTTAGGAGCTCTTGATTACTGTCAGCTGTTTTTTGTAAAAGCCATAGGACATTGTTTGGTGTGTTTCTGTACAGGTGTAGCAGTTGGTTGTCTGGTGATAGCTTGGGCTGAAGGGTCATTCCCTTCTATCTGTTGTGTTTTTGTCTCCTCTTTCTTCTTTCAGCTTTCCTTTTTGCTTCTTTTTGCTATCGTCCTCTTTTTCTGTCCCATTCGGTCTGGTCAAGCAAGATTACATAGATTCCATAATTCAAAGTAAATAACTAACAGTAAATAAATAAATAAATAAATCCGCTTATCAAGAGGAGTCTTATACCCATAAACTTCCCCTTGGCAAAGCAAATTTGTTCGGCACAACACAGCAGCCAGACTGTCATTCTGTTTGCTACAATGCTGGACAGGACAAGTTTAAAAAAAAAAAAAAGTGATTGCCAATCACCATCATTCATGATTTTTCCCCGACCACATTTATTCCCGGAAGACAATGCTTACCCACTATCCTTCCAGTTTTTAATAATGCATTGGACAGTTTTAGTAGTTTCAGCCTTTCCTTAGATGTTTTCTCTGCTGGATGCGTGCCAATGTCTTATATGTCTTTTAATGTTTTAGTTATTTTATGTTCAGCACTTTGTTCAGCAGCTGCCGTTGTTAAGTGCTTTATAAATAAAGTTAGCTTGACTTGACCCTTCTTAAACAGGCTAACATCTTTTCCATGACCATGTTGTGTGTCTTTCCACATCCTTGTTTCAGAAATGAGAAATGAGAAGCTGCTCTCTGCATCAGCTGGGGTTAAAAAACTTGTTGCTTGCTGAAAGATAATCGCCTATGCAGTAATTTTCCAACAGGAGGCTTGTATCTATTTGCTTAGTTAAATCCAGGTAGCAACTTTTTTTGGCCAGGCTGCTTTGTTTATCATCATCATAAAGGAGCTTGAAATCAACCTGTTCCCTGCCATGTTGTGTTTTTGCTGCAAATGGGTCCTCTTCTGAGCACAAACCTTAGCAGATTTTTCCTTTAAAGGATCACAAGGGGTTCGAGCCTCTTCCTGCTGACTCTGGGAGAGGAGCAAGGTACATCCTGGACACATAACAAGCCCAATACAAAATACAAAAGATTATTCACATCCACACTCTCTGTGTCCAATTTTTAAAATAGCCAGCCATGGCGCCGCTGTATAGCAGGGAACAGCGGGAGACCACAAACAACCTCAAGTCCCTGATGTCCTACATTTCAGACATATCAGTGCAAAGAAACAGAAAGTTGAACATAATCTGTACCACCTCTTAAAGGAAGCATACAGCATGTACCTTTCTGCACTTATCTCCATTATCCTGACATCAAACTGAGTTCAAACCAATTATATGTACTTTTCAGCTCTGTGTGTTCATGGTCAGATGGAGTTGTTTATTTATATTGTATATCCTGCATGTCAACAGTTTAAGACTAAACACTCAAAAAACTTTATGCTTTTCTTAGTAAAATTAAGATAAGTTGAGACTGCTTGCACAAAAAATTGCCCTGCAGTACCAAATCAACAATCATTAAAGACAAGACTGCAGTCATACAAAACAAAACAAAGTCTATAAATATCCATAAAAATATCTGCAAAAACATAAAATCCATTTTAAAAAGGAAAAACACCTTCAAAAATACATACCCATCAAAATCCATTCGAACTTACAGATAGAAGACGAGCACACTACTGCTGTTCGGGCAATGTGATGAAGTCTGGAATGAATGAATGTTTGAATTTATTCCTTTTGCAGAATGGCACCCTGAATCATCTACCCTATAGGAGGCACTGATACCCATCATAGAGGGTGTGAGAGGGATCTGCAGCTATCTTTTTTTTGCCAGTCTAAAGCTGGGCACAAAGATTTTTGGGCTGTTTTTGCCCCAACAATCGGCACTGAAACAGGTCATCGTCGGCAATCGCAAGTATTGTCGGCCAATATTTGTTCAATATTTACAACCAAAAGTCTTCACGTTGGTGGGGAAAGCCAACGACTCCTGAGTTGTGACTCTGGATTTTGACATAGAATGGAATGTAGCCAATCAGAGAGCAAGCTGACTGGAGAGCAAGGAAGGATATAAAGTCCGTGTGTCATGTTTCCTCTGCTAGGGGTCAGCTGCTCCCAAACGCATCTCCTGTTTATCCGCCTGATTGCTGATGCGATCCAGCTGGGCTGCACCCTTTATATACTTCTGCTTGACACCTCCTCTTTGCCAGATCGTCTGCGGTCAACCTGCCTGTCAACGTTTCACCTAATGCCTTCTGGACCTAGATCCCCGTTTCTGTCTGCACCCTGACTTCTCGCATTCCAGCCTTTGTTTTTCTGCCTGCCTGCCTGCCATCGACCTTGTAATTCTGGACCTGGATATTCGTCTCTGCCCGAATCCCTGACCGGTAACCTTGTCTCGATCATTGTTTGGACTTCCTGATTTATTGAACTCTGTATTGGTCATAGGATTCGGATTCTGATCACGGACTTGACTTCTCTGCCCCGGCGAAGACACACGGGAGTGGCCCCGCTTCCTATCGCCTTCCATTTGGAATCTCTGTTCTCCTCATTGACGTTATCACTAACCATTTCTCTATTCAGCAGTTGTTTACCCAGCTTCAACGAGATCCCTCTTGGTTCCACTGGTCTAGTCTCCTGGCTTCTCCGGTCTTGTGCTCCTATGCTACTCTCCCTATAACGCTGGACGCACAACGATATATGATGAATGAACCAGGAGTGACCAGATCTCTCATATCATATTCACATTGTTCAATAAAACTCTTTTACCTATCCCTAGGATTCTGATATTTTATTGAGTCCTATCTCCTAATTCATGATACCGTGTTCACGCTGCCTCCAGTCTGTGGTGTTTTTTTTTTTTTTTGTTTGTTTTTTTTTTCCAGTTCTGGCTTTTTCAGTTAACAATAGCTGCAAGACCACCATCATTACTTCATTATGTATGTCCTCTTCCATGCTGGGTATTGTGTTTTCTGGTTGTTTCCATGGTTCTTTGTTTTTTTTGGTTGTTGCTATGTTGTTAGATCATGTTTGATCCCGTGAGATATCTGGCTTGGAGGACTAGATTCTAGATAGACTGCGAGACAGCATTGTTATGTGTGTGTTGTTCTGTTCTGAGATTATCAGAGCCACTACACACAGTATGATCAAAACTGTTAAATGCCACACAAGTGACACTCAGGTCAGAGTGGGCCTTGCAAACATGGGCATCACAGGCAAACTCTGCATCCCACAGACTTTTGTAGTCTCATTGTTTGAGCGATATACTCCTGCTAAAATCAACAGACCTATGTGGGCTTGGAGGTTCTACCAGGTCGATTTCTCTCCAGATGTCCCCAAACACACGCTTCCCCTCCAGGTTTGTCATCTCCAGTATAATTCCCTAGCTGTGAAACAGTTAGCGGTGAACATGCTAACAGTTAGTGGTGAACAGTTAGCGGTGAACATGCTAGCTGTTTACAAAGTTATGAAGAAGTGATGAAAACACATCAATAAAACAGCTGTTTTATTATGACCCTAGTTTGTCCCATAAGATTTATGATAGTTTCTGATATCAGTGTTTGCAGCAGGAGAACAGCTGGTTAACTTGTTGTGTTCATTGGATGAAAGAGCACATATTAAATGTTTTTATTTTATGTCTTCCTGAACTAAATCATCTTACTGAAAGTGAGAACATGATTTTTAACCGTCATTCATCAACATTAACAGTGACTCAGCAGATTTCTGATTAGCTTGTTTGCTATTGGCTGTGGGCTGATCAGATACTTTTGGTCTAAATGTGTTAGAGGCTACTTCTGTGTGGTGTTAATGGACAAAATTTCTATTTATTAACATTTTCTCCTGTTATGTGAATATGCTACAGGCTACTGACGCAGCCTCTTTACCTGAAAATCCAATAATCCTGGAAATGACTGCATCATTACTTCTATTGTCCAGGACCAGTTTTCACCTGATCCATAATTTCTCATGTCTGTTCTATTTTCTTTCTCCCTTAAACACAAAGCAGGATTAATGTTGCTTTAATATTCATCAATGTGCTGGTGTACAGATTTTTATTTTATGAACAAATAACACTTTTTCTAAGTATTTAACATGTCAGCTATCACTAATTCCTGCAAACTTACTGCAATGTTTTAGTGGTTATAAGACATTGCATGACTGATATTCACATTTAAGGGAGCACAAAGATTTGTGGTGTTTATGATCATGTATGGGCCGGTCTGGTCCAAAATGCCAGGTCCAATCTTTTGCCCCAGTCCGCCCCTGCCTGGCTGCCACTTTCCCCTTTGATTTCCTCTTAAAACAAAAGCAAAACATCAATTTTCAGATTAAAATATAATATTGCTTTTCACTGGTCTGAAACTACAAATATGTACAAAGCAGTTTATTTCACTAGAAATACAGAAACCAGCTTGGAAAATTGTAACCTGGCATATTTCTGGACCTAATTTATATATAAAGTGCCTGTAATCTTTACATTTACATATTTACTCACACACAAACTGAGCGATGGTAAAAAGCTTTTAGAAACAGTTTTGGGGGGAAAATGGCCTTTTTGGTTTAGTGAAGAGATGCTATGTAGTGTGACAAAGATCACACCCTAGCAGTGTCCAACTGTGTCACCATTCATGGATGCTGTGACAGAGACCTGCTGCTGGGACTCACAGAGGACACATTAAAGAAAGAAGACATGTCTGCTCACTGCTAGCCTTTTTAATTGCCTTATTGAGCAGTCCACAGACACACAAACACACACTTACAGATGTGTGTTGAAGATGAAGGAGGAGCGTGCTCTTTGGTGTCAGATTTGCTGCTGTAAAAATGAGGCCATTTACCTTCCTATCATAGAGCTGTTTTCAGCTTAACGAGAGATCAGTTTATTTCACAGGAGCCCTGAACCCTTTAAGTATATATTTATTTCCATGGTAACTGTTTTAAGACAAGCACTGATAGGGGTTTAATACGACAATGATACAGCAGATAAAATGTAATACTGAATAACAAAAGGATACAGTTGAGTTCTCATTGTGAGACAGTACATGTTTAGTTTTTCACAGGGTGGCTGTGCTGTTGCTATGTGAACACTACTGACACAGCTCACAGTTTTATGACACCTTCAGTTAAATCTTTAAGTTAGACATAATGCCTGCCATCCTTGGCTTTTACCTCTTAACAGTGGATGCATAATGTCTGCACTGCAATTTATTGATGATGTGAGGTGGTAAACATGTCCAGATTAGCAGTCTCAGAGGGAAAATATGAAGATTTTAAAAGAAATTTGAAGACAGGGGTTGCATCATGACTCTCATGTAAATACACCTCTTAAATAGCACTGAAGAAGCCTAAATAGAGCTGCATTAAATAAAAACATAACTGAACAAAGTTGTCTCATATTCATCTTGTATATTTACATGCAAATGTGACACCAAGGAAATCTCCCACTTTGCTTTATCACCAGCCTGTTTCAGCTTCTCTGAGACTCAAGAAAACATTCTTGTCATGAAGAGTAAAGCCAGACCACCTGCACGACGCTGCTATGTAGGACAAGTCAACAAGTTGCTCTTGTAAACCACAATAACAAGAACCCTCTAAGAATATCGCTGATCTGTCTGGTAGAATACTTGTGATAGGATATTAAACTTTTGCTAACTGGACGTTTGTGTTTCTAGAACAGGTAAGATGATGCTGCCAAGGTGAAGCGATGGCTAAATCTGAGATGTAGTAAGGATGAAACTGAACTAAAACACTGTTTTGTCTTATCTGTGATAATGGCTAATGATATGGAAAAAGACTAAAAATGTGATTTTTAGAACAGCATTTTTGGATTTTTCCATGCAGTTTGGTTCACAGTTTAGGTTTCAGTCTTTGATTACTGCTGTCAGCTGATGGGGAGTTTAATTTAGAAAAGTCCCCAACAGAACAGAAATAAAAATGCAGGTGACCTGTTCAAGGTGCCCCCTGCCTCTCACCTGATAGCAGCTGGAAAAGACTCCAGAATTAGAATTAGCTGGTTTCGCAGATGGATTGATAATGTAAGGAATCACATTCTCCAAAACTGAAAGATTTTATTGATTTATTTATTATAACAGAGGTGTCGGTTTATAAGGACCAACTTGGGATCTCAGTGATGATTATAGTCTATCAGGACCTGTTTTTTGCCTCCACAGATTGTCCGGTCAGAACAGGAGAGGAATACAGAACCAGTCCAACGCACTTCTCCTTCTGCTACTCTTTATTGCTGCTGAGTCAGAGTCTCCATACAAAACTATATATATATATATATATATATATATATATATATATATATATATATATATATATATATACATATATTTGTATATAAATCTGTGGTTAAGTCTTTTACACACACAGAAACACACTGAATAACCTAAACAAAACCCATAAATAAACAGGAATAAATTATGATGATGAGTGGGCCAGTGTTCTATGCAGAGCTGTGTTCCCTCATTGAGTGTGTTAACCTGGATGCTGGAAGCACCTGACTGGCTAATTGTCCAGGTGGACTGAGGCACAATCTATTGACATGAAGTCTGTAGCTGCGTTTCCATTACAGTTTTTCGCAAAATAAAAATGATATTTCTAAAATTTTGATTAAGTACAACTGCGATTTGCAGGTGTTTCCATTGAATGGTGTTTAGCGCATAATGGGCCCAACACACAGGAGGCGACCAACGACAGCGACAGGCAAAACTCATCGCCATCCAGGTGAAACCGAACACACAGGACGCGGCAAACAGCAACGATGGCTACGAACTACGATCGCGTTCCTCCAAGAAATTTGATTGGTTATGGTATTGGAGGGAATTTAGATATTTTCAAAGCAGTCCGTGACAGACAAGGCATGAAGGATGAAGAGTCAGAAGATTTTGCTTGAACTGACAGAAATCTTGCTGTTGACTCTGCTGTACAAAATGGAAAGACAACCCTGGGTTCATCTTATTTTACCAACAAGGAAGCAGCATTGCGAATATTATCATTTGAGGGCGGACCTCAAGGCTGATCTAGATAAATCCACATTCGGAGAAATTCACCCTGGCACCACACGGCTGCCTTTTTATTTACATCTGTATAATCTTTGTGTGAAGTATTGGAAAGTCAGACACAGCTAAAATGATGTGTTCCTCCATGTTGAAAGTGTTTGCAGACTGTGCTGTCTAGCCCCCTCTCAGCTCATTGGTCAGTCAATGAAACCCTCACTGGTTGGTTGTAGCGCCATGCCACAGCGACACAAATTTTTACATTTTTCTATTTTCTTGTGTCACGTTGCAAGCCCCCATGTGCACGTGTATGTGAACGAGCACAACAGTTCACATACATGAATGTCGCCTGTTGCTTGGCTGGAGAAGGGCAGAGAGTTCCACAGGAAATGATGGAAAAGGAGCGATGTCGCCTCCCGCATGTCGAGCCCATAAGCTGTAATTCTTGTAGATACTTGTCCCGTGAGACTCCACGTGGAGGAGGAAAGAGATGTGAAAAAAACACCTCATGAAAGCATAAAAACTTTTAAACGCTATTTGTGAATTATTTTTTTAATGTAGATGTTTCCATTACCAATTTTTTTTTTTTTTTTTTTTTTTTTGCAATATTTAGGTTTTGCGCAATTCTAGGGGTAATTGAAATGCAGCTCATAATAGGGATTAGGGATGGGCGATACCAAAATTTTCCTGTCGTTCATGGTACTTTTTGATCAATACTGTTACCGATCGTACAGTGTGCATTAATATATTTACTGCAAGGACAGTATGAAATATAAATAAACTCAAGAACATCAGTACTTAAATATTTTTAAAACAAAAATTATACTGATGAGTAAATTAAACAAATATAAAATAAATCATTTTAAAATTATAAAATAATTAAACTACAGATTAATATATGATTATTCAAATTTATTAAATAGAAAAAAGATGTAATAGTAATATGATAAATATAGTAAAACTATGTGCAATAATCAGCATAAAACCAGGAAAATATCAAAACAGCCTTATCATCACTAACAGAAGTAACAGCATTATCATTAAGGCATCTGATTGGCTACCATAATCATGTGACACAGAAGGAATACATTGTGACTGGGCTTCACATGCAATTTTATTGCCTTAAAACTGTAATCCCCAACCCTGGTCCTCAAGGCCCAGTATCCTGCAGGTGTTCAATGGCTCCCTCCTGAAACACACCTGATTCAAATTAAGTGGTTCTCTGACAAGCTCTGCACAAGTCTGTTAATAAGCCATTAATTTGAGTCAGGTGTGTTGAAGCAGGGAAACACTGAATGTCTGCAGGACAGTGGGCCTTGAGGACGGGAGTTGGAAATCCCTGGCCTAAAACTCTCAGAAGTGAAAACAAATGGCCTGTTTTGTATCGCAGAGCGGTATCGCGATACACAAAAAAGTATTGAATCCAATATTTTGATTGGCTGATAATGAAGTATCGACTCCAGAGCATCGACTGCCCATCCCTAGTTTTATAGTGAACGAGAGGCAGCAGGTTTATTATGCTAGCGGGGACCCTTGGAACATTTATCGTTCTTATTAATGTAGCAAGATAAGCACAGCTATATCATTGTTTATTTCCTCTTTTTTCCACATACTACCTAACGAAGAATCAAGTATGCAGTATGTACTGCACACTGTGTACTAAAATAGTTTGTTTATTATATAGTAGATGGTTTAAGATGTGCAGTTTCACAAAAAACACCTTTAGATGTTTTTCGCTTTTTGGACAAGTTGCTACAACTCACGTTTCCATGTGACAAAATGGCAAAGTAAAAGAGCTGTTATTTTCAAAGTGAGTGACAAAAAAAATAAATAAATAAATAAAAAAAAGAACTTTTACATCAGATTACTTCTGGTTCTATGGTCAGACTTGTCAAAAAAATTCCCATCATTTCAGAAGCTTTGCCTTAATTTCTCAGAAAAATGAATAAAATAAAGAATAAAAAAAAAATCTCACCATGAGACACATTTAAGTGAGAGAGTGTAAAGCTAGCATGATACTTATTGTATCTGAGGCAGAGTAAAAAGCTTTTTGTGTCAGTCAGTCCTGACTAAATGGACGCACCGATGAGAAGATGTCAGCTTCTTGCAGAGGGACGTATTGTAGCCTCTGCATGGGATTAAACGCTGTGATTGGATGAGATACCATCACAAAGAGATATGAAACTGTGGGGAGGGTGAAGCTGCAGGAGCATGTGCATCTGATCCAAAAAATCACTTAAATTCTGCTCTGACAGAAGCTCTTGTGATGAGTTATTTTTCACAGTGATTCCTAAATGCATCACTAGGGATCCTGTCTAATAGAGCTCTTCCCTGTACACATGCAGGAGTAAAGTAAATTTGGTATTTGGTTTGCAGTGGGAGAAAATTCCCCTCTGAGACTTACTGATTCAAATATTTAACTCTCTGAAGAAGCATACCTTGATGACTCTCTGTAATGAAACTGTTTATCAAGATTAAATGACAATAAAAGGAAAAACTATCTACAATTCCTGTAGTTTGAGTGGTAATAATTGGTTCAGTGGAGAGAAACTACTGCAGGGATGCTGGGTTATTTCCTGTTCACTTGCTGCAGCAAACTTGCTAACAGTTGATGCTTCAGTAAGGACACGTTCAGAGTAAAAACAGCCCTGCAGGAGAAAACACAGAGTCCTCACCTCCTGGAAGAAAGCCTGTTTGCTGTCAGCGTGTGGGTGGGATGGGTAGAGAGTCGCAGGGGTAAATTGCTCCATAATCTCGACAAGTACTAACTGCTACTGATGGTTATATAAAAAAGTAAGAGCACAGTATGTGATGTCTATGTTTGAACTGGACTTTCTGAATACTTTGTTATTGTCTAACTGGGTACCATTTATTCAGTTCTGGGTCAAAATCCAAACTAAGGAGAGAAATTTTTCAGTCTGTTTTCATAACAAACATGAACAAAAAAATAATGATGATGAACACAAATTCACCCCCCCCCCCCCCGGTCATGTTCAAGAAAGC
The DNA here is from genome assembly GCF_017639745.1 of Melanotaenia boesemani. Classification (NCBI taxonomy): domain Eukaryota; kingdom Metazoa; phylum Chordata; class Actinopteri; order Atheriniformes; family Melanotaeniidae; genus Melanotaenia; species Melanotaenia boesemani. Next base: position 4,614,760 of record NC_055689.1, on the reverse strand, counting down.
AATTGGAGATGATTTGAGCTTTGTGACAGTGCATTATCCTGCTGGAAGTTGGTCATAATCAAAATCAGATGGACCTTATGATCCCAGCCTGAGAAATTACAGAGATAAAGCAACAGTATATGACCAGAATGGAAAGAAAGAATGAGATGCAAGCCTAGAACGATATATGATGCAAAAAAAGACTAAATACAGTTAACAAATATCTGAATAAAAAGAAAAGAAAAAAAAAAAACATTACAATTAGAGCCTGACCGATTGATTAACCAGCTGATTAACAGAGTATGGCCGAAAACACTGAAAAGGTTAAAAGTACTGTAACAGTAATCAGAGAACATGTTAGTTAAAGTACCTCAAATTACACTATAACTTTAGGTGTTTTCTGTTTTGGCCAGTGATATTTTTATTTTTCTACTGTTTTGAATTGAAATGCAATTAAATGCATTTTCAAGACATTCCTGGAGTTTGAGTTTACAATGTTAATGTTAATTAAATGTTGCTTTTTGGTGCAAATATTGTTATTTGATTTAAAAAAAGCCTCTAATTAATCAGATTAGGGTGTGTTAATTCCATTAAAAATGTAACCAAAAATATTCTCATTAACGTTTGACTATGGAGTAAAATTAGTCTTACAATGGCTACAAATGTAAAAGACAATTTGTGTGTAACTTTAGGAACATGTGTGTTCACATTCACAAACAAATATCAAGCAATTTGTTAACATAATTCAGAATCTTGACACACTCCGCCACCCTGAGCTTGCTTTTAAAGCCTGTCATGAGACACTTGACCTGACTGTCTCGAAACTGATGGAAGTTGAATTTGAAGTAAGTCAATCTTTTTGGAGCAAAAACAACAGATATTTGTTTGCTTGATTTAAATAACGTTAGCTAGCACTTTTTTCATACAGTTATCCTATGCTTCGAGCAGCATGGTTGATGTTAGGAAACAATACAAGCGGATCTGATGCTGGAAATTCCATTAGCTAAATAGCAAACGTTATAGCCATCTAACGTTAGCTAGTTGTAATGCTAATTTCAGCATTGTCTGATTGTCCTGCTAACTAAAGTTAACCATTTAGCTTGCTAGTATTTCAGCTAGCCAACTTAGCTGGTAACCTTACAGTAGGCTTATCATTAGCCCCCTTTAGCCTGCTCTGTCCTGAGTTCTGGCTACTAGGAGTTCTGAGCGAGCCTGAATATTCATTACGGAGGTTGTCGTGTGCGCTCGCATGTTAAACGTGGTACACACATAAAGATTTTTTGGCTGTTTGTGTCCTGATTTGGCCTTTTCCTAACCACAGACGGCAAACGCCTGATTATCCTGACTCTTATAAGATTTCTCTGTACAATTATTATTTGGTCTGTGGTGTGTTACGAGCAGATTTGTCCGAATAAGCCGCTCCAAAACGGGTCATAGCTGAGAATCGGAAATATTAAACATGTTAAATATTTCAGAGCCCATTTCTGAGGAACACTGACGACTCATGCATTGTGACTGCATGGATTGTGACGTGGTACGGAAGGTAGCCAATCAGAGAGCGAGAAGGCTGGGGGACAAGGAAGTAAATAAAGTCCATGGTCACGCCGTCTCCAGTCTGTTATTTTTTTCAGTTCTGGCTTTTTCTGTTAACAATAGTCCCAAGACCACCATTGTGAGAGGTTCGGAGGACTAGATCGTAGATCAGTTGCGGGACAGCATTGTTATGTGTGTGTTGTTCTGTGATTATATTTTCGGAGCACACCACACACATAATCCTTGATTTTTTATCTTCACATGTGAGGTAAAAAATCTCATAAGATTAAAAAAGTCGTTATGTGTGTACCAGGCTTTAGCCAGTCATTCATGGCAAGTGAACTGAGAGGAGCTGGATGTAGTCCGGGTGTAGTCCTACTTTTAAAGCGTTTGTGTTTATGTAGGTAGATGTGACAGTTTAGACAACAGCTGATGCGAGACTAACACCATGTAATGTAAAGCAATTTGACGTCTTGTTGCATGGGATGCTCCGTGGGTCAGGTGGCAGATCAATTCAGATGGTAACATCCAAAACGCCATGTGAGTGGCTTATAATTAGTTACCCAACTTTTGGACAACAGCCATTTACCAATGATAAAGGAGCACTACTATAGCAGTCTGTTATTGTTAATATTTATAGAGCTGCTGAAGCCCTTCTTGGACCAAGCACTCCAGGGATACATTCCATGTGGGGAATACCTGCAAAGCAACCTGCCACTGGAGAGCATGACCCTGCAGTGCCTGCCTGCTCTTAGCGCCATCCAAACCATCAAACAAACTATGCTGACCCAAAAAGAAGATGGTGATAGAGATGTTTTTTTTTTTTTTTTTTTTTAATGTCCTATCCAGCATCATAGCAGCAAAATGATAATCTGGTTGCTGTATTGTGCTGAACAATTTGCTCTGCCAAGGGGAGACCTATGGGAAAGGCTCCTCTTGATAATCTGATTAATTTATTTATTTATTTATTTTGAATCACGGAATCTATTTAATCTTGCTGGACCTGACCGGAGGGGACAGAAAAAAATGGAAAATAGCAAAAAGAAGGGAAAGAAGAAAGGAAACAAAAGGAAACATCAATATTGTCATCTGTTGTAGTTAGTTGTGATGTATATAAAGTTTTATAGAATTCTTTGAAAGTGTTATTTATCTTGTCAGGGTCGTGGCTGATGTTTCCTTCTGGATCTCTGACAGAGGAGATGGTTGTTTTCTCCTTGTTTGTTTTTAACTGATTAGCCAGGAACCTTCCTGATTTGTTGCCATGTTCAAAATTCTCCAAGCGAAGTCTTTGCACCAAGAACTGCGTCTTTTTATCTATTATTTCATTAAGTTCAAGTTTAGCTTTCCTTATAGCATTTAGTGTGTGTTCTTCTGGGGAGACATGGTAAGCGTCCTCTAAGGATTTAATTCTAAATTCTAATTCTGAAATTTGAATCTGAAAGTTTCCTTCTTTTTCTTATGAGAAGAGAAGGAAATTATTTTCCCTCTCATTACTGCTTTTCCGGCTTCCCAAAGAACACACGCTGAAGTTTCTGGCAAGTCGTTATTTTCTAGATATAAGGACCATTCTCTTTTAAAGTAGCTGATAAACTCAGGATCTTTAAGTAATGACGTATTAAATCTCCAGTTTCTAGTTGCTGGTTTATTGCTCTTACTTCTCAGAGTGAATTATACTGGTGGGTGATCACTAATGCTAATAGGATGGATTCTGATTTCTGACATGTCATTCATCAGCGAGCTGCTAGTTAAGAAATAATCAAATCTAGAATAGGAATGGTGGGCTGAAGAGAAGAAGGTGTATTCTCTTAGTGTGGGATGGTGAGAGCGCCAAGCATCACAGAGACCAAAATCCTTCATGTACTGTTTCACAGTTTCTGAGGATTTCCAGACTCGATGAGCTCCTGTGGTACTTTTTTTCTCCAGTATAATGTTAAAATTACCTCCTATAATTAATGTGTTATCTGAGTGACCATAGAGGCGAAGAGGGAGTGAAAGAAGGAGGGATCATCAACATTTGGACCAGATATATTTGCGATACATAACTTAACATTTTTAATAGATAATGTAATTATTATAAATCTGCCTTCTGGATCTATGATTGTATTATCTATGTCAAAATTTAACCTTCTATTAATAAGAGTTGCTGCTTCTCTTTGCCTAGAATTATAACAAGCTGAATACACGTGTGGAAACTGAGTTGTTGAGAGAAGATCTATTGTTGAGTTTGATAAATGAGTTTCATGGAGTAATATTATATCTGCTTTCATTTCTTGCAAACGATTAAAAATTTTTAACCTCTTTTCCCCTGTGCCAGCTCCACGCACATTCCAAGTGACAAATGTGAGTTCGTTCATGAACCAACCACAGAAATGAGGCTATATGCATATTACTGAAGCGTGTGTGCGTGCATCCCACTGCTTCTCCGCATGCATGTGTATGTGCCTGTTGGTTGTGACAGAGATGTATGTGCGCTTGTGCTGTTCTGTGTGCGTTCCAGTGAATCATGAAAAGTGCTGATGTGTATATAATATAATGACAAGTGTTACCGTTAACCGTTAAAGGGTCGGAGAGAAGAAGTGTAAAGAGTGAAAAGAGCGACAGTGCCAAAGAAAAAAAGTAATTTAAAAAACGCATCTGTGTTGAGATCAGTGTAGTGGAGACGGGCAGTGGATTTACTGTTAACTAAATTATCTTTTATGGGGGTTTTATGGATATAACATGATCTACTGAGAAAACAGGAAAATTAAAGCACATACCAAGTCAGTAGAGCCACGGAGTGATGTCCGGGTCGCGGTACAGCTGTCCATTAATAAATAATTTATCCACAGCGATGATAGCGCGAGCGCCTTCAGTGATAGATTTCCTCCTGATGGGAAACAGGACTCTCCGTCGGTCCAGAATCTCTCTCGGATATTGGTCGTTTACTCCAAAGTTCGTTCCCTTCAGTTCGCGGCCCTGGTTCTTCACCTGCTCCTTCTGTTTGAAGCTGACGAACTTGGCTACTATGGGTCTTGGTCTGCTGGACCCGGGTTTCCTCCCGCCGAGCCGATGGACTCTGTGAAAGGAGATGTTTTTCATCGTTTCCTCCGGGAGCTTCAGGTGGGTTTTGATGAAGTTTTTCACCGTGGTCTCGGGGTCCTCCTCCGTCTGCTCTGAAATCCCTGCAAATACCAGGTTCTCCCTCATGCTCCGCACCTGCAGATCGATCACCGTTTCCTTAATCTTCTTATTTTCCACCGAGAGACGGGTCAAGCCCTCGGTGAGGGATCTTACCGACTCTCTGAGACCAGCATTTTCTACAGCCAGAGTTTCCACCTGCTTCTGGCTGAATTCTAGTGATTCACGTAGCGCCTGGAACTCCTTGTGGAGAATTTCTACCAGGCTCAAACGTGCATCAAAACTACTGAGTTTCTTATCTATAGAGATCAGAACATCTGTTGAGTCGTTCCCTGGTGGTGAAATAGCTCCAGGTGAATCCTCATTTCGCTGTCTCTTGGACTTAGATGAGGTGGAGGGGATTGGCGTGTTGTTTGGTTTTCCCATGATGATTCTGTCGTGACAACGATCTATAAAATCTGTCAGGCTGGCCAAATCCTCCCTGCTGTGCTCCAGAGTGTACCTTTTAAAGACACTATTTTCCTACTTTAAAGAATATTTTGATTAGACTGGCACAAAATACAATTGAATGAATGTATAAATGTTTGGGCGCGCCTAGTTTGAATCTGCCGTCTCACCGGAACTACGTCACCTACAGCATTAGCGTCACTTACCTGCCATCCCACTTACGTCTGTTTAACAGAGTAGACATAAAGTATGGGCCAGTAGATCAAAAGTGCCAAAACATCCTGTGGGCTGGAAGCAAGGACAAAGCCTTAAGAAAGCAGGAAACCTTGAAGGCGATGGAAAGACAGAGGGTGTTCAACTGCCAGCCATCCACAAGAACCAAGGCAGAAGAGGAGGCTCTGGCCAGAAGGAGGCTGTCAAACAACGAAAGAGAGCTTGTGAAACCCTTGTCCAGGCTAAGACGAAAAAAAAAAGTTTTTCAATACAATGTCAAGTCTGTCTGTGGTTCTTTTGTTAAAGGTGTTGTCCAGTGAGTCGCCCCAGGCCACCTGTTCGCCACCGCTGGACATCCAGATTTTCACCCTCAACCTCACAGATGTGATCATTTTCCTCTTCAAACTGCTGATGAACTATTTTGTCTCCACAGAAAGTGTCCATCCCACTTTAAAATAAATCGAATCAAAATCCAGATGACCCAGCTTTCCAATAGCACTTAGACCCTGCATTTAATTGTGGAACAGAGGAGCTGTGAGACAGTAAGAAGAGTCTGTATAGGAAGCTTTTTAAAAATGAGGGTAAAAATCTTCATGCAAACAAGAATCTTCATGCAGTTATTCATGTATGCATACGTTAAAGTATTGTACTCAATTAATTGAGATTAAAGGATTTAAAGTTCCACGAATTGTTTTGTACATTTGTATAATATACATTTGTAACTATGAGTCTAATTTCTCTCCGTTTAAGACTGACGTGAACATAAAAGCTTTGACCCTGACTGCCTGAATGTGTATAAGGGTGTATTTTAAAAAAGAAATGTATACACTGCATACACAGCAGCAAACACACTCAGGCCACATGTTTCAGGTCCACAACAATCTCAACCTTAATTTCCACTCTGGCACCGTTCGTGCTCTTTCATGGATAACAGTAATAAATAGAGGATGACAAGTCATCTATCCTCCGGTTTAAGTTAATGAAGGTCTAAGTGTGTGTGCTCCAAAAAGATACAGAGAAAAGAAAGGTGTAAATATGAGCTGGAGGAGAGAGATGAAAAAACAGCTAATAGTGGAGGACGCGAGTGAGAGGCTTTGGTGAGAAAGAGAGAGAGATAGAAAGAGGTGGAGTGAACACTGGCTGTCAAGTACGGGAAGCAGAGGCAGCTGTGACACACTGGAACATCAAAGACCAGATCCAGAGTCCAGGATGCTGAGAAACCTGATCATGAGTCTTCTTCTCAGAAATTATTCATTTTGTAAATAAGAAGTGGATCAAGACTTCAGGCTGCAGGTGAGTTTTTTCTTTTCTTTTTGTTTCTCTACCTGTTTTAAGTAATCTTGATGGTTCGGCTTCATGTTTGATGGATATACAAATCCAGTTTGGGAATACAAACAAAAAAGCTCAACAAATATTTTTAACAAAACAACATTGTGTGAACATTGTTAATCGTAAGCTTTATCTTTCACTGGAGAAGTAAACATAAAGGTAAACATGATAATACTCTACAGCTGAGTCAGCATAAGGAGTCATGTCCAACAATTTTAGCATTTATTTATTAAGCTGAAACATTCAGGTATGAACACAGTCAGCTGCTAAGAAAAGGTGAAATACTCACAGTAACAGATTTTTTTTAATATGACAAACACAATTATCCTAATGTACATAATAAAGCTTGTTCGAGAAAGCAGATTATTTAATATAGCATTTTATCAAAAGACTGACTTTCAACGTACTCAAAGATATTGAAGAGAAAGATGGAGTTCTCTGCCTCTCATTTCTATCGGATCTACCCCATTTTTCTGATCAAGTCAACCATTATGTCCACTGAGCATCAAAGGGAGAAATAAACTACGTTCATTCACGTCAGTCTCCAAAAGTCTACAATAATACAAGAAAAACTCGCTACATTTGTCATTAGTTGCTTTTTTAAAAAAGTCGCTAGAGGGGTCTGAAAATGCTAAATATAGCAACAAAGTGTGTGTCCCAATTCAGGGTCTGCACACTTCGAAGTGTGCAGACTACGTAGACTTCAGAGTGTCCTCCGTAGTCTACACACTTCAAAGTCCGCTTAACGTTGGTGAAATGGGACAGCCTACCCAGTCTACAAGAATTTCCCATAACAGCAACACAGGACGTTGAATCACTTAAACCTCTAAAATTACTCATTGGACACGGGCCGGCAGCACCAACAGTAAAAAAAAAAAACACGGTCTGAGGCTAGGTGTGTCCCACATACGTCATCGCGGTGCGTGAGGTACTGTCCCAATTCACAGAACTTGAAGGACCCTCAGACCGTGTTTATTTTATTTTTTTTATTTATTTTTTTTTAACTGATGCTAAGTTGGAAATAAATTGGTGTTCGTCTCCTTTTCTCGTATTAAAGTTGGTTTGAGTCTGCAAACCATGAGCTAATTTGCGCAAAACTGTGATTTACTGGGCAGAAGAAGGGAACAGATGTTTGTTAGCGACAAAATAAATTAAATTATAACTACTACAAGAAAAAGACCATCAATGTAGTAGATTAGAGTAGATGAAAAATTCACACATTCTCACATTTTAGATGCAAAATGCGACCATTTGGTCGCAGTCTGGAGCCCTGCTAACGCAGTAACATAATGTTCAACTCCCTTAAAATTAAGGAAAAGAAAAGAAAGATGCTTATATGTAGTCTGGGAAGTTTGTTGCTACACTAAATATAAACATATTTATTTATTTATTGCAGTGTTGTTTTTAATAGAGGAAGCAGGATATGAATTCCTGTTTCTTTTTTTCTTTTTTTTTTTGACAAAAAACAAACTAGAGACAAAGTGTTTTAGGATGACAAAACTAAAGGTGTCAGATAAGGGGATAAGAGGGGGGCGGCAGTGGCTCAGGCGGTAGAGCAGGTCGTCCAATGATCGGAAGGTCGGAGGTTCGATTCCCGCTCCCGCAGTCATCCGTCGTTGTGTCCTTAAGGCAAGACACTTAACCCTCCTTGCCTCCAGTGTTGGCATCGCTGGTGTATGAATGTTCGGTGATGGTCGGAGAGGCCGTAGGAGCAGACTGGCAGCCACGTTACCATCAGCTTGCCCCAGGGCAGCTGTGGCTACGCACGTAGCTTACCATCACCAGGTATGAGTGAGGAGTGGATGAATAATGGATTCACAATGTAAAGCGCTTTGGGTGCCTTGAAAAGCGCTATATAAATCTAATCCATTATTATTATTATAAATTATGGCTTTGAGCTTTGTGCTAGGGAAGTGGGATCAAAAGCCATAAAAATGGAAACATGTAAATATATTTAGACACTTTTCATGGCAGTTTGATTCACTTGACGTTGGACACTCAAGACTGCACATTTCTTGCTATACAGGTTGGCTTCTGGCCAACTTTGCATTTAAGGGCCTTGTGTTGAATCTATTTCCAAAATACGGACACATCACTTCTTAAAACTAACTACACACAAGAACATTTACAAGCCAAATATACAGTATTTTTTTTTTCAGTTTCTCTATACCATCATCCATGCAACTCCAGCTGCAAGGAGAAACAGCTGGATGCATTTTAGTTGCAACACTTCCATCTAGTGACCCCAAAATGCAACATCATAAAAGAAAGAGCACCTCAGTATCCAGGTTGATTATCTGCTGGGAAAGCCACAGTTACATGAGCCAGTAGATGTGGAAAAACATAGCCTGTAACAAGTCTTATTTAAGGATTAACACAACAGTCCACTTCCAAGGTATGTTTAATTTAATTTTCCATAGGAGTTCTGATGTGTTGTAAATTGGAATATATATATATATATATATATATGTTTTGTAAACTTACTTATTTTATTACATTAAAATTTTCAAACATATTTCTCTACTGTTTAAGGTGATTATGCATTGATTCGTTCTGTAGCCGTCCGTGCATGGCGGTGCTGCTCTTTAATTATTGGATCCATGAAGCCACCCGTGCTGCTCATATATGATTATTGAATGAGTCAGTAGGACGCTACTGTGGAAAACTTTGATAAAAACAGCTGTTGGGCCCAGGCTACTGTGACTGCTTCTGACTTAGGGTAGGCTAATAAACATGACCTGTACTATTTAACATTGGTGTATTTTACTAACACCAGTTATGATTATGAGTATGTTTTGAACTGAGATATGATTCAGTGAGTCATGGAAGGTCCATGGAAGTCCATGTTCATCCATAAGGCTGGGATGGCTGCATGGTCCTTGACAAAAGCAGCACATTTTCCTCACATCTATCTGTTTGTTTATAATCAGACACATGAAAGTAGTTTATCACATATTTATATCTAGTAACTTGTCAAAGTTTGATTAAAGTTGTGGTTTTTGGACATTATTGCAAGAATGTCCAGAATTCACAAGGATTGGCTGAGTTTGCAGTGATAGCGATCGAAACATCGGAAATTCTTGAGGACTGGCTAATTCCACAAAACTGGTATAAAATGTGTAGGCACTTGAAGAGGGGCTAAGCTGACATTTCTCCACCAATAACTCACAACCAATATGTGAACATCTTAATGAGGCATTTCTTAAACCAAAGTAGGAAATTATCCAAATTGCTGCTCCAAAGGGTGGTATTTTCCACACTGATACTGTTCAACATCATCTCATGGCTGTTCAACTACAAGAAAAAATAAACCATAAAAAGCCATAGCAACATAGACATTCTTGAGATGAGAAGACAGTGACAGTAAGCTAAATAAATAAAACTAAAGTGAAGCAATGAAGGAACTGCTATTTAAGTTTTTAGGCCTGGGTTGTGTGAAAATTAGCTCAAAAGCTTAATTTAGCTTCCTCATCAGCTCCTCCCAGGTACCCAAATAAAAACATCACACAGTGCTGCTTCAGATTAATAAATAAATCTGTTGCCTTCCCTTTTATAATGAACCTTATCAATTTTTCCTTTAGATTTTATTGCTGAGAAACCTACCTTGACTCACCAGGATGCCGGTGCGGAACTGCTCTCTTGCAGCTCTTATCACAACTGGTGCCACAGTTTTCAGCGACATCGGCTGCCCCGAGGCCGCTGTGATGTGTGGGATGAATATCTCCTGGGTTTTGGCTAATGCTTCTGAAGAAGACGTGAAGGAAATGTGCTTGAGCGAGGAGGAGTACCTAACGATGCATCTGGGGCCTCCCAAGTCCCCAAAGTTTCTCCCAGTCTGTATAACCTACGTCATTATCTTCATCGTGGGTGTCCTGGGCAACTTCTTGACCTGTGCAGTCATCTTGCGCTATAAGGTGATGCAGACACCTACCAACTATTACTTGCTGAGCTTGGCCGTGTCAGACATGCTGGTGCTATTGATAGGCATGCCGTTAGAGCTCTATGAGATGCAGCAGAACTACCCCTTCTTGCTTGGGGAGGGGGGCTGCTACTTCAAAATTTTCCTGTTTGAAGCCGTCTGCTTTGCCTCCATCCTTAATGTCACAGCACTTAGTGTGGAGCGCTACGTGGCAGTCATGCATCCCCTCAAAGTCAAACTCATGACCACACGTGCTCATGTCAAGAGGGTGATCTTCATGTTGTGGGGGCTGTCCATGCTCTGCGCTGTGCCGAACACCAGCTTGCACGGGATTGTGGTGTTGCCTCCATGGTTTGGGCGGAAGTTTCCCCGGTCAGCTATCTGCCGTACGTACAGAATTTTTTTTTTATTTTATCCTTGCACATTTCCACAAGAGATCTACAAGCAGCTCTATAAGGAGTAATAATATCCACATGCTAACATGCTAATGTTAAACAGGCACAACTATTTTTTGCAGGGATTTGATCATATTAGGATTTAAATCTGTTTTATCTCTATCCTCAGATGTGGTCAGACCAACCTGGATGTACAGCTTAATCATCCTGATCTCCATGCTGGCCTTCTTCGTCCTCCCCATGTTGATCATTAGCATTCTCTACTTCCTTATTGGCTTGGAGCTACACAGGGAGAGAGTGATTACCGTAGTTGGTACAGATCGTTGCTTCGAACCTGAAAGTGTTTCCAAGTCTCACAAGCAGAAACTCAGCAAGCGTACTGTGCAAGTCACCAAAATGCTCTGTGAGTTTTATTTCTGTGTTTTTGTTTTATTCTAGTTTAAGGTTAAGGAAAGGGAAATAACTGCTCCTCAATGTCATTTGAAGTAATTCTATTTTTACTGTTGCCCTTCTGAAAACTGTTGCTTTGACAGCCGATCCATGTCCCAACCCTCAGGTCATGCTCATTAACTCTGCATCCTGACCTAAACAATTACACTGTAAATATAAATGGCTGAAGTAAGCTTCTTCTGAAGGGCAGCTGGCCTCACTCTTAGGGATTGTTTGAGCAGCTCAGTCACCCGAGACAAGCTAAGATTATAGAACTGTTCAGTGCACTTGAGGCACTGAAACCAGTTTTTTTTAGGAACACCTTCCAGACTAAAGATTTAGGTTTTATCTCCTGTATTTTTATGGACTTACATGTGATTGTTTTTGTTCTTTGCTCTTTGTGACTTCTAACCTGTGAAAAGTGCTATATAAAATGTACTTACTCAGATAGATATAGAGCTAGTGGCAGACTGTACTGAAGAACTGAGCTTTTGCGATGTGTTATTGAGCACACAGATTCATAAAATGTTAGATTCTACCTTTCTGCTAATTTATGAAAAATAGATGTTGAGTATCACAGATGTATTCCGGGTCTGAACCTTTCTGGGATTTGTAAACACTAATCTATTCAGTGACTGACTGGAAACCAGTGTAAAGATTTCTAAACTGGTGTGATGTGTTCAGATCTCTTAGTCCTGGTTAAAACTCTAGCAGCAGCGTTCTGGATGAGCTGCAGATGTTTAATGCTCTTTTTAGGAAGTCCTGTTAAAAGACCATTACAGTAATCCAGTCTACTGGAGATGAATGCATGGATGAGTTTCTCTTGGTCTTTCTGGGAGACTAAACTTTTAATTCTGTTGATGTTTCTGAGCTGGTAAAAAGCTTCTTAGTGAAGCTTTGATGTGGCTGCTGAAAGTCAGATCTGAGTCTATCAACACTCCCAGGTTATGAACTTGGTTGGTGATTTTAAGAGCCAGAGTCTCCAGGTGTTTACCAATGCTGACCCTCTTCTCTTTGCTACCAAACAGAATAATCTCAGTTTTGTCTTCATTTAATTATAGAAAATTCTCAGTTACAATACAGCATTAGTTCTGATTCATTTATTATTTAACCTTTTCTTTAAACTCAGATCTGTCTAAACATTTAGCTCATCTCTCCATTTGCTCACCATCAATGTGCAGAATGGGGTAGCATTAGGTGGGGGGTGTACATGCGCTTTGTTTCTGTGTGTGTTTGTGTGTGTGTGTGTGTGTGTGTGTGTGTGTGTGCGCGTGTGACACAGAGACTACAATGGGGTGTGTGTTTTTTAATTGCTTTGTGTTGCTTTGTGCATGTGCGCTCCAGAAATAAAATTTGATTTGATCAATGAATAAATGTGATTTTGCATTTGTAAACTATCCATGTTTGTGTGGATAAACTACGATTGTTGAGTTGAAAGCGACTGTTCCATGTGCTTCAGGTGTGTTGGTGGTCGTCTTCGGCCTTTGCTGGGCTCCCTTCCACGTGGACCGCCTGATTTGGAGCTACATCGACATGTCGTCTGTGCAGCACCTCAAGATCTTCGAGAACGTCCACATCGTGTCAGGCGTCTGCTTCTATCTGAGCTCTGCAGTCAACCCCATCCTCTACAACCTCATGTCGACCAGGTTCAGGGAAATGTTCAGTCTTATCACGTGTTGCTCTAAAAGTTGGCAAACACGCTCCCGCCTACAGATGATTCAATGCACCACCTCCAACAAAAAAATGCCAAATGCCAATTAGACTTAACATTATCTAGGCCTTAAAAAGACAGTGTCAAAATGCATCTAACGGGGGACATGGAGGTTCATTCATACCTTAATGATCAGACTGAACTTATGTATGGAAATCTGGAATGACCACCATTGTCATTAAAACTATAAAGGTTTTTAATCCTGCCAACAAAGCAGACTGGAGAAATTTTTATTATATGACAGGCATGAGAGCCGTTCTGTTGGCAAGATATATTTATAAGACTCTTAATAAAGTTTTCTCCTTTCATTTGTTCCTTAACTGTCTGTATTTAGGAATTCCAGAGACATTTAGTACACAAAACAAAGGATTTCCTCCTCTTGGTAGTTATGACTTTTATTTATGAAGTAGGAAATATGCTAAGAATGGAGTAGGATGTTGAAAGGCAGAGCGGCGCAGCATCCGCAGTGATGCAGACTCTGCATCGGTCATTCACTGAGAAGGAGCTGAGCCAAAAGCTCTCAATTTGCAGGTCGATCTACGTTCCTACTCTCACCTGTGATCATGAGCTGTGGGGAGTGACTGAAAGAATGAGGTTGCAGATACAAGTGTCCGAAATGAGTTTCCTCTGCAGCGTGTCCGCGCTCTTCCTCAGAGATAGAGTGAGAAGCTTGGATATCTAAAAAGGGCTCCAAGTAGAGCATCGAGAGGGTCCAAATAAGGTGGCTCCTGGACACCTTCCTGGTGAGGGGTTCATTCTTCCAATGTGAGATTGCATTCAAGACACACTTTAGTCCAACGAGCCAAACCTGTTCAAAAACGTGTTCCCATTCTCACCAGAAGTGGCGCTGGTGGTGCTGCTTACCAGCAGTTCTCGTGTTTTCCTCTGACTTAATATCAGCACGTTCACCTCGTTGTCATTCCACGTCGGACCATGAGCCATTTTTTAAAGACCACACACTGTAAAGACTATCAGACCCCTCCCTGTGGAACCTGCTCCCCGTTTGGGTTCAGGAGGCAGACATTTCCTTGTATTTGTAGCGGACTTTCCAAGCAAACGGATTCAGATTCAAAGTGGCTGCTGTGAATGTCAACAGTGATGATTTAGACAGAAATTTTTACTTAGTTTTAGACAAAGTCTTATGACTAGATTGTCTTTTAGTTTTAGTTTTAACTCTTTGAATTATGTGAGTTTTAGTCAAATACATAAAATATAACCAAGTCTACTGCAGATTTAGTTGAGTTTGTAATATAAACTGTAAGGGAAATGTTTTATTGTTAAAAGTTTCCTTTTAATTTCTTTAGTCATTATATATACTTTGGTGAAATAAAAGATTTTTAAATAGCTGCAGGTTATCTTGTTTATTTTTAATTATTTTAATGAATAATAATTTTTTTCTGTTGTCTTTTTTTTCTTTTTTAGTGTTTTTATTTTGGGTATTTTAATTATTGAAGGATTATTTTGGGTATTGTTTTCCTTTTGTATTTAATTTTTGTGGGTTTTATTTCCTTAGTGGTTTTATTGGTGATTGTATTGGGCAGTCATGTTTGGTGTATGCGAGTGATTATTTGATGTAATGGTTTGAGGACCGTTCTGATTAGGGACAGTGAAATTGAGAAAAAAAGAGATAACTAACTGTGATGTGTTGTTGTTTCTCGCTCTCTCTCTCTCTCTCTCTCTCTCTCTCTCTCTCTCTCTTTTAACACCTTTTGCAATTCTTTTTCTTGCACCAGGAAGGTGTTGATTTCCACCTCAGATTTATGGTTAATTGTCTTGCCTAATTAATATGACATCCATAGATCTTTCAGTTTACAGCCTTGCTAAAGCACCTGTAATGCATGAGACGTTAGCTTTATCATGCTTAGCTTTGCATGGAGTGACCAACCTGCAAAGTACTTGACATTTTTAATGCATTAGGCTTCAACCACATGGAGATGGAACCAATTTTTTTAAGAAGTTTTCCATAAAGATAGAGTTGTTTCAAGAAATGTGTGCATCCACACAAAACCACTAAAAACGCTGTAGTATATCTGTCAGCAGATGTGCAAATGAACGTGTTTATTGAATACATTCATTTTTCTGTGAATGCTAAACTGAAAATAAAGAAGATGAACTTCAACTTGTTTGGATTACATGAGGTCTTGTAACAGTTACTGCCTACATTTTCATACAGACTCCACACTACTATTAACCACCATAAATTGTGCATTCTAGCATAACAATGGATGACAACGCAACGTCGGTACAGTCCTGATCTGAAATGGTGATACTTGGACTCTTTAAACCTGGAATTAAATATCATAAGCATAATTTCTGTTCATTAAAACTTTGTTTCTGATATCTGAAACCTTTATTCTATTTGTGAAAATGCAAATTATAAAAATTTTATCAGTTTGTTCATTTTTTCCCCTGATGGCAGCTACACATCCGTACAAAGCTGTTGTTTTGGCTTTGGGTGATGTGGTGATCATTAACCGCCGCGGCTGATTCTTGAAGCAAATTTACATGTCTGCCATCTAGCAGTGGAAAGTGGCAACAGGTTTAAGCTCAGTCTGGAGACATGGCCAGGTGCTGTATAAAGTAGTTCCAGACTGATGTTCAGCATGGTGTAGCATCATTTCTAGACAACATGTCTAGAAACATCTGGGAAGTGAGGAGATCAGTTGCTGGAGTTTTAGGAGAGGAATGTTGTCCCATTCTGGTCTGATGCAGGATTCTAGCTGCTCAACAGTCCTGGACCTTGGTTGCTGGATTCTTGCTTCCATGATGCTCCAGATGTTGTGTATTGGTGAAAGGTCTGGACTGCAGGCAGGCCATTCAGCAGCTGGACTCTTCTCCTGTGAAGCCATGCTGCTGTGATGGATGCAGGATGTGGTTCAGCATCGTCTTGCTGAAATCTGCAAGGTCTTCCCTGAAAGAGACGTTGTCTGGATGGAGCAGATGTTGCTCTAAAACCTCCATGTACTTTTCAGCATTGATGGAGCTTCACAGATGTGGAAGCTGCCCACGCCATAGACACTAATGCAGCCCCATCCCATCAGAGATGCAGCTTTTCACCTGTCCACTGATAACAAGCTGGATGCTCCCTCTTCTCTTTAGTCTGCAGGACACAGTGTCCATGTTTTCCAGAAATAATTTCACATTTTCATCCATCTGACCACAAAACAGTTTTCCCTGTTTGTCTCAGATCATTTTAATGAGCTTTAGTCCAGAGAAGACGGCAGTGTTTCTGGATCATGTTCACATCTGGCTTCTTCTTTGCATGATGGAGCTTTAACCTGCATTTGTGGATTTCAGGGTTAACTGTGTTCACAGACAGTGATTTCTAGAAGTCTTCCTGAGCCTATTGCCGTGGTTTCCAGTAGAAAATAATGTCCGGTTTAATGCAGTGCTGTCTGAGGACCCCAAGATCACCAGCATCCAGTTTTCACATTTGGCCTTGTCCCATGCGCACAGAGGTTCCTTCTGATTCACTGAATACTTTAGTAATGTTATACATTATAAATGGTGGGATCTTAAAATTCTTCTCAATTTTAAGATGAGGAACATTTTTCTGAAATTGTTTTCCAATTTTTATTTAGTATGCCTCAGATTGGTGAACCGCTGTACATCTGTCCATCTAGGAGACTCTACCTCTCTGAAATGCTCCTTTTACACCCAATCATGTTACTGAACCGTCAATTAACCGAATAAGTTGTCAAGTGTTCCTCCAGTTGTTTTGAATTTGTGCCATTTACTTTTCCAGCCTTTTGTTGCTGCTGTTCCAACTTTTTTGAAGTTCAAAATGAGACAATATTTTCCACAAAATCACATCAGATAAGTTGTTTATGTTCTACTGTGGAAAAAAAAAACAAAAAAACGGGTTGATGAGCCTGGTGCATTTTACACAGCGTCCCAACTCATCTAGAATTGGGGCTCTATGTGAAAGCTGTTTCTGAATGTGCCAGCAGATGTAGTTTACTGGTTTTATTATTTGGTTTGAAACAAGCATAATGTGCTCCAGAAACACAAATGTCTTCGTTGTGAGCATGAAAAGAGCTGTCTAAACAGCTTGACTAACAAGGCAAGCCCAAGAGTCGAACACCTTTTCATCAGAAAGCATGATGCAGAAAAATCATTTGCACGGATGGAGATGTTGGTTTTGAGGAGCTGATTATTAAGAGGAAGATGAAGTCAGGGGGTCAATTTTATTAAAAAGATTTAAAAAAACAGATTAGGTGATGAAGCAGAATGTGATAAATAAACCAGCAGTTAAGTACTAATAAATGTTATTTTAATGGCAGTGTTATCAGAGAACCACACCAGCACTAATGAACAGCTATCTATCCACAGCCCCATCACTGTAACATGGCTCACCTGCATCACAGTATCACCGTAGTCATGGCGCTCACTCCAGCAGACAGCATCACTGAACTACGAAGAAGTGTGGAGCAGAACGTGGAGACTGTGAAATTAAAGAACAGATCATCTCAAATGAGAAGTTTAATGTTTCATTTCATGGATCACCAAACATTTTTACAAACTGAAAGCCATAAAACCCCAGAGCAGGAAACAATAAAAAGTTGATCTGATGCTCAGCAGGAGCTGTGGGAGGGAAGAACGGCACATTCTTTGGTCTAATTAAATTTTAGTTTTAAATTTTTTGTTTAATTAAATCTGTCACACTTGGAAAAGTGATTCAGATTCATTATCATCATGTTTTTCTTCAACATATAGAAGAATGTAGGATTTACTTTTATAAAATAGTGTAAGTTGTTGCAGTGGTAAAATTGTAGACCACTTCTATTAAAGCAGCCTGTGATGAGTCTCCTGCTGTTATACAATGTTCTTTTGACACTAAAGTGATTTTTAGGGACGTGTGCAAAAGTGCGTAAGAGACATGACAGTTCAGAGGGGAAGATGTGATTTCCTGTCAAGAGGATGACGTGAAGTGTTTCTTAATAAGATGACATTAAATCTTGTGAGGATGTAGATCGAAGTTGATGGTCTGACTACTCAAAGACCCCTCTAACATAAAAAGAAATTGAGGGGAAAAAAGACTAGAAAAGAAAAGGTGATGAATACATCGTTGATTGGATGTATTAAAATTAGATCTGGTATGTTTGGTGCTGCACCAGAACAGTGCTTTAAGTTTCCTTCATGCAGGAAGAGACAGTAACTGACTAACTGTATCATTATTTTTTAGCCCATCTATGACACAGTTGGGCTAGCTATTATATTTCACACTTGAAGCAACTTCAGAACAAGTTGATGGACTGAAATAATTTTTTATAAATGCAAGTAGCCTTTATGACATCATTCATTGATCTATGAACTATTATAAAGCCTGAAATTTGAGCATTTTGGTCTCATTTGGATCTAGAAGTGTCCATAAATGGACAAACATGGACCCACTGCAGGAACCACAGTGACAGTTTCAAAGCGACCTTAGTCTAAACGCTCTTGTTGTATTTCATCCCAGTTTTCCCAAAAAAATCCCAAAGGTTGATGCAAACAATTTTAAAAGTCAGTATGTAGGGGTTCATCCTTCTGATCGGGAGTGTCAATCAAATCAAATGTCAAATGTAGGAATATTAAGTGTCACTACGAAATATAAGTTTTTCAAAGAAACTTATCTGCCGAAGTCCAAAGTGAGAGCATGGAAAATAAACAAGCTAAGAGCTACCCGACTCATCACACGCTTTCACTGCAGCAGCAGAATTCACAACAAAGATAACATGCCATGATGCGTTCAGGGTCCTTGCTGTAGCTTTGCTACTACTGACAACTGTTCTGAGATCAAGCCTGGACCCAGTAGGATTCCTGTGTTAGTAAAATAAGGAATCGAACACAGCCAGCTTGTGGGGTGAATCGATCTAATCTGTTAACTGTACCTTGTAAAACTCAGAATACAACAGAGACCAGAGTAAACTTCATAAAGCTGCTGTACTTAATGTTAGATCTCTGTCCAACAAGTCACTGTTAGTTAATGACTTCATCATTTCTCACAGTTTAGATTTTCTTTTTCTGACAGAAACATGGTTAACAGAAGACACAAGTGCTGCCGTTCTTAATGAAACAGCACCCCCTCATTTTAGTTTTATGAATAAATGTCGAAACGGGAGGAAAGGGGGAGGAGAAGCTGCCTTATTTAAAGATTCATTCCAGTGTAAAGAGATTTCATTTGCTGATTTTACTTCTTTTGAATATCTTAGTTTTATTTTAAGGGGCATTCCTAAAATCCTATTTCTAATCAGCTACAGACGTCCAGGACACTGTGTAAATTTTATTGATGAATTTTCTGAATTATTGTCGGTTATTTCTACTGATTTTAATCATTTAATCATAACTGGGGATTTTTACATCCACATAGATAACATGACGGATGGTAATGTCAAGGACTTTTGTTCCATATTGGATGTTTGGCTTGTGGCAACATGTAAAAGAACCGACCCACACTCGAGGTCACATTCTGGACCTGGTTATTTCAAAGGGTGTTGATATTTCTTCTGTTGCGGTCACTGACTTGGCCTTGTCTGACCATTTTTGTATTTTGTTTGATTTACTGATCACTCAGAATGTCCAACCAACCTGCTTCTCCGTTAGGAAGAGGTACATTAATGAAAGAACAAGTGCTAAGTTTGTGGAGGCCATAGCTATGTTACCAACAACCAGTGCAAAGTCAGTTGATGGACTCCTGGATCATTTCAATCTCAAAATCTTGAATGTAATGGATGCTGTTGCACCGATAAGAATCAAGAGCACTTTGAGCAAACAGAAAACACCATGGAGAAACACCACTGTGGTTACCAGCCTAAAAAGAGAATGCAGAAAAACTGAGCGAAAATGGCGGAAAAATAAATTTCAAATTCACTATGAGCTGTACAAACAAAGCCTCCGTAACTATAACAATGAGCTGTGCAAAGCCAGAGAGCTGCATTTATCTGAAATGATTAACAGGAATGTCAACAATTCTCGCTCTGTTTGCTATGATTGAAAAACTTACAAATCCTCCTATACAGATAAACCCAGAGCTCCTTTCCACTGAGAAATGCAACCAATTTGCAAACTTTTTTAGCCAAAAAATTAAAACGATTAGACAAAATATTAATTCCACACAGTCACACAAGAAAATTAGTCTGTGTCTAAAACCCGGAAATAATTCTAAAGTTGTGTCACAATTTAAAATGGTGAATTTAAAAATCCTACAAGAAACAGTTTGGCATCTGAAATCAACAACATGCACTCTGGACATGATACCATCCGACTTTTTAAAACTAGTTTTTACGTCAGTAGAAAGTGATCTCCTACTGATAGTTAACAGCTCACTGGCATCAGGCATTTTTCCCAAGTCACTAAAGATAGCTGCTATTAAGCCTCCTAAAGAAAAGGCCTCTAGATGCCTATAGTGAACAACTATAGACCTGTCTCTAACCTCTCTTTTTATTTCCAAGATTATTGAGAAAGTTGTTTTTTACCAGCTTAATGACTTTTTAAATGAAAGTGGAAAACTTGACAAATTTCAATCCGGCTTCCGACCTCATCACAGCACTGAAACAGCTCTGGTCAAAGTGTTAAATTACATTAGGTTGAATACTGATTCTGGTCAAGTATCAGTCCTGGTTCTGTTGGATCTCAGTGCTGCGTTTGATACTGTAGATCACAGAATCCTGTTGCACAGGCTGGAAAACTGGGTTGGACTTTCTGGAGCGGTTCTTAACTGGTTCAGGTCCTATTTAGAAGGCCGGAGTTATTTTGTTACGATCGGCAGCTATGAATCCGAGCGAGTGGCCATGACTTGTGGAGTCCCCCAGGGGTCAGTCCTTGGACCTCTTCTGTTCAACTTGTATATGCTCCCTTTGAGTAAAATATTACAGAACTATAGCATTAATTATCAAAGTTATGCAGATGATACACAACTTTATGTGTCTCTGTCCAATAGACTTAATGTGTCAGTGTCTGGAGCAAATAAGCACCTGGATGAAGGAGAATTTCCTACAATTAAATGAAGACAAAACTGAAATTATTCTGTTTGGTAACAAAGAGGAGAGAGTCAGCATTGGTAAACACCTGGAGACTCGGGCTCTTAAAATCACCAACCAAGTTCGTAACCTGGGAGTGTTGATAGACTCAGATCTGACTTTCAGCAGCCACATCAAAGCTTCACTAAGAAGCTTTTTACCAGCTCAGAAACATCAACAGAGTTAAAAGTTTAGTCTCCCAGAAAGACCAAGAGAAACTCATCCATGCATTCATCTCCAGTAGGCTGGATTACTGTAATGGTCTTTTAACAGGACTTCCTAAAAAGAGCATTAAACATCTGCAGCTCATCCAAAACGCTGCTGCTGGAGTTTTAACCAGGACTAAGAGATCTGAACACATCACACCAGCTTTGAAATCTTTACACTGGCTTCCTGTCAGTCACAGAATAGATTTGAAACCCTTCTGATTGTTTACAAATCCTAGAATGGTTTAGGCCCAGAATACATCTGTGATATGTTCAGAGAATATAAACCTAGCAGAGCTCTTAGATCCAAAGACTCTGGTCAACTAGTCCAGACCAGAGTCCAGACTAAACATGGAGAAGCAGCATTTAGCTGTTATGCTGCAAACAAGTCGAACAAACTGCCAGTGGAGATTAAACTTTCACCAAATGTAGACATCTTTAAACCAGGTTAAAAACATTTCTTTTTTTATCCGCCTATGCATGAAATCTGCACGGAAACTTTTTAACTTATCTTGCTTTTAATCATTTTAATGTAATTTATTATTTTATTGTGATTATGTGTTGATGCCTTTTACTATTTCTAAATATCTGTAATGCCTTTGTTATATGTACAGCACTTTGAATTGTCCTGTACATGAAATGTGCTATACAAATAAACTACCTTGCCTTGCCTTGCACAGCAGCGGGCATGTGAGTGTTCACTGCAAACCGCATTGATTGTAGGACAGCATCAAAAAAATATTCAGTAACGGCTGTTCGAGTGCTGCTGCTTGAAGGTACTGTGTGACAAGTAAGGGATAATGCCCGACGAGGTGTCAATTATCATAAATTAATGGACTTTGCAGAGGCAACCGTCCTCCACCTCGCTTCGCGTCGGATGGTTCACGTCGTTCATAATGGACACCTTGAAGGGCATTATTCCACTTATACAATGGTCACTTACGAAAGAAAAAAATATTAAATAAATTATTAATGTGTTAATGTTGTTTTTTTACCGTTATAATCGTACGTTTTTAACAAGAAGCAGTGTACTATTTCATTGTGACGCATTGCAACGGTAACCGGCTCCAACACAAAACCTGCAGCTCGGTCTGCCACAGTTATGTTACGTGACACAAACATTTCAGAGGGCGGGTGCAGCTCTTACAGCTTGTTGGTGTCCAGAGGATGGTGTAACATTTTGTTTCAAACAGTCAAAGTCCACAGATAGTTTCCTAAATCATTTTTATTGCAAGAAATATTATCCACTATTTACTCTGATCATTAAATGTGAAACAAGTCTGTCCTCGTCGGGCATTATCCCCTACTTATGTTATCCACCATTCACTCTGTATCAAGTATGTAATTAAAGTTGTCAAGAAAGAAACCTCAGCAAAATATTTGACTGCTTCTGCCTCGGAAAAACACTCACACTGCAAATCCATATTTCATCAGAAAAGTCAGAGAATCTTCAAAGATAAGTTTATTGTACGTTTAGATTTTATTTTGTTGATTAAGTTTATTTTAATTGTTTGTCTTTCACTGACAGGAGGCCACGCAGACCTTCAAGTGGGTGCATGTTGGTTCTGTTTAACTGCAGCTCTGGTCTGCAAGCAGATGTTGCCCTTAGAGAGCGTTCTGGAACCAGTTACCCTGCTACTTAGGTGCTCCAGTCATCTGTCCTTGGACAAGACACTTCACCCTCTTGCCTCCAGTGTTGGCATCGCTGGTGTATGAATGTGGATATGAATGTTCGGTGGATGTTCAGACCATCAAATGTTCGGAGACGATTGGCTGCCACGTTTCCGTCAGTCTGGCCCAGGGCAGCTGTGGCTACACAAGTAGCTTACCATCACCAGGTATGAGTGAGGAGTGAATGAATAATGGATAAAATGGAAAGCGCTTTGGGTGCCTTGCAAAGTGCTATATAAATCTAATCCGTTATTACTTTCTGGCTAGAAATTGTGCCTAAAACTGCTTGTCCCGATTTTACCCGATTTTTTATTTATTTTTTATTTATTTTTTTATTTATCTTTTATTTTATTCAGTTATCTTTTTATTCATGGGAACATATATTTAGACTAAACTAGTTTAAAGAAGTGCTTGTAATATGAGCAGATCAGGTTTGTCCATTATATGACAGAGCGCTTCCCAATGTTTTAATACTCCCATTGTTCCTGCAAGGCTCTCCTCTTTAAAGACTCTTCACATGTGCTGGTAACTATGCACTGTGACTTTAATATAAAATATTAATATTGTAAACTTAAGCTCTAATAATGACTGAAAATTGCATTTAACTGCATTTTAATTCAAAACAATAGAAAAATAAATATAAAAAATATTCCTGGATAGGAACAGGGTTAAAGTTAAAGTGGCATTTTAAGTGCTTTAACTAGATGCTCCGGCTGTTTTCTAATGAAGTTTTAATGTCAATGGGGCATTTTTAGCCATAAAGGTCACATGAGGACGTAGCTGATACTACATTAAAACTGCTAATGACATCAAATCAGTTTTGTTGCTTATCTTTGATTTAAGACTCCAATCACAACCAAGGCCCCAATATTTATTTCATAAAAAGATAATGAATGTTTTTAAATAAATAATGAATCATCCAAATAATTAAAACTGATATTTAAAGGATTAAAAGTCAAATGATTGAATGTTTGGTAGTTTTGAGCAGGTCTGAAAGTGTTCAAGTGAGTTATGAAAAAAAAACATGTATACAAAAATCATACTGATGTATGATGATTTTATAGCACTTTTTTTGGCATGTACATCTTTGCTTTTAACGTAATTTTAACTTGTAGCAAATTTATTTTAATTCACTGTGGCTTAAATAAATAACAAATTTTAATCAATTAATCAATTCATTAACTGTAAATATTTTATTTAAAAACAGTTTTAAAAAGGCGATAAAATGCATACACTGTTTTTCTTCTCTTGACCTGTAGTTGAATAATTAAATTTGTTTAATTTTCTGTAAAAGAGAGTGAGTGCTTTGTGTTATAAAACCTGCATTTTTTTCTCTATTAATAGTTATTATTAGTCTTTATTAAAGTGAAAGCATTTCTTGTCTGATTTTTTTATTAACTGATGGAATAATGGATAAAATGCTGGATTACCAGAATCATTGTTTGCTGCAAGGCAACAAAACTTTGTTTGGAGTCCTTTTGTTATCTTTTTATTCACCGAAAAGCTGTGTGATGTTTCAGAATCGCCTTATAAAGAATTCTGATATTTCATGATGGACTGACGGATTTCCAAACAAACCAGTTGATTAAACTGCAAACCCCTTCAGCTTGTTGTCCTGAATCCTTGGTGTGGCTCAAACATCTTAGCTTAATTTCCTGACAACAACATTGTTTTTTTCAGCTGTAAGAAACGTGCAATTATCAGAGAAAAATACTCCAAATTAATTAGAAATCTCAACAAAGGACCCATCATGTTCCAGCCTCTCACCCCACAGTCTGCTTCCTTTTCTTTCTGTGTCCCTGAACAAGATAAGTGGGCGTAGAAAATAAGTGGATGGATGGAAAATAACTGGTAAATAAATAAAAAAAATATATATGTACACAGGAGTCTGAAAGTAAATGTGACTGCAGATTTGAGGGCAAATGTTGCCCGGTAAAGAACCATTTCCTTTTAGTGAACCTGGCCAGTGAATGATAATATAAAACACATAATTCAAAGTCATTTCTTCCTCACACACACCATACATTGCTTCTATATTGAACAATAGGGGAGTGTCAAGGTTCTGGCCGACATGACTCAGATGCAACCCAATTCACCAAGCACAGAAAAGATTAGAGAAAAACAACACTGCAGCAAACGTCTGTCAGCCTCCGGTTTATTTGATTTATTTGCCATATCACATAGTTGAGAGCAAATAGATGTCTAAACAAGTAAAAGTTTATGATCCAAAGTATTTTATTCTATTGATTGACACCAAAGTCTTAGGTTGATGTTTTTTTGTTTTTGCTATTTTTGCTGTTTTTGCTTACTAAATACCGGGTTATCTTAATGATTTAAAGACATCTGTTACAGTACATCATCGTCCCCATGCTTGTAATAATTTTAGAAAATAAATCTGTGGTGATTTTGACTCCTTGGTTTTGTGTAGAATTTGTAATATTAGACGGAATTATTCTCATTTAGTTTTAAAAACATGTTTACATCATTATGGTCCATTTTTTTACAGAGAACTGTACCAAACAAAAATTATTTTTAAAAGTCTGTACAATAGCATCTAGTTTTATTCTTTTTAATTTATGATTTTCTTCTAATTTTAAACCCCAAACGTGCAAAATATTTACGATTTCTACTCCAGTTTCACCAGTCAGATATACACACGTGGACAAAACTGTTGGTGCCCTTCGGTTAATGAAAGAAAAACTCAAAATGTTTACAGAAATAACTTGAATCTAAGCAATTATAAATAAAAATTCTATTAAATTTAACTAATGAAAGTCAGACATTGCTTTTCAACCATGCTTCAACAGATTTATTAAAAAAATAAACTCATGAAACAGGCCTGGACAAAAATGATGGTACCCCTAGAAAAGACTGAAAATAATATGACCAAAGAGACATGTTAATCCAAGGTGTGTCCACTAATTAGCATCACAGGTGTCTACAATTTTGTAATCAGGCAGTGGGCCTATATATAGGCTACAGGTAGTCACTGTGCTGTTTGGTGACATGGTGTGTACCACACTCAACATGGACCAGAGGAAGCAAAGGAAAGAGTTGTCTTAGGAGATTAGAAAGAAAATTATAGACAAGCATGTTAAAGGTAAAGGCTATAAGACCATCTCCAAGATGAGCCATGGGACTGTAGCCAACCTCCCTGGACGTGGCCGCAGGAGGAAAATTGATGACAAATCAAGGAGACGGATAATACAAATGGTAACAAAAGAGCCCAGAAAAACTTCTAAAGAGATTAAAGGTGAACTTTAAGCTCAAGGAACATCAGTGTCAGATCGCACCATCCGTCCTTGTTTCAGCCAAAGTGGACTTAATGGGAGACGACCAAAGAAGACACCATTGTTAAAAACAAATCATAAAAATGCCAAACTACATGTTGACAAGCCACAAAGCTTCTGGGAGAATGTCCTACGAAAAGATGAGACAAAAATGGAACTTTTTACCAAGGCAAATCAGCATATAAAGAAAAGAACACTGTCCCTACTGTGGAACATGGAGGAGGCTCTGTTATGTTCTGGGGCTGCTTGGCTGCATCTGGCACAGGGTGTCTTGAATCACCTATGGCCACAAGCCATAGGTGAGGGTAGGAACACAGATCGACCAGTAAATCGAGAGCTTTGCCTTTTGGCTCAGCTCCTCCTTCACCACGACGGACAATGCAGACTCCGCATCACTGCAGACACTGCACCAATCCGCCTGTCGATCTCCCACTCCATGCTTCCCTCACTCGTGAACAAGACCCCGGGATACGTGAACTTCTCCACTTGGGGCAGGACCCTACTGCAGACCCGGAGAGAGCAATCCACCCTTTTCCAGCTGAGGACCATGGCCTCGGACTTGGAGATGCTGATTCTCATCCCAGCCGCTTCACACTCAGCTGCGAATCGCTCCAGTGAGAGCAAAAGATCAGGGCCCGACGAAGCCAACAGAACCACATCATCTGCAAAGAACAAAGACCCAATCCAGAGGCCACAGAACCAGATCCCCTCAACACCTCAGCTGCGCCTAGAAATTCTGTCCACAAAAGTTATGAACAGAATCTGTGACAAAGGGACGTAGAATGTCACCTCTCTAGCAGGGAAGGAGCCTAAGCTGGTGCGCGAGGTTTCGGCTAGATATAGTTGGACTCACCTCGATGCACGGCTTGGGCTCTGGAACCACTGTCCTTGAGAGGGACTGGACCCTCTTCCATTCTGGAGTTGCTCCAGATGAGAGGCGCCGAGCAGGTATAGGCATGCTCATTGCTCCCCAACTTGGCGCCTGTACGTTGGGGTTTACCCTGGTGGACGTGTCACAAGGTTGGAAGTGAACATTCTGTTTTTTATGTGTAGAGGTTTTCCTTTTATTCAGTTTTATACAGTTTTTATATGTATTTATTGCATGGTTTTATCTAGTGTGGTTTTATTCATTGCATGGTTTTTTACTTTCTTTTGATCTTGTTTTAATTGGATGCAAGTTCACTCACCTTGGGCATACAGACTGATTGGGGAGAAATGACTCCCACCTGTGACAAATTGATGGGCCTATCAGCAGCCAGTGTGAGCCAGCCAGAGGGCAGTGCCTGGGAAATAAAGAGGATCTGGTGACAGCAGAAGAGGGAAGCAACTGACAACAGTGGGGAAGGAGGCTGGAAGTAGTGCGCAGGAGACCGAGAAGTGGATGAGGGCTGGAGTACAGTTGAGAAGCTGCCACACAACAAAAGGAAGGGGTTGCTACGTGAAAGACACGCAGAGGCAGAGCAGGAGGCTCTGCCTGGTGCGTAAGCATAGACTGCACCTTTAGCAACCCTTGTCAAGGGAAGCCTGTTGTGGTAGAGGTTACAGACAAAGAGTACTGGCAGAAATCTCCCTTCTTTTTCCAGAAGTCCACGGCGGGACTGACGACTGTAACAACTACCCGGACTACGCTGCTTCACCTGGACCTCCAACCCTTGTTTTTTATTTTCCCAGGACTTTGGCCTCCCTGATCTTAATTTGTTTCCTGTTACAATTCTGTTTGGGTTGGAAGAATAAGTTCTTTTCACCCACCATTTGCCGTTGTTTCTCTCCGTTCACCCTGCTCGCTCTCCACCCGTGTCACAGACGAAAGGGTAGCCTCCCACCGCCTTCGAGTAGGGGGACGGGTCCTGACTGTTGTTTGTGCTTATGCTCCAAATAGCAGTTCAGAGCACCCGCCCTTTTTGGAATCCTTGGAGGGGGTGTTGGAGAGCACTCCTTCCGGGGACTTCCTCGTTCCGCTGGGGGACTTCAATGCTCACGTGGGCAACAACAGCGAGACCTGGAGGGGCGTGATTGGGAGGAACGGCCCCCCTAATCTGAATTCGAGTGATGTTTTGTTGTTGGACTTAAGCGCTCATCATGGACTGTTCATGATGAGCACCTTGTTCAGACATAAGAGTGCCCACATGTGTACTTGGCATCAGGACACTCTAGGCCGCAGTTCGATGATCGACTTTGTAGTCGTGTTGTCGGACTTGCAGCCACATGTTCTGGACACTCGGGTGAAGCCTGCCGCACACGAGAACTATCTACTGAGCTAAAAGTCATTCGAGACTGTTTTCTCAGCAGAGAGCTCGCTGTGTGGGCCTTATTTTTGCCGAACTTTCTAACTCGCGAGGCCTTGAGGTAAAAACCAAACACGTTTGATATTTTTTGCCTTGCGAGGCAAAAATCTCACCATCTGTGTGCTACGAAAGTTACATGCTGAAGGCAGAAATTCAAGTGACCAATCAAGACGCGCCCTCCACTCACATGATTTGCTCACATGATTCTAAGATGGCGACCCACAGCGAAGTTGGCAATGACTACATTTTGGAAGATAAATTGGTCGAAATGTGGCCAGACTATCCCTGTTTATATGCCATCACCTCGTCGGACTTTAAAAACAGGGACAAGCGCAAGCAGGCATTCACGGAGATGGCAGCAAGATTGGACCAGACAGGTACGAACTGTGCAACGTCATGGGTACCAGCTAGGTTTTCCATCTGCCCCGTATTGGCCAGGAGCTTGAAACATCCTGTATACAGTGTTATATAACTGTAATTTGACTTGCCGAAAATCACATGCATATATACGAAAAATACATGCCAGTTGGCATTACAATTAACACTGACCATGGTATAAATATCAATAATCCTATCCAGACCACTCATACTTGCTTGTGGAAATAGGCTATACTTGTATATAGAATGGTCTGTATTTCCTGTGATGATTGTAATTCTGCATAGATAGGATGGGTAAAATGACAGTTAAGTCAGGACAGGATGGTATACAATTTACTTTTTAACCACAAATCCATTGTGGCTTGCAATTAAGATGTCCAGTGCATAATGTACTTTACCTGATGTACTTAGTCCTGTTAGATATTCGAATACAAGATGTATTCATAACAAATACAGTGCATTTAAAAAAAAACTATTCCTTTCAGTGGAGTGGATGAAACTAAAAATAAGATTGCTGTGGAACAGCTTTACCAAGGCCAGAAAACCTCAAACAAGTGGAAGTGCCAGGAAACACTTGACCAAACGTTCCAAATGGCTTTTGGAAAAACTGCAATTTCTTGCTCCCTACATCGCTGCTCGGCCAACAATAACAAACTTGGATACGGTAAGTATTTCCTCAATAATGTATTTATCAATCACAAAATTGCAACATATGTGTACATAAAAAATACAGTTGGAAAGATTCACAATAAGAAATGTACAGTGTCTGTCTAATCAGCTTTTGGCCTTGTTGGAGGAGAAAAGGCAACTGATTTTTGCCAACTAGAAACATAGGGGACTCTTTGGAAACAAATGACATTAGATTCATCCTACTGAATTCACACTACCTTAGTTTTGATTTCCTGTCTACTTTATACCATCACTGACTGACCATGTCATGCTGCCACGGCACAGCTCCATAGTCAGAATTGAAATAGTCAGTTGGGAGCTGCCTTTGTAACTTTGCATCATTCCTCCATGCTCCAGCAGTCAGGGTTAGCAGTGTCTTCACTATCACAAATGCTGATGTAGGAAAGCTTGTTGTTTTCCACCATATAGTTATGTAGACAACAGGCAGCCAAAATGACTTGTTGCACTTTATCAGGCCTGAGATTGATTGTTGTCAAAAACACCCTGAACCTGTTGGAGAGAATGCCAAATGCATTCTCGACCACCCGTCTAGCCCTGGATAACCGATAATTAAAAATTTGTTTCGGCTGGTCCAGGTTTCTGTGTGGGTACGGGTTCATCAGTGTTAGTGACAGTGGGAATGCATCATCACCAACTATGTGGTAGTTAGGTTTGCTGGTGGATATTCCATTTATCTCTTCAGCTGGTGGCAAACTTAGGGAGTTTTCACTCAGTGCTTTCTTTATTGCTGAGTTTGCAAATATGCCAGCATCTCCTGCACAACCAGTTGCCCCCATATCTACATATGTGAACTTGTAATTTGCATTTACAAGAGCTAAGCGTACAACACTGAAGAAATGTTTGTAGTTGAAGTACTCTGAACCACTGTTTTCTGGCTGTTGGATGGCAATGTGTTTGCCATCAATAGCTCCGACGCAACAAGGATAGTTCCACCTCTCCTTGAATTCCTTGGCAATTTCCATCCATTCACCTGTCGTTGTCGGGACCTGAAAAAAAGAGATATTTAATGGTTGCTTTTAATTTAATAATTTCAGCCATCACCATCTGATACAGCTGGCAGTGAGGACACCATTGACGTGCTAGATGATGGCCAAAGTGAAGACCCCAGTGATACATCTTCTGTCTTTGAAAGTGAAGCTGATGAAGGAGAAAGCAGTACAAGCACATCTACCCCCAAATTCACAAAACAACCAATCATACGACCAAACCATCTGAAACGGCAATGAGATGCTGAAGAATATCAGTTGATAAAAGGGTTGGCTGAGTCAATTACTCAGAGAAACAAGGCACAAAAAAAATCAGTGGAAGATAATGCAGTTTGTACATTTGGTCGGTATGTCACACAAACGTTGTCTGAGTTTGATCCATACACTATAAACATGACCCAATTCCATATTAATAATATTTTATTTCAGGCAGAAATGGGAACACTTGGCCAAAATACACACCCCATCAGCCCAAGACCACCACCAATGTTTAACCACCAGCCACAACCATTTCATCCCCGACATGAGTGGGTCGGTCCCAAACAAGCACACATGTCTCAGTTGACAACAACCAAGTGTATGAAACATTGTAATATTTTCATTGCAAATATTGTGTATACATACAAAGTTCATATTTTTTACTTTGAGTTTGTGTGTGTGTGTGTGTGTCAGTGCCACTTCACAGCCTCCTCACCAGTGAGTGTCAGTGTGCATGTATTATTTTCCTCACCTCAGCTTTTATGTTTGTTTTTTGATTTTGTCAACCTCCCAAAACAGTGTGACACAGTTGAGACCTCTATAGAAATTAAGACTAGGTCCATGTTATTGTTTACAATTCTGTTCATTGTTTGAAATGAATGTTTATAAACATTTTTCTTTCATTCACAGATGGCCTAATGTGTGATTCTACTGTTCTATTTTTTGGAACATATTAGGCTAATAGAGCATTTATTTTTGTAAACTGCATTATTTAATAACTTGTTGCATCTGTAGTGCATACTGTTGTGTTTGAATAAAATGCAATTCATTACCTTTATATACTGCTCCCTCATTGTGCTGTACAATGCCTGGCATGTCTCATCAACAATATTTGAGACTGTCCTTTCTCCAATCCTGAATTGAAATGCCAGACTTCCAAATGTTTCACCTTAAAATATAGAAACATTAAAATCTTATGAGCTTTACAAAGACACAGGATCAAAATCTTAACCAGAAATTACAATGAATCAAGATCACCTTTTACAATATAAACCACAATTGTCATACCAAGGGAGGCAAGCATAATATAGTTGTGATGGCCTTGCTTTTTCTAACAAAATTGACATAATTCTTTTTTGGTAGAGCTAGCTACATATAAACATAGTAAACTAGGGCCAGCAACAGTCATCATCATTTCTGACAAGAGGGGGCTACCATCTTGGAATCATGTAAGCGGAGGGCGAGTCTTGATTGGTCACTTGAATTTCTGCCTTCAGCACGTAACTTTCGTAGCACGCAGATGGTGAGTTTTTTTGCCTCGCGAGGCAAAAAATATCAAACGTGTTTGGTTTTCACTTAAAGGCCTTGCGAGGTAGAAATTTAGGCGATAAATAAGGCGCACACGGCAAGCTCTCTGCTGAGAAAACAGTCTCGAATGACTTTTAGCTCAGTAGATAGTTCTTGTGTGCGGCAGGCTTGAAGAGAGGGGCGGAGCTGTCAACTGATCACCACCTGGTAGTGAGTTGGCTCAGATGGTGGGGGATGATGCCAGTCAGGCCTGGCAGACCCAAGCGTGTTGTGAGGGTCTGCTGGGAACATCTGGCAGAGTACCCTGTCAGAAAGAGTTTCAACTCCCATCTCCGGCAGAGCTTCAATCATGTCCTGGGTGAGGCGGGGGACATTGAGTCCGAATGGGCTGTGTTCCATGCCTCTATTGTCGAGGCGGCCAGCCGCAGCTGTGGCCACAAGGTCGTCAGTGCCTGTCGTTGCGGTAACCCCCGAACTCGTTGGTGGACACCGGCAGTAAGGGATGCTGTCAAGCTGAAGAAGGAGTCCTATCGGGCCTTTTTGGCCTGTGGGACTCCAGAGGCAGCTGATGGGTATTGGCGGGCTAAGTGGAGCGTGGCTTTGGCAGTCGCTAAGTCAAAAACTCAGGCATGGAAGGAGTTTGGAGAGGCCATGGAGAATGACTTCCAGACAGCTTTGAGGAGATTCTGGTCCACCATCCGGCGGCTCAGGAGGGGAAAGCAGTGCTCCGTCAACACTGTGTACAGTGGTGATGGGGGGCTGCTGACCTTGACTCGGGACGTTGTGAGGTGGTGGAGGGAATACTTCGAAGACCTTCTCAATCCCACCAACACGTCCTCCGATGAGGAAGCAGAGTCTGGGGTAGCTGGTGCTGGCTCTCCTATCTCTGGGGCCGAGGTCCCTGAGGTGGTTAAACTTTTATCATAATTAATTTTATTGTATTCTGTGATTAATGTAAATTAATCACAAAATTCATTATTTGGCTTTTAAATGCAATATCTGGCTATCAGAAATGGTGACCTAGGTCTGGACTCTTAACATAATGTGTGATGCTCACATATTATGGGATCACCGAGGTCACCATTTCTAATAGCCATCAGAATGTGTGACTTTACTGTACCTGCATTATGAACTCAGACTTAAATTCAAGTGTTTTCAAGACTCCGCTTGTCTTTTAAGACTTAGATGCAGAGTACACTGTCGCCCCCCTGTGGCCAGAGATTCTGGTGCATCACAGATTTTGGTATAACGCCGCCAGAGAAATGCATAAGAAAGCCACGCTAGCTAAAGGTGCTAGCAACATCGGTACATTGTTTACAACATCCATGACAGAAAATGACAGAATTGCTGCAACTGAGGCTGCCTATGTGTACCACACAGTGAAACACGGACTAAGTTACCACAGCAAAGACTGCCTTGTTTAGCTTAATGGTGTTCAGTGATTCAAATTTGGTGGAAAGATTTACTTCAATCTAAAATTATACCCTTTAAATGTTGTGTTGATTATTTTTTTGTTTTTTTTTTGTTTTTTTATCGGGTCGAATTAGTCTTTTTCAAAATAAATAGGCTAAATAAATAAATAAATAAAAAGTCCCTTATTTGGCTGTTACAACACTGGCAAACGTAATAAAACATAACGTCAAAAATGCCAGCCAATGACAACAAGTTTCGTCTAACATCCAACCAATCAGATTTCATCTTGTCGGACAGCAAAGAAATAAGACGCGTAAATCGTTTTCCAGACAGTTTTGTTGTAAGCGGAATTCTCAACTATACGTCTCCGAGACATTACTTGGTTTTTATCCTTCATTTTTCCGAAGTTTTTTGGTTGGATAAATATGGGAAGAAAGTTTTTATCATTATTTATTTATGTTTTGGTATCATGAATTATGAGAATTGATTAACCTCATTTGAAAATGTCGAAACTGGTTCAACTTTATGGTTTTCCAACAAATCGTCAACCCCAAATGTTGAATTTAACAAACGTTTGCAGCTGTTAATTGGAGGATTAGCGCCCCCTGAAATGTGTTTTTTGACCTGTAAACAGCCTAATGTGACTTAATTCTCTTTAATATTTAATTCATGTATATGTATGTATGTATGTCTGTATATATATATATATATATGCATATATACACTACTGTTTGGGGTCACTTCTCTATTGAATCCCATGTCAAAGTGACCCCAAACTTTTGAACGGTATATGATGAGAAGTTTAGTATGTGTTTTTTTTTGTTGGGGAGCAAAACTTAAAGTTAATCTGTAAAAACAAATGAACATATAAATGAACTGATGGATTAAGAAGAAAGAAAAACTTGACAAACATTTACAACAAAACTTTCAGAATCTGATGTTTTGCTAAAAGTTGCAGTACAAGATTTTTGTAATTCAGCTGCTTAAACATTGCCTGGAAATGGTGTTAATAAAACGAACCATCTTTAAACTAAAGATGATGCTGCATTTATTCATTTATAATTTTTTTTTTTTTTGGTTGTATTGCTAAAATCTAAAACAGTTTTCACATGTAAAAAAATCTCTCTTTTTTTTCATAAAAAGCCAAAGTTAGAGCCCCCGCAGCTGATTTAATGTCCACTTACTATACCTAGTTAATTGCTAGCATTGGTGTGGGTATTTTACTGTAAATTTGAAATCTCTAATTGTTGTAAAAGCCTGGTGAGCAATGCACAGCTGATTTTTATCTTTTACTATTTGCCGACTCGCCACAGGATGGAAGCAGCGAGTCGGACTGAAATGAAACTTGAGGAGGTCGATCAGAGGAGATTCCCAAACACTCTTCATGCTTCAGATTTACTGTTGGTGAGACAGTAAAAACGCATTTCTCATACTTTATTCAGTTTCTGGTCTTTCTGTTTACATTAATGCAGATACAGTGATGCAATACAAAGAAAAAAAAGGATCTACATCTTCTGGAGTGTTTAAACATTATAATCATTTAATTAAAAGTAAGTTATGATGGGCCCATGAAAAATGTACCCCTGGTAAATCAGTCTACATATGCCTGAACTGTGATTCGGATGAGTCTGACTAGTGAGTAGTTTAAAAAAGGTTAAACAGGCATTTGAGGTAGTCTGGACTTTAATCCAGTGCATGTTGCACATTATTTTGTGTTAATGTTTGTTTAATAGCAATGTTTAATGACTTCTTCACAGTCAACGATAAACGCTCTGTGCCTGACTTCAATGTTTAGTTTCAAGTTAAAAAAAAAAGAAAAAAGAATTGATTTTATTTATTTATTTCAAAGGAACAATGCATATTCATGAACAAATAAATGTAAATATGCCAGAACTAGCCCAAAGGCTACTTAACATCTGTAGTCCCTGGCAGGTCAGAGAGATAGAAACATCATATGACATTACAACTTCACACAATAGACATACTAAGATTAATAATTGTGGTTTTATTAGTTGCAAAATCCAGTGTGACATCTTACCCCATATAGTGACACAACTTACTCCATGGTGGAGCAACATGTCACATGTTCACACTCTCCATTTGATTGGCTGTAACTCTGCACTGACAAAAGATATGAAAATAACATGAATACAATATCTATACCTGAGATGTTGGTCTTTCATCTGGTACATATTTTTATTTTATATGATTTATTGATTTCAAGAAATATATAGGAGCATAAAAAGTGTGACAACAAGCCCCGGTTTCCCCTATATGTGGTGGATGACACAGGAACCGAAGCTGATGATGTGGTCTTCAGTGACATCCTGAAGAAAAAAATCCTATGGATCCTTTTTGACGTTGAGTCGGTGACTGGTAAATGGCTGCATGATTACTGTGTACATTATAGAGTTCCAGTTTTCTGTTTGTTGTTTTTTTGTTTTTTTTCTGTTCAGCATAATTTCCTCTGCATTTTTATTGTCTAGAACTACCAATCTTACAGATCTCATCAGTGGATTGGCCAATATGTTTTTTTTTTTGTATAACATTTCTTCTTATGTTGTAAGTATTGTATATTTTTTTTTATAAATCTTTTGTTTGGTGGTCTTACTGTTTAATTTTCCTTAATCAAGTTCGTCAAAAGAGTTGGTGGAACAAAAGCCTGGGGGGGAGGGTGTATTTAAAGACACACCGTGAACTTGTCAACATCGTTGTAGCTGATCTGGTGGGAAAAGGGGCGTAAGGAAAATGCTTCATGGCACATTAAGTGACGAGTACATTTACATGTCCAATGAGCTGTGGCTTCCAGCAGAACAGTACAGACTGGAGGCTGGAGGTCAAGAAGTGACGCTAATAAAACACACAAGAGGTGAATTTCCTTGTCACGTCGCAGCTGATAGGGGTCGGTTTTCCCAGCCGCTCCTGAACGCATAGCCAGTTTTCAGCTTGATTGCTGATGCGCTCCACCTATGCCAAGCGCTATTTATACTGGTCTGTGACATCCCTTCTGCGCCAGATCGTCTCGGTTTCTCCCTGCACGTATCCAGCCTCTGTTTCCTGTCTGTTTCCCAGTATTACCTGTCTGCCTGCCTGCCTGTTGTCGATCCTGTTTTCCGGTACCTGGACTTTCGTCTCTGCCAGCTCCCTTATTGATGCTGAGCCTTGTCGGCCTGCCTGCCTGTCGTCGACCCTTTATTCCGGTACCTGGATTTTTGCCTCAGCCCGCTCCCTGATTTATCACTCAGTCTTTTCTGCCAGCCTGTCCGCCGTCGACCTGTATTCCCGAACCTGGACTTCTGCCTCCGCCCGCTCCCTGACTGGTAACTCTGCCTTTGATTAATTATTCGATTCCCTGGATACTGACCTCTGGATTGCTCTCTGGACCTCGCCTTTAGATCACGGACTTGGCTTTTTCGCTCTGTCAGTATCCACGGAAGCACCTGCTGCAGCCATCACCCGGACTCTCTAATAACCGTCAGTACCTGTATTATCCTGCACTTTTGTTATCTGTTCAATAAAACTCCCATCACCTATCCCTGTGTTCCTGATAATTTATGAGTCCAATCTCCTGGTACGTGACATTCCTTTTATTTATTTATTCTTACACAATGCTTTCTTTAACTGTTGTTCCAATTTCTGCCAAAATGGTCTTTATTTCCCGCAACTGCTTGTCCACCTGGTTAATAGCGGTGATTGTGTCTCTCTGTACCACCCACTCAGCTGGAGCACTGCCCACTGAGCTGGAGCAACCAGCAACTAGAAAGAAATATTATTTAACTCTAAAACAACTGCTACCAATCTCAGATGTAGCTGTACATATTTATTTTATAAATTAAAACAAATTACTGGCTGTACATATTTATTTTATAAATTAAAACAAATTACTGGCATCAGTACTGTCATTTAGCAGCCGCTTTTCTCCAAAGGTTATCATACTGCAACCTATTCATCTGGTGCCTACACTCTGGCACCCCAAAGTATGCCACTTTTGGAGGCACTAAGATCTGTTCTTGCCCGTAAACTATTATAGAGGGTGGGTATCATGACTGGAGAGAGAAAGGACCTTCATAACAGAAGGAAAGGATTGCCCCCAATATATCAAGAAAGCACAATACAATAACACAGATGAATACCAAACTAAATATTGGTAATACTACTAATGCAGTGTATGAAGCACATTGTTATGTCCTTGTCTAGGGGTAAGAAGGGCGCAACAAACGGGTGTGGTAAAAGGTTATGGTGGCTTGTGCAAACTTGCATTTTGCTAGGTTAAGGGTTAACAAAGCCTTCGCTAAGCGATCGAATACCTGATGGAGAGCCACCATATGCTCTTCCCAAGTGTCGGAAAACACGATCAGGTCATCTAAGTAAACTGAACACATTGGCAAACTGGCTAAGACATGGTTCTCGAGTCTCTGAAACGTAGCGGGAGCATTACACATGCCTATTTTGTCAACGCAATCCTCGACCCTAGGTAACGGGAAAGAATCGGGGATGGTGACTGCATGTACTTTACGGTAGTCTGTTATGAATCTAGGAGATCCGCTGGGTTTTGCTTCTACTAAACACGGGGAGCTCCACGGGTTCTGGCTGGGCTCAGCTAATCCATGTTTTAACAGATAAGCAGTTTCCTGCATCATAAGAGCTCTTTTTACCGGTGAAGCTCTATACGGATGTTGTTTTATGGGTTTTACATCATGAATGGTGATATCATGCATTATTACGGTGGTTCGCGAGGGGATGTCTCCAAACAGGCACTTGTACTGGTTAACTAACCCCAAAAGATCATTCTGCTGGTTCCCAGTCAAGTGGGAAAGAATTGTCGGTAACTTAGACAACATTTCAGAATTTGGTAGGTGGGTAGTTAAGCCTGCTCCTTTTGAAGATCTTAAACCGTCCACCTCTTCAGCAGTGTCATTTGCTACTATGTCGGGAACCAGCGCGGCTGAACACTGGACCTCCGGTTTAAAATCACGAGATTTGTACAACTTTATCATATTAACATGACACACGCAGGATTTTTGTCGTCTATTTGAAGTTTTGATGACGTAATTGTGTTCTCTCACCCAATCTATGACATCAAGGGTCCTTCGTAGCGCATGTACAGCAGTGGGTAACAGGAGGAGGACCTGATCACCCACTTTGAACTCCCTCTTTACAGCCGAATCATCATACAACATTTTCATTTTTGCTTGAACAGTGGATAGAAACTGTTTGGCTATTGAATTTGCATGTTTTAATCAAGCTTGAAAATGCTTCACATACTCACGGACGGTACGGTTTCGCTCTTTGGTGGGAAGAAGGAACCTGTCTTTCAGGGCGCGTAGCGGGCTACGGGGAGTATGTCCAAACTTGAAATCCGCAGGCTGTATCCCAGTGATTCCTGGGGGGCTTCTCGAGCTGCAAATAAAACGAATGGAAGGCCCTTGTCCCAGGCTTTCTTGCTTTCAAGACAGTATTTCCGCAACATGCATTTCAACGGTTGGTGCCAGCGTTCTAGCGCACCCTTTGACTGAGGGTGGTATGCACTTGATGTAACATGCTTTACGTTTAACGTCTAGAACACGGATCTAAACAGTCTAGAGTTAAAGTTTGTACCCTGGTCTGACTGGATGACCTTTGGTAGTCCAAATGTGGAGAAAAACTTTGTCAAAACTTTTATTATTGTCTTGGTCATAACTATACGCAGTGGAACGACCTCAGGATAACGCGTAGCAGCGCACATTATCATAAGAATGAATTGATTTACAGACTTAGTTCGAGGAAGGGGACCTACACAATCTATCAAAACTTTATCAAACGGTTGATTCACCGCAGGAATGGGTGTCAACAGGGCCGAATGTATGACTTGGTTTGGCTTACCTGCTACCTGACAGATATGGCAACATCATGTCGCATCCCAGGCCAAAAGAAATGATTTAATAATAACCGATATGTTTTTGTTATACCTAGGTTTCCTGCCCACTGGCTTTTGTGTGCCAACGATGTTACCTTTTGACGGTATTGTTTAGGGATCACAATTTGCATTACCACGCTCCACTCCTCTGCACCTGCACCTGGTGGAGACCACTTCCGTAACAGCACATCATTTTCTAGACGATACGAGGGCTGTGAGCTTTTACCAGCTACACCGCTTTCCAGAGATTCATAACAATGCCTTAAGGTTGGATCAGTTTTCTGCGCCTCAACCAGTTTCGCCCTGGAAATAGGAAGTGCGTCTGTGTCAGGGTCAGGTAAAAAAAAAAACTCTTCTCCCGTCTGATCATCAGACACTGTTGGAGAGGCATCACAGATATCTGTTGCAGGGATTTTCTCCTCTGCAAATATTTTCACAAAGGCAGTGTCCAACAGGTTAACATCCTGGCCTTTGCGAGCTTGAGCACGGGTTACAACACAAGCGGGATATAACTTTATTAATGCAGGGAAGTCTGATGGCGCTTCAGCAGCAGGAACATCTAAGACTTCAAGCTGAGGAAATACGCGTCCTCCAGCAAATCGTTCCCCAACAACATTGTTATTCCCTTCATGGGTAGCTCAGGATACACAGCTACTGGAAAAAATACCACTAACTAGATCTGTTTTAATGTGTACTCGATGTACCGGCCTCGGTACATATCCCATTTCTATTCCTCTAATCCCCACACTCAATCCACCAACGAACTGTCAGAAAACGGTAGGGCATCAGCTAAAATAAGGGTTTGGGAACCCCCAGTATCTCTCAAAACACGAATTGGTTTTTCATCCTCCTCATTGCCTGTTAAGGACACAAAACCATTAAACACGAAAGGGGCAAAGCATGACTCAGGAGGAAGGGACCTATCTAATGTGACATCTCCACAGCAGATCTGTGTCCCCACCAGACCTACTCCTTTGGGTGGAGAAGATTTCCTTTCATGTGTAACCGGGTGGTTTTACTCCAGGGTAATTATGGCGGAGTGTGTTCCGACACTATGCGTGGTCGTGAAGGCATCACGGGCCATACTTCTGCTTCCATTTCTCCGCTTAGGCTCATCAGAGAGAGTATAAACAGTGCGGTAGCTAGACAGTCTTCCTCTCTCTACCTTTGTGCGTGTTTGTGGCGGTGCGGCGTGTCGCCACGAGCTGGTTGCCGTGGTTTGTTGTTAGAGCCAGGTCGTCTGGTTTTTTATGTTTGGGCTGTGGATTTTCTCCAGGCTTTGCTGGCGAAGACTGTGCTGCTGGCATTTCTGGAGTGGCATTGGAGTAGAGCTACGTTGCTCGGGACAGAGACTGCCTTTGCTCCCTACTGTGCTCTCTTTAGTCTACAGTGCTCTTTAGTCTACTGTGCTCTCATTAGTCTACAGTGCTCTTTAGTCCACAGTGCTCTCTTTAGTCTATGGTGCTCCCAGTAGTTGATTTTGCACACCTTAGTTTTGACTGTGCCATTACCCTATGTCCTAACAGAGGGTCCACGCCCCTTTTGGTTAGTTAATAGTCTGCAAAATGCTTTTTTTTTTAAGGGTTTGGTAATTTGGGGATTTATGTTGTTTAGTTTGGTTTTGGTATTAATTTACTAACTCTTGTTTTGTTTTGGTTTTTGGTTTTGGTTGCAGTGGATTTTGTGTTAACATCCAGATTACTCAACGTGTTTTATTGTGTTGTGTTTTATACATTGTTTAATAAAGAGATTAT
Organism: Melanotaenia boesemani; assembly: GCF_017639745.1. NCBI lineage: Eukaryota > Metazoa > Chordata > Actinopteri > Atheriniformes > Melanotaeniidae > Melanotaenia > Melanotaenia boesemani. The sequence continues at coordinate 4,573,613 of NC_055689.1, read as the reverse complement.
TTTTTTCTACACTGTCTTGTTTCTATAAATTAATAGCCAGATCCAACTTGCGTACTCCATAATAGGGAGCCCTAGACCATTCTTTGGGAATTGGGTTGGTCTACCAGTGGGCTCTTGTGGTCCCGCCCTCAGTCACGATCCGGGCCACATCTCCCCGTGTTACACATGTTTTTCTTTCAACACGTCACACTCAGCAATGTGGTGCCCCTTTTTGTGGCAGTAGAAACATTTGAGCACCTCAGCGCTTTTCACTCCTACTTTGGTTACAGGACGGATACGAGCTGTCCCAGCGCACTGAGTGTCTGTGCGAAGGGGAGGCATATCCCCACGAATAGGCGGTGACAACTTCTGTGTCAGCGCATATTCATCCGCCAGTAATGCGGCAGAAGAGAGTGACACAACTTTTTGTTCATTTAAATATAGCACAATGCTCTCAGGCAGACATTTCTTAAATTCTTCTAACAACACAAGTTCCCTTAAAGAATCAAAATCCCCAGCTTGTAAAGCTGTACACCACTTATCGAACAAATTACTTTTTTCTTGAGCAAACTCAACGTATGTTTGACCAACAGACTATCTCTACTGGTGGAATTTTTGTCGATAAGCTTCAGGGATCAAGTCATAAGGCTTCAGAATGGTGGCTTTGATAGTTTTATAGTTCAAACTATCCTTTAACGGCAAAGCCGCAACCACTTCTTGGGCTTTTCCAGTGAGCTTACATTGCAACAACAAGGGCCATACATCACACGGCCACTTCAGCGCACCGGCAATGTGTTCAAATGCCACAAAGTACAAGTCTACCACCATATCTCTGCACCAAGGAGATGCATTTACTCACGTCAAAGGTGGTCGAATTGGCAGAAACAGCCACTGGAGTAACAACCGGCGGGGGCAGTGCCTGTGCCGGGGGCAGAGCCTGGGCCTTCAGCTCCAGCCTGCGCAGCCTGACAGCTTTGTCAGCTTTAATTTCCATCTTTCTCAATTCAAACTCCATTTCCGCCTGGCGAGCCTGGGCCTTTTCTCGGGCATCCAACTCTAATCGAGCCAAGCGTAACTTCAACCAAGCTTCACCACGGGCTTCCAGACTGACCAAGGAAGGCGGGTCATACCAGGGAAGCATGACAGGTGTCCTCACCTGACCCTCAGCCCCTGCTCCCTCCTCAGCCGTTTCCGTGCTGGGAGTTTGAGGAGGAGGATTCACCTCTCCGTCATCTGGGTCGCTCCTAACTAGAGCACCCTCACACACAGCTGCGGCCTCAGGAGGCAACTTAAATACCCATAACTGCTCGACCAACTGAGCCTTCAGTTGGCTCTTGGTAGCCTGTTTCGGGACCACAAGAGAATAGTGACTCGCAATAGACATTAGATCCGCCTTGCGGCAGCAGTCAAGATCCTCACTGGAAGGACCCGAAAGAAAGCGGTCTAATTCAAAGGACGTGACCATCTTGATTTCCGTCCAGAACAACAAACCTTATGCAAGTCTACACAATCACAAAATCTCACGGGAATAATAAAAACTCCCGGACGAGCCCCCACTTTGTCACGTCCTTGTCTAGGGGTAAGAAGGGCGCAACAAACGGGTGTGGTAAAAGAGGTTTTATTGTTGTGAACAAAAATAACAATGGAACAGGTGGCAAACACAAACCAGTGTTGGGGTTAGCGAAACTGCTGAAAGAAATAAAACCCAGGCAATTATAACAAAGGAAAGTCCCACCAGACAAAACAAAAGAAACTGCAGGGAATTGAATCGGCGTCTTACTCACAATATCCATACAAAAGCAGCAGTTTCAATAAACTTAAAACAGGTTTTCTAAACCCAAAGCAATTTACACTATCCTATCCCAACACATGCTAACCTTATTCTAATAAACAGTCAGGTTTAACTCTGCTGAAACCACTCACTAAACTATACAATATTTGCCACCACTAGGCCACAGAATGCACACACAGTCACCAAGCCACCACTAAACCGACAAGCTGAGGGGGAAACAGTCTGAGCCAAACAGCTTCTCCCTCCTGAATGATCACAACCGCTGTCCTTTATGTCCTTTAAACATTACAGCAAGGTGCAGGAAAAAAATACAAGTGTATTAGAAAAACAAAGATTAAAAAAGATAAAATTGATTACATAAAAACAGAAAGAAAAAACTCAGATAAAGAAATAAAGTTAAGATTTCAGTGTAAAAGAACCAGCTGCAGATCTGGACTTCTAAATAAAAACTATTAAAATGCAGCAAAGAACAGGTGGGTCTTTAACTTGGATTTAAATAAATTGAGTGTTTCAGCTGATCGGAGTTTTCTGGGAGTTTGTTCCAGACATGTGGGGCATAGAAGCTGAATGCAGCTTCTCCATGTCTGGTTCTGAGTCTGGGAACTGATAAGACACTGGAACCAGATGACCTGAGGGTTCTGGTAGGTTCATACATGGATCAAGAGGTCACTGAAGTATTTTGGTCCTAAACCATTCAGAGCTTTATAGACCAGCAGCAGAACTTTCAAGTCTATCCTCTGACGAACAGGCAGCCAGTGTAAAGACCTCAGAGCTGGACTGATGTGGTCCACTTTCTGGGTCTTAGTGAGGACTCGAGCAGCAGAGTTCTGGATCAGATGCAGGTGTCTGACTGATGTTTTAGGTAGAACCTGTAAAAACACTGTTACAATAATCAAACCAACTAAAGATGAAAGCTGGACTAGTTTTTCCAGGTCCTGCTGACACATCAGATCTTTTACCCTTGATATATTCTTAAGGTGATAGTAGGCTGATTTTGTGATTTCCTTAATGTGTTCCTAAAAGTTAAGGTCTGAGTCCATCAGTACACCCAGATTTCTGGCCTGGTTGGTGGTTTTTAGGTGTATAGACTGAAGCTCTGTGGTGACCTTTAATCGTTTCTCTTTGGCTCTAAATACAATCACCTGAGTTTTGTTTTTGTTTTACTAGAGAAAGTTTAGGCACATCCAGTCATTAATCTCTTCGATGCATTTACCAAGAGCCTTTATGGGGCCTTTGTCTCCTGGTGACACTGTAATATATATCTGTGTGTCAACTGCATAGCTACAGTAACTAGTTTTATTGTTATTTATAACCTGTGCCAGTTGGAGCATGTAGATGTTAAACAGAAGAGGCCCCAGGATGGAACCTTGGGGAACTCCACATGTAATTCTTGTCTGTTTGATGTAACGTTACCTATTGACACAAGGTACTTTCTATTCTCTAAATAAGATTTAAACCAGTGTAGTGCAGTACCAGAGAGGCCCACCCAGTTCTCCAGTCGTTTAAGCAATATATTGTGGTCAACTATATCAAATGCAGCACTGAGGTCCTGTAAGACTGAGACTGACATTTTTCCATCTTCTGTATTCAAACATATGTCATTAATGACTTTGGTCAGAGCATCTCAGTGCTGTGGTGCTGTCTAAAACCTGACAGGAAAACATCGTAGCAGTTGTTTTAATAATTCATTTAGTTGATGAAAAACGTCATTTCCAATTATCTTACTTAGAAAAGGAAGATTTGAGATCGGCCTGTAGTTGCTCATTTGTGTCTAGATTGTCCCTTTTTAGCAGAGGTTTGATTACAGCTGTTTTTAAAAGTTGAGCTGAGAAGATGTCAGAAATTTAAGATAAGTTAACAATCTGTAACAGATCTGGATCCAGTCTTTGAGACCTTTTTGAAGAAACCTGCGGGCAGGATGTCCAAACAGCAACAGGAGTTCAGCTGACGTAAGATTTCCTGCAGATCTTTGCTGTTAATGGGAATAAACTGTGTCATGGTGCTTAAACTGGTTTTCAATGGACACAGTATGTCTGTTGAACCTGCTGTTGATGAACAAACTGCTTGTCTGATATTCTAGATTTTTTTCTGTGAAGAATTTGGCAAACTCATTGCAGCCTTGGTGGAATAAAGTTCAGGTGCTACTGACACTGGAGGGTTTGTTAACCTGTTGACAGCAGCGAATAAGGCTCGAGCATTATGATAGTTTTTGCTAAAAATGTCAGAGAAATAGGACTCCCTTGCATTCTTCAGTTGTAGATTATAAGAGTGAATTTTCTCCTTATACATGTCATAATGAACATGTAGATTTGTTTTTCTCCATCTGCGGCCGGCTTTCCAACACTCTTTTTAAATTTTTCACCAGTGTGGAATTTCTCCATGGAGACTTTTTCCTTCCAGATACAACCTTCACCTTAATAGGAGCAATAGCATCTGTAATATTTAACATTTTAGCATTAAAACTAGCAACAAATTCATTAGCTGAACCCCTGATAGGGCAGGTATTAAAGAGAAGACCTTGTCAAACATCCCACTCGTATTTTCAGTTATACACCATTTTGTGATCACCTCCATTGAGACACAAAGAAAACACAGTACTAATCAGACAGGCCCACATCGCACACAGTAACCATGGTAAAGTCCAAACCCTTCAAAATCAGTAAATCTAGAGTGTGTCCTTTAGTGTCTTATGTGCTGAGTCAGCCCAAAGTTGTCCAGACTGTTACTCAGGTCTTTAGTCCCCATATCCTGAGGGGTGCCTACATAGATGTTAAAATCACCAATAATAAATACACAGTCAAAGTCTACACAGATTAAAGCCAGCATTTCACTAAACTCATCATGAAATGCTGCGCAGCATCCTGGTGGGTGGTATATATCCAGAAACATTGACATCCAATCAAGCATTTATTAGCTTTCATTAACAAACATGTTAACTTTAAAATAACATTTAATACTTGAAGTTCCCATACAACAAGTAATGAAGAATTATTGTCACTTTATGTAAACCAAAGACAGGAAGGCCATTTTTCTCCTGTAATAATTCAGCCTGCTCTGATTGGTCAGCATTAACCATCATTTCACGCCTCGACTTCCTTTTCAGACCTGTGGTTTCCTGATAGGTGGCTTGTGTATCAAGTATGAATATTTCTGGCATAAAAGAAATCAACTACATCTCAAAAAGAAACTAAATCATGTAGTCAGTCAACCAGGTTTGATTTAAATAAATAGATAAATAAATGTGAATAGAAATGTTAAATCAATAAATAAGTAAGTAAATGCATAAAGGAAAGAAAAAAAGAATGAAATAAAAAAAGAATAAAAAATAAATAAATACATGTTAAAAATTTATGGAATTGCTGGGCATGTAAAAAGATTGCACAGAAAACCTAAAAATGCTTGTTTAATTTGGTTTTTGAGTGTTTTAAAGAATATTTGGTGCAAATTAGAGGGAAAAAATCAATTATAATTCCGCTTTATTTTTATATCACCAATTTACAACAAAGCCTTCTCAGGGCACTTTACAGACGCATCAATTTGAGCCAATTCATTGTGATCCAATCAGTATCCATACAAACCAACTCATAACCATTAATAGACTAGCTAAGAAAAATAAACACTGCATTGAATCTTGACTTTGATTCAGTCCCACATCCTGAGTAAGCACGTGGTGGCGTGCGACAGCAGAAAGGATAAAACTCCCCTTTAACAGGAAGGAAAAACCTGAGGCTGAACCCGGCTCAGGAAGGGCGGCCATCTGCCTCGACCGGTTCACACGTCCTGAACTAGCGAAGATTAAAATGATGGGACCAGTGTTGGCTGGTAACTGTTTTGTTTAGTACATAAACATTGTTTTTGTTTAGTGTATAAACTTTATCTACACTAAACAAAAACAAGCTGCACAGGTGGGAAACTACATCAAAACAACTGCTCTACGTTTCATACAATAAAACACATTCACAATGTTTCTTAAGTGAAGTCCACATACTGGTTCAATAAACAGTGTAAAGAGACGGCACGAATAAAACTAAGAGTTTCCTGGCAGCATACATTTTGTTTTTGCGAATTTTCCAACTTTATCAACAAGAACTTTTTTAGCTGGGATGTGACATAATTCGGATCCGACTTCCAGTCAGCGAGTGCCGACCTGTTTCCATGGAAGTCCGGCCAAACATGCAGACTGGATCCCAGCAGATCAACAGCAGAACCAGAGTTCGCCGTCAAGCTCAAGTGGCTGTTCAGGTAGCTGTAGATGTTCTCACCTGTAAAGGAAACACTAGAAAGGCCAAATAAAAATCAGAACATGGTAAAATCACTGACTTGTCATAGAAAGAAAAATATTTTGCATTTCGATGCAAATATTAAGAGATTCAAGCAATTAAATTGTACATAAACAGCCAAACTCTACTGCACTACTAATCTATTCATGTACACCTCATGCAGCCAACTGATGAGGATGACAGCTGTGATGAAGCATTTCTGGGAATGCTACATGCATCATCTGACCTCTGGTGAGCCTGTTCCTGGAGCTGGGTGTACGCAGCGTGACCCTTCACTACGTGTTCAATCTGCAGGAAAGAGTGATACATCACAGCTGAGAACAGGTGACACGGCTGATGAGTGATGACATGAAGGTTTGTGAGGCTGTAACTGCTGATAATTCAGTTAACTGAGTTATGAACGAGACTGTCGTGGCTTCGTGTGCTTATGTGTCTAAGTACACGATGACAGTTGACAATCTTTGAATGGACTGACCAGCCTTCCTGTGGCACTCTGTCCTCCCTCGTTGAGCCACATGCCGGGCACCATGGCGGCCAGGTGGGGTCCCCACACTCCGGGAACAAAAAGAGGCTGCTCACTGATCTGATCACATGGGAATAAAACAGGAAACATTTGACTTATTTTCTCACGTATTAGGGCCACACTAAGAAAAACTAATTTTCGCAGACTTTGAGTATAAAGTCAGATTATAATGAGAATAAATGAGAAAAATGGCGTAATATTACAAGAAAAAAGTAAGAACTTTTTAAGATAAAACTTGTGATATTACAAGAATTAAGTCGGAATTTTACGAGAATAAAGTTGTAATATTTTAATTAGTTATTTTAGAAGTGGAATGTTGTTAAAGTAAGAGCCGTGGAGCATTTTGTGAAGTTGTACTTTAGCATAGGTTTCAGGAACATCAGCACCACATCATCGTAAGTATCAGGACTTAAAAAGCATCAGGAAATCGCTGGAAGGGTAAATGGCTGGAACTGGTACACAGGAAGTCCTGTATCAGTCATGGAGGGATACTGTGTCGAAAGTGTTGAATGCACCATTTCCACTATAATACACGTAACATTAGCATACCTGACCACACTGATCAGCCACAACTTTAAAACCATCTGCTTGGTACCGAGTAAGACAAAGGACATGTAAATTAACTATGTATGAAATGAATATCTGAACTACAATTTGGTCAAAACACATTTGCAGCCACGCGCTGTTTAGATGTAAGATAATCTTCCACAACATTCACTCCTACACCCACATTTTTTCCATTTTTGACACCATTGTGCAATTACAGGAAGCATCATCTAGACCACAAACCAAACTCTGCCTTCTTCCCACCACTCCCAGTTTGCAGGTGTCTCTGCAGACAAACTGCAGACAGCTTGATAAGCAACACGCTTCATGTGTTGGGCAAGAAAAGTGCAGCTCCTGTCAGAGATGGTGATGACAAACATCTCAAGCGTGCCGAAACATGCATCATCTGCTCATCATCTCCTGCTGGTGGGCTCTGACTAAGCTTATGGGAAAACGTGAAACACTTCCATAGTTACACACAGCAAGCAAAAAAAAAAAAAAGCTAAATAGCTTTTACCACAGAATGCCTCTTCATCAAAGCAAAACGTTGTCTTTGATCAAATTAAAAACACAAATCTGTGGCTCTGATTTGGAAAACTGACACATTTTGTAAAATAGCACATATGATTCCATATTATTGGGACTACAGAAGTTTTGGAATAAAAAGATTAACTTTGACAAGCTAACTGAATTATGTACAGCCATTCTAGTTCAAACTCTTCTTTTTTAAGAGTCTTTATTGATCTATATATGCATGAGCATATATATGCATGAGCAAAGGCTCATGGGAAACGCAAAATCAGCTGAAATTTAGCCCTTTTTTAATTGCTGTGCTGTGTGTTATGTGCTTTAATTCCTGTGTAATGTTAACAATTAGACAATGTTATAAAGTTCTGCCCTCTTTGAATTTTAAACTTGGCACCATGAATGAAAAGGACAATACAGGAAAAGAAACCCACTACCAGCAACTAGGTTTATACGTGGTTTAATGAGTAAAAAATTATAATTATTGAAACAACCCATTGTCATCTGTTCAGCACTGCTGATTGCAGTTTTGGACCTGTAAGTTGAATCTCCAATTTATTATTAGATGTATGTCAAAGTCAATGAAATAACTAAGCAGTATGAGTAAAATGTTAGAGAATTAGTTCAAACTCCAGGCATTAAAGAAATTTAGATAAGTGAACTAATAGGTTTAAGTAAATTCTAGTTGTTGCCCGTGTTGATACAACTTGACTTGTTTCAGCATTTGTAAAAACTAGAATGATTTGAGGTAACAGGTTTCCACGAAAATTTCTAGTAAGCGCAACTAATCCGGGATTAGAGTGCAGGTACGTTAACTTTATATCTTTCTTTTTTTTCTTCTCTTTTTTTTTTTTTTTTTTTTATTTAATCAGTGTAATCTGGTGGACTAGATATTTTTGGCAGCCTGCAGGCCGTCCGTTGCCAACCACTACTTTATGTGCTTTCACAAAGTCATCTTAGTTGAGGCAGTAGCCAATTGCATGGCTCTACTAGAGTCCCAGTGAGTTATATTACTGACAAATTAGTGTCTACTTTAAAAGTAAAGTGGAAATACATAAAATTATTATAATATGCAAAAAGAAAAAAAAAAAAAAGAAAAAAACGAAAAGAAAAGAAAACTGTTACCAGTTCAGAGGCACTGTATAAAGTATTGTGTGAAGTTAAAAAAAAGCACACCCTGAAGAAGGTGAGGACTAGTTTCTCGATTTATCTCGTATTCTATTGGCTGGAGGAGGTTAGACAGACAGCTTTTTCAGCAACCCAAGAGAGAGGAAAAATATCCAAGAGCAGAAGTTTTGAGAGAGTAGAGAAAGTGTCTGACTGTGAGGGAAAGAGACCAAGTCTGAGCGCAGAGTTTTGAAAGGAAGATTAATATTTGAACAAATACTTGAAAGCAAGAGGGGACTTTCTGAGTGTGAGATTAGAGTTCTGAGAGAAAGCAAGATTATATTTGAGCGTGAAAACCAAAAATCTTGCTCTCAAAGCAAAAAGTTACGCTCTTGATTAAAGATAGGAAAATACCCCCATAGACCTCAGGGGAAATCCAAAAGTCAAAAAACTGAACAGCTGTAGTCTCTTTACAAGGTACAGTGTGTAAGGATTACTGACATCTGTGACTTTTTCTATGGGACTTTTAAGGTATTACTGATCCCTAACGGTGCTCCAGCATCTATCTAACAAAGCTGGTACTACAGTTTTAAAGGTCAGAGTTCTCACGGCACAGGTAGAGTTGTTTGTCCATTCAGAGACACCGTAGTCAAAATAGTGGCACAAATACAACAGCTGCCACGTCTGTGGACCCATGGCAAGTAGATATAAATGGTTCATTCTAAGAGAATAAAAACAGTTATTTTAGTGAAGTGTTTAGATACCAATAGAAACCTTATTTTTAATATGTTAAATTCTTCTGACATTAACCTTTGATTTTGATAAATGTGGCACCGGCACCTTTAAGTTCTGGGTTCTTTGGTTCCTAACTAAGCAGGTTTTTGCAGCTTTTCCGCAAGGAGCTGCTGCTACTGTGGGGTGTGCTGTTGCTATATGGAATAAAATGTTTAGGTGGATAGCAACTGTCAAAGAAATGTCCATGTGTATTCTGGGATGAATGAGTTCCCAGCAGGATGCTGCACTGTAACTAGATGATTCCCTTCACCAGTCAGTGGTTTTAATATTGTGGCTGATCCGTGTACAGAGTCTACATGTCACTGAAATGCTGTTTCTAATTTAAAAAATGTTTCTCTAAAGGTCACAAATCAAGTGAGTGGCAGCTATAAAACCACTGACCGCCATGTGGCAAGATGACGTCCCGCAGATCATCGCCATGCGCGACGTGATTGGTTGATGCTCACAGTCTGAAGCCTTTCACATCAGCTCCTATCACACCTGGAAGAAGGACACTGATTTTACCTTCTGCAGAGGAAAACTTTTTTTATTTTATTTTTTATTTGCAAAAAAACAAACTGAAAGCTTCCAAACTGCAGAACCCCATCAGGAAATAATTGAAATGATTTGTAGGTCAGAAACTTTTGAAGTAATTTTTTAACCTTCGTGTTGGATTTAGCAGTGACACTAACTGCTGGAACAATGTTTGTCAAGCTGGTTTGAGTTTAAGATGGAAAGCTGGTCAAAATGCAGAGGCCAGGGACATGCATCACTGAGACATGGACTATAACTAATAGTGCGGAGCGTTTTAACCTCTGACTGACACAACAATGTATGATTGGCAGAGGTTCCAGCCACAGGTCAGAGAGCAGAGTTCATGAGCAGTTTACCTCACAGAATAAAACCAGATGGTTGGGATGTCAGAGCTAGAGAGAGCTCCACGGCTGCCGTCCTCTCCCTTTTTTCCCTTCTTCTAGCTGCCTCATTAAATAAAACATATGTGATGTTTTGCTTATTGTGACAGTGACAATTTCTCAGTTTCTTCTTCATTGTCATTTTAAAAAAAAGATCTGTTAACAACCATTTTAATTACAGAACATTAAGAAATCCACTATGGGACAGAAAACGTGCCAAAATGTATAAAGTAGGGTTTTAAGGGTGCATCCACACCAGGATAGTTGGCTAGACTTGGTACGATTGGGGACTTGGTTCAGTTTGGGGACGCAACATTCTTCAGGACGTTTGGATCACGCTGTACTACCCAAATGAATCAGACCTTTCAAATAACGTATCCCAGTCCCCACCAGAGGCGGATATTCAGATATTACTAAAGGAGAAGAGGAGATGCACAACAAAAAGGAAAATTAATGTACTGATTAATACAGAACAACTTCAGTTTCTATCACATAACAGCAAAATATGGAGCTACATCAGATCCTAGCTTTCTTGGGGTGACCATATTTTTAATCAGAACTTTTACCGAATTCATATACGTCCCACGACGAGCCATTTCACCCATCCAGAGCTGTCTATTGTCCCACACGCATGTACGTTTTGGTAGTTTACCCACAATGCCATGCACTGAACCCACAATGCACTTGGCTTTGTAGTCCACTTCCTGTATTTGGTCAACTTAAAGTGGCTCAAGACCTGCATTTTTAGCTGGACCACATCTGCTTTCACAATTCTCCAATCAAAGGGGACTTTCTGAGCAAACAGACTAGGATTCAAACATAAAGGGCCGGTGTGAATGCGTCCATAGAAACATTTAGATTATGTAGATGGTGCAGAGGTCTTGTTGCAAATATGATATGTTGAGTGTTACAGGGTTAAAACTAGAGCCCAACCGATATGGATTTTTTGGGGCCGATGCCGATATTTGGCAGAAAAAAAAAAAATTGATAACCGATTAATCGGTTGATTAATTAAAAAAATAGGAATAAAATAACTTTATTTTATTTTAATTTTCATTGTGAATTTTTCTATGGAACATGCGTTAATATGCACTACCGTTCAAAAGTTTGGGGTCACTTCCCTATTGAATCCCAGGGCAAAGTGACCCCAAACTTTTGAACGGTAATGTAACTTCCAGTGGTACTAATAAATTTATCTTTAGATTTTGACTATAAATGCATGCTTTATATAAGCAATATGATGAGTGACGTTACCGGCAAAACACTATTTTTGCAGCCCTCTGATGCCCTTTAATGTTAAATCACATTTTCTCTACTCCATTATTTTCTTTGCAATGAAGTCGTGACTCATATGAACCGTATGAACCAGAGTTGTATTTTAAACATATAATGGTCACAAATAATCTGACATTTACGTTACTCCACAACACCACACAGAGTGAGTTGCTGTTACAGCCTGAGTAGTGTTTTCTGACAAAGTAAAACTAGGAGTGACAGGACATCATAACAGTTGCTGAAGACAGAGAGTAATGTTCATCATTTTAACTTTTCCTCCTCTCTCCGTTCACATCGCTCCTCCTTAAATGCATCTCAACACGCAACCGATGGTTGTTCTGTTCTCTTAAATATTTTCTATCCTTCCGTTATTTCTGTAGTGACTTACTGGAATTTTAAGTTGTTAGCTAACGCTATCCTAGGTTGGCATAATCACAGCAATGTTATTGCTAACATAAACAGACTGGGAGTAACTTAAGCTAGGTTAGCACAACCTTAGCAATGCAACATAAATGGAAAGCATGACCGACATGAAGCACGAGTCACCATCATGAAACGTGGCAAACGAAGTTAAGTCATTCTTAATCTGACAAACGTACCTGCCTTCAAGCTCCGCTCTGACCACCCCTGCAGTGCTGCCTGGCTGTAGCTACGTCTGCAGCTACAAACAGCTAGAGATGTGACTTCATGAACGAATCGATTCTTTTGAACGGCTCTTTTAAATGAACAATGGGAACCGAGTCACAGCTGTGAGCCGTTAAATTGTGAGCCATTCTTTTTATATACAGATTTTCCACACTGCCTTCATCACATTTGTGACATCATAGAAGTCTGATGTCCAACACGCTCCATTCATGTCAAGCATCTATGGACAGAGAGAATTGTTCGGAAACAAATATTATGAGTTCTATCCAAAACATTTACTAGAATTTGCACTGACTGCTCAGCTTTATCCTTTTTTATCTATATTTTCCTATCATTTTTTTAATCTTGTATAGTAGAGTTTATATAGGTACATATTTTGATTGTTTGTCATTCTTATATATTGTGATATTTTCTAGGATATTGTAAGAATGAGCCAGTCTTTTGAACGGCTCAATTTTTAAGTGGCATGTTTATGGTCTCTTTGAATATGCACCGTTTTTTTACCAGCCAGAAGCTCAAATATAAACTTTGCATATTTAATGCATCTTTTTGTGGCTTCAAAAAATAAATAAATAAATAAATAAAAAGCAGAATCACAAACACAAACTGGTCTGAACCTATTTCCTATCTTTCGTAATCCAGTAAATAACCAAATATGACTCCTTCATATCTGTGCTCTGCCATTCGAGATATTCAAAATTTCAGGGTAAGCGGAGAAGTAGTAGTTTGGCATTTTTATGCTCTATTAGAACATTCATTTTTTCCTTTTTTTTTAACCTTCAAGGACCTAAAATATCCTTTGCTGATTTAATTAATCTTTCTGTGCCATCATCTGGTGGAAGACTTTGTTGGCTGGTGCAGGGCGAACCACCTGAAGCTGAACACTTCCAAAACCAAGGAGCTGGTGGTGGACTTCAGGAGGAACAGATCAGACCTGACGCCCGTCTCCATAGAGGGTGTGGAGGTGGAGTCGGTCAGTTCATATAAGTATCTGGGACTGCAGCTTGATGACAGACTGGACTGGTCAGAGACCATCAACGCCATCCACAAGAAAGGACAGAGCCGTCTGTACTTTCTAAGGAGGCTGAGGTCCTTCAACATCTGCAAGAAACTGCTGCTGATGTTCTACCAGACTGTGGTGGCCAGTGTCCTTTTCTATGCTGTGGTGTGTTGGGGAGGCAGCATAAAGAAAAGGGACGCAGCACGGCTGGATAGAGTGATCCGAAGGGCAGGATCTGTGGTGGGCACAGAGCTGGACTCTTTGGTCTCAGTGGCAGAAAAAAGGACCTTGGACAAGATCCTGACCATCCTGGACTCCTCCTCTCACCCTCTGCATAGAACTCTGAGCAGGCAGAGGAGTGTGTTCAGCCCCAGACTACTGTCCCTGACCTGCTCCACCAACAGACTCAAAAACTCTTTCGTACCCCGGGCCATCCGGCTGTACAACATCTCGCTGAGGGCGCAGGGGTCACAACCACAACCATAGTCTGAATAGTTTTTATGGACATGTGCCTTTTTCTCATTTGGAAGCACATTTGCTCTTATCCCATTCTGTTAACACTGTCTCAGCAGTTTTTGCACATCCTGCACTTTTTCACTCATGCACCTTGTTTGGCTACCACCGTCAACATATGTACATACTTGATCACCTGTACAGTATATATGTACATAGACCATAATAATGGTCTTCTTTATCTACCGTTGCCTCTATTTAATTTTAAATTAGTCTAGTTATGCTTAAGTACTAACCCCTAATGTCAAGTACTAACCTTTAATGTATGTATATGCTACTGGATGCTTGAATTTCCCTCGGGATCAATAAAGTATCTATCTATCTATCTATCTATCTATCATCTGAGCAAACTGACAGCAGTGTGGAATTTGCATATTAGGCAATGTTTTAACTAGCAGACGTGAACTTATTCATGACAAGACTTTTAACTTTCACTTCATTCACTGCGATACCTAAGCCTCCAGCGTGAGCATCGATGAGAGAAGCACCAACTGCTGTTCCTGGGTTCAAACCCAAATCTGCTGCAGCCTCCGGAGTCAGACCGTCGCCCAACGGACTTCCTAGTGAGCACGGCACACTGCCTGAGTGGCACAGAAAAGAGAAAGAGAAACTAATGATCAATAAGATTAATAGTTATGTTTGTGTGAATTTGCCTAAACTGAAAAGATGATTGCAATAATAATAATAATAATAATAATAATAATAATAATATTATTATTATTATTATTATTATTATTATTATTATTATTATTATTATTATTATCATTATCATCTTGTCTATTTTGGAGAAGTTGTTTTTCAAAAGGTCCTCCAGTCCAATACTAGTCCAATAGCTGCAGTCCCATCCTTCAGGAGGGCAGTATGTCCATTTACATACCAGAGTGCATAAAGACCTGTGGCACAGCATGGCAGAAAGGTACTGTAGTAGACGTCAACACTAGTTTTTAGATCAATATGAAAGCACACAATAGTTAAGAGCATCTTGTGAAGGTCACGGTATCAAAAACACTTTGTTAATGATAAAAGATGTTTTACTTGGAACTGGCTCTGTTACTCTGGTTTAGCCTTAAACAAACATTTGATACAAGGAAAATGTTCCAAAAGTACAGCACAACAATACGTCAGCAAACACATTATCATTGTAGGTCACCGTCAGTATGTAAATAAAATAAAAAAAAATAATTAAATCATCCACGACATTCATGTTAAAATCATCATCAAAACCCACCTTGTTAATGAGCCTGTTGCCTTCCAAGACAAGAAGTCTGGTAGGTCAAAAAAATGGGCGGCTTTGTCCCAAAAGCTTTCCTTTAAATTCTGAAGTAAGAGAAGAAAATGTAATACATGCAAGCGTTTAATGAAAATTACGTTTTCAAGGATCTGTTGATAAGATGTCTCCAAACAACAGAAATCTAAAAAAGAAGCTAAAAACTGAACACCACCAGACTACATGTTAGCTGGTTTGTTTGGTAAGGCTTGAAAAACAAACTGGTTCAAAGAGCAACAGTAAAACACACAGAGACCAGTGGTTGGGTGGTGACCTTGCTCACCTCTCACCTCTTTTAACCAGAGAAGCTTAGGGGGTTGCATCTCTGGTGACATGACCCCTCCTACCCTGCTCAGGACTTTGTTATACGAGCAGCTTGTTCTGCAGCTCGATGGTCCATCCACATCACCACGTTTGTCTCTGTGTCACCTGAATACAAAGACAAGATTCAAGGCCAGAATTACTAAAAACTAAACATATACCCAAGAGCTGTCACTGTTCTGGTGATCCAGAAACATTTTCCATAGTTTCTACAAAAGCAGCATATGATCTGCATTCTTCTAATGCGATATGCTGTTCATCTCTGTGTTCACTTTGCTAGATTAGAAACAACATAAATCAGGACCAGGTCCATCCTGACCCGGACCTTTGACCCCGCAGTGGAGAAGCAGTTTTTTTTTTCTCTTTAAGGATTAATAAAGTACCACATTACCTTTCTTGCAATTTGTCAAAGAAAAGCTCAACATCTGGAGGGTTCAAACCAACATGTTTGTGTGTAAAAGACGAATGTAACTGATATTGACAAAATTTTCAGGTAAGATAAGAGAAGAAACTGCTCAGCTGACTGGCACAAGGGAGGGGGGGGGGGTTGAAATTAGTACTAAGTTGATAAAAATCCATTAAATGTTAACTAAAAGTAATAAGTAACTCAAACAACAAGCTAAAATTAAATTAAGCTAATGTCAGCTTAGAGTAATTAATTAGCAGACAAAGGAATAAGCTAAAAGTAAATAGAGCTAATATCTGCAGCACATCAGCTAAAAATCAATAAAGGCAGTTAAAACTCTGGTCAAATGTAACATAGTGTAAGCACTTTAATCAGGTACAATTCATATTGTTAAAATATTACAATAGCATAAAATAAGAACGTTAAACTGTTAGCCAAAAGTAAAGACTAACAATAATAATATTAGATAAAAGTATTTAATAACAAGTTAAAAAAATAGATGAATATTTTAAAATATTAACTAATGGTAAAGTAAAATAGTTTAAGTTAAAATTAATGAACAAACGGTTGTAATTATTGTTTAAAAGTAAAATAAATACATAAACAAGTAGCTAACGTTATGTTAGCTAATAGCTGTTGGTTCCTGGGCACAGAAGACTAAAAGATTGCTGAAGACGCTAAAAAAAATCACAAAGCATGCAGCTACTTATGCCTTTAGACAAAACCATTTTCCTCACCACATTTACTAAAACGAAAATTTTGGTTGAACAAAGCAAATGGAAACAATTCAACATAATCTTTCCTAAAATAGCACTACATAAGTTTCTGGCTCTAAAACTCTGTGCTTTTGACTCATTTTGATGGCGCCCTGACATTTACTATGTACAGTCCTGGAGCCACAGTTGCATTGCAGCATCCTGAGGCTATCCTGGACTCGAGCATCACTTTATAGCAGTATTTAGCCTTTACGGCACTGTGTCACATGCCAGTACTGGGTATTAGCTCACTGGTTGCCCCGAACGGGCACCATAGCTGATTTTAGCACAAAAAAAAAAAAAGCAAGACATTATTGTAGGAAGAGATAATCAGAAAAAAAGCAAGGGACAGAGCAAGAGATTAGACTAGACTCAAAACTGGACTGACTTTTACTGGCTGGAGAGAGTTCAGAGAAGAGACAGGATGCAAGGCGGATGCTGAGTTTGCCGTCTTTAGTGGGCACCAAAGTGTGAAGATTGATGAATTGTTATATCGGTAATAATAACCACCAAGTCTTCGGTAGAGCAAAGACCACCTATGTTGGGCGTTGGAGACAGGGTTGTAGCGACCAACCAGACCAGGACTCAGTTTTTGGTGAGCCCTATGTTGTTTAAAAAATATTACAGTAGGGAAACTTTTGTCTTGTGGGCTCGCCAAACCATCCTGAAGAGTGGCAGTAATGGAAGTGTTTAGCCTTGACAAGGTATGTTTGGGATATTTGAGCTTAAATAGCTGACTGGATTGAAGATGCATGGTCTAGTAAATGTGTTGTGGACCCAGCACTGCTCTGAGCTCACCCTACCTTGACAACTGTGCAGCATTTCTGCCATATCTCAGCGGAGGACTGGACGTAGTGGCCACACTGGGGCTCCCAGATCCTGATGGGCTCCTCTGCAGTGCTCCTCAACAGACCATCTTTGGTGACCAGTGACTGGCTGTCCCCACGTCCACCCCAACATATAATAGTAAAGCTCTGTCATGAGGAGACAGAGGGGGAGCTGGTCGATTATTAACCAGCCGAACTGTCAGGTTCGACATTCAGAAGGTTAAACAGGTTCAATTTAAACACCGCCATGTAAACGTGCTTTATTCACCCACTAATTAACGTTGGTTATTTGTAAGAGTCTTAATTTAACTCTTAATTAAGAGTCACTTTGTGCTGCATTCTTGTATGAAAAGTGCTATATAAATAAAGATTGATTGATTGATTGATTGATTGATTAATTTATTCATGTCCTCTGCTGTGAAAACATCAGTGCAGCCAGTCACTCTGTGCCCAAATTAATGTTTAAAAAATACGTAAAGTCTTTACAAAACAAAAAAGGCGTTAGAGTTTAAATCAATCCAACACAACCATACTTACCCAGTGATTAAAATGTCCTAACAGTCCAGAAAGCACTTACGTTCAGTGATTTCAGTTTCTGAGCACAGAACTTCGCTTTGTTGAGATTATAGACGGAACGCGAAAGCGACCAAAAAGGATCCAGTCGCGCTTTTTTGT
Source organism: Melanotaenia boesemani (assembly GCF_017639745.1). Taxonomy (NCBI): domain Eukaryota; kingdom Metazoa; phylum Chordata; class Actinopteri; order Atheriniformes; family Melanotaeniidae; genus Melanotaenia; species Melanotaenia boesemani. The sequence goes on along the minus strand of NC_055689.1, from coordinate 4,555,489 downwards.
CCCGGTGATCGAAGCAGGTATAAATAAATAAATCTTGGGTTGTACAGACTTATTCATGCTAAATAATAATAATAATAATAATAATAATAATAACAACAACAATAATAATAATAATGAAATCTCTCCACATTCTTGTGATTGTGCTTTTTATTAGCATTTCCTTAACTGTAATATCACTCCAAGCTGACTATTAATTTACCACTTGGGTCCTATAGATATAAATAGTTAATCAATTAAAACACTGTTGCTTGAAATCCCCTTTATTCAGAGTATAAAAAGAAGAAGCCACGTGTCCCAGAAGCTACAAGGTTGAGCAGTTTAGCAATAAAACAACTTCAGCTAAAGCAATAACAATACAACAAACAAGACAAAAACCAAAAGGTTTAGATAAACTGGACATTTTTCTGACATGAAATCTGCAGGTTTGAGGTACCATAAGTTTCTTTTCTTCTTTTTTTTTTACTTTTTGAGTATGTTTACCCAAACTTGTGATCGATCTGTAATTGTCACATTTACAATAAACTTCTCATGTGACTTGATCATGTCATCAGGGAGGTATGGGTTGTTGATGGGTTTGACCTTGATGGGTCCAGATTTTACTTAGCAACAAATTATTCCTTGAAAATTCTGTTACAGATCTAAAAAAATCTGTAATAGATAAAACAATACTCAACAAGTAGCAATGTTTGGTGTTTTTCTTAGTAATCTCTCTAAAAAAAAAAGAAGTCCTGTATCACTTAAATTGCCTCTTAACAAGACATTACAGAGCATAAAACAAATGTTTGAAGCATCAAGTTTATCCCAAAAAGACACATTTATCTAAATCAACACTGTATAAGGAACACGTGTTTGAAACATTGTGGATGATTTTCTTCTTTTCTTGTTAAGATGTTTGTACCAGATACCCAGCTGCTGTAACATGTTTTTTTTCCATTTTGGGGTCAACTTATTTAATTTTTATGCTGAATCTTAAATTATCTTATCTTATTTTCTTGTTTTTATCTTGTTCTATGTCTTGCATTGAAGATATGTAACTGTTTGATACACATTTATGGAATTAAGATACAAAAACCACAAAAAAAAGAAAAGAAAAAAAAAGAAAAACTAGACTATCTTGTTTCTTCCTCTCTTTCCAACTTTGTTTACTTCCACTATTGTGTTTTGTGTGTGTGTGTGTGTGTGTGTGTGTGTGTGTGTGTGTGTGTGTGTGTATGTGTGTGTGTGTGTGTGTGTGTGTGTGTGTGTGTGTGTGTGTGTGTGTGTGTGTGTGTGTGTGTGTGTGTGTGTGTTTCTTTCTAGGAGATAAGCAGCTGTCTAAAGGAAGTGGTGCTGGTTGTGACCGGCGTGTTTGGACCAGGAACGGTCAGCTGAGATGGAGTATAGAGACAAACTAAGCAGCAGGGCAGGAAGAAACAGATGGTCTTCAACAAACACTGCAAGGACAGTGTTTGAAATCTCATCTGTCTCTCTCAGAGCTTACAGTGCCTCAGTGTGTGCGTGTCCCTCACGACCACGCCTGAAGGTAATCAAAACTTTGCTCTGCTGATACATCAACACATGCACCATAACCTTTCTGTGTGTTTAGCTCACATGAAGGGGTGGGGGTGTTTTTGTGGATGCTGGACTGTCCCACCTCTATACAACAACAGCACTGGGGCCTGTTGGAGACCGGCAGGGCCAGCTCCTGATTAGAAAAATGTACGGAGTGGAAACAGCTGGCCCAGGCTAGAAGGGTGGGGGGGGTGGGCTATTAACTGAAGGTGACCCTTTCAGGCCTGCAGAGGGGAAACGCTGACTGAGAAACAGGAAGTTTTGCCGGAGTATGGTGATTATTTGATAGGAAAATACTATTTGGTGGTCTTGACACAGGTGTACATACAGGGGTACAGAGAGAGTAGCTTAGAGACAGCACTTTGGTAAGACAAGAGAGGAAAGGAAAAGAACAAAGAGAAAGTGGATAATAACTTTTCCACAACACACAAGAACAAAAAGTTTCTAAACAATTACATCTTCTTATTTTAGGGTTTAATATACTTCCAAATAGGTGTTGCATGGCTGTGTTGGGAAGAGTGCAGACTTAGGGCAGCTCCGGCTAGCCGACTTTAAATGGGGTTGTTAACTTATTTATAGTTGGCTTGAGGAGAACATGTTGAATAATACAATGGGGAAAACCAGACTGGACTGCAGCTGCACAGAGGCTTTAGACATTAGAATGGCTTCAGGTTTACCAACAAGGTTGATGAGCAAAACAACAGAATGTGGTGAAAACATGCAGTACAGCAACCATATGGCCCACCCAGAAGGCTACTGGCCGAGCACACACAGTAACCAAGATTAAATCTAAATAATAATAATAATATATTTAATTTAAAAGTGATTTTCATGAAAATTCAATAACACTTTTCAACAAACAAAATAACAATAAATAAAATAAACATATAGTAAAAGAAATAGAGGAAACTGTAGTTGGGCTTAAAGTGAATAGGTAATCTTATACAGGTGAGTCTTGAGTCTGGATCTGAAGATGGGAAGAGAGTCAATATTGTGGATGTCAGGTGGTAAGGAGTTCCAGAGTTTGGGAGCAGAGTGGCTGAAATCTTTGCTACCTATGGTGATGAGGCGGGCAGAGGGCACAGTGAAGTGGAGGAAGAAGGAGGATCTGAGGGAGGGGGCTGCAGTGGCGATCTGGAGGAGGTCAGACAGATATGGTGGGGCAAGGTTATGGATGGCCTTAAAGGTGAACAGGAGGACTTTGACTGACTGGGAGCCAGTGATGGGGGTGATGTGATTATGGTTCTTGTTGTGATCCAGGCAGCAGAGTTTTGGACCGGTTAGAGCTTGTAGAGGGACTTCTGGGGGAGACCAATAAGGAGAGGGTTGTAGTAACAATGCGCAAGGTGACGAGACTGTTGACAAGGCTGGAAACAGTGTTGACAGTGAGGGAGGGGCGGAGTCCGTTTATGTTGCTAAGGTGGAAGAAAGCAGACAGGGTGATGTTGTTGATATGGGAATGGTCACTAGATGGGTCAATATAGACCACAATGCATTGCGCACAGAAGCTCAACATGGTGGAAGGAGGCAAAAAAATTGAGCTGCGCAAAATTATCTGTAAGCAACAAACAAAGAATAAAATACAACATAAGGAATAAAAAAAATATTTACATTTGGATTGGACTTGGAATGACATCTTGACGCGGGTTGTGGTTGCCGTGGTGATGGCGGTAGTCAGGTGGTTTGCGGCGCCAAAAAATAGGCAGCTTCGTGTCCGAATTGCCAAGAGAATGAGTCACTATGTAGTGTGCTATGTAGTGCAGCCCTATGTAGTGAACGAGGGGTTAGGGAGTAGGGTGGACATTCGGATACAGCCCCAGACTCTTAATCTGAGGAGAGGGGGAGACTGAGGAGCTGTTAGTGGTAAGAGAGGGGGCGGTTGTTCAAAAAATTTAATCCAGATAAAAGCTATTTGGATTCGGGAATCCCACTTTTCCAGACGGCAGTTAACGTAATCCAGCTTACTTTTACCCCGGTTGCTCAAATTGGATTGGATCACCCTGATCCAGAATCCCGTTTTTCAGGATCCCCAAATTTGGATTTCCAGCATGTAAATCAAAGTGGGTTTCTGGCTATGTAAAGAACAACACGTAGAAGAGACGGTATGGGATCACTTCAAGTGATTTTTATTGTGAGACAACACACAGAAACCATAAACATTCACTTCTATTTACAATTGGGCGACACCTCATCATTGGTCCATGAGCGGCTTAATTGAGCACAAGCCTAAGCGCGTCAGCTAAAGAGTGGGCAGGTATTTCACAGGTATCCTGTTAAGCTTTTCTCAGAGGACGTACAGAGAGGCACTGACATGGTGGGTTTTGTTCATCGCTACCACCATTGTGGTGCTAGGAGGGTATATGTCGAGCATGCCAAACAACAGAAGCAATACACCACTGAGGAACTGAGTGCATGCTTTCATTTTGGGGATGCTGATATTAAGTCCATTGCAGACCTTGTCAGGCCACAACTACAATGGAGAACCCGAAGGAGTCACTCTGTCTGTGGATGAACAGGTCCTCATTGCTCTGCACTTCTATGGTTGGTGACAATATGGAAGTGCACAAAGCAACTGTGAGTGATGTGGTAAAAGCCATGTCAGTCGCATTGGCCATTCTGGTCAATCAGTTTGTTGTAATTCCAAATGAAGATCAGATTGTCCAGACCAAGCACAGGTTTTACCTTCTGGGGAAAATGCCCAATACTATTGTGGTTATTGACTGCACGCATGTGCATGTCCAAGCACCTCATGAGAATGATTAGGAGTATATTAACTGAAAAGGGAGGCACAGCATCAACATCAAACTTGTGGGCGACGCTGACCTCACCATCACAAACTGTCGTGAAATGGCTGGGGTCTGTTTAGGATGCTCGTATCCTAAGGGAGAGTGCCTTGTACAGAGAGTGCCAAACCAACCGACCGGATGGCATCATATTAGGAGACAGCGTCTATCCACTCCTACCATGGCTGATGACGCCCTTACTTGCACCAGCCCAGGCACGCTTCAACACTGCTCACTGCAAAACGTGATGTGCAGTCGAGTGTTTCAATGGAGTTTTGAAGAGACCGTTTGCATACCTTAACAACTTGTGAGTGGAACCACAGGGAACATGTAACATAATACTTGCATGTATTGTCCTGCATAATATAGGTTCCAGGTACAATGTCCCTCTCTGTGACAATGTTAATGACTCACCTGAGCCCCGTGTTGAGGTACCAGCCCAACCTCTGGCATTCTGTCAGAATGAGGGATGGATGGGACAAGTAGTGAGGGATGCAATCGTTAGTCATTATTTTTGACGGATTATGCAGTGATGACTGACAGGAAGATTGATTATTGTATGTGCGTTTGTTATTGAATTTGTTTGGGGGTTTATTTCCATGGGGACAAGATGGTTAGTCTTGCTTTACAATGCTGAAAGGCTTAATAGGTAGCCTATGCCCATTTAACCATTTTATCACTGTAACGGTTAAACAAGTCAGGTGCAAAATACAAATATAAGCCTATGCACCAAATAAAAAGTTCTATTATTTGATCAACTGATAGGTTGTGCCGCATGTTCTTCCTGAAATCCGCCTTGTAATCCTACTCTCTGCTGGGATCAGGATAATCCTGTTTTTTTATCAAACTTATCCAGATCCTACTCAAAAATTTTGAACAACCCAAAGTGAGGGTTTTATCCAGATAACAACCAGGATTGGATTATGGGATTTCGGAATCTGAATTTTCCTTTTGAACAACCCATTTTAAAGATTTGATCCTAAAACTTTTGTAAACATTTTAATCCACTATCACATACACCATACAAAATGAAAAAGAAAGTGTATCTTTTTTCACTTCAGACTTTATGTAGACGTCAGAACAATAAAAAAAAAAAATTCTGGTGCTTTTGAGGTCTTAAAAATAAGTAAATGCAACCTCTGATGAACAACACTACGTAATATATTACACCTTGTTATTATGTTAGTTTTTTAAGTCGAAATGTCGATGCATTGCGTGGAAAAACTAAATACAACTCATGATTAAGTAGTTTGCAGATCCATATTTGGCAGTAATACCTTGAAGTAATAATTTCCTGTATGTCATCAAGCTCTCACCGCACAGTGGGGAAATTTTGGACACTTTCTTTACAACACTGCTTCAGTTCATTGAGCTTTGTGGTCATACATTCATGCACAGCTCTCCTGAAAGGTCCCACCACAACATTTCCATCAGGCTGAGGTCTGGAGTTTAACCCAATCATGTCAACGTCTTGTTTCTTTTCTTTTTCAGTCATTCTGTTGTAAATTAGCTGCTGTGTTCAGGATCATTGTCCTGTTGAATAACACACTCAATGACTACAAGATGTCCAAGTCCTGTGGCTACAAAACGAGCCCACATATCATTCCTCCACCACCGTGCTTGACAGTTGGTATGAGATGTTTGTGCCAAAACGCTGTGTTTAATTTTCACTGAATCCAAACAAGCCATACTTGTTCAGCCCATTTCTAATTGTTTTGTTATAAACTTTAACATTTAACATGTTAACTGGGGCCTGTGGAGTCTGAGATGTGGCTCTTGTGTTGTGCTAAAGTCTGACCTTGAAGTCTAAACTTGCTGGGGCTTCTACTGCTGAGAATATTGGCAGCTGTTGTGAATGTTTTTCACTTGTGAACAATCTGTCTCACTGTAGAATCATGGACCCTAAATAATGTGGAAAAGACCTCATAATTCTCCCCAGATTGATGGCCAGCAACAATTATTTTTGTAAGATCATTGTTGTCTTTCCTCTTTATATTAATCCTTTATCAGGCAATCACTGAGGTACTTGGAAATTAAACTTTTCAATCATAAGGCAGAGGGCTGTTTTGATTTTCCCACCGACAATGATCAATTAATCAAGTGTATTTGGTTAGCAGCACCTGGCTGCTACTTATCCCCTTAATTACTATGAAAGTGGTAAGGATGGATATTTCTACACATTGCTTCTGCATTTTTGCTTAGCTTTTGTTAAATAAATGACTTTGGCAGTCTGAAATGACATTTGTTACTAATCATCTAATTTTGTCATCATTTTTAATGGCCTGGTAAGGACATAATTCTTTTTGTTTTATCTCTTGATATGTAAAACCCGAGAATCTGAACAGAGTGGACTATTTAGTTTTTAGTTTTATTTTTATTTTATTTTTTTATGCAATTCTAATATGCTAATCCTGGAAGTAGGAAATCCATGACAAAGATACCTAAAAATGTGCAAATGAAATATTTATGAGCTTTGTTATTCACATTCCCAGTCGTTATCACAAATTAAAGGGAAACCTCAAACTCGGTTTTGTCCAAAATGAGAAGACTACCAGGAAAAAGGCAACTTAACTATGCAAAACTGTACAGAAAAGTGTCAGTAGGTTGAAAACAGAAAATGGAATATACTTATCGCAGTTTTTACTTGTCTATTTTCATTGCTACTTGCCTGAACCTATACAGAGAAGCTCTTTTGTAACTTTATCTTTTTTTTTTGTTGTTGTTGCTGCTGTGCTTAGCACTATATTCATGCTATTAAAACAGATGTCCTCCTCAAACTGTGAAAAAAGACTTTAAGAGACTTTTAAGGAACACGTCCTTTTCTCCCTCCCCCCATACAGTCTTGACAACAATAGCTCTTGATGTAGGTCAAGTGCATGCTCTTCCCTCTATCTTTAACTGTATTATCTGAACAAACTAGTACACACTTCCTGTACTGGTCTATCAGTTTCCTCCTCAAAGATCCGTAGGAACAGAAATTATTTCACCGCTTCTGTGTTTTGATGATAACGTAAAAATCTGTGCTGTTGTCTTAATAATTTATTAAACACATGTTCCTGCTCAAAAAGAACAGTGTCGCACTTGGACTGGATCAGTAGAAATTGAGCGGGTAACTAAATATTCAAAAACACTACGTAATCCCAGAGTACATTGCTCCACAGACTGCATTACCTAATCCCATAAACCATCGCGGGGGGCGGAGTTAGGAGCTGTTGTCAGAGCAACGTGCATGTCATTAGATAATTCCCGCCCACCAAATCATCTCTGGCCAATGACAGGTCCTAGAAATGACATCATTGTTATTTTCAGTAGAGCTGCAGCTTAGAGGTGGATAAAGTTCGTCTCCACGTTGGAAGTGATTGAAAGTAATACCCGTTTTCAAGGACTGTTACCAGGTTTTAGGAGGAAGGATAAATTAAATAGAGAACTTGAGGTGTAAAAACAGAGACGCTTTGCGGTGGATGAAGAGGTTTTTGTTGTCGACATTCGCACGGTGCACAAAAGAAAAGTTTTCTCGGGACACAAAGTTGTCAAGTGAGTTGAACTTCAACAAAAGGCAGAATCTGCCACAGGACAGTAGACATATTGTCACGGGACATATGTAAACAGTCGATTTTGGATTTTTCTTTCTTTTTAAAGAAGAAAATATAAAATCTAAATTTTATCATCAAAAGTTTAGCTTCAGAAAATGGAAGCGACTCTCTACGACGAAGCCGTGAATGCCTCCAACTCTCAGCCTGGCGGGACGGCTGTGTATGGGTTCAACCCTAAAACCCTGAAACAAACCATGACTCTCAATCTAAACGACCCGAAAAACTTCAAACCCCAGCTGGGCACCAAAACGCTGGACATCCTGACTTCCCCTGATGTCGGCTTACTGAAGCTGGCCTCGCCTGAACTGGAGCGGTTGATCATCCAGTCCTGCAGCGGGCTGACGACTCCCACCCCGACCCAGTTTGTCTGTCCCAAGAACATTACCGACGAGCAGGAAGGCTTCGCCGAGGGGTTTGTGAGGGCCCTGGCTGAGCTCCACTACCAGCAGATACCCGCCGCCCATCCCAACGCACAGACCGGCGCGACCAGCAGCATGGCACCGTGCTCTGCTGCATGCGAGAGCGGCGGGATCTCCTACAGCTGCACGGTGCGCACGGAGCCGCCGGAGTACACAAACTTGGCCACTTTTAACCGGACTGTGGGCTCCGTGTCCGCACCTGTCAGCGAGAGGCGCCCACCTACGAGTTACCCAGGAGCTCCACAGCCGCCCCACAACCACATGGACCACCAGCTGGCGGCAGCGCAGCACTCGCGACTACAGTCACTGAAAGAGGAGCCGCAGACTGTGCCCGAGATGTCCGGCGATACTCCGCCGCTCTCCCCCATCGACATGGAGAACCAAGAGCGCATCAAAGCCGAGAGAAAGCGCATGAGGAACAGGGTGGCCGCGTCCAAATGCCGGAAAAGGAAGCTGGAGAGGATCTCTCGGCTGGAGGATAGGGTCAAAAACCTGAAGAGTCAAAACACAGAGTTGATTTCTTCTGCTAACGTCCTCCGGGATGAGCTGGCTCTGCTTAAGCAAAAGGTCATGGACCACGTAAACAGCGGCTGTCAGCTCATCTTGACGCAGCAGCTCCAAGCCTACTAGACTGCTATAACAAAAAAGAACCAAGAGACATTGCTTGGGGACCAAAATGCATCTTAAAATGACATGTTCACCCGTTTCAGGGAAATCTCTGCGTCTCAGCGCATTTTTCCTCCAAAATCACCCACTCAGACTGTATGGACACAAATGATGACTTTTATTCTTACAGAGCAGAAATCACTAAACTTCTTGTAGGGGCGCACAAACTTTGGCTCTTTTTCTGTCTTTAACTTCTTTTTATCCTCACATTAAACTACCTAGCCCCGATTGTTTCTATGCAGTTAAATCATAGCATGTCAAGTTTTCATTTTTAATCACTCAGTTGTGGTTCAAGAGATCCACACAATGTAATCCAGGCCTCATCCTGCAGGTCTGACAAGTAGCAACGTGTGCATAAACTTGAGTCAAGCACTGTTGACCAGCGAGCATATGTACAAAATAACACTAACAACTTTCACACCTTTTTGGACTTCTATAGGTGTGTTTGTGTGTGTATAGCGTTTACTGACAACTGCCTTACTTTCATAACACTTAATGTTCCCTCAGCTTTGTGATAAATTTGGATGTAGCTGTTAGACCTGAAAATAACACTTTGTAATATTTGTACGCAGCTTTTTTTTTCTTGAAGCACTTAACTGTAAATATGACTGAAATAAAAATGTGTATGGGAGTTTATTTCTGCCTGATTTGTAAGTTAGTTAAATCTTCTCGCGGTATTTTGTTACTGAGGAACATGGGGACGGACGGGACATTGAGTCATCGGTGCGGCGTGGGGCGCTCATGGTTGGCGAATCCACACGGACGTTGATTGGACGGCGAGGGGTCGGAAGTGAGCTGCAGTTGCCCTAATATGGCAACAAGTTCAGTTTGCGCACGTCTGAATCACTGCTCCCTCCTTCCCTCCTCCTCACAGCTGCTGGAGACTCCTCCCAGTAACAAAGTAATGGAAGTCGTGTTCACAGTGAGACAATGTAAAATACACAAGTAAATATTTAATTTTCATACAAAAGACTTTTTTATTCATTTTCGGAACATCTTCCATATAAACACTGAATAGAAAAGTAGAAATGTACTTAAAGATAAAAAAAACTTGTACAGATAATCAGGACCACCAACACGGTCACCAGAAAGTTGAAATAGTTCTGGGAACAATCATGACATTGTTTGGACATATGTGGAGGAGCAACAAAGGAAGTAGCTGGTTTAAGACCCTACATAGCCACTGTTAACCCACACAAGTGTTTTCATTTACTGCTTTAATTGAGCTTTCCTCCACACCTGTTAGTAAAGATGAACCACAGATGATCTATCCAACTTTTAAAGCTGGGAAAGGCAGTTCCGGTCTTCAAGAGCTGCTGCCTGTAGGTTTTTAGGTGGTTCCTGCTTTAACACACCTGACTCAGATTAATGTGTCATTACCAGGCTTGTGTAGAATTGGCCAACAAGCTGTTAAGGAGACCCATTTAATTTGAAACAGGTGTGTTAAAGCAGGGAAAACTGCAGGATGGCAGCCCTCAAGGACCAACTAGATGTTCTGTAAAGTGCCTTTATAATAATGCAGTGTGGTGAAAGTCTGACAAGAACAGCTAGAAATTCCATCTTTACTAACACTTGAGTTCTAATACAGTACAATCTGGGCTTAAATATTAGTTTCATTTTCAGTACTGCTGGTACCCCCTCACTAAATACTGTGCATAAATATATATATACATATAAATATATATATATATATCTGTTACGTGCAACAGAATCCCAGAAACAAAGGATGCACAACTGTGTTTTCTGCCAAGCCAAATGACTCATTAAGTGAGTCATCCAAATCAATCGTTGCCATGTTTACATCAATATTACAATTTTATGCTGATTAAGATGTAAACTGTGTTTTGTACTCACCTTAACCCAAACAAGGTCATATTCAGAGTGAGCTATATTCAAATTAAGTTATTTCTCTTGCAAGATTAACTGCTGTTTAACAAGACATGCTCCAAGTCAGTCAGAGTTGGCATGTTTGCTTATTTTGAGCAAATTTGAACTTATTTTGCTTCTTAATTAAAGAGAGAAAAAAATAGGTCACAAGGTCTGACAACAATGGATCCAGAGGTTTTACCTGCAGAGCATGAAATCTGCTGGTAAAGAAGGTCAAAGTATTGACTTTTTTGGATATAACTGAGACCATAGATGGATGCAAACACTAAAAGGGGGATGTAAAGTAAGCATGAGTCCCAAACTGAAGTATCTTTTGTAACATATTAACAGGAACCTGAATGCAACATCCTGAAATAATGCTGAACATGAAAAAGCCACCAACAGCTTATTTGTTTCATCTAGCGTCATTCGGTCCCCTTCTTTCTGTGCAACACAGGTGTGATTTTCTGTCTTACAAAGCCTTCTTCTTTTTCAGGGCACCGCTCCCCCGCAGTTCACACGTGGGGACTGTTCTTTTGGTTCTTGATGCAACCATCAGTCCTTCAACGGTCCAGTGTTGCGCCTCTCAGCTGACCAGCATGCCGTCTTTAGCAGCTAGCCGCTGACGGTGTACGTGGTCCTGCTCTAGTTCTTCGTGGCTAGGGTGCCAGAGACGAGACAGGATGCGCTCCATGTTGAGGGCGTACATAGTGTGGGACGGCATCACACCATGATGAACCTGCAAAGGCAATAAAACCATTTTTAATACAGTAGTATTTTACAGCTACTGTATTACAGTAGTATTTTGTCTTTTTCTTAGATTCCACCACATCCTAAAGCGTGACATGGACTGAGATCTGCTGTCTGTGGAGGCCACTGGAGTCCAGTGAACTCATCGTCATGTTCTAGAAAGCAGCTGGAGATGATCTGAGCTTTGTGACATGGTGCATTATTCTGCTGGAAGTAGCATCAGAAGATGCTCCACTGTGGTCATAAAGGGATGGACATGGTCAGCAACAATACTCAGGTAGGCTGTGCTGGTTAAACCAGGACACGTTGGTACTAAGGGGCTCAAAATATGCCAAGAAAATATCCTCCACACCCTTACACCACCAGCAGCCTGAACCACAATACAAGTCAAGACTCATCAGACCAGCAACGTTTCTCCATCGTCTATTGTCCAGTGTTGGTGAGTGTGTGTGAATTGTAGCCTCAGTTTCCTGTTCTTAGCTGTCAGGAGGCACCCGGTGTGTCTTCTGCTGCTGTAGCCCATCTGCTTCAAGGTTGGACTTGTTGTGTGTTCAGAGATGCTGTTCTGCAGACCTTGGTAGGAATCAGTGCTGATTTGGCTTCCTGTTGTCTTTCTATCATCTCCAACCAGTCTGTCCATTCTCCTCTGACCTGACATCAACAAGACATTCTGGTCCAGGCAACTGCTGCTCACTGGATATTTTCTTTTCTTCAGCCCATTTTCTGTAAACCCTAGAGATGGTTGTGTGTGAAAATCCCAGTAGATCAGCAGTTTCTGAAATACTCAGACCAACAATTCAGCTTTTGTTTACCACCGACCAGTGAAAAGCAGGAGTAATGGATCTGTTGCTTGAAACACACCAAAAACCAGAGAGGGTGGGCAAGTCAGAGCTGGTGTTCCCCATTTACCTTGAGTGAGGTGTGATGGAGCAGGAACACACAGAAAACCTGCAGGATTGTGGCCCTTGAGGACCAGAGCTGGACATCCCTGCCATTAATGTTGTCTACTTCCATTTTATTGTGGATTATTTGCAACAAGTCATCAAACTCTCTCAGGCTGCTAAGGCTGAATTATAATGGAAAGCATTTACTCTTCAAACTAAGCTCCTTACTGTGAACTAAAATCCTCCTCCTTTTCAGCTTCATTAGGCAGAATGAGAATCTGCACCTGAAAAGCACATCTGCAGAGTTTCTTACCTGTAAAGCCTCGAGCAGGTCAAACATGCTGATTGGAGGAAGTGGAGCAGGAAGACTGTCAGCGGAACAAGCCAACAAGTGAACAGCTTTTTGCTCAGCCTCATCGGGGAAAACCTGAGGTGGTGGGCCCGCAGGGAGAGAAGCGCTTGGAGGAGGGCTTAGAGAAAAATAAATAAATAAAAACTGAGTAACTTTATCTACAGACAATAAAATGGAAAGATAAAGCAAATAAGAGACAACAAAAATAATTATTTATCATATTTTCTACCATTCACTGACACTGTAGTAGGCCGCGAGGCTGTTTTTCAGATACGGTTGTGGAGTGACATCACTGCCAAAGGCATAAGGAAAATGGCCATCTCGTAACCGATACGCCTTCCTCCGGGTGATTACAGCCGTCAGGACGTCCTTCAAGTGGTGCTGAAATACAGAAAATCGGACCTCTGAGTTAAAGCAGAGTTTACTCCTGGGTGGTTTGAGGGGAATTAAATTCCAGCTGCACACCTTCTGTGTGTTTAAACAGATCAACATTGAGATGAATCATGGTATAAAATTTTTAAGGAAAGAAAAATTAAATAAATTCTGTAACAATTTGTGAAAAAAAACTAATATCTAATGTATGATATGTGAGACGTACAGTATGGTAAAAAGTTGACTCAAAACGATGCTGTATTCAATCTGATGCTTGTATTCTGCCCCCTGGTGGATACCCTTTGCACTACAATAGTTCTGACAACACATTTATTCATTTACTTATTTATATTACATTCTGTCAAAAAGGCAAAATCAAGACTTAAAAAAATATATTTTTTACTATAATTTCTTGGGTCAGTTGCTAAAGAAGCACTACTGGCAGATTTTCTAAGTGAAACAACGTGTGACGTGAACTCGTGTTTAAAATCCAGTTTATTCTGCTTAAGAGAATAAAAAACAGCATGGATGTGAAGTAGAAGCAGCAGAAGATCGCGACTGCTGTGCTCTTCTCATTTCCTGATGTTTAAAGTTTTATATTACCAGCTGCGTCTGAACGCTGCAGTCTGCAGTCACTGCTTATAGCTGAAGTATTTTTAATGTGTTCGCTGCTACATTTATCAGCATTGTTGAGCCTTTTAATAGCCAGCTGACATTTATATACACTCCCGGTCAAAAGTCTTAGAACACCCCAATTTTTTCAGTTATTTAATGCAATTCCAAAGATTCGAGTCCAATGAATAGCCTGAAATGGTACAAAGGTCAGTGGTGAACTGCCAGAGCGTTAAACAAAAACCGGTAAGGTTACCCAAAAATGAAAAGTAATGTACATTTCAGAATGATACAAAAAGGCCTTTTTCAGTCAACACAAAACGTGTTAATTAAAAGCGGTCCTGAAGCAATGGAGGGTGATCAAGCCTTGAAAGCTGGTGCTACTAATTCCTACAGGTGTTCCACCTTTGCTGGATTCCTTACAACCCCGTCTCTCTGCATAAAAGCAGTGTTGAACACACTGAGGTACCATACCCTCGTGAACATCAGCTGAACAGTATTGTACTGCAGAAAGTAGTCTGTTGCTACAAAAATGGCGAGAAAAAGGCAATTAACAACGGAGGAGAGACAGACCATCATAACACTTAAAAATGTTGGTCGTTCCTACAGAGATTGCAAAGAAAGCCAAGGTGTCAGTGAGTACAGTTTCCTTCACCATTAAAAGGCACTCAAACTGGGGCAAACTCTGACAGGAGGCGGTCTGGAAGACACCTGAATCAGAGGACAAGTTTCTGAGAGTTTGCTTGCATGACCGACGGCTCACAAGACAAGAGATTTAAGCTGCAGGTTTGACAAGACAAGTTGCAGTGATAAAGCCATTGCTAATAGATGTCATAATAAGAGAAAGAGGCTTGCCTGGGCCAGGAAACAGGAATCAAAATTTGAACTCTTCGGTTTATCATGCAGGATATTTGTATGGCGTCGAGTAGGCGAAAGGATGGTTCTAGTGTGTGGAAATAACTGGTGTGGGGCAGTTTTGTTGGATCCGGGGTCGGTGATTTGTACAGAGTAAGTGGCAACCTGTACTAAAATGGCTACCACAGCATTCTGCAGCAATACCCTCTGGTATGCACCTAGTTGGTCAGGGGTTCATCCTACAGCAAGATAATGACCCAAAACACAATTCCAAGCTGTGCCAGAACTACCTACCAGGAAAAAAGAAAACGATGGTAAGCTTGAAAACATGAAGTGACCAGCACAGGTTTCAGACTTAAACCCCATCGAGCTGGTTTGGGATGAACTGGACATAAGAGTGAAAGGAAAGCAACCGATAAGTGCCACACATTTGTGGAAACTTCTGCAACAGATATGGGAAGAACTTTCTGAAAAATATTTGATTTCTATTGTAAAAAGAATGCCACAAGTGTGTTCAGCTGTTATATCGGCCAAAGGAGGCTACTTTGATGAGTTCAAAGTTTAAAATACATTTTTGGTCTATAAATTGATTCTATGATTTCTTTTTTTAACTATTTGCACTATGCTTTCATTTCAGAGTGCAATGAGACATTAAGCTGCATAATTTTCAATAAATAACTGGAAAAATTGTGGTCTTGTAAAATTTTTGACCAGTAAAATTTTTATCACCATACATCAGTAGCAGTTTTGAAACTAAACTGATGATATCAAGACATCAGTTTGCAGAGGAAACAGGACAAATGCTACGATCTACTGTTGCTTTAGTCAAGATAAACTGTGTCCCTGCACAGACATCCCTAGAAAGAGGATGAAACATGTCTTATAAAAGTTGTTTTAAGTGGCATAATCTCTGTGGTGGTTCTCTGGCTGTTGACAAACAAGCTAGTTCTTCGTTCGAACCAACGTAGCTCTACCAACAGCACTGGAACTATTTTGGTGGTAAAAACCTTCTTGAGATGAACAGCTGGTCCCAATAAACCACAGCAGAGTCAGGGGGGCACAGAAGGTGAGAGACGACATGTTAGTGATCTAAATATGTTATCTAATTTAGTTTTGTGAATGGAAACGATCAGAATGACCACATAATGGCGAACAGCTCCTACACACCTCAACAGCATAAATCATGGTGCTGATGGCATCTTCTGTGACATTATCCAGGCCCAGTTCAAAGGCGGTGATCATCATGCGGGCCTCCAGTTGGCCCCGTGTGGGCAGCAGCAGTGTGTGGGCGCTGAGATGCAGCTCCTCTTCCTCACCTCCCACCTCCCGTGGACTGAAAGGCTGGGCGGCACTAAGAGGGTTATGAGGCTGGAAGCGATGCTGAGGGCACAAACGGACACAAGTTAGTCAGCGAGTCAACTGTTCAAGCACCTCAGTGATTCACTGGATGCCATTTCGATTTAAAACACCAGCTCATTAAGTGGCAAATATCTTATCCAAACATGTCCAGAAAATGAGAATAAGGACTTACATCAAATTTTTGTCTAGAGGAACATTTCTTCTTTCCTTTTGGCTTTCCAGGCTTTGGAACACAGCTGCCTTGCCACTGTAATGGTCCAGTGCCCTCTAGAGGACAAAGGAGAAAACGCAAGACAAAGACAAAACTGTTTATAAAAGATTGGCTACAAGACATCACAGCAACATGTGCTTAGTGGCAGACGGTGAACCCATGATCCCTGGAAACTTTAGCAATGTTCCTCATGACCTTTCATCAATTTAAAGAGTTAATTTTTTTCCTCATCAGCCTACACATCTACGATGCATTTAAAGTGTCTGTGGAAAGACTTTTTCTGTCATTAGTTAAACCGTTAAAACTCCCAGCCATTTTTAATCATTTTTAGTCTGCCTGTTTTTTTTTTTTTTATATATAAAAATGCAGAACTTCAACCCTCTTAATCAATGTCAACATACTGACAATTTTCAGGACAGCCTCAGTTGTCAGATGATGATGTAAAATGAATTTATTAATAGATATAGCACCATAAATGCCAACCAAAACAACAAAACAATCACATCACACATCATTCTCTCAAGTCTTGGCTTTCAGGAGAAAAAAATATTGGCATTGAAACAAACACACAACAGAAACTATTTACATATTTAAATCTTTTTCTCCAACTGTTTATATATATATATATATATATATATATATATATATATATATATATAAATATAAATATATAAATAAATGTTATTTATGCTACTATTTACCTACTATCCTCACAAAACCAAATCCAACTAAGCAAATCTTTGGTGATCAAAAACATCCTCTTCGCTTTATTCCAGTCATAGAGGACCATTATTTTGGTTCTTTTCAGGCAGACATAGGACTTTCTTGTCAACTGCTAATCTAATTGGTCAAAAGATTGACAGGAAGTGGCTTCAACATAACAGTGGTAGCAACCAATTTTTATTATGAAAATGTGATCAATGATCGTGTTATCATGGATCACTCATTGTGAATTTACTATATAAGCTTAAAAAACTCTACATTTTCAGGCTGGCTTGTAAACCTCCTGAATGGGATATATATGCCAGAAAAATTAATGAGTTAGATATCAGACATCTAATTCTCCTGCAACGCAAGACCAGTAAAAGCATTTGTCTCACATGTTCATTGGTTTGAATTACAAGTTTAAAGCAATTTATCAGTGTGTTAATATGGAAGCAAACTTCAGCAACGATGCAGGTGTTTACAGCACACACAATATAGGTAAAAACTGCTGAAAATGGGAGGTAAAGTCTACTTCTTGCTTTTCTTAAGCATTCAAGCTTCTGACTGCTAATAAACTTTTTCTAAATGTTGCACTTTATGTATAACACAAGCTTGTGTCTGTATAAACATCAAAATTTATAAGAGATTTGACAAATAGACATGAACACTGTTTATTTTAATGTATGTCTTTGACACCATGGCAGCTGTATTCTCTGTATTTTCCTTTTGTTCAGTGTTCTGAAACTTTACTTTTAATAGTTTGTAACTACCTTGACCAGCATGTTGGCTCCTGACAAATTAAGAAATAATTAATTAACATAATACTTCCATGCAATAAGTTGCTGCTGAAAAACCCATGAACCCAACATTCATGTAATAATAGACTATGACAGAAAAGGGTCACAAGAAACCTGTCAATAGTCTAACCTATATATATATGTTATGACAAAAGGTAACAGTCTTCATTTTACTTATAGCTAAATACATTTACAATGTCATGATTGCATTTGTTTTAAAGATGGACTAAATCTGTTCACAGACTTCCAGACATACATATGCATGTGCTTTACAGTAGGTCATACCAGGGCTTCATTTAGCCCTTATAACATAAACTCGTACCTGGTGTAGAGACAATGATCTGACATCTTGTGAGAATGGCCAAGAGGAAATCGTTGTGAACATGGACTGAGACAGAGGAGGGAAAGAAGAGATAAACATAGGATTAGACCTTATTTTTCACTCAGAAAACGTTAGTAGTGAGATGACCTTCTCCTAATCACCAACCATTTTCCTGTGCCAGCAGACGACGGGCCTCAATGTCAAACTCTTCCTTGCTTATCTTTTGTTTGAACCAAAGCTTAAGGTTTGCCCAGTAGCTACAAGAAAGCAGCAAGCATTTACTCCAAAGCAGCTAAATGCATGTACAGTATTCACTTAACACAAGTTCAGTTCACATACTGATGTCTTTGCTTAACAACGCAAGAACTGACTTGTCAGCTTTTCAATTAAGACGTTTGTAGCAAAAATATATTTTATTTATCCTCTTTTGCTTCACTGTTCGCTTACTTGTGTTATTTTTCAGCTCTTTAGTAGAAGCATCTTTTAACATCGGGGTGGGAATGGAGTTACGTTCGTCGTGTCTTTTTATTCGTTTTACATGTCACATAACAATGAAGGCCCATATTAAATAATGTATATCTGAAATCCTGATCTTCACTGATGCTTCAGTTCATGGCGAGTGCTAGCTAGTTGCTAATATGCACACAATTTAGATGAGTAGCGGGCCGGTAATTATTTAGTATTTTTGAGAGAAATTAAAACTAAGATTTCAACACCACGGACGGGGAAAAAAACGCTAAGAGCGACAATAACTTACTGCTTCACATTATCGCCAATTGCATCTGTTAAATTCTTCTTTGCAATCTCGAGCTCGCTAGCATGCGCCGCCATCGCGTCTTAACAAATACGTCATCATTTAGCGACACTGGATTTTACCCCAAACGGAGTCCCTCTCATAGCAGAACCTTTCTGTGATTCGCCCACATAAATCAACACTTCTGGTCTAAAACGAGTTGTTTTCTGTGTTTGTGTTTACGTGATTTTTATTTTCCATTCTGCAAACTATAAAACCAAAATCAAACCATTTTCAAATTTTTGTTAATTCAGTTTTAAACCTCATATTTCATAAAAATGTTTTTATTCTTAAATAAAAATAAAATGAACATTTGTTTTTTATTACTTACTTCTGAACAGAAATTTCAATTACCAAACCATACACAGACCCAACCGCTATATTCTCTTAATTTAGAAAACATTAGCAACCTTATGGGAAATTAAATATAACCTGAAAGTGGACAATTTTTAGAGCTCCCCTGTAATTCCAACCCTGACTAAATGTTTTTTACCCCAACATCAACCAATCTGTCAGTTAATAAGGCTTTGTGGTCAGATAAGGGTGGTTTTTTTTTATTATTATATCATGTTTATAATCTGCATGGCTATCTTTCAGACTACCTGGTTGTCCTAAACGTTAACAGATCTCTGCTCTTCTCCCACCTGCAGCATTGCCTGCAGATCTAATTAGCAAAATTAATTTCCTAACGTTAAAGAAAGGATCTTGGATCGTGGGTCACCAGGCCTCCCGTCTGGAGCCAGGCCTGGAGGTGGGGTACGGAGGCGAGTGTCTGGTGGCTGGGGCCCAGTCAGGCTCAGTTCAAATGGGCCCTGCCTCCTGTGAGCTCACCATCTGCAGGAGGGGCCATAGGGGTCAGCTGCAATGTGAGTTGGGTGGTGGCCGAAGACACCAGCAATGAGGGATGCCATCAAGCTGAAGAAGGAGTCCTTTCAGGCCTTTTTGGCCTGTGGGACTCCGGATGGAGCTGATGGGTATCGGCAGGCTAAGCAGGACACGGTTTTAGCAGTTGCTAGTTAGTTTACTAAAATGTGGACATGAGACCAGCATTCGTTTTTTTTTTTCACTTTGAATATTAATCATTTTAATTTGAATAATTTTCAGTACCCTCTTCTTGTTTAAACAAAATAGCATTTTTTTTAAGTCAATACTGTTACAGTGGCGGACTGGGAGGATGTAAACAGTACCATTTACCCAGGGCCCACTGCAGGGTGGGGCCCTTGAAAATCCCTGAATGAACTTTTTTTGTGTTCCATTTTAAAATGTCTAATTAATTAATTTGATAATTAAAGTCACTTTGCCAGAATGAAAGTGGAGAGAGAGCTAATTTTGCTTTTCAATAATGATGTTCTTTGAGGGCCATATCACCCATTTAAAATAGTGCAAAATGGTTTAGTCCACACCTGCACCTGTTTCTTCAACTAAGTTAAATCCCATTTATGGTCAACGCAGAGGACGAAGGCAGTTTTGTTCGTCTTCTGCGTCGGTTATGCACATAATTTGCAACTCTACTGAAAATTGTGGGGGGATGCTGAGCAGAATAACTGACATGCAACCAGCAAAAGAAACAAACCAGAGAAGAGGATTAGGATCAGGAAGGGAAGGGAACAAAAAAAAGAAAAAAAAAAAAACAACAAAAAAGACGAACACAACAGTTGAAAATGGGCACGCTTTTGAATAAAGACTATAAGCGAATGTTTAGGGTCAGGCTGTGCGGCTTTTTGGGCGGTTAGAAATAATTGTATAGCGATCCATTGCCGCCACCAAACGGTGTCTGAAACTGGTGTCTGAAACTGGTGTCGGATGGCGGGAGTGAACTCTGACCCTTTGTACTGCCGCTGAAGGTGACGTATGACAACATTTGAAAAGGACGTCGCTATTTAACTTTTCCAGTGCCACTTTAACATTGTAACATCGGTATTAGCATGGTCCTCAGTTTCAGACACAGCAGCAGCTTCATCATCATGTCCAGATGAGCACTGAGGATGCAGTAAGATGAGTTCATGAACGTAAGTTATTCAATTTACAATCACCTGCAGCTGATTCAAACAAAAAAAAATGTTAACACATCAAGTTTTATTCTATTGTATGTCATGCTTTAAACAGGTTAAGATAATCTTTTTATCTATCCAGCTTGTATGGGCTCTGTCCTCCTTGTGGCACAGAGAGAGATAGACGATGCAAGTGAAGAAATGGGAGAGGAAGGTTGCTGTAAAAGGTAATGAGGAGGTTGAGATGAGGAAAGCAGAGGAACAGGAAGACAGTGAGAGGCTGAGAAATGCAGAATAGTGTTTGCCAGATGAACCAGGAAAATGGCTATGATCATATGTACTACCCTAGTCTTATACCATCAGAAAAGAATGCCTGAGAACTATCGATCAAGTCCACACAGGGGTCCACCAAGATGGTTTGTACATATGGCCCAGTGCTACGCCTGTGGATGTGGGTGTTAAACTGTATTATTACCAATTTGTTTGAAGATAGTTTTATGTATTGTTGCTTTATGTGGACCCCAGGCAGACTGGTGTGGTGGAAAAAAACAAATAACTTATGACAATCATCCAGATGAGAGACCATTCAGGTTTATTAAAACTCATGCACGAGGAGTCTCTAGAGAAGAGAGGTGTTACATCTGGCCTTGCAGGACCAATGGGATCATTGATGAGGCAGTTTGGCCTCCTGATCAGCTCTGCGAGGCTCTCTGGCATACAATGGACAAACCTGATGTGTTTATGGCCCAAGCGCTATTCTAAACTAGTTTAGTCTAAACACATGTTCAGAAGAATGAAATAATAAATTAAACAAAAGAATAAAAAATTAATTTCCTTCACACTAGCTACTGCCCTTTAAGAAGCAGTCTTTTAAACTGCTTTTTAATCCTAAACATTTAATACCAACATTTCATGCTGCTACACTGAGCCCATAATGGTTCCATGTTTCAATATTTGATTAGTAAAAAACTTATATCAAACAATCAAAAATTAAGTTTTACTTCTGTTGTAGGTTGAATATATTTTTCAGACAGAAAAAGGGAGGAAATTTTATGGAGCAAAATACAAGAAAATTCTGTCAAAAAGGGCTTTAATATGATATTCTACAAGTCATGTGGCAAACTGGAACATTGTTTTTGGTTCACTGTGTTCTTTCCTCCTTTTCAAAGTATTAAATCATTCAAAGGGATGAATTTAGGAAATGTTCCAAGGCCAAAAACTGGTATGTTGCCTTATGTGAAATTTGGCACACACGTCAAGAACGGCGAAAATTTCGATATTCTAAGGTCTGCATACACTTCAATGCAAAAGTGGCTCAACAGCGCCACCTAGAAAAAAAATAAAATCCCCAAATGAATGGGGTCCCGAATGTCTACCTCGACGTAGGAAGACGAAACTCAGCACACACGTGTAACACCCCGAGTTGAGCAAAAAAAGTCAGTTGAAGACATGTTGCCATGGCAACAGGGTGCCCGCCATCTTAGTGTGTCTGGAGTGTATGCCCATTTTTTCCACATTTTTTTCACTTTATACGCATCGTATTTGAACGAACTAGTCTGAGGAGATTTGTGCGATTGACTCCAAACTTGGTGGGAAGCTTCCTGACAAGTTGGGGACCAAACGCTATTCTAATCTTTCTAATAGGAAAAAGCGTGTTACCGTGGCAACCGACGGAAAAAAGTCTTCTCGCCATGAAACACGGTTTGCTCATATCTCCTTAGAAATACATGGGATCTGCACCAAAGTTGACAGAATTCATACTTGTTGGGTCCTTAACATATTAAAACATCTGTTGCCATGGCAACATAGCATGTTAGCTAGCATATTAGCATGCTAGCAAAAAATGCTAACTAGGTATATCAACATGTCAGATTCTCAGCTAGACATTTCACCACGTTACATAGCATCTTAGCATGTTAGCTAACATGCTAGCAAAAGGTGTATGAGACGGGTGGCGGGGGCCATGAGGCTTGGGCCATGAGGCTTGGACCCGATGGATGCCACTTGCGGCTTTAGTTAGGGTCCGAGCCATACGAAGTATGGAAGGACCCTATTGTTGTTGAAATGTTTATTATTATTCTTCTAAGCATTTTGAGGTCAAATATGACTGTTGCCATGGCAACATAGCATGTTAGCTAGCAAATTAGCATGCTAGCAAAAAATGCTAACCAGGTAAATCAACATTTCCGATTCTCAGCTAGCCATTTTACCATATGGCCTAGCATGTTAACACGTTAGGTAGCATGGTAGCATATTAGCATGCTAGCAAAAAATGCTAACTATGTACATAAAAATTTCAGTTTCTCAGCTAGCCATTTTACCATATAGCCTAGCATGTTAGCACGTTAGCTAACATGGTAGCATATTAGCATGCTAGCAAAAAATTCTAACTATGTATATAAAAAATTCAGTTTCTCAGCTAGCCATTTTACCATATGGCCTATTACATTAGCATGTTAGCTAGCATGCTAGCATATTAGCATGCTAGCAAAAAATGCTAACTATGTACATAAAAATTTCAGTTTCTCAGCTAGCCATTTTACCATATAGCCTAGCATGTTAGCACGTTAGCTAACATGGTAGCATATTAGCATGCTAGCAAAAAATGCTAACTATGTATATAAAAATTTCAGTTTCTCAGCTAGCCATTTTACCATATGGCCTAGCATGTTAGCACATTAGCTAACATGCTAACAAATTAGCATGCTAGTGAAGTTTTAAAATATTCTTTGTTGGCTTTAAAGATTTATTCACCACCTGTAAATCAGAAGGAAGAGTGTTCAAAAATCCACATTTTTAAAAGAAGGCAAAAACACCTGAGTTTGAGTAGAATTGACAATTCTTTGTTAAGCCAGTAATAAGAAAACAATACATATCTTCTCGAGAAGGAGGACTGTTAGCTTAGCTTCTGGTCAACTAATACACGAAGTGTCGGGACCCTTCGGTTCAGCCAAAAGACCCGCCTAACTAAATTATCCTCCTCATTTATAGTGATACAAAGCATTGTGGCTATGTGCGTGCATGTGGTGAGCATTCATGTGAATGTGTATTTTGCAAGGTGGTCCTTCCTTCTTCCGGGAATTTGATTCCTCCAGGTCCTCCGTCTGAGGTGCGTCAGAGCTGAAAGGAAAAAGATACTATGCTCTGCCCTGTTATCTGTCTGCTTCTTTGCGCTGACTCCCCTTTTCTACCTTTTCTCACAGTTTCTCACAGTTTCTCACAAAGGTTACCTTCTTACTAATTTCTCTGAGTTACTGTGCATTCCGTTCTGCTAGGAGTGAATAGATAAGCAAAGAGATGCAACAGTATTTACGATTACTCCCTATTGGCCATCCAGAACATTGTCAAGGCCGCTCTTTTCTCATGTTTGAACTCAGTAACCCTATATGAGTTTGTGTCCTGTTTGTGAATGCATTATCTGTGAGCTGTGAAGGAATAGTAATAATTAAGCTGTTTTCACCTCAGCACCACTATATAATGTAGTTCTATTAATTAAAAGCAGAGCCTAATGCATGTTACTAAAATCTAAGGATAAAATGTAAATGAATAAATGAATAAGAATGCTTAAATGAGTAAATGAATAATAAATGAGTAAATGAATCAAAATGCTTATAAAATATTTGCAACACTAGCAAAATGCAAATTAAGTAAATCAATATTTCAGTTTCTCAGCTAGCCATTTACCATAAGGCCTAGCACATTAGCATGTTAGCTAGCATGCTAGCATATTAGCATGACAATAAAAATGCTAACTTGGTATATCAACATTTCAGATTCTCAGCTAGCCATTTTACCATATTACCTAGCATGTTAGCTAATGTGCTAACATGCTAATAAGTTAGCATGCTAGCAAGAAATGCTAACTAGGTAAATAAACATTTCAGGTTCTCAGCTAGCCCTTTACTATATTACCTAGCATGTTAGCATGTTAGCTAACACAGGTGGCGGGGGCCACGAGGCTCGGACCCGATGGATGCCGCTTGCGGCTTTAATTTTTATTAATATTATTTATTATTAAATACAAAAGTTAACACGAATAGATAAAACAATAAGCTAGATAAATGAAATAGAGTTTGTAAACACCAATGTAAACTGTACAAATCATTCATCACACAAATACAAATGAATAAAATAAAATAAATAAAAAATAGTAATAATAATTAACATAGTCTTAATTCAGTGCTCAGACTGTAGCAGATTTTTCAACCTGGGTCTTTCATCCTGTTTACACCTGGCACACACACACACACCTGACATGTCCTGAAAAGATATGGCTGCAGAGGGAGGTGGCTCTTCATTTTGGCCATTGGGAGCTGCTCCAAAATAGTTCCCCTGAGTTTACAATTACGATACAATGTGTAAGTTAGATCACACTTAAAATGCATCAGTTACCCAATTAAAATAAACCATAATAATGCACAAATTATCATAATTTGTTAACATCCTATTAATTATGCATAACACAGTACAAATTATTAAAAAAACGACATCACATAAAGCTTACAAAATGTCATGTCAGTGTATATTGACATGAATGTTATATAAGTTATTTAAGTTAGCATAGACCCACGTATAGCATTAAAAATTCCACAGTCAGGACGTACTGTTTACCAACCTCTCTGCACTTGTGTTGCAAACCCAAACTAGCCTATTGGTGGAATTAACTGCATGACTTTATGCCTCAAATTTAAAAGTTGCTTAAGTAAAGCTAAAAACGAAATACAGTCGTCTTCTGTGGCTAAGTAGCAACATATTAGGAAGAGGATAAATAGTGTATAGAGGTATATTACCTCCTTCAATGCATCAAGGAATTATCACCCTCATGGAGTCTATTTCTGACCGTTTGAGCAGACACATGCACATCTGTGGCCTGCTGGAGGTCATGTTGCAATCCGCACTTCGAAGTGTGCAGACCATGGATGTATTATAAGAACATTCTTATGTTCTTATAATACATCCATGGTGCAGACCCTGAATTGGGACACAGGGTCTGCACACTTCGAAGTGCGGATTCGTCGGCCACATACGTCATCGCGGTGCGCGAAGTACTGTCCCAATTCACAGAATTTGAAGGACCGTCCGAATCCACCCTTCGAATCCGCACTTCGTTTGGCTTCAAACGAAGGCTGCTGGTGATGCATCCTTCACGGCCTCTTTTCTCCCACAATTCATTGCGCACAGGACGGTGGCGAATCAGTAACCTCTGAAGAGTCGTATTAAGTTTAAATAAAGTTTTATTTAAAAAAAAGTACGTTTTTTTAACTACACTTCAGTATATACGTTACAAAATCAAGTACATTTAAAGCATGTTTGTTAAATGGTGACATTAAAATTCGGTAATATTTGATATTCAATTACTTTTAAGGGGTTAATGAAGTGTGTACCGGCTGGAAAACAACAAAGCCTCAAACCGTGTTTTTCTTTCTTTTTTTTTCTTTTTTTTTACTGTCGGTGTTGCCGCTCCGTGTTCAGCGTCTACTGACGTTTCCTACGAGTAATTTCAGAGGTTTAAGTGATTCAACGTCCTTTGTTGTTGCTATGGGAAATTCTTCTAGACTAGGTAGGCTGTCCCATTTCACGAACGTTAAGCAGACTTCGAAGTGTGTAGACTACGGAGGACACTCTGTAGCCTATGTAGTCTGCGCACTTCGAAGTGTGCAGACCCTGAATTGGGACACAGCTACCCTTAGTACGACTCTTTTGAGGTTGATGATTCGACACCGTCCTGTGCGCAATGAATTGTGGGAGAAAAGAGGCCGTGAAGGATGCATCACCAGCAGCCTTCGTTTGAGGCCAAACGAAGTGCGGATTCGAAGGGTGGATTCGGAGGGTCCTTCAAATTCTGTGAATTGGGACAGTACTTCGAGCACCGCCATGACGTATGTGGCCAACGAATCCTCACTTCGAAGTGTGCAGACCCTGAATTGGGGCACACCCGTGGAACTATTGTCAGTGTTGCATCCTAAGTGGACAGTTTGATTTCATACAAGTCTGATTGACTTGGAGTTCCATTGTGTTGTTTAAGTGTTCCCTTTATTTTTTATTTATTTATTTATTTATTGAGCAGTGTAATATTGGGAATATACCCATATTTATATATATTGTTTTAACCTAAATTATACAGCATAACCCTGAACAGAGTCGACAAGGTTGGTTTTCTAAAATTTACAAGCTCCATTACCCTCCTCCTTTATCCGGGCTTGGGACCGGCAAAGTGACACAAATGAGACACTTTGGCAGAGTTACTTAGGTTTTTTTTGTTTTGTTTTTTTTTTTGTTTGTTTTTTTAATATATGTATTTTTTTTTTTAAATAGTTTTTTTTATTTAGTTTTCTTTTTTTTTATTATTGATTTTGTTGTAGTATAGGATTTGATTTTGTTTAGTTTTAGGGCTTTAACACTCTGTTTCCTTCTGTTTCTGAACTCAAAATTGCCTTTTCTTTTTAAAGTTGCTGGAGAAAGCTGTTTTATCCAACTTCAGTCATTTTTAAATGGTCTTAACAATGTCTGCTAGACGGGTTTTTAAAAAAACCATGGCATCTCGTATCACTGCAGACAATATACTGATATACATCCCTCTGAAGCGAATCAGCCAGACTCCTAAAAACTCCTTGTTAAACTGTTTAGAAGATGTTAAGTCCTGGATGGTTAAAATGTCTTTTTAAATGAGGAAAAGACTTAAGTCCTGTTGCTTGGGACTCCAGGCTACCACGCTGTTGATCTTGACATTGGGCCTTTATACCAGTATACACTGCACTGGCTAACTGTTTCTTTAGAGTTGAGTTTAAGATTGTGTTGTTTGTTTTTAGGTCTTTAAATCTTGTTTGAAGACATATTTTTACTCAAGTTCTTCAGCATTGGCCCCCATTTTTAGGATTAAATGTAATTTATTTAGTCCTAGGAGGCCAACAAGAGCTTGACAGTTTTCTCCTGAGGGGAATATTTGGTGGGATGATGTTACGTCTCGGTGGTGTGATGCTGGGTGGAATGACTGTCGTCGTTTTATTGACAGTTTTCCCTGGTTAGTGTAAGCTTTTGGGAGAGTGGTGAATTGTTTCACTGGTGTGATGGTTGCTTGGCTGTGGTTGCCCTGCTGTTCAAAGCGTTTTTATGCCTTGAAGCAATGTTTGGGAGAGGGTTGTATGGATTCAGTTCTTTGGTGGTTTTTGGAACCGTTGTTGTCCTGCCGTTCAAAGTGTGTGTATTCCTTGGATCAATGTTTGGGAGAGGACTGCAAGGTCTCTGTTCTTTGGCGGTTTTTGGGACAGTTGTCCTGTCATTTGCACCTGCAACTATATCCCTTACTGTAACTTGGTGTCCGGCTTGTCTTTTAACACCTGGCAACATGGCGGTGTTTTTGTTTGGCAGTGGGACATGCATGTCCCTAGCTGCCTGCAATTTTTTCACGGCACGCGTCTCATGAGTATCATACCGGCCTAATGGTTCTCCTTTTGGATTTGAACTAAGATGCGTATTTGGTTTGATATTCAGATTAAGAAGACGTTCAACATTAAGCCCCTTCGCTACAGCCTTGCCAAGTTTAGCTGTTATATAATCCTTAAGTTCTCGTTCCATTTCCTCGCGCTCTTTTTCAGCTATCTGAATCACTTTTTCTTTTTCTATTCTATCCTGCTTTTCTCTAAATGCACATCTTTCTTTATGAAGGGCCATATTTTCTAGACAATCTGAATCACGAGTTTCCTTTTCAACTCGACGCTTCTTCTCTTGTTCAAGATTATATAATCTATCAGATTCGAATGCGCTTAGACCTTCTACGTATTTCTGCTGACACTCTGCATCTTTTAAAATCTTATTTTGCCTTATCTGCTCTAAAAGGTCTCTCTCATGTAATTTAGCACTTACCTTTTTATTCTGCCTGGCCTGCTCTTCTTGCATTGCCGCCATGACTCGTTGCTCTGTTTCCTCTCTGAATAATTTCTTTTCGAAAAGAGCTTCCTTAGCAGCCTTTATTTTATTTGGTTCAGCCAGTTTTTCTGACACAATTTGTGTATTTATCTCACGGCGTTTATTGGTCAAAGCTCGGTCCTCATCTAATTTCCGCTGTTTAGCTTTCATCTCATAGTTATAACGGAAAAATTCATCCCCTTCTTCAAGGCGGGCTTTATAGCTCATTTTTTTGGAGATTCTCTGTCGTGGCTGATTTTGCCGGAGAAAATCCCTGGTTCTCCTTTTCTCTGCCTCTTGTATCTCTGAATCTGGAATCTTCTTCAAATCCTGGTCTCTTTGCCAATTTTGTTCCTCCAGTTTCAATTGTCCCTCTTTTTCTGCCACCATTTTCCTTTCCTCAATAATCTTTCTGTTAGCTTCACAATTAATACTGTCCTTTCTCTGTTTTTCACGAGATAAAGCCTCATTATATTTTAAGGCTTCAGAATTATGTCTTGCTACACTCTCCTGGTATTTCCTGTCTTGGGCTTGTTCATGTTGTCTTTTCATGTTATTAATTGCTTTCAGATTTTCGTTTTCTAAATAGCACAGTTCTGTTCTGTATGTCGTATTGAATTTTTGAACATACGGATCTTGTTGAAGACGCCTACTTTGGATAAGTTTATATTTGTCTTGCCGTTCCTGGTTTTCGAACTCTATTTGCTCGACTACAAGCTTGTTCAGACGCTCTTCATTTTGGAGTTTTTCAGCATTCCTCTGTTGACGAAAAGATTTTAGAGTTTCTTCCATGCCAAGATATATTCATTCTGAACTTTTTTATTTTGTCTGCTAAATATCTTTTACATATGAAAAGATAAGAAATGAAATTTAACCAATGAAAGTCAGACATTTTTTTCAACCGTGCTTTAATAGAAATATTAAAAAAAATAAACTCATGAAACAGGCCTGGACAAAAATGATGGTACCCCTAGAAAAGACTGAAAATAATGAGAACAAAGGGACGTGTTAATCCAAGGTGTGTCCACTAATTGGCATCACAGGTGTCTACAATCTTGTAACCAGGCAGTGGGCCTATATATAAGCTACAGGGAGTCACTGTGCTGTTTGGTGACATGGTGTGTACCACACTCAACATGGACCAGAGGAAGCAAAGGAAAGAGTTGTCTCAGGAGGTTAGAAAGAAAATTATAGACAAGCATGTTAAAGGCTATAAGACCATCTCCAAGCAGCTTGATGGTGCTGTGACTACAGTTGCACATATTATTCAGAAATTTTAGATCAATGTGACTGCTGCCAACCTCCCTGGACGTGGCCGCAGGAGGAAAATTGATGACAAATCAAAGAGACGGATAATACGAACGGTAACAAAAGAGCCCAGAAAAACTTCTAAAGAGATTAAAGGTGAACTTCAAGCTCAAGGAACATCAGTGTCAGATCGCACCATCCGTCCTTGTTTGAGCCAAAGTGGACTCAATGGGAGACGACCAAGGAGGACACCATTGTTAAAAACAAATCATAAAAATGTCAAACTACATGTTGACGAGCCACAAAGCTTCTGGGAGAATGTCCTATGGACAGATGAGACACAAATTTTTGTGGCTGGATAATTTTTATACGCACAGAGATCAAATAGAGCAGGGAATTAAAACTACTGCAGGTTTTAGATGCTTTCCCTCTCCAGCACATCCAACTCAAATAATATAAATCGAGGAGCTTGCTCAGTTCTGGATAATAACCCGTTAGTCTGAGTCAGGTGTGTTGAAGATGGGAAACATCTAAAACCTACAGGACTGTAGCCATCAAGGACTGGAATTGAAGAGCCCTGCAATAAGACAATAACAGCTGTAGCTGCTTATACTTTTTCTCCAGAAAACTCCAGAAAAAATGGTTCTGTCTCAGGTCTTCTGACATGAAACCATTAAACCACAAACGTTTCAAATATAAATCCATGTGTAGGAAGATCTGTGGATAACTGTACTGTACTTTTAGTTTATTTAAGCAAAACACTACTGTATTATTGTAGTACAGCATGAACAGCTTGTTTTTACAAAATGCATCAAGATTTGACCGTTTTAAGTTTTTCAGACTTTATTACTACAATCAAAATAGCAGGACAGGATAACACTGGTCATGTTATACTGTGAACAAATGCCAGTTTAAGTGCAGGGCTTGCCCTTGACGGATCGATCATTCATTCATTCATTCATTCATTCATTCATTCATTCAAAAACAACAAAAAAAAAACCAAAAACAAACAACAACAAAAAAAGCACTGCCTCTAGCACTACATGACAGCACCTGGGTCCAACTGGACACACAGCAGTGTGACTACCACTTAATGATGACTCCCATCTTGTTTGAATTCTTGCTTGTGTTGTTCTTACTCTCAAATGTAAGTTGCTTTGGATAAAAGCATCTGCTGACTGACTGTAGAATAGAATAGAATACTGAGGGGTGTCTTGATCACTGATGTAACACCAGGCCCATCTGTACATCTGTACGGGAAACTGTCTAGATAAAACAGAATCAAGAAGCCTTGAGAAAGGCATTAAACTGTATTTTTCAAAAAAGATAATTCTGCCCTATTTTCTAATATTATTTAATAACTAAACCAAGGAA
Organism: Melanotaenia boesemani; assembly: GCF_017639745.1. NCBI lineage: Eukaryota > Metazoa > Chordata > Actinopteri > Atheriniformes > Melanotaeniidae > Melanotaenia > Melanotaenia boesemani. The sequence goes on along the minus strand of NC_055689.1, from coordinate 4,524,081 downwards.
CTTTAATATTACAAATGATAACCTTCAGATAAAGGTTTCCAGATGTGCCAATGACTCATTGACAGCTGGGTGTACAAGAGGCGTTAACTACTTTGCCAGATTCAGAGATGATTAAAATGTGCTCTACAAGCATGGAACATTAACCAGTTCCTTAAAGAGCAATGGGTTATTAATGCTAAGTTTGTATAAAATCCATCAATATTATTTCACATTAACTATAGAAATCAAACTTGACAAACAAACATTCACTTTAGAATTCTTTAAATACACTGGGACCACTACAGAAAAGAATAAAATAAAATTTGGGAACCAGAAGCAGTTGTTCACTGTATTTTCCTGCAAAGCAAAATATGAAACAGTACCATCATAACAGAGGATGAAAGGAATATTACCAGGAACTACATGGACCAGTCATACTATGCCCTATGGAGGATGATGGGGACAAAGTTGCCGTTCTGCTTCGACTACAAAGTGAAAATCAAATCAAATCATCAAATCTGATTTGATTTGATTTGACAAGTGTCTACTTGTTCTGTATTAGTGCGGCCAGTAAGATTTTTTATGTCAACTGCTGCACAAAAAATGTGAATTGTAAACATTGTAATTTCTGAATTTATTGCTCAAGTATTTATCACTAACACAGTGAAAATGAGAGGAAATGTGAATATTTGCTTTGCAAGTCGATTTCAGTGTGCACCCCTAAATTTTCTGCTTGCGCTCCTAAAAATTTAAGTTAGGGGCTGCTGTGCTCCTAAAAAACGTTAGTCTGGAGCCCTGGGTTAGGGTTATCTCACTGTTTTCTTGATGGGGCAGAGAGACCTGTTGCACGTATGTCCTGATCATTGTCATCAGCAGAACTAGGTTACTCCCAGCTTGAGAAAGAGGGACTGGCCATTATATTTGGCCTCAAGAAATTCCTTCAGTACCTGTTTGGAAAGCACTCACCATAAGCCCCATTTCCACTGAGCGGTTCGGTTTGGGCCGGTGTGGTCCAGTATGTTATTTTGTGTGTTTCCATTATAAAAGGAGCCCATACAACTGAACCATACATCACCATTTATGAACCCCCTTTAGTTGTAGGTCAATAGGAAAATCACTGCCCACAACAAAAGCAAGCGCAAAAACAAACCGTTCAGTTCATGGTCTAGTGAGATGTTGGAAAGAAAATAGGAAATGGTTGCCTGCAAACAACAGTAAGGTCTGATCGTTTGCGGCATGTGTCATTCGTACAAAGAACCAAAAGCCAAGCAGAACAAAAATGAGCCGCTGATATCAGTCTCAGTTTCTCTTTGTAGTGTCACGTTTGTTGCCCTCACATTAGTGTGATGCCACGCTAGGCATTTGATCTAAACCCCGAACGCCCAGTGGCGGTCCAACTTGCAGTGGGTATTCCCACCTGAATTGGCTGGACCATTCTAAAACTTCGGAACCGTACTGACCTGGACAGAACCACTCAGTGGAAATGGGGCTATATTGATTAGTCTTAGGCAGGTTACTTTTTCAAAAATATTTAATTATAGTTATTAGTTAATTCTTACAAAAAGTAATGCTGTTAGTAACGAGTTACAACATTACAAAAGTAATTAATTACTCAGAAAAGTAACTATTCTGTTACTTTTTTAAAAAATATTCAAATATGTTTGCTTTAACAGAATTACAAATCCATCTGCTTATTTATTCATAATAAAAACCAAATATTAGATCTAATGATTGAAATGGAAAAATAAGGGTCACTGATCTCAGGCTGGAAGTCCCCTCAGCAAAATATAATTCATTCAAGTGTACTACGAATATACTGAAACTGAGACAGTATATTGAAAGTTTACATTTCATATACTATATTTTAAGAATAGTATAGTGGAGTATACTTAGCCTGTACTAAAAAAAATATAAAGAAAAGTCTGAGAATAAGTACATTAATACTACAACTTATACTTTCATGCTAAAGCTTGAACTAAAATATACTTTTACTTATTTCTGCCACAAAGTACTAATACTTAGTATATCTTGATCCAAGTACAAGTCATTGACTCATGCTTTAATTTAGCAGAAAAAAAATGTTTTTTATAAACCCTCAAACTACCAAGAAAGAGGTAGCCTCTGTGAATTACAATAAATCATCGGGTAAAAATCCTCCCTGGAACTGTCTTGGTGCAAAGCCAAAAAGTAAATCATGCCTTCTGGAAAAGGGAGGACAACTTATCACGGGTCGGGCGCAGCCAGCTGGAGTCTATGATGACACCGGCCTCTGCTCCCTACAAAACAAAGGACCTCTTCTACCCTCTACATGGTAGGAAACAGGACTGGACAACCCAGACTGGGAAGGTTAATAACAAACCTCCAAAGCGCCTGAATGTGGAACTACAGAACAGATTTGCTCCGCTATCAGATGACTCGGGATCTTCATTGGACAACTGCATCTGCCCCCACTCTGCCTCGAAAAACAGAGACATCGGCGGAGGCAAGAGGATGGATCTTTATTTGCCCCCAACCCCCTCACCAACACCAAAAACCAGGACAGTGGACCCTCACCCCACCAAACCCCAAACAGGTCATCGTTGTACTACATCTACAGGTTCATTATGACATAAAGAGAAACTTCACTCTTATAATTTACAACTGACGAATGCAAGGAAGTCCTATTTCTCTGACATTTTTAGCAAAAACTATCATAATGCTCGGGTCTTATTTGCTATTGTTGACAGGTTAACAAACCCTCCTGTGTCAGTAGCATCTGAACTTTATTCCACCAAGGCTGCAATGAGTTTGCCAAATTCTTCACAGACAAAATCCAGAATATCAGAGAAGCAGTTGGTTCATCAGCAGCAGGTTCAGGAGACATACTGTGTCCATAAAAACCAGTTTAACCACCATGACACAGTTTAATCCCAGCAAAGATCTGGGGGACATCTTATGTCAGCTGAGCTCCTTCTCTTGATGCTTGGACATCCTACCCACAGGTTTCTTCAAAAAGGCCTCAAAGACTCTGGAGCCAGATCTGGTCCAGATTGTGAACTGGTCTTTAATTTCGGGTGTCCTCCCCGAACTTCTAAAAACAGCTGTAATCAAACCTCTGCTAAAAAGGGACAATCTAGACACAAATGAGCAACTACAGGCCGATCTCAAATCCTCCTTTTCTAAGATAATCGAAAGAGCCGTTTCTCATCAGCTAAACAAAACACAAAACAACTGCTACGATGTCTTCCAGTCAGGTTTTAGACAGCACCACAGCACTGAGATGCTCTGACCAAAGTCATTAATGACATATGTTTAAATACAGAAGATGGAAAAATGTCAGTCTCAGTCTTACAGGACCTCAGTGCTGCATTTGATATAGTTGACCACAATATATTGCTTAAACGACTGGAGAACTGGGTGGGCCTCTCTGGTACTGCACCACACTGGTTTAAATCTTATTTAGAGAATAGAAAGTACCTTGTGTCAATAGGTAACGTTACATCAAACAGACAAGAATTACATGTGGAGTTCCCCAAGGTTCCATCCTGGGGCCTCTTCTGTTTAACATCTACACGCTCCCACTGGCACAGGTTATAAATAACAATAAAACTAGTTACTGTAGCTATGCAGTTGACACACAGATATATATTACAGTGTCACCAGGAGACAAAGGCCCCATAAAGGCTCTTGGTAAATGCATCGAAGAGATTAATGACTGGATGTGCCTAAACTTTCTCTAGTAAAACAAAAACAAAACTCAGGTGATTGTATTTAGAGCCAAAGAGAAACGATTAAAGGTCACCACAGAGCTTCAGTCTATACACCTAAAAACCACCAACCAGGCCAGAAATCTGGGTGTACCGATGGACTCAGACCTTAACTTTTAGGAACACATTAAGGAAATCACAAAATCAGCCTACTATCACCTTAAGAATATATCAAGGGTAAAAGATCTGATGTCTCAGCAGGACCTGGAAAAACTAGTCCAGCTTTCATCTTTAGTCGGCTTGATTTATGTAACAGTTTTTACAGGTTCTACCTAAAACATCAGACACCTGCAGCTGATTCAGAACTCTGCTGCTCAAGTCCTCACTAAGAACAAGAAAGTGGACCACATCAGTCCAGCTCTGAGGTCTTTACACTGGCTGCCTGTTCGTCAGAGGATAGACTTGAAAGTTCTGCTGCTGGTCTATAAAGCTCTGAATGGTTTAGGACCAAAATACATCAGAGACCTCTTGATCCATGTATGAACCTACCAGAACCCTCAGGTCATCTGGTTCCAGTTTCTTATCAGTTCCCAGACTCAGAACCAGACATGGAGAAGCTGCATTCAGCTTCTATGCCCCACATGTCTGGAACAAACTCCCAGAAAACTCCGATCAGCTGAAACACTCAATTTATTTAAATCCAAGTTAAAGACCCACCTGTTCTTTGCTGCATTTTAATAGTTTTTATTTAGAAGTCCAGATCTGCAGCTGGTTCTTTTACACTGAAATCTTAACTTTATTTCTTTATCTGAGTTTTTTCTTTCTGTTTTTATGTAATAAATTTTATCTTTTTTAATCTTTGTTTTTCTAATACACTTGTATTTTTTTCCTGCACCTTGCTGTAATGTTTAAAGGACATAAAGGACAGCGGTTGTGATCATTCAGGAGGGAGAAGCTGTTTGGCTCAGACTGTTTCCCCCTCAGCTTGTCGGTTTAGTGGTGGCTTGGTGACTGTGTGTGCATTCTGTGGCCTAGTGGTGGCAAATATTGTATAGTTTAGTGAGTGGTTTCAGCAGAGTTAAACCTGACTGTTTATTAGAATAAGGTTAGCATGTGTTGGGATAGGATAGTGTAAATTGCTTTGGGTTTAGAAAACCTGTTTTAAGTTTATTGAAACTGCTGCTTTTGTATGGATATTGTGAGTAAGACGCCGATTCAATTCCCTGCAGTTTCTTTTGTTTTGTCTGGTGGGACTTTCCTTTGTTATAATTGCCTGGGTTTTATTTCTTTCAGCAGTTTCGCTAACCCCAACACTGGTTTGTGTTTGCCACCTGTTCCATTGTTATTTTTGTTCACAACAATAAAACCTCTTTTACCACACCCGTTTGTTGCGCCCTTCTTACCCCTAGACAAGGACGTGACAAAGTGGGGGCTCGTCCGGGAGTTTTTATTATTCCTGTGATATTTTGTGATTGTGTAGACTTGCATAAGGTTTGTTGTTCTGGACGGAAATCAAGATGGTCACGTCCTTTGAATTAGACCGCTTTCTTTCGGGTCCTTCCAGTGAGGATCGTGACTGCTGCCGCAAGTACTTTAAGTCAATAGGTAACTTTACATCTGAGCAGACAAGAATTACATGTGGAGTTCCCCAAGGTTCCATACTGGGGCCTCTTCTGTTTAACATCTACATGCTCCCACTGGCACAACCTACGAAAAACAAAAGAAAAACAAAATTAGTTACCGTAGCAATGCAGATGACACACAGATATATATTACAATGTCACCAGGAGACCGAGGTATAGCGTTTTTTCAGTTCCAAAAGTTTTCAAAGCACTTGAAAACCGACCGTGCTCATGAAAACAAAGCACACGCAAGGCGATCATCACGTGCGAGTACGTGATATGAGCGAGTAAATTAGTACCTGCGAGTTAAAACACACGTCGCGGAGACGGACTTCCGGCAAGATGGCGTCGTGAGTGGTCCGCGAGTCCTTCGCTCCGTGATTGTTTTACACGTTTCATCCGTACTGCTTCTTTTTCACTAATAAGCCCATCACTACAGTAAACCTTTCGCTTTGTGCCAAAATACGGACAGGGATTCTCGGACAAACATCGACCATGACGAAGCACAAACTCCGTAAAACCGAGCCGAACCTGTGCCCGGAGGCTACTGCTAGCACTGCTAGCATAGATGGCCACGGTGGCATGGAAGACGGCGCGAGTGGCGTGAGCAATGAAGCTACATCACAACCTTCCGATATCGCAAAGCTACTGAATGAGATCCGCTCCGAAGTTCGTACATCGCGGGCCGAGATATTATCTGAGCTTAAAACACTCAAGTCAACATTACATGCACATGAGGTAAAGCTACAAGAAGTCAGCGGCTCACTTACTGACGTGGACTCCAGAGTGGCTACTCTGGAGAAGCTATGCTCCGAGCTGGCGCAGGACAACATAAAGCTGAAATCGAAGGTGAAAGACCTTGAGAACCGCTCCAGACGGAATAACATCAGAGTTATTGGAATCCCCGAGCGTGCGGAGGGGCCTCGGCCTACTACGTTTCTGGAATCCTTTTTGCTTGAGGTTTTCGGGGATGGAAGCTTCGCCAAAGCCCCCGTCGTGGACAGGGCTCATCGCTCACTAGCTCCGCCACCGAAGCAGAATCAACCACCGCGTCCGATGATTGTACAGCTGCATCACTTCCAGACGAAGGAGCTTATTCTGTGTCTATCCAGGGAAAAGGGCCAGTTAACCTTCAGGGGAACAAGGGTCCACTTTTACCCGGACTTCAGTGCGGAGTTGGCCAAAAGGAGGGCTGCATTCATTCCAGTTAAAAGTAAGCTGCGAGAGGCTGGTATAGAGTTTGCTCTGCTACATCCTGCCCGCCTGCGAGTCGTTCACAGCGGAACAAGATACATTTTCGATTCGCCCCAGGAAGTCACCACTTTCCTTCAGCAGAAGATACCGCATCATGTGGGCGACTGAGGATGCTTCACCGGAGCTGCGTCATCGCTTTCACATTCTGGTACGGTGAATCCCCTGGTTACTAAGTTGTGGGTAGCACTAACAGGTTAATGCGTTCGAGCTAATGAGACTATTGTTTGCTTTCGGCTCGGGGCGGCCACTCCGTGGTTTTCCCTCGCTCGCCTCTACCATTTGAATTTTTTCTGTTGGACTATAATTTTTTTTTTTTTTTTTTTTTTTTTTTTTTTTTTACAGTAGGATATAGAGGTCGTTGCTGTTTACACCGAATCTGGTGATATTTTCAATATCAGGCTTGCCCTGATGGGTATGGCGACGCGGACTGGGACAATTTCAGCAGGGCTATCTGTTCAGTGCCACGATTACGATTGTTAATATTGATACCTTTACCAGTATAATTATTGCTATCATTGTTATTATCACATGCACTGTCACGGTTCACTATTATCACCATTACTAGTTTGTGATTATTATTATTGTTATCCTATTTATTTATCCTTTTTTGTATGCATGTATGTGTATATGCCCTTATTGGTGAATATGTATATATATTTTAATTAGTTAATTGACTAAGTTTTGTTTATTTAATCATTTATTTATTTGTTTATTTATTTATTTATTTATTTTTTTTTTTTTGTATGCATGTATGTGTATATGCCCTTGTTGGTGAATATGTATATATATTTTAATTAGTTAATTGACTAAGTTTTGTTTATTTAATCATTCATTTATTTATTTATTTATTTATTTATTTATTTATTTTTTTTTTTTTTTTCACTCTTATTTACTTATCTATGTATCTATTTCACCTCACATCAGTTTACCTACTCAAGTCATCTGAATTAATTTCTGTTCTTGTTTTACCCTGTGATTTTTGTAGCACCGGATTAAGCAGATATGACTCATCCTCGCTTTAGTCTCTGCACCGTTCATTCCGTGCTCGGCTTTCTTTCTTGTTCTGGCTTTTTCTTTGTTTTTTCGCTCTATGATTAATGTAATTGGAGCCGAAGTTAGGTCACGTTTTACTGTGACAGTATAGTTATAGGTAGACCAAGTGACGAAGGTTCTAGGGTAAGGTTAGACGTCTCAATGGGGAGATGTTGTGGGTGGGCTTGGGCGGGGGTAAGTTCACGACGTACTGTGTACTTTAACTTATTTAACTCATTTCTATTACTCTTTAATGTGTTTGAGTTATTTCCCTTCTATCTTTATTCCTTCTTTGCCCCCCCCCCCCCTTTTTTTTTTTTTTTTTTTTTTTTTTGTCCCCAAGGTTCGGCGCAGCTGGGTTGGTCAGACATTCCATTCACAATTTAACACCAAAAGTCGAGGTTGTGCCATTCTGATACACAAAAATATCCCGTTTGTTGTCAAGAAGGTTGATTCAGATAGCAGAGGCCGCTTTGTCATTGTGTCAGGTGATCTTTACACCAAACCGACAACCTTGGTAAACCTCTACGCACCTAACTGGGACGACAACCAGTTTTTCATGAATCTGTTTTCTACCATCCCAAACATAGATAACCATGCATTAATAATAGGCGGAGACTTCAATTGCATTTTTGATCAGGTCTTGGACAGGTCATCGTCTAAAACAATACCCTTATCCAAGTCAGTAGCGACTATTCGCTCACTATGTAACCAATATGGCCTCTCTGACCCCTGGAGATTTTTATTCCCCTCTGCCAAAGCATTTTCCTTTTTCTCCCCGGTGCACCATTCTTTTAGCCGCATTGACTATTTTTTACTAGATAACCATCTCCTATCCTTAGTTAAAGCCTGCTCCTACGAGAGCATTGTCATATCAGATCATGCTCCAGTTTCACTAGAATTGCTTATCCCTCACCAACCCCCTTCATTTTCTCCCTGGAGACTTAACCCGCTCTCACTTGCAGACGATGATTTCTGCAAATTTCTGTCCTCTGAGATTAAGACTTTCTTGGAGTTTAATGATTCCCCCGAAATCTCTAGATCGACTTTATGGGAGACCCTCAAAGCATATATTAGAGGCCAGATTATTTCTTATTTATCCAATAACAGAAAACGGGAGGCAAGTAAGCTTAATAAGTTAACGCAAGCTATTCTTAATCTTGACAAACAGTATTCCCAGTCCCCCGACCCAGATTTGTATAAGGAAAGGTTGCGACTTCAGGCAGAATTTGACCTGATCTCCTCCTCAAAGGAGGAACGGTTACTATTGAAAGACCGCCACAAATTCTATGAACATGGTGAGAAGGCCGGCAGGCTCCTGGCCTCGCAAGCTCGTCAATTCGTAGCTTCCAGATTGATACCCCAAATTAAATCTCCCTCCGGTGCCACCCTGACGAACCCTATAGATATCAATAATTGCTTCTCAACTTTTTATAAAGCCCTGTATTCGTCGGACTGTCCTAACAGTACAACTTTACTTGATTCTTTTTTTGACGGTTTGAACCTGTCTACTGTCGATCAACAAGCTAACTCCAAGCTCAGTAACCTCATAACTTTGTCTGAAATTACCGGGGCTATTGCGGCCATACAAAGCGGGAAATCCCCCGGCCCAGATGGATTCTGTATCGAATTTTATAAAAAGTTCTCAGCATTATTATCCCCATTACTTCTTGCCATGTTCACGGAATCTTTTAACCAGGGCCTTCTCCCAACGTCATTAACTCAAGCCTCGATCTCTCTACTTGCCAAAAAAGATAAAGACCCAACTCTTTGCGAGTCCTACAGGCCTATCTCTCTCCTTAACGTAGACTTCAAGATTCTTGCCAAAGCTCTTGCCCATCGATTAGAAACTGTGCTTCCATCTATAATCTCACCCGACCAATCCGGCTTTATCCAGAAACGTAACTCCTATCATAATATACGACGCCTATTAGATGTTATATACACGTCGCCCCGGTCGGATGCTCAGGAGGCGATAGTTTCCCTGGACGCTGAGAAGGCGTTCGATCGGGTCGAATGGCCCTATCTTTTCGCAACAATGCAGCGATTCGGTTTTTCCCCTAGCTTTCTGTCCTGGGTGAGATTGCTCTACTCCTCTCCTACGGCCTCCATTTCCACCAACAACGTTCACTCTCCTTACTTTCAGTTGCATAGGGGCACGCGACAGGGCTGCCCGCTCTCACCCCTTCTATTTGTGATCGCTATAGAGCCACTGGCCATGGCTCTACGTCAATCTCCACAATTCACCGGCATTTCCCGTAATAACATCGAACATAAAGTCTCTTTGTATGCCGATGATTTGCTTCTCTATATCTCCAACCCTTCGGCATCCGTTCCGCCTATCCTGTCTATTTTAAAGGCCTTTGGTGAAATCTCCGGATACAAACTCAACTTCTCTAAGAGTGAATATTTTACTATAGGGTCACATGCTAATCCCCCAACTCCTGCAATTCCATTTAAAGAAGCACAAACTGAGTTTAGATATTTAGGCATAACGGTCACACGTTCCTTTAATGCGCTCTTCAAGCACAATTTTGGCCGCCTGATGGAGCGCTGTAGGGAGGAGCTGACTAAGTGGTCAGCCTTGCCCCTGTCTTTGGCGGGCAGGATTAACCTGGTTAAAATGAGCATCTTACCCCGTTTTCTCTATCTATTTCTTAATATTCCCATCTTTATCAAGAAATCCTTTTTCAATAACCTGGACAAGATAATCCTTTCTTTTATTTGGGGCAACAAGACCCATCGGATTAGGAAGGCCTTTCTACAAAGGCCGAAAAAATTAGGAGGAATGGCCCTTCCAAACTTCCTTTTTTATTACTGGGCGAGTAATATCCAGAAACTACTTTTCTGGACTGGCCTCCCCGCAGAGGCCAGTTCCCCAGTCTGGGTGCAGGATGAGGAATCCTGCAGCCCATACTCCCTCATCTCTATCGCCTCCTCATCCCTTCCGCTGCCTGCTAGGGCAGTCGGCTCCAACCCTGTCGTCTTTCATTCAATAAAAATTTGGTCTCAGTTTAGGAAGCACTTCGGTCTGCAGGAGGCATCACTCGTAGCCCCCGTCGTGTCTAACGTATCCTTCCTTCCCTCTAATACTGATGCAGCTTTTCGGTTGTGGCATAGGAATGGAATACGACGTCTGAGAGATTTATTCTCTAATAATACTTTCCTCTCTTTTGAACAACTCAGCCAAAGGTTTAATCTCCCTAAAACCCACTTCTTCCGATACCTACAAGTTCGACATTTTATACAGAATAAGATCTGTTCATTCCCAAATCCGCCCCCATTATCACCAGTCGACAGGCTTCTCGATTTGGACCCCACTGCTAAAGGCCTGATATCTGTTATTTATTCGATGATTAGTTCTATAAATCCCCAGATGCTGGACCACCTGAGAAGAGCTTGGGAGCAGGATCTAAACTTATGCATCTCAGAGACTGAATGGACTAAGATGATTGATCGGATTCACTCCTCGTCGCCTTGCGCTAGACACGGGCTGATTCAGTTTAAAGCCCTACACCGGCTTCATATTACGAATTCTAGTCTGGCCAGGATATTTCCAAATCTAGACCCGGCCTGTAATAGATGTAGCCTCTCCCCATGCACTCTTGCTCACATGTTCTGGACTTGCCCAGCTTTAGAAACATTTTGGAAAGAAATTTTTAAGTCATTTAGCGAGATTTTCGATTTCTCCATAGACCCAAACCCACTCACTGCCATATTCGGGGTTCAACCAGACGGTTCCACCTTTAACCACAGCATGCAGGATTTTATGGCATTCACGACTCTGCTTGCGAGAAGATTGATTCTTCTCAAGTGGAAACAATCATCCCCACCCTCACATAGCAGATGGATTAAGGACATATTATTGTATATCAAATTGGAGAAGATTAGGTTTACACTGGCGGGCTCCCTGAGGAAGTTTCACAGAATATGGACCCCCTTCCTGGCGTACTATGACAGATTAAGGATATTGAATTGCGATGAGAACTAATTTGGATCTGACTTAGCAGTTACCCACACAGGACTGAGTGCACAAATATTAAACCCCCCCCTTTTTATTTTTTATTTATTTTTTGTTGTTGTTGTACATTTGTACGAGGGTGGGTGGGCGCGGGTGTTGTTGTTGGGTTTTATAATGATCTTCAATTTCTGTTTTACGTGCATAAATCTGTAAGTCTGTATATATTTGTTTATCCAGTTACTTATCCCGTCTTCTCTCTCTACTTGTCTAATGGGGCTGACTCCTGTATTATGTCAGATTTATGCCCTATCCTGTATACCCCAAAATGTTAATAAAAAGATTTATAAAAAAAAAAAAAAAAAACACAACGCGAGAAGGGATTTCTGCATTGTGAGGGAATAACACAGTATTTGCAAGCAGAGAATCACCCCTCGTGTTAGCTCATCAATCCACTGTGTTCACATATGTGGACCAATGTCCTCGCAGCAGTGAGTGAACTGCTAATAGTTAATCGTACACAGTACCAAAAAGAATGTGGTGTAATGCAAAATTCCTACAAAAAAGTGTGGTTTGGTTTTTTTAGTTTTTCAGTAAGATGCTGAATTAATATTGTAATTTTAAAAGGCAGATCTTTTTTTTAGCAGATTTTACATGGAGAGGGGTTTTGTTTAAACTGGCGATTTAAATACAATAAATCCCCAGTGGGAAATAAAAAGTAATAGAAACAACTGTAGCTTAACTTGCTTTATTTACCAGATAAACAGGACCTGTGCAGTGAATTTCAAATGGCTTTAAGTTGGTTAAACTAGCTTTAGTTTTGCATAACTAATAAGTATTCACGTTATATCTAATTGCACGTTTTTTCCAATGCATTTTAAACATTCAATTGTTATACCTTTAAAAAATGTCATGTTTGATATGTGCATCATAGTACATATCTTCAGCTATGCTTTCTTTGGTCAATAGCCAAAATGTCACCTGCTTGAACGGCTTCTGCATAAAATACAAAGTGGATTCAGCACTACACCACTGATTCTTGATTATCTGGAGTTTTTATGTCGCCAGAAGCTGTACATCCTGGACACCCTATCCAGTTATGTACAAATACCCGTCGTCATCACAGAAGCTAATTTAGCCATTACAGTCATTTAAAAAAAAAATTTATTCAGGAGCAGCAGGCAAGAACACTGACATCTATCAGTTTGTCATTTTTCCTTCCCCAAGGTTTATTTTTATCATTTCATTATGCAAACTGAAACTGATTTAATTACTTTAGTGTCTTGCCCTGTTGTTATGTCAATAAAAAGTTTGTTTTTTGAAAGGTTTCACTTGTTTTCTTGTCCTGTCGGTGCCAGTCCCACCAGTAGGTCAAGTGAGTTTTTAGGTAAACCAAGTTGTTACTCAGTGAGACTTTTCCTTTTACATTCAAAGCAAAGCAACTTTATTTGTACAGCACAATTCAACAACATGCTGATTCAAAGGGCTTTACAAAGACAATAAAAACTCATAGTATTGGTTTCCAAACAATACTCTCTGCCCATAGATGCTTCACATGAATGGAGCGTGTTGGACATCAGACTTCTATGATGTCACAAATGTTATTTATTTTATTTTCATTTTACTCAACTGTACTACTTCTTATTTACTTATTTATTCATTTATTTATTCATTCAGTCATTTTTAGCTGGGGGGGGATTGGGCTTTGGCGAGTGTGTATAAGTGTGTGCGTGTGACTGTGTGAAAGATTTCATTGAGTGTTTTTATTCTTATGTTTTTAATCATGTAAACAACTTTGTGTTGCCTATGGCATGAAAAGTGCTTTATAAATAAAGTTTGATTGGATTTGTTTTCGTGAAGACAGTGTCAAAAATTTGTATATAAAAAGAATGGCTAACAAATGAACGGCTCATAGCTGTGAATCGGTTCCCATAGTTCATTTACAAGAGTCGTTCAAACGAATCGATCCGTTTATGAACGTCCCATCCCTAGTTGGAACTATTGGAGGCTCCATGACCCACATGACCGCTCTTACAACGAGGTCAACGGATGTCGCAACTCTGAGTTTATCCAGGGCTGTCGGAGACAAGGGAGAGAGACCGAAAACTGACCAATCAGAGGGTAAGACACATCAGCCACAGCCTCCGCCTCTGGAGTCTCAAAACTCCAGCAGCTGAGCGAGGGAGGACTGTTTAGCCGAGCGTGCAGTGACAGAACTGAGAGCGAGCGGGTCACTGCTGCGAGGACATTGGTCCACATATGTGAACACAGTGGATTGATGAGCTCGCACGAGGGTGATTCTCTGCTTGCAAATACTGTGTTATTCCCTCGCAATGCAGAAATCCCTCCTCGCGACGTGTGTTTTACTAATTTACTCGCTCATATCACCTACTCGCACGCGATGATCGCCTTGCGTGTGCTTTGTTTTCATGCGCGCCACTTTTGGAACTGAAAAAACGCCATACCGAGGCCCCATACAGGCTCTTGGTAAACGCACTGAGGAGATTAATGACTGGATGTGTCTAAACTTTCTTAAGTTGAACAAAAACAAAACTGAAGTGATTGTATTTGGAGCCAAAGAAAAACTATTAAAGATCACCACAGAGCTTCAGTCTATACACCTAAAAGCCACCAACCAGGCCAGAAATCTGGGTGTACTGATGGACTCAGACCTAAAAACTACCAACCAGACCAGAAATCTGGGTGTACTGATGGACTCAGACCTTAACCTTAGAAACACATTAAGGGAATTACAAAGTCAGCCTACTATCAGCTTAAGAACATATGAAGGGTAAAAGATCTGATGTGTCAGCAGGACCTGGAAAAACTAGTCCAGCTTCCATCTTTAGTCGGTTTGATTATTGTAACAGTGTTTTTACAGGTTCTACCTAAAACATCAGTCAGACACCTGCAGCTGATCCAGAACTCTGCTGCTCGAGTCCTCACTAAGACCAAGAAAGTGGACCACATCAGTCCAGCTCTGAGGTCTTTACACTGGCTGCCTGTTCATCAGAGGATAGACTTTAAAGTTCTGCTGCTGATCTAGAAAGCTCTGAATGGTTTAGGACCAAAATACATCCGACGCCTCTTGACCCAGTATGAAACTACCAGAACCCTCAGGTCATCTGGATCCAGTTTCTTATCAGTTCCCAGAGTCAGAACCAGACATGGAGAAGCTGCATTCAGCTTCTATGCTCCACATGTCTGGAACAAACTCCCAGAAAGCCTCAGATCAGCTGAAACACTTAGTTTATTTAAATCCAGGTTAAAGACGTGGATTTAAGCATTTTATTTCAGTTTTTATTTAATTAATTTTTGTTTAATCTGTTTGTTTTTTTATGCACTCATATTGCTTTCTGCACCCTGCTGAAATGTTTTATGTAAAGCACTTTGAATTGTCTTGTAGATGAAATGTGCTGTATAAATAAATCTGCCTTGTCCTGCATGTTGTAGTGCTGGAGTTGAAAGTTTTACACTAAGTTAAATGTGTGCACAATTGCATTGGCTTTATGTTTTTAAAAGTTTAGCTTTAGTAAATTTAAGTTAATAAAATTATACTTAAAGTATACTTTCAAGTATTTACCTAGTGCACTTGTATATAGATGAGTATACTTGTATACTTGGAAGTGTACTTTTGTAAACTTAAAATGTTCCAGTTTAGTCCAAATAGGCATAAAGTTGGTATAATTTCTAGTACATTACAAGCACATGGTCCATAGTATACTTGCTATACTTATACTCACATATCCTTAATGAAATAAACTTCTACCACTTTTTACGGGTAATTGGATTGGAAAAGAACTTTGCTGCTAAAAACAGATGAAAAGAATCATAAAATCAGCAGAAGTTGAAGAATCATGTTAATACAAAGTTTTCTGCTGGACAAATATAGGCCACACGTCAACATTATCTGGGTAGAACATTTTTCTCGGCAAACCTACGGGTCGTTTGTTCCCCCCATGTGGTTCAAACGGGCGTTCTCGCCAAGCAAGCCGCTGGATCCAAGCAGGTCATCCAGGGATGCCCCGGCTCGTCGCCCGGTTAAATGGAGTGAAAACTGCTTCCTGGTGCCTGCAAGCATCTTCTGGACTGTAGGATCTCATGCCGATTTTTTCTTTTCTTCCACATATTAAGCAGGTTTCCAGAATAGCTTATTTTCCTTTAAGGAATATTACCACCATCTGGAATATAATGTCCCATTCTAACTCTGAAAAACTCTCATCAAAAACTGATTCTTGCAGTGGTATTTTAGCTGGGTTATCTTAACTATGAACACACACAGAAGAGGAGGAAGAGGAAGCAGCTTTTAGTTTATTCAGCATTTGTTTTTCTACAGCTGAAACTAAACAGCAACATCGCAGACAGATGTGAGACAATTTCTATCTAGAATTCATTACATTATTTCTTCAATACTCTCATGTAAAGTTAAACATTCAAGAATTTAGAAGGTGCACATGCTGGTGAAATCAGGTTAAAACTGACATGAATGTTTTAGTTCACAGGATCTCAGGAGTTCACCTCCTCTTCTATCACATCAAGCCTGTTACGGAGCACCTAGATTAGTGAAACAGCATGATGACGACGACTGATCGACCGAAGCACAGCAGTTACTCTGAACTCTAACACAACACTAATTTCAGGACACAAACAGGACCAAGTCACACCAAAACATTAGGAACTACATTTTGTGGGAAAAATGTGGTGACGTGGAGGACCAGTGTGGCAGGAAAGGTGTGTGTCAGGGTGGAGGAGGGTTGTTTATGTTTATAAATCAGGTGGATGGTGGCAAGACAGATTTAAAAGTCGGGAAATTCCATCTAAACAAATGTAAACCCTACCTGTCAGCAGGTAAGAGACCGGTTAAGACCAGAACTCAGCCTGACACCTGGACAGGTATGGACTCAGACCTGGGTAGTTTGACAGAGGGCTGCAGTGTTGCCATAGTTACCAAGTTATATTATTACCAAGTTAAAGACCAAAGACAGAAACAATGTGTTGGTACAGAGAAACAAATCTGCACTGCTTCAGTTATTCTGGAGAAATATGGACACATCTAATCCGGGTCCTGTAGGGACACAGATTCCTCCCAGAGTCCAGAAAAAAATATCATAGATTTTAATCATGGACAGCTTCATGGAGGCTTTCAGAGCTCCCCTAAAGATCATAGAGGACCTCCAGTATGGTGGCCAGAGACCAGGCCTGGGTCTCACAACTGAAGGGACAATACTGGCCGTTCTCATTGGTCAGCTCTGGCAGGCCCTTCCATGGAGACCTGAGGAGGCATCACAAAAGAGCGATGGATTAGTATTAAAAGCATCAAAACTGATTTATGTCATCATGTAGAAGAAATCTGATCTGGACTCCTTCCTTTCATAATTAATGTCCATGACCAGTTCCATCTCTCCAGAAAACCCGGTTTCACCTGTCTGACCTCATCCATGTTTCCACCTCAGATCTTCCTCCTCTCATCAACTTACTGTCCATTATTTCCATCATCATCAGGTGTATTTACCTCTCCAGGTGAGTGTAATGTCGTGACAGAACATTCTTCACCAGCGTCACCGTCTTGGTGTACGTCTCCTCTCCGAGCTTCTTAGCAAAGAAGAGTTTAGCTCTCAGGAAATATCCGACAGGCCACAGCCACTCCTGAACCCAGAAAAGGAAAAAATAGAAGGAGGAGGAGAATGAGTTGTGTGTCTGCTGCTGTCAGGCTGTTTGTGGATGTTTCTAAAGGTATTCAAACACTAAGCGCTGCATAATTCAGAGCTGATCTTGTTCTTCTGGAGACTTCCTCTTTAGCTCTGTCACACTGGATTGAGTCCAGACGCCTTCACTGAGAAAATCTCTGAGCTGGACTTGTCTCAGTTTCAGTTCTGGACCAGCAAACCACTTCCTCCTCACACAGGTCATGATTTCAGCTTTTCTGATCCCTGCAGAACTTCTGACAATCAAAGTGAGAATCTTCATCAGTGAAGATGACTCAGTTATCTTCATCAGCGAAGAGCCTTCTGCTCAGTTAAGAGTTCCGATTTATTCTGTTACATTTACTGCATTGGGCAAAATTCACTCCTCATTTTTTTTTTTTTCCACCATTAACATGATTTATTTTTGCCAGAAAAGTGCCACCAATATCACCAATCAGACGTAGCCATGCAGTCACCACCTGGTGCCACACATCCATCATTTCTCTGTTATGACGGCGGGATGTGGAGGTGTCTCGCCGCCTGGCTCTATGAATGGATTCGAGTATAAAAAGCCAATGCTTAAAGCCACTGGGATGTTCAGATCTGGAATTTTGGCCGACACGCTTCTGCCTGGTTTAGATGGTATGAAAAAATGTCCAGACGCTATCCGTTTGCAGTTAAAAGCAGATTTATTTCCCTTTTCTTTTCTTTTCAATGCAGAATATAAACTAAATTGCATGCTGCAAAAAAAACAAAAAAAAAAAACTATTTCCCTTTACCGGCCTAACACACCCATACACACATCATTTCCTGTCTTAATTAGCATTAGATTAACTGGCTTCTACAGATGGAACAACCCATGGGCATCACACTCCTCTCCATGTGTCTGTGCAGCACTCCGTAATCGTAATCAGATCGGTTTTTCTCTTGCAAGTACCATCTCTCTTTTTGAGTTTATTGTTCAGCAGATAAGGAGGAATCTTTTTTGTTCAATAGACCCCAATGATGAATAAAAACGATGGATCCAGGTTTCCCTTGCCCAGACGTGGGGCATCTGGGCCCCCCTCTAGACCCAGGCCTGGAGGTGGGGCATGGAAACGAGTACCTGGTGGCCGGGCCTTTGCTCATGGGACCCAGTTGGGTTCAGCCTGAAAAAGTGTGACATGGGCCCCCCTCCTGTGGGCTTATCACCTGCAGGAGGGGCCATAGGAGTCTGGTGCAGTGTGAGCTGGGCAGGCACTTGGCACCAGGACACTCTAGGCTTTCCTAAAGTTGTTGAAGTTTCTGAAATTTGTTCTGCTGAATAAGTAATTACAGAAATGTGGGGACCAAACAGTCTGTCAGTGTGGACTCAGATTTAACCCTTAATACCACAACCTTCTAATCCCAGTCAGCATCAGACATGATGTTTCTTAGCTGTCAGATTGGGAGGTAAAATGATGTAAAATGAATGTATGAATAGATATAGCAGCATAAAGGCCGACCAGAAGAAGAAAGCAGAATTTATTACTAACAGAACTTTGTAGAAATAACACACAGACTAACAGTGACCAAGTCTTTTCTCATCTCATCGTTCTCTCAAGTCTTGGCTTTCAGGAGAAAAAATATTGTTATTGAAACAAACACACAACAGAAACTATTTCCATGTTTCCAGTTTTTCCTCATTTCCAGTTATTCCTGCTACTATTTACCTGCTATCCTCACTAAACCAACTCCAGCTCAGCTGCTTTGTGGCACCACCGTGCATCAGAAACGTCTTCTTGGCTTTATTCCAGCCATAGAGGAGCATTATTTTTCTTCTTTTCACACACACACAGAACTTTCTGCTCACTGGTTGATCTTTGGCTGCTCCTGATTGGACGTTACCGTCAATCTAAGCTCTCTGATTGGTGGAAAGTCTGACAGGAAGTGGCTTCATCATCATGTCCAGGTCTAAATAGA
Organism: Melanotaenia boesemani; assembly: GCF_017639745.1. Lineage (NCBI taxonomy): Eukaryota > Metazoa > Chordata > Actinopteri > Atheriniformes > Melanotaeniidae > Melanotaenia > Melanotaenia boesemani. Next base: position 4,504,925 of record NC_055689.1, on the reverse strand, counting down.
GGTCTCTTAGCAACATAGTAGTGATGGTGATGTTTTTATGATGAAATGTGATAAATAATGATGTTATCATGGATCATTGTGGATTTACCAGATAGAGTCTCTCAATAAAACTACATTTAGTGGCTGGATTGTAAACCTCCTGGACGGGATAGAAATGCTGGAAAACTTCCGTAGATCATCTAAAGGGTAAAATATCCATCACAGTTTATCCCACAGAGCTACACACCACCGCTCCTGACCTAGCTCCTGATCTAGTAAAAGAGATCTAGAGGAGTTTTAACGGTTAAACCATTACTCACCCCAAATCAGACTTTAATTATGTCAACTTTGGCAAATGGAGCTGAACATGTAATAATGTGTATTTTAAAGGTTTAATCATCTGTACCCTTATAGTCTGATATTTTTCTGTCAACAACATGAAGCAAACAGAACTAATTCTACTGAAACACCACTGAAAAAAGAAGAAAACTCACAGAAAGCCTCCATGACTCTTGTTGGGAAACACAGGAAATGCAGGGAAAAAGATTTATGTTGAGAAAAAAGGAGATTTTAACTTTTTTTTAATTTTGTACAAATATTATTTATATTATTTGTTTATTGTATTAGTTTGCCAGTCTGTTTACATAATTTCTGAAACATAAATCAAACTCAAATCAAAATGCCTTAAGTAGTTTTTTAACTAAATACATTTTACTCTTACTTGACTAATTTTTGGATGAATACTTTTTACTTCAGTATTATTATTATTTTAAAGTAATGCTACTCTTACTTGAGTACAATTTTTGGCTACTGTACCACCTCTGGGTGTCAGACGTGGTTTCAAACCATCACCCCGACACACCGACTGTTTCCACACATTAACCTGCAGCCGATTCTAAACATCTCTGGAATTATGTTTTCTTTCTTATTCAGACTTTACATGAAAGTTTCCATCATCAGAGAAGATCCAGTCCCCTCTTACCACCATCATTATCATCATCATCATCACTACCACCACCATTATCATCATCATCATCACTACCACCACCACCATCACCCTTATCATCATCACTACCACCACCATTATCATCATCATCATCACTACCACCACCACCATCACCCTTACCATCATCACTACCACCACCACCATCACCCTTATCATCATCACTACCACCACCATCATCATCATCATCATCACTACCACCATCACCACCACCACCCTTATCATCATCACTACCACCACCATCATCATCATCATCATCATCACTACCACCACCATCACCACCACCACCCTTATCATCATCACTACCACCACCATCACCCTTATCATCATCACTACCACCACCATCATCATCATCATCATCACTACCACCATCACCACCACCACCCTTATCATCATCACTACCACCACCATCATCATCATCATCATCACTACCACCACCATCACCACCACCACCCTTATCATCATCACTACCACCACCATCATCATCATCACTACCACCACCATCATCATCATCATCACTACCACCACCACCATCATCATCACTACCATCACCATCATCATCATCACTACCACCACCACCATCATCATCATCACCACCACCACCATCACCCTTATCATCATCACTACCATTATCAACCTCGTCATCACCCTCATCTTCTTCCTCATCATCATCATCATAATCACCGCCATCCTCATCATCATTCTCTTTCTCATCACCACCACCATCATCACTTTCAACATCATCACCATCCTGTTCCTCATCCTCCTCCACCTTATCATCACCATCCAATCCTTATCTTCATCATTCCCCCCCCCCTCCTCACCGGTCCTTGGTGGTAGTTGAAGCCTTTAGCCAGGTTGTAGTTGTCGTTGTCCAGCGCGTTGTCGTAAACACCGCAGTACACCATGTCACTGAGAACACACATCATCACATATAAACACCTCCACCTCCAACCGTAGCTACAAATGTGTGTTTTGAGTGTGTGTGTGAGGAAACTTTACTCAGGGTCGAGAGTTTTAATTCCCAGTGGTCCCAGCAGCTTCTTCTCAGCCACTTCCAAAGCCTTCCAGGCCCGCTCCAAGCTGAACAGCTCCGGAGCCTAAACACACACACACGACTCTGATCATGTTCTGATCTGTGATCAATGACTCTGATCATATTCTTGATCAATGATCAATAGCATACCACCACCATGGCGATGGTGAAGTTGGGTCTGAGCTGGTAGTCACACCAGGGACTGGAGGCTCCATAGCTGTCCTTATAGATGCCTGTCTTATGGACCAGATCTGGACGTTTCTCGTTGGGGTCCTGAGGGTCTCCAGACACCCAGAATCCAGCTTCAAAGGACTGCTGGAGCTGCTGGTTCCACTGGGAGTACTGGATAAACACTTCTTTACCTTGAACACAGCACATTAAGGTCAGAGAACCGGCTCAGAGAACCGGTACAGAGAACCAGGTCAGAGAACCAGGTCAGAGAATTAGGTCAGAGAATTAGGTCAGAGAACAGGCTCAGAGAACCAGGTCAGAGAACTGGTACAGAGAACCAGGTCAGAGAATTAGGTCAGAGAACCGGCTCAGAGAACCGGTACAGAGAACCAGGTCAGAGAATTAGGTCAGAGAACCAGGTCAGAGAATTAGGTCAGAGAACCGGCTCAGAGAACCGGTACAGAGAACCAGGTCAGAGAATTAGGTCAGAGAACCAGCTCAGAGAACCAGGTCAGAGAACTGGTACAGTACCGGGTCAGGGTGTGTTGTTACCATCTCTGTGGACTTTAGCTCCATCGTATGGGAACAGGTCTCTGGTGTGCAGCTCCACAAGCCAACGAACAGCTGATTTACTGAGACCCACTATCTCCACAGCTGATCCATCTCTGCACAGAAAAACATCACATCATCATTTATATGAGTTTTTCTTTTTGCTCCAAATTAAAAAATGAGGTCTCTGTGTAAACTGTAGAACAGTAAAACCAGAATGAAATTATTTCTAGAATCTCATCAGACCATATTTTATTCCCAGTAGAAGATAAACAACATCAGATGTTGAAACAAACGTTTTAACACTTCATGGAAACTCTGAGCTGATAGTGAATCTGATGCAGCAACACGTCTGGAAAAAGTTGAAACATGAGCAACAAAAGGCTGGAAAGGTACCTGGTACAAACCAGAAACACCTGGAGGAGCATTTGACAATAATTAGATTAATTGGCAACAGGTCAGTAACATGACTGGGTATAAAAGGAGCATTTCAGAGAGGCAGAGTCTTTCAGAGGGAAAGATGGACAGAGCTTCATCAGTCTGAGACAAACTGGAAATAATTTCTGAAGAATGTTTCTTAATGTAAAATTGTGAAGACTTTGAAGATCCCCCCCATCTACGGTGTATAATATCATCAGAAGAGTCAGAGAATCAGGAGGAATCTCTGTATGCATAGGACAGCGCTGAAGGTTAACCTGGATGCAGGTGATGTTTTTTTTTTTCATCCAAAATGAGCTCATGTTTTCCATGAAAAGGTAAAATGTCTCAGTTTCAACATCTGATATGTTGTTAATGTTCTAGTGGGAATAAAATATGGACTGATCTGTTCTTATTTACATGTTACACAGTCCCAACATTTTAGAACAGAGGTTGTTCTAATGAAACTCAGCTGATGTTATGGCTATGAGTGAGACGGTCAGTTATCAGTCACTCCTGCATTATTTTACTAATCATTTTAACTACATTAGACAGATGTAACACCTGTGTGTGCTAGAAATGTTTTTCTTTTTCATCCAACATTCACCTCAAAATCCAACTGGATTAAATGGAAAATTACCAATGAAGTAGTTCAAACCAGTTTTAACCAGTTGTTGAGGAGCAGAAGCAAAATGCTGTGGTTACATCTTGTAGTAACCAATAACAAAACAATTTTTATTTCAAATGTAACAGAGCAATATATTTTAAATGTAACATAATTTGCTAATAATGTAATAGGTAATTTTGCCATTGGTTGTCTATTCGCCGATAACCCATAAATAAACCGACAGCCTCCTCATCCTGACGAACATCTAACCCCTAACCCTAGAAAGATAGATGGACGGACATACGTACGTACGGATGTACATCCATCCCTTCCTTCCTTAAGTAGACTATTATTTATTATGAATTAGTTTGTAAGAATCCTGATGACAATGAACTGGCTCGACTTGTCTGTACAGCCCTGAGATGACATTGTTGTGTTTTGGCTCTATAGAAATGAAACTGAACTGAACTGAATTTTGCCAGTTAAATCTTTTACATATTTTTATTGGTTACAAAAAAAGAAAAGACTGTAAATGTTTTCTTATAACTAAAACCCCAAAACTTAGAAAATTAATAATCAATAAGTCTCTGTGGAAAGTGATTCACTTCAGTTCAGATCCAAATCAGATTATAGACTGAAACTCTGTTGCCGAAGGCAACGACTGAACTGAGGAGGATTTATGTCAAACATAACGTGATTTGTGGTGGTGCTACCTGGGAGTAGCCGGCATGCCTTTGTTCCTGGCTCTGTCGCTCTCTCCCATCTTGTCCATCCAGGTGCCGCAGTTAAAGCGGTTTCCTCCCATCACGAATCCTGTGGCAGGATCAACGCCGGCAGCCACACTGAACCCTGGAAGAAAAGTAGGAATAACTGAGAAGGGTGAAAGCAAGAACAGAGGTAGATCTGATGTGGTGGAGGCCATTTTCAGCATGAAGCACATTTTCAACACAACTTTATTTATACAGCTCGTTAACAGAGCAACATGTTTTAACAGATAAGATTAACGGACAACTCACACTGAAATAAAAGAATAAAGATTAAGAGTTAACGTGAAGAAAAATATTTCTATTGTCAACTCATTTTAATTGAAGTTTTCGAAAACATACCAACTAGTTATCCAGCTAGTTAACCAGCTGGTTAGCATCTGAATAACTAGTTAGCAGTGAGTTTCCTGATACCAGCTGTTATCACACAGCTCTACCTTCATCTCTCATTTTCATGTCAATCTTGGGTCCTGCGTTCCTCTCTCTGAAGGAAATTCCCTCCAGGTGGCGCTGCAGAGCTTCCTGGATTACATCATACAGTGGCTGCTCCTACACACACAAACACACACACACACACACACACACACACACACACACACACACAGAATATCAGAATATGACCAGAACATTAGTGCATGTTTGGAAAAACGAAATGAAGTGTTGAAAGCAACAACAACAGGAGAATGTGATGGTGGTGCAGATCAGAAACCTGGCTGTTTCCGCTGTAATGATGAAGACTGACCAGCAGAGCTTTCCAAGAACCTGACTTTAGTTAACGCAACCAACCAACCAACCCACTTAGTCACCTCCAAAGCCGAGGTACTGTTTTTAGAGGACAAGCTGAGAATGGTGCAGACATGTCCATGCTAGCATAAATAGACCCCAAATGTCATATATCCCTTCTGACCTGCGAAAGCCTTGAGATTCCCCAGGAGGAGCTGGAGAGTCTCAATGAAAAGACGGAGGAACCTGAACCTTGTGGGTGGATGGCTGCATGGATAGATGGATGTTTTCAGTTCAGAGAACTTTTTCTTGAGTTTATAAAAAGGAATGTCATCATAAAGTCCAGAACCAGGACCAGATGGGGAACCAGCTGACCAGCTGCTGACCCCTTAACCTTAGCTCTGAAATGTTCAAGAGATGTTCTGGAGGAATGTCCAAAGGCCACTGTCCCACCGTCCCAGTCTACCTGTCCACTTTCACTCCAGTGGGATTTATATAAAACAGCCATCCTCTGTTTTCAAAGTGGTGTAAAGAACACAGTGATTAAAGGGTGGGCAAAGTAAGGGAAAGTAAGGTAAAGTAAGGTAAAGTAAGGTAAGGTAAGGTAAGGTAAGGTAAGGTAAGGTACGGTAAAGTAAGGTAAGGTAAGGTATGGTAAGGTAAGGTAAAGTAAGGTATGGTAAGGTAAGGTAAAGTAAGGTAAGGTATGGTAAGGTAAGGTAAAGCAAGGTAAGGTAAGGTAAGGTAAAGTAAGGTAAGGTAAGGTAAGGTAAGGTATGGTAAGGTAAGGTAAAGGAAGGTAAAGTGAGGTAAGATACGGTATGGTAAGGTAAAGTAAGGTAAGGTAAGGTATGGTAAGGTAAGGTAAAGTAAGGTATGGTAAGGTAAAGTAAGGTAAAGTAAGGTAAGGTAAAGTAAGGTAAAGTAAGGTAAGGTATGGTATGGTAAGGTAAGGTAAAGTAAGGTATGGTATGGTAAGGTATGGTAAGGTAAGGTATGGTAAGGTAAGGTATGGTAAGGTAAGATAAAGTAAGGTAAAGTAAGGTAAGGTAAGGTAAAGTAAGGTAAAGTAAAGTAAGGTAAAGTAAGGTAAGGTAAAGTAAGGTAAGGTAAGGTAAAGTAAGGTAAGGTAAGGTAAGGTAAAGTAAGGTAAGGTAAGGTATGGTAAGGTAAGGTAAAGGAAGGTAAAGTAAGGTAAGGTACGGTATGGTAAGGTAAAGTAAGGTAAGGTAAAGTAAGGTAAGGTATGGTATGGTAAGGTAAGGTAAAGTAAGGTATGGTATGGTAAGGTATGGTAAGGTAAGGTATGGTAAGGTAAGGTAAAGTAAGGTAAGGTAAGGTAAAGTAAGGTAAAGTAAAGTAAGGTAAAGTAAGGTAATGTAAGGTAAGGTAAGGTAAGGTAAAGTAAGGTAAGGTAAGGTAAGGTAAGGTAAAGTAAGGTAAGGTAAGGTAAGGTATGGTAAGGTAAGGTAAAGGAAGGTAAAGTAAGGTAAGGTACGGTATGGTAAGGTAAAGTAAGGTAAGGTAAGGTAAGGACAGGGAAGTTACCACTTCTGGAGAAAAATGTTTCAGTTCATATTTCTGAACACAACCACCAAATGGACAAAAAGGAGGGCTATTGAATGAGGTAAGCTGCCACCTGGTGGACAGCAGCCAAACTGCAGAAAACTGAAACACTTTTTTTTGCTCAGGGACTGTTGAGGCCCGAGGCACACGACGACAACTCCTCTGGTATATTTTTAGAGACCTGGAGGGCTTCACGAAGGGGTATGGAAATCTGTCCACAAACCCTCCTTTGGTCCCACTGCCACTGAACAACTTTATTTCCAGTCTGGTCCGGTCAGGTAAGCTATATTTTAGTGATAACCTATCATTTTCCACAATTTGAAAGTTATTACAATTTTAATGATATGTTTTTTAAAATATGTTTTTAATTTTGACTTGTGGAAAAAAGCATATTTACTATAATAAAGTATTATGTACATAAAGTTAATAGAATCATATCTGTATGAAATTCATGTTTCACTCATACATAATATATACCGTGAAGCTTCTTTGTTAAAATTTACTTTAATTATGTATCATGAATTTCTTTGAATTTCACAGAATTCCAATCTACTTCCTGCAATTCAAAACAGAATTGCAGTTCTGCTTTCTGTTGGCAATCTCGATTTAAATTCAAGAGTTGAATTGGAATTTAGGTGAAATTCTTAATTTAGTTCTGAATTTTGTATAAGCCTGCTGGTGCGAGACCAGAGGTTTAACATGTAAGTTTTTATACGTACCACCTCTCCAGGCTTGCAGGGTTCAGAGTCATCAGTGGGGTACATGCGGGTGACGGGGCAGCGAAGGATTTGATAGCCCTCAGGAACAATGTTGGTGTAGTCCTGGTGAGAAAAACACAGGCTTAGATGATTTGCCTGCAGACATTTTGGAGACAGTGGGGCTAAATTGAACAATTCAGTGTAAATTCAACACTTTTAGTTACTTCCTATCATAATTTTTTGCAGTTTTTTGCAGTGTTTTACTGATGCTACAGCGTGGAACTGTGTAGACACACACCATCTTAGAAAAGCTTCCGTCTGTATGAAAAACTATCTTAAAGACCTAATTATTTAGTCTCTGTAAGGATGTGGCTTCCTCCTACCTGGATGCACTGCAGCCACCACCAGACAGCATCCCGGCAGTTGTATCTGGAACAGCGACCCTCTCCCAGGAGGTTGGGGATCAAACCATGACGCAGAGTCCCAGCAAAAGCCAGAATGATGTTACTGCAGATGTCAGGACACAGAATGGTCTCAGTTTCTCTGAGTTGTCATTAAAACAAAAAGCTACAGCTGAAAGATGATCGTACCGAGCCTCAGAGTATCTCCCTGTGATAAGCATCAGTCCTCTGAGCGCGATGAAAGTGTCTCTGCCCCAGCATCGGAAGATCCCCGCAGAAAAATGAGGAAGACCTAAAAATAAAAAAATAAAAAATCCAACCAACCCCCCCCAAAAAACAACAAACAAACAAACAAACAAAAAACAACACTTGGTTAAATTCTGTTTCCGAGATTTGCTTTCATTTCCAGATGGATGGTTAGCGTAACATACTGTGTTAAATTGACATTGTCCACTAGATGGTGCACTACACTGTTACTCTACTCTGATAGCACAATACCACCAACGTAGAAGAGGAGCAAAGCACGCCATGCAGGCGGATGAATAAAAAAACAGCGTTGACAGACACGGTGTCTACCTGCAGCCAAGGAGACGCAGCACTGCTCCTTCTGGTCTGTGATAGGACTGATGCGGTACAGGACGTCCTCCAGCTTTACCGAAATGGGCGGAAGAGCCGGGAAACGTCCAACACCACACATCTGGACCGAGCCCAGAGCCAGGTGACGAACAAAAGTGGAGCCCCTCTGGATGAAACTGTTCCAGACAGAAATGTTTCAGCAACAGAAATCTAGATAAAAATTAATTCAGCTTTATTTCCTAAGAAGATGGGATGATGTGTGAATATAAACAATGAAATGCTCCTTTTATACCCAGTCATGTTACTGGCCTTTTCCCAATTAACCTGATTAGGTGTCAGATGCTCCTCCAGGTGTTCTTTGTACCAGGTACTTTTCCAGCTTTTTGTTGCTCCTGTTCCAACTTTTTACAGCCGTGTTGCTGCATCGATTCACTATCAGCTAATTTTTTCCACGAAATTACAAAATGTCTCAGTTTTAACATCAGATATGTTGTTTATGTTCTATTGGGAATAAAATATGGCTGCATGAGAATTAGAATTAATTCAGTTTTTATTAATTAAGGTTTTAATTAACTTTTTTGGGAGTTGAGGTTGTAAATAATTAAAGATATACTGACTTAAGGTTCATTTATGCTCCCTTTACATACGTAAATATGTGTTTCACATCACTTGCTTCATATGCTCATCATAGTTGTTAGCCAATGCATCCACCAGAGGGCAGTGCAGAATTCACCACCAAGTTCTGACGTCAGTTTCAGACAATAACAAACATGGGGACGATGGGGAATGATGTGTTCGTGATGATGTTCATTCTCTGAAAGAGACGTAAAAGGAGGTAGCGCAGCAGGTGGTGGTGGTGGTCTGTGAGGCCATTAAAAACATCACGGCGACCTCTTCTTTCTTCCTTTCGCCAGTCAAACAAAAGCTCCAAAAATGGAGCAAATTACCCACGTAAATGACCCAGAAGACAGAATAAATGCTCTGTAGCTGTCTTCTGCATAGAGCAGAAATGTGCGTTTAGAGAGAGATGTTACCTGGACATGAGTTTGAAGGTTGCATCCAGAGCGGTGGTGTAGGTGGACATCAGGATGGCATCAAAGTAACACGGGATGAGGTAACGCGGGATGTGTTTCAGGTAGTCAAACATGGCTCCCAACCACTGACCCACCTGCAGGCAGAATGTTACTATGACCTGCTGCAGAGATGAGACATGACTCTGATTTTTGGTACATCCTCACCTGGGCCAGAGGTCCTTCTCTGTGGACCAGCCTGTTGGAGATGAAGTCCAGGAGCCAGTCTCCCTCTCTGAGGTTAGCACAGAGAGGATGGCCTAGGTCGTTGTTGGGACGGATGTCAGCCAGCACTGACATGAGACCTGCAGAGACACGAGATCATGTGAATATGAACAGATCATGAACATGTCCAGCTGCCAACTACGAACCTTGCAGTCCAGCATATTTGAGGCTCTCCCAGCCAGGGATGCCGTAACAGCCTCCGCCATCCTCCTGTTCTTCTGATTCGCAGCGAAACAGCAGGATGTTCATGTCTGCCAACGTCAGCTTCAACATCAGCCTGTTCAATTCACAACTTGTAAACAAACAGCTCATTCTGGAACCTAACCAATCCGGTCACAGTGTTCTGACTAAACAGCCAATAAGAAAATGTTGTTTTAAAGTGTGTTTCTGCCACACAGAATTTATATCACAGCAGTTTAAAAGATGTCAGCCACAGGTCCACGGACCTTTTCCTTTACATTCACATTGTTAACAGGGACAAAGGACATTTAGCAGATTTTGATGTAACCTGAAACAAATGTAACAGACGTGGAAATCTGAGCCAGTTCTTCTCAGACATCAAAGACCAGGGGCCTCATTTATAAAGCTGGTGTAGGTGCAAAACCGACATACGCCAAAAATAGTCAACTTTTGGGATTTATAAAAACCAAACTTGGTGGGAGAATGTTTCTACCTCCACATAACTCTGACTATGGCATACACACAAAATATGGCAAAACGGGAAACTGTGACACCAAAGGTCCAGAATAAAATCAAGGAAATGATGAGGTGGAGAGTCAGCTGCCAACATTCACCAGTCAGTAAAAGAAGATGTGAAAAGTAAGCTTTGGTCATTTATTGTGAGATCCAGCAGAGTGGGACAGACTGCAGGTCTAGAAGTGATGCAATGCTTATTAAACACAAGCGGTGGATTTCCTTTGTTTATTTTTTCTTACACAATCCTTTTGTAATTGTTGTCCCAGTTTCCATCAAGACAGTCTCCATTCCCTGCACCTCCTTGGCTACATTGTTAATAGCAGTGATGGTTCCCTCTGCACCTGAAGTGCGCCACATTTATTTTATTTTATTTATCTAATAGGGACAGTGCACATTAATGAACATCTTTTCAGTCAGTGACAGATGTAAACATGCTATATTATAGCAACAATGCTAATTTGCATCCATCCACATTTCCTTTTTACACCGCAGACGCTGCCTGTAGTTGGCTTTGCTACACACAGTTTGATAAATGAGGCTCCAGGTTTGCCATGAAATGATCTGTTTCCATCTTACTACAGGCTGAAACTCAACTGCTGTACTCACTGTGCCAGGGGTTTCTGCAGAGCTTCTGGTGGGTTTTCATCTGGTACGCTGCCTCTTCTGTACTTTGGGCTGAACTGGGACAGATAATACCTCAACACCCCAACCACAGTCTGGGCTTTTGGGTCCAAGCTTACTCTGCCAGCCACACAGGAAGAATATAACAACAGTGATGGGCATGTTGCAGATGGAGTCATGGTAGAGGGTTGGGTGTGTGTGTTACCTGAAGGCTATGACGCTGCCAGGTGTCAGCTTCTGGAACATGATTTCCTGAACAAACTCTGAACGGTCTTTAGATGTGACTCCAGCATGTTTGACCAACATACTCTCCTCCAGCTGTAAACAAGTCACATGTGTGATGTCAATGATCTCTGACAACTAAAATGTTATGGATGCAAATTTCTCCCAGAAATATCTGGGATGAACGGTTGGACTGTCACTGGAAGCAACCAGAAACCCTGCTGGTTGTTCTCGCACCACCATGAGCTGTGTTAATGTTCTCCAGAGTGGTGGCCACACAAACGTTTCGCAGGGTTGTAAGCAGAAGAAAGTAATAAATTAACAAATCTGTTTAAAAACCAATAAAAAATAGATAATTCGATCTAGTTCTCCAGTTACTACAGAAACTGAACTTACTGGGATGTGCTCCTTTATTTCCACTGTGTATTCTGGCATGCCGTTGATGTATTTATCGTCCCTCTGATAACTCCCAGCATGCCTTTCCACTGTCCTCGCCTCCAGCACAACTTCCTCTATCTTACCTGCAAACATAAAAAGAGAGGAAAAAATTTTATCAGCACGCAGATTCATTTTATTTCTTGAAAATAAAAACTGGCATATTAAAAATTCAGGTTTAACACATCCTACAACATTTTAAGCCATTTCAGCTGATCATTCAAAAAAGCCTGAAAGATTTTCTTTTTTAGATCATTTTTTATGATTTTAATATCAATTCCTTGAATTAGCTAAGCCACATAAAATCTTACGCATTTGACCCTAAAGACAAACAAAAATGTCCCACTAAAAACAGTAAATGCCACATTTATCCTTACAAAAACAAATGAATTCCTAACATCTCATTTTGGGTGACTCGCCTTCTTTTTTTAGTGTTTATATTTATCAATTAGATAACACTTTTTGATTTTTAAAGCATTTTTTAAAGAATTCTTTAGTTTTTCCCATAAAAACTATATATCTATATATCTATATATATATATATAGATATATATATATATTGAGGCTGTCAAAAATAACATGCTAACTAAAATTATGTAATTGTGGTAAACCTTTTAACGGATGCGCAGCACCTGTCATTTATGAAGAGACATGGAGGTGTCTACAGGCAAGAGGGAAAAAGATGACTGGCTCTGTGGATGAATGTGAGGGCGTCACACACGGGGGGGGATAATGTTCTAACAGTCATGCTTTTCACAATGAGAGGGTTCAACACCCGCACTTTTTCACTATTTTTTTTGTTTTTCCTCCGTGTCTGCGGCAGCCTCCTCCTCCTCCTCCTCCCTCTCCTGGTGTGAATCATGACGGCTGTCAGTGATCAGCTGATTGGCTTTTCTGTCGCTAGCACCATCTTTCCTGTTGCGTTTGTTTATCATTCAACTGAGAAGGAGGAAACCATCCATTCATGGTCCACACCAGCACATATTTACCTCAAAGTATTGTTTGTGGACGGGCCAGCTAAAGTAGGCAACATTTATCATTCTCATCTATCAGATCCATGCCGACGTCACGTAAAGCTGAAAAATGAAACGTGTTGATAACAGCAGCATGTTTCAGTAAGATATTGTTATATATTGTTTGCCTTCATTTCACATCACTTTTCAGTATTAATGAGGTTTGGTAGTGACAGCTGTAAGATCTAAGACAGCCGAGCACATCTATGAAGATGAAGGGATTTATTCTTCAGATATGCAGGGGCGGGTCTAGAAAGGTTTTGCTGAATTTGGCCACATGCTGCATCGCTGTTAACAAAGCGGGAGGACTGACCAGGAAAAGCAGGGCACAAATGAGATATTTATATTTTAAGGTCTTGATTTTAATTAAATTTTGAATTGAACAGACAACTAATGTAAAAATGCAAAAAAAAAAAAAAAAAAAAAAAAAAAAAAAAAAAACAAGTTAGCATTGCCTTGGTCTTTCAGTTGATACAATACAGTAAAAACGGGCATGTTTCAGGCATAGTTGATTGGTAGTTAATCGTGATTGATTTATTTGTAAGATGTGGTTAATCTGGTTACATTTTTTTAAAGGATCTCTTAAGGGTTAATATTTCTGTGATGATGTTTCATACCAGGTATGAACATGGGTGGAATGCTGTTGTTGTATTTGTGGGTTTTGGGGTTCAAGAAAGCCGTCCTGCTCACTGTTACCACGGACTGGTGTGTACTGGGACAGTGTCGAGTAACAGCAACAACATCTGCATCAACCTGGTCCACGTAGACCTGAAGACAGTGACGGTATTAAAGGATAACAAGGATGAGGATCATCACCAGGTGAACAACCAGCAGTTACATTCAGTTTTTTATAAAATACTAAACAAGACCGCATGATGTTCTTCTAACCTGGATGAATCCCTGAGCTGCCAGCTCCTGGTGGAGTTTGTTAATTGCCAGCTTCCCAGCTATGATCCCACTTTGGAATCCGACCTCAGCAGTGGAGGAGGCATCTGCAGTGGGATTCCACTTGGGATAAAACCGCTCCTCCTTCACCACAGAGATCTGCTCTTACACACACACACACACACACACACACACACACACACACACACACACACACACACACACACACACACACACACACACATATATGAATTTAAAAGGATAAACTATAAACAGAAAAACTTGTTGGACCACTGGCTGTTGTTAAATAACCTGATGTGGCACAAGTTCATCATATCCTCTTGTGGAGCCGGAAGCGCAGCAGGCCATGGAGACAATGGCAGAACTGGGCAGAGAGTCCAGCGCTGATCGGACCTGGACCACAGGAAGACCATGAAAACACCAGCCACCATAATGTGTTCAGCCCTGAAACGCTTCCTAATCAGAGACACCCACCTGAATCGGACACTCATTGTCATGGGTCACATCAAGGAACATGGCGTGGGCGATGGAGGGCATGAGGGGGCGGAGACTGGGCTGAACAAAGGCTCCTACTGGCTCCCCCCCATAACGATACACCAAGCGGCCCTCTTCATGGCTGTCACCAGCTGACATGGCCTCTATAACCAGGAGGGGGGACAAAAGAGGAGTTATGATGAAGCAGCAAACAGGTGAGTTCACACATATTAGTCAGACGCATTTCTAGTATAAAACCAGTGGAAAACAGCAGATATACCTGAGAACACCTGACATGTCAGTAGCTAGATAACAATTCGTCCAAGATCAGGAAGCAAAACTGTTTTCTTTTTTTTTCAATTTTTTTAAGTTATTACAGAAAATGTTTTTTTTAATTATTATTATTATTTTATTATGAAATTTGAAAAAAAAAAAGAAATTTGTTAAGAAGCTCAAGAACATCAAGCTGAATGTTCATCAGCAGTTCTCTGATTTCTGGTTTAACCTAAGCTATTTTTAGTAAAAGCTGAACCCTTTTAATCCCAGTTCAGGAGTCACTGTGCAGAACTTCACGGATCCATTTAACTTGAGTCAGGTGTGATGGAGAAAGGACACATTGAAAACATGCAGGACTGCAGCCCTCAGGGACCGACTTTGGACACTCCTTACCTAAAGCTATCCATCACAATTTACCCCACAGAGTTACACACTACTGTTCCTGTTAATGAGGTAAGTGATAGCACTCAGGGCGCCGGAGATCTAGCAGTTTTAATGGTTAACTTCACGGACAACAGATTACTGACATCTAACATATTAAACAGAAGGAAGTTTTATTGTTGCTGTATGTCAGATATGACTTCTTCAACCTACCTCGTATCAGGGATGTAATCCCTAACTTGGTAACAAAGATGTTATCCAGCTCCTCGCTGCCAGTAAACAGTTCAGCCACCACATACAGGTTAGGACACACTCCTCGGGCCACATCCAGCATGAACTGCTCAGCCACAGCATCACAAAGCATCAGATCAAGGGAGGAAGGAAGGGGGGCAAATAAAAAATGAAAAGTTCGAGGATAGGGAGCGTTAATGTGGAGGGTAACGGGCAGTTAGCGAAAACAGGTCTCAGAGAAACCACATGCAGTTAGAAGAAGAAGAAGAAGAAGGGAATGTTTGGGCATGGAGAGGAAGAGTTCAGAAAGATGCAGAGGAAAGAAAGAAAGGAAGAGAAAGAAAGAAAGAAAACATTAGTTTGCAGGTCTGTACCTCTGATAAGGCTGCTAATCCCCAGACGGTTTACAAAAACATTGTCAATGAGCTCGCTGCCGGTAAACAGCTCAGCTATCACATACAGGTTGGGCCTGATGGACCGGCCAGCATCTAGCATGAACTGGTGGGAGACAGAGAGAGAGGGAGGGATGGACAGAGGAAGGCGGAAAGGAAGGGAGGAGATAGAGCAGAGAGAAAAGGTAGAAGAGAGGAGGGAGAAAAGATAGGAGAGAGAGAGCAGGGACGAATGGAGCGAAGGAGAGAGAGAGAGAGACAAAAGTAAGAAAAGAAAGGAAGAAATGTTTAATTTCCTTCAGCCTGTGATGAGTTGCTAGACTGGTAGTACAGTTGGGGTATAACTGGAAGGTCGGTGGTTCCAATCCTGCTTCATCCCAGTCTTGACACATCATCCACCTTCCCTTTATCTGGGTGTATGAAGGGTTGGTGGTGGTTGGAAAAAATCGCCTGTTACAGACGTAGCTTCCCATCATCAGTGGATGACTGATGGTGGATTTAAAGTGAAGCCCTGGGTAGCTTGAAAAGGTTTCCCTGCATGAATCTGATCCATTATTACTGATTAAACAGGTGAAACTCAAAAAATTTGAATATCACGAAAAACTTAATTTAATATTTCAGTAATTCAACTTAAAAAAGTAAACTAACATATTATATCGACTCGTTATATGCAAAGTGAGATATTTCAAGCATTTATTTGTTATAATTTTGGTGATTGTGGCTTACAGCTTATGAAAACCCAAAAATCAAAATCTCATAAAATTAGAAAGTGTGAAAAGTTCAATGTTGTAGCCTTGAAGTAAAACTTCGTTTAAAAAGCACCTCTCAAGAAATAAAGTCACAAAGTGCTTCACAAGAGCCAATAATATAAAAAAGAAACGAACAAAAAAATGAATAAAAAGCAGATTTTAAAAGATGTTTTTTAACTGACTTTTCAAAGCGACTGATCTCAAGTCCAAAGGAAGAGCGATCCAGAGTCTGGGGCCACTGAACCGACAGCTCGGTCTCCTTTAGTGCCACACTCTGACCAGCTAAGTAATGTAAAACACCAGCAAAGGACTCCTGAGCATCTAAATGGTCTGAGTGTATTTCACTAGAGTCCAGCATCATGAGGAAGGCTGCTGACCTGACAGCTGTGCAGAAAACCGTCACTGATTCTCCACAAGGAGGGAAAGTCAACCGGTGGCTGCAGAAGAAGCTGGATGTTCTCAAAGTGCTGCATCAAAGCTCATCAATAAAAAGCTGAGTGGAAGAAAAAGATGGAACAACCAGCAGGGATGAAGCAGCTGGAGAGGACGGTCAGAAAAAAGCCATTCAGAAATGTGGGGGAGCTTCACCAGGACTGGACTGAGGCTGGAGTTCGAGCTACCAGAGCTGGATCCTGGACCTGGACTTCACATGTCGTTTTCCTTTAGTCCAGCTGCTCCTGAACACAACGTCAGAAGCTTCTTACCAGACTTAACTGGCTGAGCAGTGGTCCAAAGTCCTTTTCTGATGAGCAAATCCTGCATCTCATGTGGAAATCCAGGTTCCAGAGTCTGGAGGAAGACTGGAGAGACTCTAAAAGTCCAGCGTGAAGTTTCCACAGTGGGTGGTGATGTGGGAGCCACGTCATCTGGTGCTGGTCCACTGGGTTTTATTAAGTCCAGAGTCCACGCAGCGTCTACCAGGAGGTTTTAGAGCTCTTCTTGCTTCCTTTGTGGAGATGCTGACTTTATTTTCCAGCAGGACTTGACACCTGCCCACACTGCCACAAGAACCAGAACCTGGTTCAATGACCAAGAGATGACAGTGGCCAGCAGACTCTCCAGACCTGAACCCCAGAAAACCTATAGAGCAATGCCAGGAGAAGATGAGACACATGAGACCGAGCGATGCAGAAGAGTTGAAGGCTGCTAGTGAAGCATCCTGGTCTTCATTCCACCCAGCAGGACCACAGGCTGGTAACATCCATGCCACGCCGCACGGAGGCAGGGGTCCATGAAGAAGAGGCTCAAACCAAGTAGGAGAGACCAGGGACAGTTTTAACACTTCCAACTGCTCCAATCAGGAAGAAGTTAGGAATCATCTAATTCACTCTGCAAATGTTCAGTTTAGATCGTATTCTGCGTGTGAAAAAGTACTACAGCGCTCTTAAAAAAATGACAGTGACAAAATGTTAATAAACCTCAAACCTGAATATTTAGGAAAGTAAGTGAGGTCTCGCTTTATTAGGAGAAAATCTATGTGTACAATTATTGGGCAACTGTGCAGAATTATTATGCAACTAAATGAAAATGAAAACTTCCCCACCTCACTTGTTTATTTTATCTGTTAATGTCAGAATAACAAACAACTCAAAATGTATAAATAAACATTTCTGACATTTAAAAACAAAATCAGTGACCAGCATAGCCACCATTCTTTTCAGTAATGGTCACAAAGCCTTTCATTCATGGAGTCTGTCAGCTTCTTGATCTGCTCAGACTGGTGGACTGTTTTCCTTCACCGCAAATCTCCCGTCTAAGAAGGACCCACAAGTTCGTATTAGGTCTCATTAGGTTTAGGTCAGGCGAGGAACATCTAGCTAGCCACGCAGTGGAGTACTTCGATGGAGCGTTGACCTGCGTAAAAATCTTGGACCTCTTGAAAGGTGCAGACTTTTTCCTGTACCCCTGCTTGAAGAACGGGTCTTCTAAAACCTGGAAGTAGGTTTGGGAGTTAATTTTGAGTCCATCTTCAACCCAAAAAGGTCCAACTAGCTCATCTTTAATAATACCAGCCCATACCAGTACCCCACCTCCACCTTGCTGGCATCTGGGCCGAAGCGGAGCTCTATGCCCATTACTGATCCAGCCAGGGCCCATCCAGCTAGTCCATCAAGAGTCACTCTCATCTCATCAGCCCATAAAATCTTTGAAAAACCTGTCTTCAGATATTTCTTGGCCCAGACTTGTTGTTTCAACTTATATGTCTTGTTCAGTGGTGGTTGGGTTTCAGCCTTCCTTACCTTGACCACCTCTCTGAGTACACCTTGTACTTCTGGACCCTCCAGGTAGGCTGCAGCTCTGGAGTATGACAGGGCTGGAGGATACTGGGTTCCTGATAGCTCCATGTTTGATATTTTTTAAATCTTTTGCATTTAATAATTCATCTTGTTTCTTGCGACACTGTTGACTATTTGCAACAAAACATTTGATGGTTCAGTGATCACGCCCCAATATTTTGACAATTTCAAGAGTGCTGCATCCATCTAAAAGACTTTTTACAATTTTTGGCCTTTCAGACTCCATTAAATCTCTTTTTTGAAAAAAATTGCCTGAGGAAAACAAGCTGCTTAATTATTATGCACACCTTAATAAAGGGTGCTGTTCTCCTTAGGTCACACCCTTCCTCGTTAGAGAAATACACATCACATCATGCTTAAATTAAATATTAAGTATTTAGGTTTATACAGCTTGGAGTTGGAAAATATGCATGAAAATTATGAGATGGTCAAAATACTCACTTGCCTAAAACCTGTGTACACAGTGTATTGCCTTGAGGCATACTAAGATACACATTTATAAGGGTGTTCCCTTATAAATGTAAGAAAGTCATTTTTTTTGTCTAAATTATTTTTGTGACTACATAGCTTGCTTTGTAGTTGAACTCGTCGATCAGATATCATGTTGATTATGTGTCTATGTGGCTGTCCTTCAAGCAGGTTGTTTGTGGTAATGTTGTTAGCTGTATGGCTATAGCTAGCTTGGGACAGTTGTAACACGCTTTCATGTTGTAATGGTGTAGAAAATGTAATTTTGAATGGCAGCATCTCATTTTAGTGGGCATTTGTACCACCATGGTGCAGGATAGGCAGGGGGAGCTTGTTGGTGGGGAAATCAGAACGTCTTCACACCTGTGGTTTAGTTTGCTTTCACGCTGCATTTTACTCAAGTGGACCAAACCAATGTTAGTGATTATGATGTTAGTGTAGTTTAAAGACTCACAACAGAACTTTTGCAGTGTTCCACATTCCTTGTGTTTGAAACCAAGCCAGACATTTTCTGTTTGTTTTGTTTGTTTTTGGCGTCCATGCCATTTATTAGCAGACATTTGAAGCTAGTTTGCAGAGTTTTTTGAACACACTGGGTTAAAAGATCTCGAAGTTAGAGACAGAAATGTCCCCGGTTTGCCCTACTGACTACATATGCATGAATATACTCATCAGATGGTCAACTTTTCTGTATTCAATATCCTCTTTTTTATTTCATGTAATATATTAATTCTCTGAGATTTTGATTTTTGGGTTTTCACCAGCTGTAAGCCATCATCATCACAATTATAACAAATAAATGCTTGAAATATCTCACTTTGCATGTAATGAGACTATATAATATAGTTTGAGTTGAATTACTGAAATAAATTAAGTTGTGCACAATATTATAATTCTTTTAGTTTCACCTGTATTTAGTGAAAATTTTTTGTCTCACCTTAAAAATTTTTAACAGCAATTCTTGAAAAATCATCTTTGGTTTCTTTGGTTTTCAGATCTTTTCTCTCAAAGTGAGACAGAAACACTGAAAGAAGCACTGACAGGAAAGTCTGAAGGTTTTTTGTTTTAGAAAAGACATTTAATGAATGCTTCACCACTTCTTTTAAGAGATAATAATAATGTTGTATTATCTCAGGAAATCTCAGCAAATGTAAATATTTTCCTGCTCTGGCAGTTCCTTCTCTGGATCATAATCTTAGTCTTCTCATGTTAACTGGTTTTTCCTGATAATAATATAAATAATAATTTCAGTTTTGTCTGTTTTGTTGTTGGATTGTTTACATCTGGTGTATATTTACGTATTTAAAACAGCTGATCACCCCTAAACCAGCTGACTCGGAGTCTGAATGAGACAAAACAAAATCGCTATCATCTAGATTTGTCTGCTCTGGAGTTAGGAGGGATTACATCTTCCTGAGTATGAGCGGTACCTCTGCAACGTGCAGCGGCGTAGAATGGCAGTTGTCCAGTCTGACTCCGTGGAAATATCTGGCTGTGGTTTCAGTGTAGGTCTTCATGTGGTCCCACAGGTACGGGCAGTCCTCAGGTCCATTTCCATAGCGAAGTTTGACACTGTCACCCCAGCAGATCAGCTCCCGCCGCATATACACGTTGGACCCTATGGAGAACAAAGACCCACTCCAACACTGGACCAATACCTGGACCTGGGCCAGGACCTGAACCAAAACCCAGTTCAACCTGCAGGTCTGGATGCTGCATCATCTCCATGTTCCTGCTGTTTCTTGTCAACTTTACCTGGTTCTGCAAAGTTTCTCAGCGGATCGTCCCCCATTACCCATCCGTTGTGAGCCAGGAAGTGGGACATTTTGTCCGGTTGGTCCAGCAGCTGCATCTCCTGCTCTAAAGTCATGTCCTCATACGGGAAGGTGAAATACCTGAAACAGAAGCAGAAACCAGTCATCCTACCTTCCCCCCGCCACTTCCTGCGGTAAATCTCTCATCTCTACACTGTGGAGCTTCGGCTTCATGGATGAATTAGTTTCACTTTCCACAAAGGATGTTTGTCCCAGTGCTGATACTGAGAACAGCAATTATTTCAACTAACCCAGTTCAATTAAATCCATTATTTGATCCATTTTAGTCCTATTTAAAATAACTGTGTTCATATAAACCAGTTCATAAAAATAATGACCTAGCTAAGGGGTGGAGAGGATGAAAAGTAAAGCACTTTTCCTGACAGTACAGGTGCTCATCATAAAATTAGAATATCATGAAAAAGTTGATTTATTTCAGTATTTCCATTCAAAAAGTGAAACTTGTATAATGTAGACATTCATTCCTCACAGACAGACATATTTCAAATGTTTATTTCTTTTAATTTTGATGATTATAAGTGACAACTAATGAAAACCCCAAATTCTGGGGCACCTGTACATTTGACTTTTTCCCCCATCCACACATCCATCCACCTATTTAAATCCTTTACCTGGTGACAAGAGGGTCTTTCCTGGTGACAGAACCCAATTTGGGGCCATGGTCGGCCAGACGCTCATACACAACATTTCCCACAACACAGTTGATGGCCTGGTGGGGGAGGAGGAAGAGGAAGAAGAAAAAGATGGGTCACATCTAGACTAATCACAGATATATACAAATACATGTCGCGTTCGGGCTTGTCAGGCACATCAACGCGGCCGCCATCTTAGGCCAGGGTTTCAGACCTGGTCAGGCCAGTCAGACTGTGTCAGACTGTGTGTGTGAAACAAAAATGCCAGATTTTTGTGCTGCATACGGATGTTCCTGTTAAAGAAACACCAAACCCAGGATAACAGGGATAACATTTCACAGGTAAGAAGTGGTTTTGTATTATTTAACTGTTATGAACTTGTTGAATTTGACATATTTCTTAAGCTAACATAAATGAAAACCAGCTTATGTCAGGACAAGAAAATAAAAAATGTTTTTGTTAGTAAGACGATGATTACAGGAAGAGGGTTTAAGTGGCATTTGGCAATCAGCCACTTCATATAATTGTGCTAAGTAGGTAATTTCAACATTATCTATTAAATCAGTTTCACGGCGCTAACATGAACTTTAACTGCTGACCTGTAGCTACAGAAGAACTGAGAACTGAGTGATGTTCAGATGGATGTTTTGTATGTTTCCAGCAGATAAATGGAGGAGGCGGGATGGGTAGCAGCACTCAGGAGGAGAGACTTTGTATCGAAGGACTGTTCAGCCGTCTGCAGCCTCATTTTAACCCAGAGGACTTTGACAGGACTGGACAGTCCACTGGTTTAAAGGAAGACGTGATACCATCCATTTTTAATTTCCCTGACCATCTTTACAAAGTTGGTGTCATGACAATTTCTCATGTAATCCTAATATTTCACTAACACAACGGAGACCCCTCTAAATGGTTATAAAATACATTATTAGACATGGATCTTTTTTTGTATGAGTCTGTGTGTATTTCTTTATTTTTCATTGTTTTTTAAACTCATTCCTTTATTTTTTATTTATTTATATTTTATATTCTTCATAATAAAAACACGAATATAACTCCATATAGCATCACCATTATTATTTCTCTGAGTATTGTAGAAAAAATTCAGGATGCATGTAGGTGTGTGCTGAGTATATGTGAGTATATGATATAAATTAAAAAATAATTAATCTGTTGTATTATAAATATGTGACATTTCTAATAAACCAAACTGATTAAAAATCGTATGAAAATTCAGCGAGTTATGGTGATTTGAATCGCTGATAGACCTCTGCCTCTGTTGAGTAATGTAGTTAGTAGACATGGTCCAAGATGGCGGCCGTGTTGACGCATCGTTCCCATAGACTGTAAAAGATTGTTCCTATGAACAACAGCGTCAGCAACATACGTGTATATATCTATGTAGAGTTAGGCTTGACACACGGGAGGCAACCAACAACAGCGACGTTGGATCAGACCTATGCCTGGATCTTACCTAGACCTGGATCAGACCTATGCCTGGATCTTACCTAGTCCTGGATCAGACCTATGCCTGGATCTTACCTAGTCCTGGATCTTACCTAGTCCTGGACTGACCTAGTCCTGGATCATACCTACTAATGGATCAGAGCTAGTCCTGGATCTTACCTAGACCTGGACTGACCTAGTCCTGTATCTGACCTATTCCTGGATCAGACCTAGTCCTGGATCTCACCTAGTCCTGGATCTCACCTAGTCTGGGATCTTCCCTACTACTGGATTAGACCTAGTCCTGGATCTTACCTAGTCGTGGTCTGACCTAGTCCTGATTGTACCTACTAATGGATCAGACCTAGTCCTGGATCTTACCTAGTCCTGGATCAGACCAAGTCCTGGATCAGACCTAGTCCTGGATCTTACCTAGTCCTGGATCTTACCTAGTCCTGGATCAGACCAGGTCCTGGATCTTATCTAGGCCTGGATCTGATCTATTCCTGGATCTTACCTAGTCCTGGATCTTACCTAGTCCTGGACAGTACCGACTAATGGATCAGACCTAGTCCTGGATCTTACCTAGTCCTGGATCTGACCTAGTCTGGGATCTTACCTACTACTGGATTAGACCTAGTCCTGGATCTTACCTAGTCGTGGTCTGACCTAGTCCTGGATTGTACCTACTAATGGATCAGACCTAGTCCTGGATCTGACCTATTCCTGGATCTGACCTAGTCCTGGATCTTACCTAGTCCTGGATCTGACCTATTTCTGGATCAGACCTAGTCCTGGATCTTACTTAGTCCTGGATCTGATCTATTCCTGGATCTTACCTAGTTCTGGACTGACCTTGTCCTGGATCGTACCTACTAATGGATCAGACCTAGTCCTGGATCTTACCTAGTCCTGGATCTGACCTAGTCCTGATCAGACCTAGTCCTGGATTGTACCTACTAATGGATCAGACCTAGTCCTGGATCTTACCTGCTCCTGATGTCCTTCAACAATGCGATGCTGTTCGCTGTTGAGCTCCATCAGTCTCTTTTCCAGCCAATCACAGCACTCTTCGATATGATGAGGGGCGGAGCTACAGAAACATGGAGACAGAAATGACATCACTTCCCATGTGGAAAGAAACTGACCAGTGATGAGCCGACATGTTCACTATCAAAAACACAACCACAAAAGAAGACAAACCATTCTGCTGAAAGTCTAAATCTGTCGTCTGATATCAAAGAGAAAAACTGGTCTCCATGGTTACTACCAATCACATCATACCCACATGTATGTTTTCCCTCTTTTTCCCTCAGGTACAGCAATGACTGCACTACAGATAACTGCTTCAATCTTGTGTACATTTGCACTGTCTTCTTCTATGGTGCCATGTACGTGGACTCACAGCTAGTAGATGTAAAGCGTTCATTCAGAGAATAAAAACACAAGTTAGTGTTAGAAAGTTAGTGAGTGATTAGATACTAATAGAAACACAGCTTTGAGATTACATTTCTCTCATTGACCTTTGATTTATTTACACACTGCACCTTTAAATATCACACATGCATTTTTTTTTTTTTTTTTGACAGAAATCAATGTCCCTTTCTAGATGTGTGACAGCTTTTGTTCCCACAGCCTCACCTGTGAGGCACAAATGTCTCCAAAGCAGAGTCCATGTCCACTGTGTTGCCATAACGATGATAGTGTGGATCCTGGATAATCTTTAGGCCTTTTTCCCCTTCAGTTTTGCCGTGGTCCGGTTTGGGACCTTTAGACACATAACAGACTAGTTTAATAGCTGTTAAATGGAGTGATTAAAACTGATGAAGGAAGATAAATCATCTGTTAGAGGACACACTCAAATATATTTGAATTGTAAAATAATCAATATAGGAATGAATCTAAATCCTCCTAATGTTGTCAACAGGGATGGAGCTAAATCCCAGTGGACAACTACTTTAGATTCCAGTTAATCCACAGAATACAGGTACATCGAAATAAAATTGAATATCAAGAAAAAGGTCAATAATTTTTGTCACTCATTTCAGAAAGTGTAACGCATATACAATATTATAGATTCATGACACATAGAGTGAAATATTTCAATTTGTTTTATTGTGATCATTATGGCTTATAGATCATGAAAACCCAAAATTCATTGCCTCAGAAAATTTGATTATTGTGAAAAAGTTTGATATTGGTTATGGTGTCACACCCCAATCAGCTAATTACCTTAAAACACCTGCAGAGGTTTCTCTCGGTCTGGGTCGGTAGACTACACAATCATGAGAAAGACAAAAAGTCCAGAAGACAGTCTTGTATTAACACCCTACACATGTAATTTTGTTGTACACGTGTGTATAATGACAATAAAGTACCCTGATCTTGAAGACACTCCACAAGCAGGGTAAGCCACAAAGGGTCATTGCTATCGAAGCATATTTATAGAAAGTAGAAGGACAAAGTGTGGTGAGAAAAGGTGCGTCAGTCAAAGGGGAGATTGCAGCCTTGAGAGGATTGTCAGACAAAATCCACTCAAGAATTTGGGGGAGCTTCACCAGGAGTGGACTGGGGCTGGAGTCAGCGAATCAAGAGCCACTACGCAAAGACAGATTCTAGACATGGGCTACAAATGTGGCCTTCCTCATATCGAGCCACTCCTGAACCAGAGACAATGTCAGAAATGTCATCCCTGGGCTGTGGAGAAAAAGAACTGGGGTCTCATTTATGAACGTTGCGTACGCACCAAGCAGCAACCTCTGGTGGTAAAATGTGAAGCCTATGCGGAAGTGCAAAAAAAATTGCAGTTCCCCCCCTCATCCACTAGGGGCTGGCTCCAAAACAGAGCAAATCCCTATAGACTGCCATGTTAAAAAGACCAACTTCACAGCAGAAATAAACATGTTTAAAGCCTGATACAAAAACATTTTAGGATTAATATGTCAAGTTTAACATTCATGACAACTGTTAAGGGTGTGAATTTTTTTCTTACTCATCCGTTTGGATGTTATTTAAACTTGAAATTCGGCATAATTAGGGGCGTGTCCTTTTGATTGACAGGTATCCAATATCCACGGAAAGAAGGGAGAGTGCAGCACAAACGCGGTTTTTAGTCGGCTAACAGTGTGCCTTAGCTTTAGCCCACCTACCTTCATTAGCCCTTTTTTTGTATTTCCGGGTGCGCCGGCAGGTGTGACACTGCCAAGATTGCTTCACTTTTGCTCTTCAGAAACCAACGGGTGACGTCACGGAGGCTCCGTCTTTTATATACAGTCTATGGTATGCACAAGACAGGGCTTGAAAGTGGTGTACGTCACTTTCTGCGCAATGGTTGTGATTTATAAAAACAACTTGACGGGAGAATGTGCGCCACAACTCTGAACCTGGACACGAACATTTTGGAGACGGGGGAAACTGGCAGCACAGCTGGTGAAATGGTGAATTTAAGCCACATTCATCTCTTGCATTTAGCCATTCATATCAGACTTGTGACCCTCATAACCATAAACACAGAGGCCTGCAATATTATAAATGTGTTCCTGGATGAAGTCAGACAGTCCATAAGCACTACAGTAACAGCACAGTATGTGCATATGTACATCTTCAAATTATATAGTGATGCACTTACTGGTACATTAATTGTGACAAGGTGTGTAGTAATAAGGGTAATTACTGAGTAAACATATAATTATAAGTAAACATATAATTACTGCAGTGACTGGAGATGGCTTCATTAGGATGGAGAGTTTTTAGAGAGCATGAAGGTTTCCTGGCCAATGATGACTGGCTGAAATGCCGATTTCATGTCATGTCCTAGAACCGTGCAATCCCGATGCATCTGCAGCTGTTGACCATTATTTGTCTAGGATTATTTGACCAGAATTTGTCTATGTGAACCATAAACATGTACAGTATCAATCAATTTACAAGTTATTTGTGATTAAACATGGTTCTGACTAGTGCTGGGCGGTATACCGGTTTGCACCGAAAACCGGTTTTTATTTTTGTTATGATATGAATTTTTCATATACCGGCAACACCGGTTTAAATAGCCTAAATATGTCCGGAAAGCAGCGCGGCGGTACATTGTTTCACAGGGGACGTATTTCATTGCTGCGCAGCTAAACACACATGGAACAGAGCGAGAGTAGTTGTGATGTTGTTGAGCGTGATGAAAATGAGAAGGGGAGCCTCTGAACCAGAAGTTAAAGATGATGACCCAGAAGAACTTTTGCCGAAAAAAGGAGCTGTGTCTATTGTCTGGAGGTACTTCGGGTTTAAAAGGGCGGACGTGAACCAGACAACAATTTACTGCAAGTGCTGTCAAGCTAAAGTTGTCGCCGGAGGTGGTAACACGAGCAATTTGCTGCATCACCTTAGCCGTAAACATGCTTTGGAGTACCAGGAGTGCATTAACTTAAAAGCAGCGTCTTCCCGTGACGCTAGAGGACAGGCGAGTCAGATGTCACTTTTGGAAGAGTTTGCTAAAGGTACGTTTATTTGGTTAATATTTAAATACTGGGTAATGTACCTGGGCTTGAAGCAATAGTATTATTGCACATTGTTGCCATTTATTAGGCCCGAGCACCGAAGGCGGTGCGAAGGCCTGTTGTAATTGCTCCGTTTCTTCCTTATTCTTCTTCTTCTTAAAAGTAAATTGCATTTTAGGGGACCTGAAGATGTTCAAAAACTCACCAAATTTTGCGTACCCCCCCAAGGGAATGCGTAAATTTACGTATTTTGGGGTGCTCGGGACTGTTCGGGCAAAATTGAATGAGAGCGCCACCTATTTATGATGCCCCGCCACTGCACGTCATCAATCTTTATGAAAATCGCTACATATATTCTAAATGTTCGGGCGAACAAGAAATCCTCTTGGAGCAACAGCCTAAACCCAACAGGAAGTCGGCCATTTTGGGTCAAAGTCGCCATTTTGGCGTTTTACTGACATATTCAAAATCTATCTCCTCCTAGAGATTTTGTCGTACCGCTGCCAAAATAGCTCAGGATGTCCAGAAAGCATGTGTCTTTAAAAGTTATTGAAAGTTTTCTAATAGGAGAAAGGGCATGGAGGGGGTGGGGCCTCAAAATTTGACGTCTCGCCGTGAAGAACGAAAGTGATATAACTTCCACATAAAACAATATATCTGAACCAAAATGGCCATGTATGATACCATTCCCATCCTGAACACATCTACATGTCAATATTTGGGTTATGAATTGGCCACGCCCCCTGGTGACAGGAAGTCATGGTTTTTACTCGAAGACCACCTTATCTAACGTTTTGGACACATCCAGGTCCAAACTGGGTCAGACAGTAGAAAACAAGTTGGTGATGATATCCAGTGAAAACTGTTGCTCTATGCTGCAGGGCGAGACCGTGGCGCCATGGCGAACTTCGATAAGACGCCATGACATCATAAATCGCTATAAATCCCTCAATTCTGATCAAATCCCCATCAGACTTGCAGGGATTAATCAGGATCCGGCCCTGAACAGATCCATATGACCAATTCCAGACTAGCCCTAAGCCCCGCCCACTTCCAACAGGAAGTGCTTTTTTTCAGACGCTGGGGTCCATCTCCTCAGGAATGACACTTACACACTTGAAAGTACTTCAGAACAGGTCAAACCCTTTCATGATACCCCAATAAAAATCTCAAATTCCATCGCCAAACGTAACCATGGCGAATAGTGGTCCGACGCCATCAAACAGGAAGTACTTGTGACTGAACCATTGTAACGTTGATCTCCACCAAACCTGGCAGGGAGGAGCGCGGACAGGTCGGGAACTCAGCCA
This sequence comes from Melanotaenia boesemani, assembly GCF_017639745.1. Taxonomy (NCBI): domain Eukaryota; kingdom Metazoa; phylum Chordata; class Actinopteri; order Atheriniformes; family Melanotaeniidae; genus Melanotaenia; species Melanotaenia boesemani. The sequence continues at coordinate 4,476,266 of NC_055689.1, read as the reverse complement.
CATTGACATATGCTGCAAAAATTGTAATACAGCTCTATAGCGCCCCCTACAAATATTTAATTGATCATATCTGCCCACTACATTGAGCGATATGGCTGAAATCCAGTATATTGATAGAACATGGAAGGATGTACAAAAAAGCCTCTTGGACCTATATGATAACTTCAACAGGAAGTCGGCCATTTTGAAAAAATTGTCATTTCCGGGGTCATTTTTGCATGTTTCTTTGCCTTGCAATTGAACGAACTCCTCCTACAGATTTTATGGTATTTACCTCAAACTCAGTCTGAACACTCCAGAGGCATGTGTGGTCAAAAGTTATTGAAAATTTTCTAATAGGAGGTGGCGTTCAGCAGCGGCGCCTCATCAAGTTTTGATGTTTCGCCATCAAGCATGTAATCCATTATTTCTGAAATACAACACTCATCCTGCACCAAACTGCACATGTTTCACTTCAGTTCCATGCCGACCACATCTACAAGTCCTGATGTTGTCATCTGGACATTGCTCAACGCTGCATGGCGAGACCGTGGCGCCATGACAAGGTTGGATAAGGCGCCATGACATCATTAATCTGTATAAATCCCTCAATTTTCATCCAATCAATATGACACTTGCAGTAATTAATCAGGGTCTGCTCCTGAACAGATACATGTAACTACTTCTGGTCTTGGCCTAAGCCACGCCCCCTGGAAAAAGGAAGTGCCTTTCTCAGACACCGGGGTCCCGCTCATCAGGGATTAAACTCACACACTCTACAGTGCTTCAGATCAGGTCAAACCCTTTCATGACACCACAGAAAAAAAACTCAAGTTCCGTTGTCAAGCAAAACCATGGCGAATGGCGTCCTCGCCATGAAACAGGAAGCACTTGTAACGGACCCAATGTACTCCTGATCTCCACCAAACTCGGCAGGGAGGACAGTGGTCAGGCCTGGAAGTGATTCAAATAGACATATGCTGTTTATTTGGCTCTATAGCACCCCCTATGGTTATATCATTCACCATGAAACAGGAAGTGGCTCTAGCTCTGCTGTCAGTTGACCAGTTGAACTGATATTTTCCTGTTCTCATTAGAGTTCCAACCTGAACATGGTTCTACATGAAAACGACTATAGCGCCACCTAGTGGCCACGTGGAATTTTCCTCTTGATGAAATCATGCTCCGGTTTGTGGGAATTCAACACAGTTTGTATGAAACAAGGTCATGAACGGTTCAGATGTCATCACTGGACAGGCTGAGGTGCAAGTTGATCCTCTCATGATGAAAATCACATCTTGATGGAGATAAACTCTGGAAGAATGGGTTTATGGCTTTGGGCAAGAGCGGCTGTGTTGCTGGAGGAAGGCTCTTGGCCGATGGGGCGGTGCAATAGGCCGAAGCGGCGCCAGAGGTGCGAGGGCCTCCAACGCTGCTTGCAGCTTTAATTTTTTATTGTCATTGTCATTTTATTGTATTATTTCTTTTTTGAATAGGGTAGTCTTAACCACTCTACTGCAGTAATTCTTATCACAATAATATGATTAACACAGTATGCACAAGGGAAAAAAAACGTCAAATACCGTGAAACCGACATGATTTTTAAAAATACCGTGATATAGAAATTTGGTCATACCGCCCAGCACTAGTTCTGACATAGCTGAGTGGCCCGGTGGAACCGTGACTCATTTATCCTGATGCACAGCAGTGTAGAGCATAGACTGCAGCAGGCGTTGCGCGTGGCGGCTGGCTCCTTGCTAAGTAAATACACCTCATACTAACAATTTAAACCTGACTCATAATAATTATTTTGGTAAAACTTGCAGGTGACATTGGCTACCCCCTGCAACGCTGGCTCCTCACTCCATTTCCAAACCCGGAAAGCAGAGGAGGTGCGCTAATGTGGTCCACACTCGTGCTGTTGTGGAGCGAGACATTGGTCTCCTTGAAAACTGGTGGAGGTGTTTGGATGCATTGGGGGCAGACTACTGTACCATCCCAAAAGGTGTGCAGACTAATCATAGCCACAACGCCACACAACACATCACTCAACAGATTTCGGACTTCCTTCACCACGTGTGGTTTTCAGGATGGCGTCCATCAGCAGCTGGCCACTTCCAGGTGTGCCATCCCTGCAGCCTTTCTTTTATTTGTGATTCCACCACTTTGACCCCCAAATAAAATGTTTTTGCAAGCCTCCACCTCACCAACAAGCAACTCAACTTCAGTCTCCATGAAATTGTGTTTTCTTGTCTTCTCGGTTGCAGAGATTGAGCTTAAAATGCCACAGATCAGCTGGTTTATTTATAAATATAAGGTACTTTGCATTGACCATTTATGGTAGAATGTGGGTGTGTAGGGGACGGGATTTAAGCCAATTTCACCTGAGCAAACCTCCAGGAAGAGCATGGTTATAAAGGGGAAAATGATTCCACCTGTGTGTACGCCTGGTTTTATAAATCTGAATGTTTTTTGGCGCAGATACACTTTTAGTAAGGATCTTATGTTCAATTTTATAAATAAGGGCCCCTGTTCTGTTGAACAGCAGTCCAAAGTTCTCTTTTCTGATGATTTGGGAGACATGTCATCTGGTGCTGGTCCACTGGGCCTTATTAAGTCCAGAGTCCACGCAGCATCTACCAGCAGGTTTTAGAGCACTTTATGCTTCCTTAAGCAGAAAAGCTTGTTAGAGACGGAGACTATATTTTCCAGCAGGACTTGGCACCTGCCCACACTGCCACAAGAACCAGAACCTGGTTTAATGACCAAGGTAATACTGTTCTTGATTGGCCAGAAAATCCTCCTGGCCTGAACCCCACAGAGAATCTATGGGGCATTGCCAAGAGAAAGATGAGAGGAGCCAGACCCAACAATGCAGATGACCTGAAGCTGCTATCAAAGCAACCTGGTCTTCCATTAAAGCGGATTTATACTTGCACAGCGTCTGCGTGTGGTCGTTTACTGTGTAGCTGATGCTGGTGAGTTTGCTCTCGCACTCGAGTGTAGGGGATACACGTTGTTTTGGTGTCATGTTGCAGTTTCTCCTCCTAATCTGAACGTGGCAGCAGGGGTGGTATCGGCCGGTAAACTCACCAGGCTAAAGTTCTTTTGATGGTTCACTTAAGTTCGGTGGTATTTTCTGTTTTAAAACAGCATTGGTGTCCAGTATGGTTCAGTGTCTTTATTAGCTTGTGGAAGAAAATGAAGAAATAATTCGATCAGCCTCTCATCAACTTGATCCACCGGTTATTGTTTTTTAAAAACGGTGGTTACCACACAAATTCAGTGAGAAGATCCAGATATCCATCACCACATTCTTTATGGAAACTTTAAATTCATTTATGGACACAAGTGTTTCTAGTTTAAGCTCTTTCTGTAGATTATTCCATCCCCAAGGTGCTGAATAGGAGAATGCAGTTTTTCCCAATTCTGTTGCAACTCTGGGAACATTAAATAGTAACCACGTTGAGGAGTGTAACTGATAGGTATTAGAGCAAACAGAGAGGAGGTTACAGCGGTATAGCCGAAGTTTGCCAAGTATTGCTTTGTAAATGAAAATATACCAATGCTGTTGTCTAAGAATTTTGAGAGATGTCCAACCAACTAAATCATAAAGAAAGCAGTGATGAGTGAGGGACTTGGAGTTTGTAATGAATCGTAGTGAGGCATGGTACACTGAATCAACATGACGTAAGATTGAGAATGCAGCATGCATATACAATATCTCATCATTATCAATCACAGGTAGAAAAGTAGCTTCCACAAGTTTCTTTTTAGCGCTAAAAGTAAAGCAAGATTTGTATCTAAAATAAAAGCCAAGTTTTACTTTAAGCTTTTTGACTCAAGTTGTAATATGTACATTGAAGGAGAGGTTATCATCAATCCATATCCCCAAGTACTTGTATGAAGATACTCTCAATGGATTGTCCATCTAAAGCCAAGATATGACAATTGTCAAGTAGCTGTGATCGAGATTTTGAGAAGACCATAAACTTTGTTTTCTGTGTATTTAAAACCAATTTTAGACTCAACAATGTATTTTGCAATGCCTGAAATGCAGCCTGAAGTTCATGTACTGCTTCTGCAATGGTGGAATCTTGGGTGTAAATCACTGTATCATCAGCATATAGATGTAGTTTTGCTTGAATGTCTTTATCTAAATCACATATAAAGATAGAAAACAAAATGGGACCCAAGAGTGATCCTTGAGGGACACCTTTGGTTATCTCTAGAGATTCAGATGTATAACCTTCAGCATAAACACACAGAGAACGATCTCAGGGATAATTCTGGAACCATGCAACAGCCTTCGAACATAAACCAATTGATTGTAATTTGGTTAGTAACAAATCATGATCAGCTGAATCAAACACCTTAGGAAGATCAACAAATAATGCAGCACAGTGTTGTTTTCTGTCTAAGGCCCTGATAATATTGTTTGTCACAATTGTAGCAGCAGTGACAGTGCTATGGCCACTTCAAAAAGCCTGACTGGAGATTATTTAAAATGTTATTGGTAATTAAGAACTCTTTTAACTGTTAGTTTACCAGTGATTCAAGGATCTTAGGCAGAACTGAAAGTTTTGATATTGGACATTAATTATTTAACTCTGATTGGTCACCACCTTTATGTAAAGGGAGGACATACACTGCTTTCCAACATGTAGGAATGGAGTTGGAAAGAAGTAATGGGCTCTGCAATAATACCAGCTGACACTTTTAACAGGAAGGGATCCAGACCCGCAGACTTTTTGTTATCAATGTCTTTCAGAGCTTTATGTATTTCTGACACTGAAATAGTTTTGAAATGAAAGAGTTCCGAATTAACGCTTTTTATTTTCCGTTTTTGAAATGGCAGGACATGGGACAGATGGATTTACAGTTCGGTCAAATATTAATCCAGCCTGAATGAAGTGTTTATTAACTTGGTTGACCATAGTCGCTTTATCGTTTACTGCATCCGAGCCTACAATAATCTGTTCTGGGAGGTTTGAGGTCACATGAGCACCAGACAAAGATTTAACTGACTTCCAAAACTTTAAAGGGTTATTTAAGTTGTCTGTAAGTGACTTTAAATAAAACTCAGATTTGGACTTCCTAATCATTAAAGTACACTTATTTCTTACAGTTCTGAATGCAGTCCAATCAGCTGCAGAGTTGGAAAATCTAGCTTGTGCCCACAACTTATTTCTCAAACAAATTAGTTCTGAAAGACTGTCTGAGAACCAAGGATTGTCCTTCCCACTGATTCTAAACTTTTTGATAGGTTTGTTTGTTTACAATGGAAAGAAAAGTTGAAATAAAAAATTCCCATGCCAATTTAGCATCTGAAATCAAAGACACCCTGCTAAGATTAATGTGATCCAGATCATGCAGGAAGGCCTGTTGATCAAAACATTTAAAGTGTCTGTTTAAGATGACGCAAGGTTTTACCTTGGGGTTTTCTTGTATTTCTTACACAAGCAACTACACAATGGTCACTGACATCATTACAAAATACAGCAGTTGAGGTGTATTTATGAGCTGTGTTTGTTATGATTAGATCAAGCAGGGTAGATTTTATTTGTGCTTTGGGGTTTATTCTTGTTGGTTCATTTATAAGTTGCACCAAATTTAGGTCATTACACAATTCTTTTAGACATTCAGAGTTTCCTGAAAACCAGTCCCAATTTAGATCACCCATAAGAATAAATTCATGTTATTTATTTCATGTAATATATTGGGCATAGATTGAAAAGCATCTTTTAATGCAGATGGGGGTCTATAGCATCCAACTACTGTAATTTCAGAGTCCTTTGAGATTTTTATTTTGATTGCCAGAATTTCAAACTGTTTAGCTTTAGTCACTGACAGTTATAAAGCTTATAAACTTAGATTTAACATAAATAGCAACCCCACCTTCTTTGCCAACACGATCTGATCTATAAACGTTGTAACCTTCAATATATATTAATTGATCAGGTATTTTTTGAGCCAAGTTTCAGAGATAATAATGACATCACTATTGGTTGTATTTGCCCAGATCTTGAGCATATCCATTTTAGGGACAAGGCTTCTAACATTTAAATGCATAAAACCAAGTCCATGTCTGCTTTTAAAATCAGAAGGAGTGGATAAGGATTGCAAAGGGGTGGCAGGACCAGGATTGGGCTGAACATTACCAGACAACAACAATAAAAGCATAATCATACAACACACTTTTTGTTTACTTGGATAATATTTATCATTACCACTGACCTTTAAAAATTGAACGAAAGAATAATCTGAGGCAATAAAATGGTCATTTAACAACAGTAGGTTCTGAAGCTACAGAACCATATTAACTTGTACTTGTGAACCGTAAATGTTTTGTTGGTGACACAAACTGATACACTGATGGCATAACTCATAATGACTAGTAGAGGTGGAGAACTGACAAATGTATTATTGCTCATTTTGTGCCTATTTAGTTAATCTAATACAGGGCTGGAGTTTATCAATATGAAGAATATAAACAAATGCATGATGGCAAGTTATCAAACAAATTTGAAGATTAGGTGGTGCTGACTAAGAGGCAGGAATACCAGCAGCAAGCTCCCAAAACAGAGCATCCAGTGGGTGGCTAGCAGATAAGGCCACTAGCAGTAGGCTAGCAGGCTGGCAGGCAGGGCTCCCAGTAGCAGGCTAGCAGAGCATCTGGTGGATGGCTAGCAAGCAGGGTTTCGATGAGTCCAAGATGGCAGCCAAGCCATACCTGTGTGTGGATCTCAGTGCTTGAGATTTCACAAATTTAAGTTTTTTTTTAAAGGTTTTTATGATATTTTATGTCTTTTGGGTTCATTCTGTATAATACATCTCGAAAAACATAACATCTACTCCATATCTGGACTATTTTGTCATTTTTATTAGGTGATTAAGCCAAATTTAAACTAAACCTGGATTAGCCTACTAGCCTAACTGGAATCCACCTGCTGGAGTACTGGAGACAAGCTGTGCTACTTTTCATCATATATACTGGACTTTGCACAGTTTTCTTCTCATGTAATATTCTAATTTTCTGAGACTTGGAATTTTGGATTTTCATGATCTATAAGCCATAATCATAAAAATGTCAAGAAATAAAGGCTTGAAACTCTATGATCCTATATAACACTTTATATGAGTTTCACCTTCTGAAATGAGTGACAAAAAATATTGCTCTTTTTCATGATATTTTAATTTTTTAGGATGTAGCAGTAAATTTGATAGAAATGTTTGTGTTTTCAGTGATATCACCATGTCGTTTTCACTTTGAACGCACCGTTCTGCAGCAGGGTCCTGAACTGTTCCACAGTCTTCTTCACATCGACCTGGAAGAACTCCCACAGTTTGACTTCAGGAAACACATCCTGACGTAGCACAGTGCGGATGGCCTGAAACACAAACACACTCATGTTAGTGTGCTTACTGGTTTGCAGCCTCACATCCTGCTCAGCAGGACTTCAAACTACACAGCAAATCAGTCAAATAATGAAAGAAATGAAAACTACTTTATTTATCTCCAGAGGAAACCTGTATTTCTGTCATAGCCTTATTTTTAAGATTAGAAATTATTGATAATTAATGAGAGTTTTGCTGCGGCGGCTGATGTCTGCTATGGGAATGACTCCAGGACCCGGATCAGCTACCAGAACAAAACCAGAACTTCAGGATCAGTTTGTTCAGCTTTTGTAAGTCTCTGGTTCTGGTTCCACTGACTCAACAGACAGAACTCTTCACCACATTATGACTATGATTAATTATGATTGTGACACTGGTGATTTTTAAATGTCTGTCAAGATGAGATCGTAGAAGATAAGATTATTTAACTAGGTCAGTATTTTTACACGTATGCCTAAATTCTATTTTTAACAATGAATGAAAGAAACCAGAACATCAGCCATCAGGTTCCCTCATCTGCATAAATTAAAAATCTGCAAATATCCGACGGGCATCTGTCACGTATGATCCATATATTTCCCGAGATCTGTGAACACGATACGCCAAAGATGCAGGCAGTATGGATATGGATACCTCGCAGATGGCTAACTGGATTTTGGGATTTTCAGGATCCACTACGGTCCGTTTCAGGATCAGATATACGGGGCGGATTTTCCTGTATACTTTCCATATATGTGACGTATACGTACATGTCACTGCATCAAATAGCTCCGTATCTTTGTACTTTTAGTCCAGTGTGTGGTCTTTCTGTGAGGATGTTACCATCATCATCATCACAGGAGGAGGAGCAGCCATGTTTAGACAGGACACGAATTCTGCCGATCATATGTATGTTTACACCTTTTCTTGGGAAATATTTCTACAAAAAAGTTTAACGTGAGGAAGGAAACTATTTTATTAGAACCAACTAATTCTGTCATCATATGTTGAAATCGAACATGTTAATCAGGTGTAATGTTATTTTCTTATGTTCATCGCTTACATTCAGATGACTATCGTTGGTGATATCAGCAGGAAGTCCTTTGTCTTTGTAGCGTCCATCTGCAACTCTGGTGGTTAAATGCCACATGGCTCTGTCTAAGACCCAGGCAGGGCGCAGATGAGGGGAGTTTACCAAATTATAACCACACTCAGGATGTTCACGGATCCAGACGCTGTTTGCAGCTGGAAAGAAAAACAAAGACATGCATTAAAATGAATGTTTTAATAACTTCAGACATTTTTATTGTTAAAAAACAAGTTAGAGGGGACCATCAGCAGCTATCGGCTTGTTGGAGTCTGTGACAGTTTGACAGTCAGTGAAGCAGTAAATCAACACCTCAATCTGTATTTAACCTTTAAGTCTGGCTCGTTTTACATCCTGACCTTTTCTAGGCATCAGGAGACGAGCACAGGGAGAGGTAACACAGCTACAGGTTTAAAGATAAACACTGACAGTAGTTTTCCGGACCAGATGAACTTCATGCTTGATAGATTTTACAGTCCAGGTCCCACATTTATCTGCTGTTCATAGAAACTGTCCTGAACAATCCTAACAATGAAATTTACAATGAGAAGTCTAAAGAAAAATCCTCATCAAACATGTGGAGACCATTTATAGCAGGATCAACTGTTGATAAAGCCCACGTTCTTAATTAATCTGCTCGTTTTGTGGTGTATTTATTTAATTATTCCTCTGTCATGACAGTTTTTATGTATGTAATGGTTTGAGTGTAAGTTTGTGTACGATTGTACCTTCTTATTCTTTCTTTCATTCATTCATTCTTTGATGTGTGAAGGCTTTTAAATTTTGTTTTTAATGTGCATGATTTGTTTTTATTATGTACACTTCATGGTACTTTGTGTATGAAAAGTGATATATCCTCCTGACTACCAGTAGTATAAATTTGTCCTCTGTGGAGGACATTTGTAAAGCTGAATATCTCCATCCCCCTGCACGCTATAAACCCACTCATTTTGTTCTCTAAAAAGGACATCCAGGGCTTTTGAATGGTACCACATTTACAGGGGTGGGGCTTTGGGAACATCCTGTTTTTCTTCAAAGAAAATTGCATTCATTACCACAATCACATTTCATAAGAAGAGGAAAAGTAAGTGCATAACTTCTTTTTGTGCAAATGTAGTTCTGAAGTATTATTGTAATATTTCTTTATGATATCTCTTGAGAACACATTAAACCATTTTCTAAATGAATATAACAACATTTTACCACAACATTTAAGAGTTTGAGAATTGTCTTCTGTAGTGAACATTTGTAACTCTTTCCTGAATTTTGTTCTGTATTTTTCAGTTAAGAAGAACGAGTTTCATTGTCAGAGTTTTCTCATTACCCTTCAAACAGTCGGGGAAATTAAAAAAAATATTGATTAAACTATTTTTTTTTTCTGGTAGTCAGGAGGATATAAATAAAATTGATTTGATTTATGTGTATTAGTGTGACAGTGAGGAAACAGCAGTCTGATTGTATGGATGATCCTGTAAAAACCTGCCAACCTTCCGGTCATGCGACGACCTGCTCTACCACCTGAGCCTCCGCCTCTCCCGATAAACTCTGAGCCTCAGCTAAACACCACAACTGAATGCCAAACTCTGCAGGAAAAGGAAATAAACAAATAAAAACTTAATAAAAATCAGTTAAAACTGTTGGAAAGGTAGCAGAGAGGCCTGGATTAAACTTTTAGGGTTTTCTTTGAATTTATTCTTTGCATGGTAACATGACAACATCTGAGTGGATGACAGCACATTAAACATGACAGCAACATGCCAGTAACATGCCATGTCCTAGACATGTAGCATGTCTAGGAGTGGACCATTTCCTGTTGGAAAGTAGTGGGATACCTCCTCTTTTCCTCTTACTGCTCCATCTGTGGTACCGGTTCTGGAAAGTAGAAAGCGTTCCTGAAATCATGTCTTACTGCATTCCCAGTAGTCCTGAGCGCTTACCCCTGACCTCGCCATGCATCTAACGTCTGAGACATTCAACTGGAAACTGGCGCAACTTCAAGTTTTTAAAATCAAATCTTTAATACATTCTCACATGATGAGTTCAATCACGATATTTCTCATGATTAAAATCTCATGTAAACTTGATTTTATGCTGCAAAGCTTCCAAAGTAGAAAACACAATCTGTGGTTCAAGGGAAATTAAAGGAGGAAATAAAATGTCAGACTTCATGCTGCTGCAGAGCTCCTGTTAATATGGAAACAGACTCAATATCATCATGCATATGTAATACATGATCTGTTAACCGTGTAAACCATTTTGTGTGTAACGTTGTGTGTTCAATACACACACAAATATTAGCAATTGTAAACATGAAATAAATTTGCATGTGTGTAAAGTATAAACTGTACAAACATTAATACTTTATGCAGATTTTTATCTTCAACCTCAGAGATGTAATTATTTCCAGGTTCAAAAAGAATCCTGCACATAAAAAATGATGAAACAAACTTCCCGTTACTGTAATGTCTGACTCTACGCCTCATTAAAAAAACATCCTGCTAGTTTGTTTCTGAAATATTTCTATATTTTAAATGTTTTACTAAAAACTTCTCTTCGTCTTCAACATAACTCTTATGTGAATGAACTGATAACTGTCAGGACGGACATGGTATCAGGACCATTATTTATATCATTATTTATGGTACGGAGTACCACAATAGTCTATTCCAGGTACACTACTTTAATATAAATGATCTCTCGTGGTCTGTCTGTCTCTCTTGGTCTGTGAAGGTGATACAAAAATCTAGATGTATGCAGATAATACTGTTGTCTATATACATCAGAAGGATAGTGATCAAGTAGCGGTCAAATCATCAATATGGAAGAAGTTTACAAATGGCTCAATGAATCATGTCTTACTCTACATGAAGGAAACAACCCTGTTATGACTCAATTGAACTTGATTCAAATTAATGAGTCATTGTGCTGAACTTCACAGGCTGTTGGATCCATTTAAATTTGAGTCAGGTGTGTTATATACGGAGATGTGAACCTCTACCATCTCGATGTGCTGCGAGTGATACGATACAGTAAGGATTTAGTGAAGCCCCTTGCTGATACAGTTCGATGCGGTTCGCCCCGTTCACGATGCAATGTGATTCATTAATGGTTTGACAGTGATTTGACTTTATACAAAGCGATTTGGATACAATTCATGATGCGATTCAAAAAGATTCAACACAATCCAAAAAATTTACAAGCCCACATCTGGTCTCTAAGCATTAGAATTACTTTGTCCTCTCTTTGGTTGTTTTCTATAAAGCAAACTACTAAATCCAACTTAAAGAGAAAATGTAAATCAATATGGTACATTTTTGTTTAAATCATAAAATCATAAAATATTTAAAAATAGTTTAAAAAAGTCTAAAAAAAGTTTTTAGGCCTCTTAGTACAAAAGAAAACAAACAAAAAGACTCGCATGGACATGGACATTTTACAACCATTCCTCATTCTTCTTGGATGGCAGCTGTTCCTCACACCTAGACAAAGGTACAATCGTCTTACACTGACTGCAATTTGGCTTTTGTAAATATCTGAAACTGAAACTTGTTATTTTGTGAAGCAGTTTTTAAACACATGAGATATTCATGGGCTGCCCCCCCCTCTTAGAGCGAGCCTGGACGCACCCGACAGTGGTTGAACCGGATCCTCCTCAAGGGGAGATGGAGAAGAATCCTGGGAAAATGAGTGTTTTCTGTAAAAGTGGTGGGGAAGTGGAATTCCATTCCCACCCATATCAGAGGGTCCGGCAGCTCTGCATGTTCAAGAAATGACTTAAACTTTGGCTAAAATCCACACAAGACTGTAACCATGATTTCATGCCTCAGCAAATCACACTCAGGGCTTGATCCTTTTAAAGATGCCGCGATAACTAAAGTAGGGCCTTTTAATATTATTATTCACTATTTATGCCATGTACAGTTTATATATTTTACTCCTGTTATTTAGACTAAATTATTATGCTGCATTTTATCTGTATTTGTGTTTTTAAAATAAATTAAATTGTTTGTCAATTGTTTTATGTAATGTAATTTTTCTTTTCCTCATTTGAAGTTGTTCGTTTCCTGCCCAGAGAAACTCCCTCAGACTCCATAATTAGCACAAATTACAGAGCTTTCTCCACAGAAATAAATTATTTTAAAGAAGTTAAGCATCGACTTCTTTAATGTGCCTTAAAGTCTTGCTTGTTTTTAACCACCGTCTGAGTTTTTATGTAATTTTATTACTATTAATCTGTACCTTTTGTATGGAATGAACTTTGTTGACGCTTTATGCTAAAAATATATTTGTAATGTATTTTATGCATCTGTTGCAAACTACAATCTGCTGCAGAGCATCTCAGTCTGGTCTGAGTTTAACGTTTTTACTCTACATGCTCTTTGACAAACTGTTAAAACAGAATAAAATATAAACAGAATTATGCATGTGCTAAATTAGATATCTTGAAAGATTTCTACCAATCCAAACAAATGTTAATCATTGTTAATTATTTGATCAATTCTTAAAAATGTATTAATCTGGGGGGCAGCGTGGCTCAGTGGGTAGAGCGGTCGTCCTGCTGCCCAAGGGTTGCCGGTTCAATCCGGCTCACAGAACAGGGTGAATGTGATGTATGATGTAAATCGCTCTGGGTAAAAGCTCTATATAAATACAGACCATTTATTGTTTTATGTATAATGATATTTATCTGCAGTCCTTTTTCTTTATGTAGTTTATATATAATTTTGATTTTCACAATTTTCAAGTTTTTTTATTTTACTAGTATGAAAGACCATTTCAGGGGTTAAAGAAATTATAGCGAGCCTGAACGTGATGACAGACCACATGAGTTTATTAAATGGTCTCTTTATGTTTTCCTTTTTTACTCACCACAAAAACCACATGCCGGAAATCCGGCACGGCGCCGGAAAACTTTGAGCTCTGCTTTTTAATATGAAAGACATCAACATTTCTGTAAACTAATTAAAGTAAGTTCTTCACTTTTCCATCATTTCAGCAACTAGAATAAAGACTAACATAATAATAAATAATAAGATTTTGTCTGCACTCACCAGTGTGATTATACACCACATCTGTGATACACAGCATGTTCCAGTCTGTCCGGAGTTCCTCCACCAGCGCCCCCACATCTTCCCAGGTGTAGTTCTGACCCACAGGACTGAACTCTGGGCTGAAGGTCAGCTGGTCAGCTAAGGAGTAACAGGACCTGGACTCTCCTAAAGTCTGCAGAGGAGTGAAGTGGATCATGTTGTATCCTGAAAGAGAAGCCCACATGGACACTATTAATCATCTGACACATCGTTTATTGAATATTTCATCCAAACATAGTAAGAATGAAAATTCCTCTAAGTCATAAACTAAAATGATAAACCACCTGTAGAATCCAGAAACCTTGTTTTTTTTCTTTACAAGAAGTTCAAAGTCATAGCTTTATTTTCAATTCTGCAGCACGTACCGGACAAACAGAGAGTTGAAATTACGGTTCTCTCAAACCTTGTTGTGAAGAAACACAAGAACATAAGCCAATAAACAAAACAACAAAACAGGTCCTCTTACCAAGTAAACAAACAGGAAAATAAAGAGACGAGGCAAATTACAGTCAATGCAATATATGTTTATGGTTATAGGGCAAAACATAACATTAAGTTAGCTTCTGGTCTGGTTAAACTGGTAAAACTGGTTAAACTGGTTAAAGTGGTTAAACTGGTAAAACTGGTTAAACTGATTAAAGTGGTTAAAGTGGTTAAAGTGGTTAAAGTGGCAAAACTGGTTAAACTAGTTAAACTGGTTAAAGTGGCTGTGTGCTTGCTCCTGAAGGCGTAAAAAGTCCAAGTGTTGATGGGGGTGTCAGAGTCCAGGCTGGAAGGGGGGCAGAGTAGACAGAGAATTCAGTATCCTGACAGCCTGGTGGACAAAGCTGTCCCTGAGACTGCTGGTCCTGGTCCTGGTCCTGGTCCTGGTCTGCAGGCTCCTTCCTGATGGCAGCAGTTTAAAGAAGCTGTGAAACGGGTGGGCGGGGCCTCTCTCCATGCAGAGGGCTTTACGGGTGAGGCGAGAGGTGGAGAGGATTTGCAGGGAGAGAGGCACCAACCATCTTCTCAGCTGCTCTCAGGATGCGTTGGAGGGTCTTCCTGCAGAACGTGGAGCAGGCACCGTACCACACGGTGATGCCGCTGGTGAAGACGCTCTCCATGGTGCCTCTGTAGAAGGTGCACATGATGGGGGCGGAGCTCTAGATTTCCTCAGTTTGCAGAGGAAGTAGAGGTGCTGGCTGGCTTTCTTGGCCAGTGATGAGGTGTTGATGGTCCAGGAGAGGTCCTCTGTGACGTGTAGACCCAGGAACTTGATGCTGCTCACTCTCTCCACCGTAGCACCATTGATGGTCAGAGGTGCATGCTGGGAGCGTGGTCTCCTGATTTCCACAACAACTTCCTTCGTCTTCTCCAAGAGAAGATGAGTTCCACGAGTTCACCAGCAGGGGGTGGAGACTTCTGTCCAGGTGTGGTGTGAAGAAGTGATGTAGCTCGTTTAGCAGAGAGGTGGAGCTGTCAGAGGTCTGCAGTGGGGGCTTGTACTCCATGATGGTCTGTATCCAGCTGTCATTCAGGAAATGCGCTATCCTCCTGGAGTCCTGATTTCTTGCCTCTCTGAAGCTGTGTGACAGGTTGGCCCTCCTCATCTCCTGCTCTGAAGGCAGCGTTCCAAGCCTTCAGCAGCCTGCAGCTTTTCACCTGTCCACTGATAACAAGCTGGATGCTCCCTCTCCTCTTTAGTCTGCAGGACACGCCGTCCATGCTTTCCACAAACTACTTCACATCTTCATCCAGGTTTCCACTTTGCCTCAGACCATTTTAAATAAGTTTTGGTCCAGAGAAGATGGAAGAAGCTTGTTCTGGATCCTGTTCACATCTGGCTTCTTCTCTGCATGATGGAGCTTTAACCTGCATTTGTGGGTTTCAGGGTGAACTGTGTTCACAGACAGCGGTTTCTGGAAATCTTCCTGAGTCCATGCAGTGGTTTCCAGTAGAGAATGACGTCTGCTTTTAATGCAGATCACCAGCATCCAGCCTTGTCCCATGCACACAGAGATTCCTCCTGATTCTCTGAATCTTCTGATGATCTTCTACATTGTAGATGGTGGATCGCCAAAGTCTGAGGAACATTTTTCTGAAATTGTTCCAGTTTTAGATCCAGTTTGTCTTTCCCTCTGAGAGACTCTGCCTCTCTGAAATGCTCCTTTTATACCCAGTCATGTTACTGACCTGTTGCCAGGTAACCTGGTTAGTTGTCAGATGCTCCTCCAGGTGTTTCTGGTTTGTACCAGGTACTTTTCCAGCCTTTTGTTGCTCCTGTTCCAACTTTTTCCATCAGATTCACTATCAGCTCATATTTTCATCACATGGTGAAACGTCTCCGTTTCATCATCTTATACAGGTCGTTGTTTATGTTCTACTGCAAATAAAATGTGGCTTGGTGAGATCTGGAAATCAATGAATTCTGGTTTTTATTAACATTTTAAACATTGTCCCAACTATTTTAGAGTTGAAGTTGTATAAAATATCAAAGGATTATCACCCAACTTGCATTTATACAGAATCATCAGAGGGGCTGGACAGAAATACAGACATGAAGCAAAATAACGCAGCAGTGGGATTCATACGGGTTAACATCGAAGCTGAAACTCCTGACTCCATCTGCCCCCACCTGACTCCTTGGCTACTCCCAGTCTGTCCGGCCAGTCATCCAGGTGTCCCAGACATTTGGACAGGTAGGTCTGGATGGTGATGCAGTCCAATGGGAGGACATGGTTGTCTGTTCCAACACGGAGAACCGGGTCCACAACGATGTAGCCTCCTCCTAACCTCTCTATGCCTCTGTAGGAAAAACACTGATTTTAGCACCGATACCCAACAGACCAATAAACAGTATTTCTAAGAGAATAAACCTTAAAAGCTGTTTTAAACTGCTAGTTTTGAAGCCTAATCTACAAGAGACCATTTTCACTTAAGACTAAAAAGAAATAATTAGAATCCTCACATCTAACATGAATGTGCAGTGATCAGATCAATCTGTGGCTTTACACTGAACAGTTAGTCTTCCTGCCAGCTTATGCTCATCTCAGCCTGTCTAAATACTGAGACCTTAATAAAACAGTAAGATGACATACTTTACTGGCAGGTGTAAACAAAGACAGGCTCTGATGATGCAGACAAACGGTGTAAATTTTCCTGCTGCCCTGCAGGAAGCAGAAGCTAAATTATGATCAGCTCACTCCACAAAAGCCTTGTCAGCTGGCTGTACCTGTCACCTAATTTAAAGTTTACTTACCTTTGTACCACAAAACAGACGTTACTGTTTGTTTGCATCTTTTCTAAAAGAACATTGAGCTGTGGTGCTGAATTGGGCTGCAACGATTAGTTGACGTTGCCGACAATAAAAATAGTCGACAAAGAATTTAGCCGTCGACTTGTCGGCAAAAAAAAAAAAAACAGAGTAGTGAGACATCGACTTCTTTTTCTTTATCTCTGCTGAGAGTTGCACATGCACAATAAAGTTTGCCAGGGGAAAAATATGGTGGCGAACTAGGGAGCAAAACAGCGGCAGAGGACGTCAAAAGTCTGGGATAACTTCACGTTAAACTTACAAAATAAATTAAATACATGTGAGATCTGTAAAGAGGACCTTGTGTACCACGGAAGTACGTCTGCAATGCTCGAACACTTAAAGAGGAGGAACGTCGGACTTACATAACAACCTCATGCAAGATTTCAAAGCTGAAAGTGAAATAAAATCCATTTATAATAATTATGATACATAATCCGATTGGTCGACTAGTCGTTTTAATAGTCGGTGACTAATCGACCATCAGAATAGTCATTAGTTGCAGCCCTAGTGGTGAAGCCAGCTCGTGTTTATCATGGAAGCTGGATAAAAATTTGTAAAGCGACAGATAAAATCCTACAGACGGATGAGATTTCGTAGACATATTAACAATTGTACATGGATTAAAGTTGGTAGATGAACAAAAGTTTGTAGACTGAATATTCTAGACATATTTTGTAGATGACAAGTTAGTAGACATATAAGTTTGTAGATAAAGTTTTGTTGATACGAGTTTGTAGATAAACTTTTGTAGACTCATTATAGACATGATAACCTCAGAAAGTACATTTTCATGTTATTTTATGGGAAAGAAAAATGAACATCTGTTTTTGAATAAATGTACACACACACACACACAATATAGTGATGAATTTATTAAGTGTGAGAGAGCAAAGTCAAAGCGGGACTTACGCATATCCAAAGTAGTACTGGTAGGATCCTGCTATCTTGAGCTCCAGGGAGCAGTACTTGTCAGAGTCATCCTCCCGTCCTGATGGGTAGTTCCACGCCAAAGCACGAAAGCTCTTTCGATCAAACTGCTGCCCTTCAAGTGGGTAGTTGGTGTGCACAATGACCCTCCTCCCCTGAAGGCTCGGGCCGAGGCGGAACTGCAGCTCGAAACCTGAGGACACACACATTGTTAACCTGGAGCATCCTCATTGTTTTGGGAAAACTCTGAGTTAAAATCTACTTTCTACACATCATGTTCAACCACTGCTGAACCAAAGCTTCTCCTTCACTCCTCACAGCAGTAAACCTGTTTGTTTCATCTCCCAACCAGAAAGTCAGCATAGCGTCGCTGCTGATGTTTGCAGAACAATCCCACATACCTCAACACACATACATGCACACACACATGTACACACAGGGTGTCAGTAGCCCCTTCAGGACTATGAATGGATTGCCTATATATAGTCCAGTTTAACATGCAACTCTGAAAACCTATCAGGTTCAGAGTGCTGTAAATGTCAAGTGAAACACTTTTCTCTTCAGCTGCTTCAGCCAACACACAAACTCCATGACTACTCCCACATGGCTGCATGTCCTTACGTGTGTACAGATGCACTTCAGTTCATAAAGTTTTCAAACTTTTGGGATTTGTGTTATTTTGCAGTATGCCTCGGGGTCTTTGTTAAGGTTGGGAGCAGTCAGATCTGATATCAGCATTAGTTTGCAGTGCTGGCATGATGTATGGATCAGATATCAGACTGATGTCACTGATCAGGGTCACCAATCCACATGTGATCCAGACTCCATATTCTGGTGCTGATATAAATAGGATGGTTAGAATGGATTTAAATTGGAGCCAAGGTAGTTGCAGAATTAGTAAATCACTAGTTAGCATCAATTAAAATTAAACTAGCTGGTTAGATACCCAGTAAGCCAAAATAAATAAGCAACTCCCTCCCAGATTAGTCAGAGTTCAGACAAACAGGTATAGACGGGTCAGAGAGCTGAAGAGATGTTCACAATGTTTCCAGAGGAGCAGGACAGAAAGGAAAAACTACACCACAGAAAGTTTCATCAAACTCAACAATCAGAAAATGTTGGAAGAATTTCTGTACAGGTCGGCTTCGTTTTCAACCCAGAAAAACCTCAGAACTGTGAAACAAACATGCAGTCAGCAGAATTTAAACAGCTTCACAGCAGCAGATCAATAAATCCAGATTTCTGACTGAGGCTGGATCGAATCGTTCCCATCTTCATGTTCTGGTATCAGAACCAGACTGAAGCCTGAATATTTTATTATTTGTTTATAATCTCACTTCACAAACTCAAACCATTGTTGTTGTTTGTATTTAAAGAAAATCATGAACAATTACATTATGGGATGTCCTTCAACAAAACAGCAGGACCACCAAGGGGGGGAACATTTCTGGAAGCAACAACGGCTTCAGATTATTTATAGAAAGCTCTAAATGTCAACAGAGAATAGAGCTGAGAGCAGCGGCTTTGTACAACACAGCCCGACTCTGAGCTTCAGCAGGCAAACGGGTGAGTTCAGCTGAACGGCAGACAGACTCACCTTGTTCAAGCCTGAACAAGGTTCGCTCTAAGTTCTCTTTGTCATTCAGCATTAGGACTCGAATCTGCTTCAGGTGCTGAGGTAACATCATGAGAAGATCTCCTCAAAGCGAAGTGATCCCTGGTCTCCTGTCGGGACAAGAAAAAGAAAGATTTATTGTACAGAAACAGACTGATCCATTAACCTCTTCAACACAGACTTCATGTACAGATCCAACAGTTCAGAACTCACGTCAATGTATTGAACAGTTTTCTCTTCCATAACAAATCCTCTTTTACACATTCTGCAAAATGACACCGCTCCGTATTCTGGACTATGGTGATGTTCTCTATGGGTGTGCCTCAACCAGTCTTCTTCACAAACTAGACACCATTTACCACCCTGCTACCCGCTTCCTTCATACCCACCACTGCCACCTATACGCTCTGTTGAACTGACAAACTCACTGGTTACTGTTCATCTACAAAACTTTAACTGGGAAATCTTCATCATACCTTCAGTCACTTTTGAGTATCCACTCTGTGAATAGTAAATAAATAATAGTAATAATAATAATATAAGAAAGTAATAGTAAATAATAAATACATTCTGCTAGTTTTATTTATCTCTTTATACCCAACCTTCGCACCTCCTTGGACCGTTTTTCAGTTTTCTGCTGCAGGTGATCTCCAGCACATCCTGAAATTGAGTTAATTCATTCCTCTCTTTTCCTTTAAAGATTCCTTTTAATCATTGATACAAACCCACTGCACTTTTTTTAGCCACTAACTTATTATTGCTAATTATTGTATTTACTGCACTTGTTTGACTTGCTAATTTATTTTTTACTGTGTTTTTTACACTTGATATATTTTTCAGTAATTGTTTGTGATGTCATTTTGTTTTGCTTGCGTTTTCCTGTCTTCATGGTTTCTGGATAGGTTCACACTGCAAGCCGAAGTGACCCAAAGCTGATTTTTTTTTACTCCTATGCGACCTGAATCTGATCTTTTCATAACAGTCTGAATGACTCAGATCAGATTTTTTTCAAATGCGACCCAGGCCAGTTGGATATGTGGTCCTACATCCGATACGTATCTGATCTTTAGCCGTGCGACTTCAGTCTGAACGGCCATGTCGCATTAATCCGACCTACACGTCATACACGACATTATCTGTAAAGGCCTCACACCACTCTCCACCACTCCTGGCTGCGACTCCGTACCACGTTTCTCTGTACAGACATTGAAGCCACTGATCCACAAAGTCACATTTAATTGGAAATGAGAACGAACTCTCAAAAAAAACAAAAACAACAAAAAAAATCTGATATCACAAAAAAATCTGAATTGAGCGTTATGCCCCAGCCTCTGTCGCCTCTTTCTGCTGCCTCTTCGTCATCCTAAATGAGAACAGATTCTAAATTGAGTCAATTGATTTGAAATAAATTAAGGTTACTCACTGTGGATTTACCAGATAGAGTCTCTGAATAAACACTACGCGTTATCGCTGGATTAGAAACCTGCCTGGACGGGATATAAATGCCTGGAAAACATCCATTGATCACCTAAAGGGTCCATCAGGATTTACCCCACAGAGCTACACGCTACCACTCCTGAAACACTCATGATGCGATCACTGATGGTGCTCAGAGTTTAAGGGTTAGAAGGAAAACTAGATATAAATCTTCTGCAACAGTAAATTCTGCATGTTTCACTGGTTTCTGGCTCAAACTCTAGAAGCGTCTTCTGTCTGCTGGCAGCTTCTCATGTTTAAACTCTGAAGTCTGACAGATGTCTTTTAAAACAGATAACATCAGCTCAGACAGGCCTCGCTCGACCAGAACTCTGCTCTCCATGTTTACCTTTGAGATGCAGCTGGATGTTTACTTCAGGCCCCGGTTTCCTCTGATGAGCTGTGACCCACATCAGCCTTCGTACAGGAGCCAAAGTTCAGAGTTTTGGCTGAATTTATCTGTCTGGACATGGAAACAGCAAACAGAAGCTGTTTGCTGACTGACATGAAGATAAGTTTTAGAGAAGAGGTTGTAGGTAAGGAACTGATTGAGACATCCTCTACAACCACATGAGGAAGTTCTTCTGAACATTTTATAAAGCAGCAAAGTCTGTTGAAACAGACCAAAGGTCCAACTAGAAACTGATCTTTGACACAAACTTTCCTCACTAGAAACAAGTCTGAAGTAAAAACTGACACCAACCGTCCCCTTTAGCTATTAAATATCTAATCAGCCAATCAAATGCCAGCAACTCCAAGCATTTGGTCGTGTAGCTGTGGCCCAGGAGACTTGCTGAAGTTCAAACTGAGCATCAGAACGAGGAAGAACAAGGCACGGGTGTTGGTCCGAGTATTTCAGAAACTTCTGATTTACTGGGATTTTCACACACAACCATCTCTAGGGTTTACAGAGAATGGTCTGAAGAAGAGAAAATATCCAGTGAGCAGCAGTTGTCTGGACCAGAATGTCTGGTTGATGTCAGAGGAGAATGGGCAGACTGGTTGGAGATAATAGAAAGGAACAGGAAGTCCAATCAGCACTGGATCCAACCAAGGTCTGCAGAACAGCATCTCTGAACACACAACACATCCAACCTTGAAGCAGATGGGTGACTTTCTGGCCTCAACTGAGTTTATCTTAACAACAGGTCCAGCTCTAGTCAGGATGGTTTAGTAAATCCTGATCATTTCTGTCTGTTAGCAGCCGTACCTTTACCTGGTAGGCGGGATATAATCCAGACAGCGACTGTAACAACGTGACGTCATAGCGATGCGATGTCTGCCCTGAATTATAAAGAATGCGACCCAGAAACAAAAGAGGAGAATGGTGGACATGCAGAAGTTTGTGTGGCTTTATACAACAAAAGAGCCAGAGTATATTAAAAATTAAGATCTTCCTGCTTTGTTCTTATTGCTGAGTCACACAGGAAGTGATGATTTTATGAAGAAAAAAAAATAATACACAAGTTATTTTAATATTATACATGTTAGGGGGTGGGGATTTATTTAAAGATCAAAATTAATGGTTTTACTCATTTGAATAATTACTGTTCTGAGATTTGAGTGCATTAAAAGAACTGTAGAAAAAAGTGGAAAAAAATAAATGTTTTTAAACAGCATATAGGAGACTTTTTGTCCTGTAATGACCTGTGTGGGTAGTAAATCGGAAGCGACCCACATGGTTCAACCAGCACAGCATAGCTGAGAATAATGCTGACCATGTCCATCCCTTTATGACCACAGTGGAGCATCTTCTGATGGCTGTTTCCAGCAGGGAGATGGGTACACACCAGGTACTACCTGAGTTTATTTATGATTTACTCCAGACATGACTCTAAAGTTTATTCCACAGGTTCCTGGATGAGGTTTTAAACATTTATATGGATGTTTGTAATGTGTTTAACACTGAAAGTCTCTGACCCGCCAGGACTCCCTGATGGCCTAATCTCCTGTTCCTGACCCAGTCACTGGGACAGGAACATAGGTCAGAGGTCTATGTCCAGGTCTGCAGAAATCAGAGCAGACACACACACACACACACACAAACACACACAGAGTCTGCGCACTGCGGTGGTGCGTTCAGGAGAAGGTCATGAATTCTGAGGTTGATGTTGCATAATCTATTTATAAATTCTCCATCACTGTTCACGTCCTGCAGCCTCAGCCGAGCTAGCATGAAAATACCCAGAAATCTGCAGACATCCTCATCTGCACCACTCATCTTCATCACACAAATCTGCACCATTCACCTTCATCCCTGCAGTCAGCACACACTCAGCCTACTTTTATTGGCTGATCAGTTCTTCCTACATTAACACACTTTTCTCCGATAAATCAATAAACCATTAGAATCGGTCTGACCCGGGTGGAGTTTTACCCGGATTATCTTCAGGTTATATCCAGACACGTTTTCCATGTTTGGACTTCGGCCTAAATAACAGCAGGAACATAAAAACTCTCACGTTACCTCCTCAGTTCGCCTAACTTCTGCCTGCTAGCTAACAGCTGCTAGTTAACCGACTCTAACCAGTCGGTTAGCTGTTAGCTCGGCAGCAGACAGCAGACAGCGACACACCGCCCGAACACACCCAAACGGTAACTGTTGGTGTTATTTACCTGTCAGGTGTGTGTCCGACCCGTCACAGCTACAGGAGATCAGTCCGTGGAGTGGTTCTTCTGTCTGGAGGGAGGAACAACTGCAGAGCCG
The DNA here is from genome assembly GCF_017639745.1 of Melanotaenia boesemani. NCBI lineage: Eukaryota > Metazoa > Chordata > Actinopteri > Atheriniformes > Melanotaeniidae > Melanotaenia > Melanotaenia boesemani. Next base: position 4,452,713 of record NC_055689.1, on the reverse strand, counting down.
AAGAGGAGGAGCCAACATGGGGTCTGATACCGTAATACACCTCAGAGAGGGGAACGCATTTTATCTGAAGCTTTACTGGCTGATTTTTAATGGTCGTGGCTAAAACTCTTTATTGTCATTTGTTCCGCACACATTAAACTTTAGTCTCTTCATCCACCCAGATGTCACTGGATCTTTCAGGTCTTCCCAGTTTCCCCATCTGAGCGCTTCACGCTCAGACTGCAGGTTTACTGGTTCCTAGTAGGTCTAATACGGGAGGCGACCCTTCAGCTCTCTGTGGAACCAGTTTGGGTATGAAATACGGAAACTTAAAGAGTTCATGTTTAAATAATTTCATACTAAACTGATTTCATTATCATCTTTTATCTTTTTATATTTCCAACTTATTCACATCTTTTTCACCTTTATCAGTATTGTATTACTGATTCCTGCTACCTGGGATGTCTTTTATTACGTTTCTACTCTATTTTTCTATATTTTTAATGTGAATTTTTATTGTAATTTTCTTTTTCCTACTTCTACTTTTACTGTGCTTTTCTACTGACTGCTATATCACCTGATTATCTCAGTTTACAGGATAAGTAAATTCTTATGTAGCGATAACAGATTAATTTATTTAATTCATTTTAATGGATCAGGATCAGAGAATTACAGATTTCTTCTGTTCCAGATTCACTCTGATCCGCTGCAGATGCTTCTAAAGTCTGAGATTAGTTGAAGAACCAGTGCTGAGTAGTCACCTCTATAGAACCATGTTCTCTATAATCCAGACCGTATGTCTCCCTTCCCATCGACAGACCCAGATTCCACCACCTGCTGTCTCCAACCTCCACATCCCAGCTGTGAGCTCCTGACTGAAAACCCTCAGAACTCAGGACAGAACAGGGGTAATGACTCGTCTCTGGATTATCAGGAAGGTTCTGGTTCCCTCCTCGTCTTTCACTGGTCAGATCTTCAGACTAGATCATATGTGGACCAGCAGTGTTTTGGTCCAGAATCAGTGCAGTGTAGCAGACCAGGTCCTCTATGTGGTTCCAGATGCTGAAGGCCAGGTTGGCCAGGTGTTTGGTCTGTTCTATCAGAGCTCCTGAGTGCAGCTGTGGATCATCCAGCAGGGGGCAGCGTTGGACTCTCCACTGCAGCCTTGCAGTTGCTCAGGAATGTGACGTCTGCTGAGCTCTTCTGTGGTTCTGACTGTCTGAAAGAGCTGCTATCGCTCTGCTCAGAGCCTCCATCTTCTCCTTCATCATCCCACTCTTCTGCTCCTCTTCCTCCCTCCATGCAGCCATTCTGGCTTCATTTACCTCCACTAGAAACTGATGAAGCTCCTTAAACTGCTTCTAATCTGCCTCTCTGTCTCTTGTGCCTGGACCTTAATGTGTTCTGTTGTTTGACCAAACTTCTTTTGAACTTCCTTCTGGAGCTACAGTCTCTTCTTTAATGGTTCCAGTGTTTCCTCAATTTCCATCCTGTGCTGTGGTGCAGCTTCATCTATGATTGGTGTGTTTTTCTGAATCTCTGCAGATGGCTGACGGGTAATGGTCCAGACAGAAGAGTTTGGGTTTTTCAGAGTGCAGATGGCAGAGACCTTCTGAAGCTTTCTGAGCTCCCTCCTGTAAGAAGGACTTACACACATTCTTTAACACCAGACTTAAAGGTGGTTCCTTTCTTGAAGATCTCATCTTACCATTGTGACACTTGTGTCCTGGTTTCTGTGTCCACCAGCTCTTCAGAAAGTCTCTACAGAAACTGTGGCTGCAGGACTGAAAAACAGGATCTATGAAAAGGTCCTGACAGTCTGGACAGCAGAGATTCTCCTCTGATCAAATAAACATGCCTCGTCTTACCTCATGTTTGGGGAATCCTTTTCAAATGTGGTTTTCTTTGGTGGTTTTAGATATGCTCAGTGAGAGAAACTCTAATCCAAGCTTTTGAATGTCCTCTTTGGAGAAGCTAAAATGGTGATATATATGAGCAGGTGCACGAGTGCATGAGTTCTCAACATGTTGAAATCAAGGATAATTTTAAATTTAATTTCTACAAGTCAGTTCAGGGCTTGAGACACATTTTTGCTATAACTATAAGAAGCTTTTGTGGTTTGTTTTTGAAGATCAGCTTTTCTTCAGATCTACACTGATGTAGTTTGGGTTATGATGTGGTATGTCAGATGTCTTAACAAAACCAGCTGTTTAACCTGAGCTGCAGTGACGTAGTACAGCAGGCAGGGGGCAGTATAACACTGTCCGCACAGACCTGAGAGTTCAGCTAGAAATAAGCACAAGGTGATTTTCACTCCTTTTAATCAGATGTAGTAAATACCTCCTTGTCTAATAATCTTTATTAGTCCACAGAAGATCCTGATATCAGATTTTTTCCTGCTTCTCACCAGAGTAAAACTACAGTCACTTAAATGTGAAGGATGTTTCAGATTTCATCTGATCAGGGAAAATGATCTCAGCGGAGTGACTGGTGCTAAAAACCCGTTTCCTCTACAGAAAATTAAACCCTGATGAATCCAAACCCTGGAATGTGATCCTCAGTGTGTCCTGTCTGCACAGTTATATTATTATATTAAAATATTGTTTATATTTATATAGCAGAGAATAATAAGAATGACAGAAAACTAAGAATAAATACAGTTTTATGTTCATTTGTTCTAATCCATATAAATAACTGCTACAAGTATTTTTGTAGTTTTATTTATTATGTTAAAAATTTTACTACATAATCATTCTGGAGATAATAGCTTCTGTGATTCTGGAACAGAGTCCAGACTTCCTGTTTAACTTCCTGTTTACCAGAAGTTACGAAGGTAACTACGGTTCTGTGAAATCCTGGATATGTCTCTTCGCTCTCTGTGCAGGTCAAGATCTTATGACAAGAAAGTCACTCCCGTCACGTGTAGGCCACACAAGTGTCCAGTCTTTTAATAGGGTGGGGAAGCCTACATCTGGTCTCTGTGATCTTCTCAGCAGCAGATGGGAAGGAAATTCCATGTGACCTGCATGACTGTTAGTCATCCAGGAATTTACAGAACCATAGTTACCACATAACGTCCATTCTGTTTCATTCTCTTAAAGGTAGTAAAACCTAGAAACAGTGCAAGGGGCTGCTTCAGCACATATATCCTTCACTAGCATGCCCGCTTTTGATGCCCATGACATGACCAAGCAGGAGTGGCAGACTACACCAGAAGGGGTAGGTAGGCTGGGCAATCCTGACAGGTCTGTCCAAAGACAGGTGGGCCGGCTTGAGGCGGTCCACAGAAATGCGCTCAGCCTTACCCCCCATGTCAACCACAAAGTGTTTATCCCCCCACTGCCAAAACATGGAAAGGCCCATCATAAGGATGTTGCAGCAGCCCCCGATGAGCATCATGTCCTCTTTGGGAGCAGTCCCGAGGCCCAGCATGACCCACAGGAACTTGTCAACCCAGTTGCCGTTCCTGAGGCTGGCCCGGAGAGAGGCCTTCATGGAGTGATGGAAACACTCACACAAGCCATTAGCTTGAGGGTGATAGGATGTGGTACGGTGATGCTTCACCCCCAGGCTGTTCGTAAGTGTGGTCCAGAGCTCTGTGGTGAACTGTGAGCCTTGGTCCGAGGAGAGGTCAGATGGGGTGCCAAACTGGGCCACCAAAACCCCTATGAATGCCCGCACCATCTCAGTTGCCATCACCGAAGCAACCTCTGGCCACCGAGTGATCCTATCCACCATGGTAAGGAGTTAAGTGAAACCCTGAGAGGGGGAAGGGAGCCGACCAAGTCTACATTCACATCTTGGAACCTTCTTTCTGGCACGGGGAAACGCGCCAGGGGAGCCTTCGTCTGGCGGTGAACCTTGGAACGCTGACAAACAGCGCAGGTGTCCGCCCAGTCCTCTTCCTCCTTCTTTAGCCCACACCAGACGAACTTGGACGCCACTAAACGTTGGAATGGTTTTCTACCTGGGTGAGAAAGACTGTGTACTACGTCGAACATATGCCGTCTCCACGTGGTCGGTACATTGGGTTTTGGACAACCAGTGGAAACATCACACAAACGCATAAAGCTACCCTCACAAAAGGGTATGTCTTTCAGCTGCAGGTTAGTGGCCGTGGTCCTGAGTGACTGGACCTCGGGGTCGGAGGTTTGATCGGTTGCCATGTGATCATAATTGAGCCCCAGGTGGATGGCTCCTGCCAAAGCATGGGAGAGGCAGTGTGCAACGAAGTTGGCCTTGCCCGCAACATGTGGTATGTCTGTGGTAAACTCTGAGATGTAGGAAAGTTGCCACTGTTGTCGGGCAGACGAAGGTTCAGACACCTTGCGAAAGTGAGGGGTTTGTGGTCGACGAAGGCCGTAAACTGCCGGCCCTCCAGAAACGAATGTAAGTGTCGAACAGCGATGTGCAGGGCTAGCAGCTCCCAGTCGAACGTGCTGTATTTGCGTTCGTTGGGGCAGAGCTGCCGGCTAAAGAAAGCGAGGGGTTATCAGGTGCCACCCACCCACTGCTCATGCACAGCACCCACCGTGTAGTCTGAGTGCGATGGGGGCCCCGGGCTATGGGTGAGCAAGCATCGTAGCATGGGCCAAAGCGGTTTTGGCATCATTGAAGGTATTCAGTCTATCAGTGGTTCAGTCCACTGCATGCTTAGGGGACCTGCCCTTCAAAGCCTCATATAGTGGTCGCATGAGAGCAGCAGCTTTGGAAATGAAACGGTGATAAAAGTTCATCATTCCCAGATACTCCTGCAGGGACCGCACAGTAGCTGGGTGTGGGAAATCCAGAACCACTGCACCTTAGATGGGAGAAAACACCCCAGTCCTTGGTAATCCGATGTACCAGGAAGTAGATGGTGATCAACTCAAACTGACATTTGGCAGGCTTCACGATTAGGTCATGCTGGCTGACACGGTCAAAGAGGGATTGCAGGTGGGACAGGTGTTCGGCGGTGGATGTACTTGCCACTAAGATGTCGTCCAGGTACACAAAGAGGAAGGGCAGGTCATGTAGAAATGAGTCCATAGGACGTTGGAACGACTGGGTAGCATTCTTAAGGCCAAATGGCACCCTTACGAATTCAGCCCCAAAGGTGTGATCACTGCTGTTTTGGGGATGTCTAATGGGTGTACAGGTACCTGGTGATAATCACGGACGAGGTCTACCTTGGAAAAAATGATCTTACTGGCCAAATGTGACAAAAAGTCTTGGATGTGGGGCTCTGGGTAGCGGTCTGGGGTTGTAGCATCGTTAAGCCGGTGATAATCACTGCATGGGCGCCACCTGCCGTTGGGCTTAGGAACCATGTGGAGAGGCGAGGACCAAGAGCTGTTAGAGCGGCGGATAATGCCCAGGCATTCCATGTTGCTAAATTCAGTTGTGGCAATGGCTAGTTTAGCCAGATCCAGGCGCCTCGCAAAGGCATGGATTGACGGGCTGGTGGTGGCAATGTAATGCTCCACTCTGTGTTTGGTGGCGGTGGATGAGAAAGTGGGCTGTGAGAGTGCCGGAAATCCGGCTAACAGGCAATGAAACACGTCCGATTGAGGGAGCACTGTCGACAGTCTGAAAGAGCCCACACCGCTCAGGGAGCAGTCAAATGAAGAAAAAGTGGTGGCATCAACTATGCGGCGGTTCTTGACATCTACCAACAGACCATAAGCACACAAAAAATCGGCGCCCAAAATGGGAACCGCCACCTTGGCAGTAATGAAGTCCCAGTGGAATTGTTGTCCATCAAAACACAGGTCTACATCACGGTTGCCAAAAGTTGATATGGGCGTGCACAGGGCCGGCTCTAGCTCTTTGGCTGCCCTAGGCAACATTTTGGTTGTGTTTCTTTTAAAATATTTCAAAAGAACCCTTTGTTTAATTATTTTAAATAACTATAAATAAAACCTAAATACTAAGATAAAGTAAATTTCACAAAGTATAAAGGTGCTGATAGTAAGAATTATAACAAAGCTATGATGTACCTCCATAAATTAAGAATATTTAACAAATATAGACAGATACAGTCAGAACTAAAAGCACTTTCAATATCAAATGGGCAAAAGGCCACCTCTAATTAACTGTGTACAAAATACTATGAAGAATGCTTAAGAATCTTTCAAATATTCCAAGTCACTCAACACTAAAACATATAAGTTATGTCTTTAAGAATCAATTATAATAAATTGCACATACAGAAATGTTACAAGGAATGTTGAAGGATATTTAACAAATATGTGTAAAAGTTCTTTAGACCAGTGTAAAGACATTTATGACCCATAAAAAAGGATTACTTACAATTTCTTCAAAGAGAATTGCTATTAATACTATTAATTATTATTAATACTGTTCATTTAAGTATTTTCTGGTAGTTCTATGTCTATCTCAAATAATAAAAGTTGAGCAGTTGTTGCTGGAATTTCGTCTCACCATTAAAACTGAAGCAGCATTAGAATTGAACTCATCTGGTCTTCCTAATGGCAAATTAATTGATGGTATTATGAAAAGAAATTTGACCCAAGACATCTTGGTTGATGCTCATTAGTGCAAGCTCATTGAGGCGTTCCTGACTCATCGTTGACCTTAAGTAGGTTTTCAGTAGTTTTAAATTTGAGAAGCTTCTTTCAGTGGAAGCTACTGTCACAGATAGTGTGACAGCAATTCTTAAAGCCACCTACGTATTTGGGAAAATTTCTTCAAGTTTCTTCTCCTTCAGGTAACTCAGGATTTCCTTTGTCGTCATGCCAGTTTTTGGCAACACTGGGAAATTCTTGATTTCAAGTGCAAGTTTCTTCCCATCAACATCTTTGGTTTATCTATTAAATCAGTTTCATGGCGCTAACATGAACAAATATCTAAAATGAGACGAATGTTGTTTGAAATGTGTCTTTTCTGCATGAAACCAGATTGTGTTTCTCCATTTATTGGGTCTAGAATGGATTTGAGTGTTTTAGCAAATACTGAAGCAAAAATTTTGTAATCATTGTTCAGAACACATGTGGGACGCCAGTTTTCAATAATTAATAAGTCTGTTTTAGGTTTGGGTATCAATGACAATATTCTTTGAGTCAGACTGGGAGGAAGCGAACCCGACTTTACAGATTCTTCAAAGACTTTTAGTGAAAAAGGAGCAATTTGATCAGGAAATAATTTGTAAAACTCCCCAGATAATCCATCTGTGCCAGATTTATTGTTTTTGAGATGATTTATGTTCCAAACTATTTTACTGATTGTAAGGGAGGAATCGCAGGTTTCTTTGTCAGTACGAGATATTGTTTTGACATCAACTGAGCTTAAAAATGTTCAGTGATGTGGTTAGAATAATTAGATGTATAAAGCTGATATTCCTTAGATATTCCTTCACCTGCAGCATCATCATCAGCAGCAGCTGCACTAACCGGTGGTAAAACACCCAGAACGGTTTCTGGACTTCTTTCTTCCTTTAATGACTTTTAACTCTGCAGGTCACCTCAAAAAACTGAATACTTATTCACACAATCATAAGTCCAAGTGTGAACCGTCACAGAGGGTTAACAGTACGAACAACTTCTCAGATCATCGACGTTTCCAGTAGCATAACCTGTAAAATGTCCCAGCTCAGACTATTTCTGTCACATTTACACTCAAGACACTTAATACTGTAGACGAGTGCATAGCAAGTACCTTCAGTATATTTAAAAGCAAGTACTTCTACTTAAGTAAAACATTAAACTGATACTTTTACTAGAGTACATTTTTTTCTGTTTACTTTTAAAGGTCCCATATTATACACTTTATTCCCAATCTGAGACCATTCATTAATATCTAAATGAAATATTTCCGCCATGGTATGGACAAATCGACCCTCAGTTTGAGTGCAGCGGCTTCTCTTCACCTCCCTCTTTTTAGCAGCTTCAGAAATGTGCCGTTTATGGTGGGCGGAACCCTGGTGGAGCAGCTCAGCTGTTGGCTCCGCCCATCGCATCGCCCGTCATGAGGTGATTGACAGGTTAGGCCTTAGCGGTAACTAGACGCTGATTACAGCGTAGTGAAGGATAAACAAACGCCGGAACACCGGAACCCATTCCTGAAGCCCCCATTACCGACCCAAACCGCGACGCACGGAGAACACAGCTAGCTACGCTCATCAATCTGATGCACAATGGCACCGGATACAAACAGTAGAAACAGTGACTTGGCTACATTTACAACAGTGCTAATATATTTTCAAGCTATCAGACTAATAAGGCCGAAACGATAAAATAACTGCCAGCTCTTACCTCTCCAGCTGTGTCACGGACAGTTGGTATTGAACCTGGCTTCAGCTTCAAACGGTTGGCGAAGCCTGCTTTCCATGCCCCCATGTTGTGGAAACAGTCCTCTTTGAAATGCTGGCCACAGACATGCAAAACCTTTGGAAGTTTTCCGGGTACATTTCCTCCAAAAATAAAATTAATCCACTCAGTCCTCGTGGGTTCAGTGGATGGAAGTAAAAAAACGTTTTCGTGTTCATTTATGCAGCCACAAACAGAACAGTGCTTCTGTCGCTTAGCCATGTCCGCTAACGAGGGTTGCCGAAGAGGGAAAAACACTGGGCGCTAGGTGATTTTTAGAGGGCGGGCTTTGAGAGCCGGTAGGCGGGTCCATCGCTCTGTGGGGAGTGGTTATTGTCCCTTATGACGTCTTAACGTACAGGCTTTCAAACTCGCTCAATTCAGCGCTTACTTCCCTAGAGGTGGAGCAGGGGGGAGAGAGAGCGCCTGAAAGAGTTTCACACTTACGGGTCTCCTACACATGCGGGGGGACCAGTATGACTGTTCCAAAACCATTAAAAAGTGAATTTTGCATAATATGGGACCTTTAAGTCTGATGACTTCCTCCAGCACTGATTTAATGTGACGCTCTTGGTGCTGGTGATTGTACATGAAAGGTGACGTAGAAACTCGCCTCCCTCTGCTGGTCCGAGCTGCAGATACGCGATCCAACCCTGCGGTTCTGATGACGGCGTTTCCATGAGTTAAAAAAAGACACTGAACTCTGTTCACTGTTGGTTTTATTGTTACCACAGTTAGGAACATAATAAGCTGTTAAAGTTAAATCATGGTAAAATCCCTGTCAGGTCGGGCTGAGTTTGACATGTGAACTCCTTCACCTGAAACCAGAACCAGAACTTCTTCACAACATCAGCACAGTCCCGTTAGACTGAAACCAGACACAGAGGTGGAATAAAGGTCTCGTTGGTGTAGCCGTCTCTTGAAGGCGTGGACCGTCAGAACGCAGCCTCCATGTTTTGTGTGTAGACAGCACTGGCACTTTTTTAACGAGGTAATTTCAAGTAAAATAAAGATTTCATGGCTGGATTTAGGCACTAAAACACTTTTAACATTAACATTAAACATTGAAACAATCCCGAGTTACGTTCTACTCATCATCCTCACATTACTTCATTATCAGCGATTACAAACGTCTGCTACAGAATTTAAGAGGAAATCTATCAGGAACGTCCCAAACTCATTAGTTGAAATGAAACAGGACTCAGTGCGATGTGGATGGCTGGAGCTCCTTCATCTCTCCCTCCTCTTCATCACCTCACTCTTGTTTTTTGGTTCGTCCCCTGAATGTGTCCATGAGGTTGAAGGCTCCCATGTAGTGTCCCAGCAGGACACCCTGCTTCACGGGCAGGATTCTACAGGAGAGAAATGACATTCATCCATTAGGTAGAACTCATGCTAGCGACGTCTCCTCGTGTGAATTTCTAATGACCCAAACTGATAATCTCAATCAATCATGGCTCCAGTAATCGTCTAGACCAGTGTTTCTCAATCCTGGCCCTCAGGACCCCCTGCCCTGCATGTTTAGAGGTAACCTTACATTAACACACCTGAATTAAACGAATGGCTTGTTAACAGCTTCCAAAGAACTTAATGAGGAAGTGGAATAATCTGTCACCAGTGTGTTGGAGTAGGATGACATCTAAGACATGCAGGCAGTGGGTCCTGAGAACCTGGATCTTGACTATTCAACTTGGTCTTACCAGGGCCGTGGTTCTGCAGGTTTTCCACGTCTCCCTGCTCCAACACACAAAAGCCTGCAGGACTGCAGCCCTCATAGGGCCGAGTTGAACAGCTCTGATCTCGACGTTCTTCAGAAACATGATGAGGAACCAAAATATGGGGCGCCAAGTGTAAAAATTCAGTATAAAAGTTGTAGCTGACACATTTTCATTATTTATCTCACTTTTCTCACATTTAGCACATTTTTCCTACATTTTCCTACATTTAACATAACTTTTAACCACATGTATAATGGTCAAATAGAACATCTAAATCTAAATTTTAAATCTAAATCTAAATGCTATATGTTAAATCTAAATGTTATATGTTATATCTAAATGTTAAATCTAAATCTAAATGTTTAAATCTAAATCTAAATGTTATATGTTAAATCTAAATGTTTAAATCTAAATCTAAATGTTATATGTTATATCTAAATGTTAAATCTAAATCTAAATGTTTAAATCTAAATCTAAATGTTATATGTTATATCTAAATGTTAAATCTAAATCTAAATGTTTAAATCTAAATCTAAATGTTATATGTTAAATCTAAATGTTTAAATCTAAATCTAAATGTTATATGTTATATCTAAATGTTAAATCTAAATCTAAATGTTTAAATCTAAATCTAAATGTTATATGTTAAATCTAAATGTTTAAATCTAAATCTAAATGTTATATGTTATATCTAAATGTTAAATCTTATATCTAAATGTTAAATGTTAAATCTAAATCTAAATGTTTAATCTAAATGTTTCGGATATATGCTAATTAACCCCGCCCCTTTTAACCTCAACCAATACGCTAGTAGGGAAACACGCGCTCGCACGCACACACACACAAACACAGGTCTTTACTGTGAATGTCTTTCTGTATTTACGAGCTGCACTTCAAAATATACTTCCAACCAACCTCTCACACCATTAATGGTAAGATGCATATATTTATTTTTAACTATTTTTAGCGAGCGAGTGTTTCCCTACTAGCGTATTGGTTGAGGTTAAAAGGGGCGGGGTTAATTAGCATATATTCGAAACATTTAGATTAAACATTTAGATTTAGATTTAACATTTAACATTTGGATATAAGATTTAACATTTAGATTTAGATTTAACATTTAGATATAACATATAACATTTAGATTTAGATTTAAACATTTAGATTTAACATATAACATTTAGATTTAGATTTAACATTTAGATTTAGATTTAACATTTAGATATAACATATAACATTTAGATTTAGATTTAACATTTAGATATAACATATAACATTTAGATTTAGATTTAAACATTTAGATTTAGATTTAACATTTAGATATAACATATAACATTTAGATTTAGATTTAAACATTTAGATTTAGATTTAACATTTAGATATAACATATAACATTTAGATTTAGATTTAAACATTTAGATTTAGATTTAACATTTAGATATAACATATAACATTTAGATTTAACATATAACATTTAGATTTAGATTTAAACATTTAGATTTAGATTTAACATTTAGATATAACATATAACATTTAGATTTAACATATAACATTTAGATTTAGATTTAAACATTTAGATTTAGATTTAACATTTAGATATAACATATAACATTTAGATTTAACATATAGCATTTAGATTTAGATTTAAACATTTAGATTTAGATTTAACATTTAGATATAACATATAACATTTAGATTTAACATATAGCATTTAGATTTAGATTTAAAATTTAGATTTAGATGTTCTATTTGACCATTATACATGTGGTTAAAAGTTATGTTAAATGTAGGAAAATGTAGGAAAAATGTGCTAAATGTGAGAAAAGTGAGATAAATAGTGAAAATGTGTCAGCTACAACTTTTATACTGAATTTTTACACTTGGCGCCCCATACCAAAATGTCTGATGAGGAAAGTGTCCAAAGCTGAGGCTGAACTAAAGTAGCAGTATTAACATCTGTTCTGAGTTGGAGAAAGTTTAAACTTTATTCTGATTTAATGTCAACATGTAGCTCAACGTAGCATGTAGCTCGTTTTTTAAAGCTCAACTTTCAGAACATGTTTCAGTCTGACTTTTTATGTAAATGTCTGATCAGGAAGAAAATGAGATGTTTCTGATTTAATCTGATTGGAAGTAATGGAGTTAAAGCAGCTGTGATATTGATCATATCGATCCTGAATCTGACACAAGTCATATCGTCACGGAATCTGCGACGGCACCAGACATGGACTGAGTCAGTCTAAAAGAGTGTAAACTAATATTCAGTGTAAACCTGGTAAACTTCATATGTCCAAGTGTCAGTGAACACAATGTAATGTACTTCTATATAATCTAATGCAGCCTTCATGCAGCATCATCTCACCAGCTGTCTCCATGGTGACGCTATCTGTCTGTCCAGACTGGTTATATCTGATGAAGAGGATGTAAAAGTCTGAAAGCCACCAGATGTGAAGTTAAACAGATAATTACAAAGAAATCCTGATAAAACGGAAGATTTGGCTCAAAACGCCTTTTTATTTTTATCAGTGAAGGAGGTTTATGTAGCAGAGTTTAAAGTCCATCCTAAGTAAACAACTACTGATACCTGAATACACACACTACTTACTAAAAGTTCAGGATACTCAATTTTTTAGGTGAAATTTACATAAAACATTAAAAGCTGATGCTACACTAATGTTATATGATGAATGTAGGAAATTTAACAACAATCATGTGATGGTAATTCATTCATTTTCAACTCTTTTTAGAAACCAAAGCTACCAGCAGTGGTGGGTAAACCATGACATTAAATAACCCGCATGTGTCAGGTCTGGTCCTGGTCTGATGTCGAGGACTGTTTCATTACAAGTCGTCAATGAACCAGAACATTTAGTGATGCCTAAATTTAACCTTTATTTATACAGGCAGTCCCATTGAGACATGAAGTCTCATTTACAAGAAAGACCTGTTTTGGACAAACAAAACATTTATTTGAAGTTTGATCTCTAACAACACAGAAGAGTTCATGTAAACGCAAAAAGCAGGTTACATCTGAAAGAAAAAAACAACTCCAGCCGCCTCTTAACATCGTTCAGTTTTCTCTAATGGGATGAAGGTGGGCAGCTTTAGACCTGCTGTTCCAAGCTGACGGAGCAGAGTAAGAGAGGCTGTCGGCAAGTAGGAGGATCAACATCATGGCAGCCACCCAAGGACAGATTTGTGAATGAAGATGTACCATTGCAAGAGTCTGCTGGTAGATAGCGATGACCAGTAGACCAGAAAGTATGATGTGCAACGATGACTCGGGGGTTTACCGTTGGTTATGAATCTTCTCCATCGTTAGCGATCTGGCAGAGGCAACCATGTCAGACGTCTCCATAGTCGAGGTAAAAAAGTGGATGTAACTCTTTCTGACAACGCATTCTTTTGCTGTGCTATTCTATTCTACAGTCATTTAGCAGACGCTTTTATCCAGAGCGACTTACACCTGAGAGGAAGAACACAAGCAGAAACCAACCAGGAGGGACATCATCATCATCGTCGTCAGGCTGCTGGGAGTCCAGTTGGACCCAGGTGCTGTCGTGTCGTGCTAGAGGCAGTACTTATTTTTATGTTTTTTCTCTCACTCTCTATAATAGTCCTTTGTTTAATTACAAGATTACAGTTTCATCACACATCATCTTGGGTGTAAGTGCATGCAGCTTATTCAGAGCCGAGTTGTGTCAAAGAGCTGGACGAATCTTTCTAACTCATCCTGTAGAGTTAAGCATAGCCCCCCCTCACCCTTCATATCAGGGCCTTGGGTGGTCACGTTTAAAAACCGGCTTAAACACGTTTTCTGACTGGTGTTTCCAGATGTTTAATAGTCTGGTTTGCTTTCCTGTGTGATTTCACGTTCTCTCTGATGGTCTACCTCCAGTTTTTAGTCTGGTCTTTACAGAGCTGTGTGTGTTTTTTTGCATTTCATTTGGCTGTTTCTCACTTTTACAGTTTTATTACATGTTTTACTCTGGCAGACTTCTGCTGTTTACATGTGCTTTATAAATACAGATGACTAGAATCATATAATCAATATTTATTGTGATTTACAGTCCTGATGCCTGTTCTGATGGTAGACTTCCTCCATCCATGCAAACATCTCAGTATGTCTGCATCAAACATTACACGAAGCTGAAATGATGAACCTCATTATAGAAAGCAGATGCATTTCAGAGAAATATACTGAAATATTTTCAGTTCAGCTCTTCTTATACATGAAAACACTGTAAAATCTTTGACTCCTTCCTGCTTTGCTCCATTTCACTCAGCATGTTGGGAACTTGTCCTCTGGGCCTCAGAAATAAACCAGTGCTTTAATTAGTTAGATGATCTGCAGTCATGGACTGATCTGAGCTCTTTAGACAGCTCTGGAGGCGTCCTTTCAGGAGGACATGTCAGAAATGTACACAAAAACACATGAAGAGAGGTTGAACACCTCTGGACCCTCTGATACACTTTCAGGTTAAACTGTTTCTTAAATTCTGTCTGGGCTTTGATTGTCTGATGGACTCTCCTACAAAATCCCAGACCTTCCCAGATGGGAATCCTTATAGCCGCTCCCTTTACCTGAGATGTTCACCAACAGGTTTGTGGGTTTCAACATGTCTCCACATCAGTCCTTTAACACTAGAACCGCCAAGGGGGTCATTTTTACCTGCTTTCTGTTAAAATAAAATCTCTACTTCTCTCTGTTCATGGTTTTTCCTGAAATGGGTCCAGTAAACATATAGTGAATTTTGGTCAGTGGGGGAGAAAGTGATGATCCGTCATTTTTACCCGGCAACGAGTCATCTACTGAGGATGAGGAGCTGCTGACAGATCGCCTCCCTCTGTGCACCTGAAAACTGGACTACATAACACCAAATTGATGCAGAGTGATGGTGTAACACTCACTCTCCACCAGGCAAAGGAGAGGAAGAATGTGTGCATCCTCAGCACCATGCACACATCTGTGGACATCCACAACAAGTCTAAGAGGACGCCAGTGATGGTCCACTATTATAACAAGACTAAAGTAGGAGTTGACGGGCTGGACCAGATGCTGAGGCAGTACTCCACCTGAGCCGGAACCAGGAGATGGCCAGTTGCAGGTTTTTACAATATGCTGGAGATAGCCACCCTGAATGCCTGGTTCCTGTATCGGAGCTGCACATGCGCATTCCAAAACAAAATCAACCAAAAAATGTACAAAGTGCAAACGTGCAGTGTGTAAACAGTGCACAGTGAAAGTGTACAGTGTGTGTGCGATTGTGAGCAGGCTAATGTGTAAGAAAATAACAGAAGTTTGAAGCCTGCTTCAAGTGTCAATGAATATGTATATAGTCAATATTTAGATTATCAAATTATACAAATGTATATTATATTCTCATAGTAATGTTAATAACTGTTATCAGTTATTTAGACTATTAGAAAGTTATTCTCATGTGTTCTTGTGTGTGTGTGCGTGTGAATGAAAACAATAAATGAGTGGAAGAGCAATGTTTTATTATATTATCTTCAACTTCAATGCATCTTGTGTTATTCGCGCTGTTGCAGCAGGGGGTGGTAAAAATGACCCTTCTTGGCGGTTCTAGTGTTAATCCATTTTCCTCCCGATTCCTAACACCAGCCAGAAATTCTGGATGATTAGGACGGAGTTGGAAGACTGCTGGTCTCAACAAGGTCAGTGATCATATCAGAGAAGCTTCTGAAAAGGCTTTTGAAAAAATCCCATCATGTTCTTAAGTAAAAATCACAGTTGCTGGAAAAACAAAAATACATGAATTAACAAACATCATTCTCACAAACAGGATGTTAGATTGTCAGACTGATGTCTCCTTCGTCTTTCCCTAAATGAAAGGGAAAGATGCTTTGAATGACTAATGAATCTCAAACAATTACTTTCTTCAAAGGCAAACCAGAGAAAAGCTGGATAATACAAGACATCATTAAATCCTTGCATACAATAGCTTTTCTGTCAGCTGAACAAGGATGACAGGCAGAGAACTACAGGCTGCATTCAGCCTCTCTGAATACTTACAACACAAACATCTTAGAATAATGGCTCTATTCTGCAGACAGGACAATGAAGAAAAACAGAACATGAAGGAACATTTCTCCTTTCTGAAATATGGAGGACAAAACTGTTAAATCACTGATGGATTCATCTTTTTCCTCCTTTGATTTAATTCTCAAGTTGAAACTGGCTCAGTCTGCGGGGACTGATGTTTAAAGAAAAAAGAAAGTTTAACACTGTATATTTAACTGTATGGACTAACACGATTTAGACAACATCTCTGTGGACACC
Source organism: Melanotaenia boesemani (assembly GCF_017639745.1). NCBI lineage: Eukaryota > Metazoa > Chordata > Actinopteri > Atheriniformes > Melanotaeniidae > Melanotaenia > Melanotaenia boesemani. Next base: position 4,436,406 of record NC_055689.1, on the reverse strand, counting down.
TCTGATTCAAAAGCACAAACCAAAACAGTCCTGATGTGGAAACCAGATCAGAAACAGACAGAACAACCACTGACTCCTTTAGCTCAACTTGTCTTTTAACAATGTTAGACCCGGTAAAGACGCGAAACTGACCAACCCAGTAAAGACACATCCAACATGACAGACAGTGATCGGGTAAAGACACGTCCAACATGACAGACAGTGATCGGGTAAAGACACGTCCAACATGACAGACAGTGATCCGGTAAAGACACGTCCAAACTGACCGACTGTGATCCGTAAAGACACGTCCAAACTGACCGACTGTGATCCGTAAAGACACGTCCAACATGACAGACAGTGATCCGGTAAAGACACGTCCAAACTGACCGACTGTGATCCGTAAAGACACGTCCAAACTGACCGACTGTGATCCGTAAAGACACGTCCAAACTGACCGACTGTGATCCGGTAAAGACACGTCCAAACTGACCGACAGTGATCTGGTAAAGACACGTCCAAACTGACCGACAGTGATCTGGTAAAGACACGTCCAAACTGACCGACTGTGATCCGTAAAGACACGTCCAAACTGACCGACTGTGATCCGTAAAGACACGTCCAAACTGACCGACTGTGATCCGGTAAAGACACGTCCAAACTGACCGACTGTGATCCGTAAAGACACGTCCAAACTGACCGACTGTGATCCGTAAAGACACGTCCAAACTGACCGACAGTGATCCGTAAAGACACGTCCAAACTGACTGACCGTGATCCGTAAAGACACGTCCAAACTGACCGACTGTGATCCGTAAATACACGTCCAAACTGACCGACAGTGATCCGTAAAGACACGTCCAAACTGACTGACCGTGATCCGTAAAGACACGTCCAAACTGACTGACTGTGATCCGTAAAGACACGTCCAAACTGACCAACTGTGATCCGGTAAAGACACGTCCAAACTGACCGACTGTAATCCGGTAAAGACACGTCCAAACTGACCGACTGCGATCCAGTAAAGACACGTCCAAACTGACCGACTGTAATCCGGTAAAGACACGTCCAAACTGACCAACTGTGATCCGGTAAAAACATTGCTCAAATGGTGGGGGATGTCAATCCCAAACACGCTGTGAGGATCTGCTGGAAACATCTGGCAGAGTCCCCTGTCAAAGAGCTTCAACTCCCACCTCTGGCAGAGCTGCCAACATGTTCCAGGTGAGGCTGGGGACATTGAGTAGGCTGTTTGGGGGAGCTATAGTTGTTGAATGGTAGCAATCCCCAAACCCGTTGGTGGACACCAGCAGTAAGAGATGCTGTCAGGCTAAAAAAGTAGTCCTATCGGGCCTTTCTGGCCTGTGGGACTCTGGAGGCAGCTGATGGGTATTGGCAGGATAACCAGAGAGCAGCTTCAGAAGTGGCTGAGACGGGTGTGAAAAAAGTTCAGTGAGGCTATGGAAAATGACTTCCAGATGCCTTACAGGAAATTCTGGTCTCCCATTAGGTGGCTCAGGAGGGGGAAGCAGCCCACCATCAACACTGTGTACAGTGATGGGATGCTGCTGACTTCAAGGAATACTTCAAAGACCTCCTCAAACCCACCAACACGTCTCAAATTAAGACCATGGTCCTATGCCAGAAAAGGGTGGAGTGTCTTTTTCAGGGTCTTGCCCCAAGTGGAGGACTTCATGTATCTCGGGGTCTTGTACAGCAACGGTCTGTCGTGGTAAGGAAGGAGCTAAGCAGAAAGGTGAAGTTCTTGATCGAGGTTCCTATCCTCACCTATGGTTACCAGCTGTGGCTTGTGACCAAAATAATAAGATCATGAACATAAGCGGCTGAAATGAGTTATCTTCTCAGCGTGTCTGGATTCTCCCTTAAACATAGGAGGAGGAGCTCAGAGTAGGGCCACTGCTCCTTCACATCCAGCGGAGTCAGATAAGGTGGCTGGGTGGTCTGGGTATGTCCCACTGGGAGGAGACCCCAAAGAAGATCTAGAACATGCTAGATGGGCTATGTCTCTTGGCTGGCCTGGGAGCGCCCTAAAGTTCCCTCAGGTGAGCTGGAAGAAGTGTCTGGGGAGAGGGAAGTCTGAAATTCTCTGCTCCACAACTGCAAAGCCCCCCTACAGACCTTTGTCAGATTTGCTCTCTTTTCTGAGATCTCTCCAGCCAGTAAAAGTCAGTGTTGACTCTTGTTTTATCTCTTGCTTCTTCCCTTTCTCTTTTTCTTTTCCGCTCTTCCTCTGATAATGTCCTCCTGGGTTTCTTTGATAAATCAGATGAGGTGGACGTTCAAAACAGCCAGTGTGTTGATATCCAGTTGCTGATGTGGTGCCATAAAGTGAAATGCTGCTGTAAGTGACAGAAAATTGATGGATGTCATGGTCTAAGATAGATGGATAAGTAGATACTTTTATTTATCCCAAATTGGGAAATTAGGTGCTGCAGTAGCAAATGTTAAGGGAAACAAACAAAATAAACAAAATACACACATCTATATACAACATATTCTTTTACTTTTGATTTGTATAGGTATAATAATACTAAAAATATCCATAGAGTGTAGAGGTTTAAAAGTTTTTATAGACCAGGCAGGTGTGGAAAAACATAAGTGTAAAAAAAATGTGCAAACCCAAAACTGAATAAAATACAATAAAATTCAAATTAATGTATGGGTGTTGGCTTTGTTATTCACATTCTTAGGTGTTGAGTTTTGATTGAATTCCTGCCCATCTTTTTTCCTCTTTTATTTTGTAGAGCTGTTTCCCCTGAGTTTTACTTCCTTGTCACACCCGATTTCTTTTGCTGAATGCCTCACTTGCTGCTTACTTTGTGATTCCTTCCCCTGTATACAGAATTATCTTTTTAAGTTGCCTTGTATTTATGTCTAAACACCATCTAATACTACAGAGACCATTTATGGAAACAAAATCATATTTCTTTTGTTCCTGCCCAACCCAACCAACACCAGCACACACACAAAGTTACGCAAGCTTAAGTGACGATTGTTTTGAGTTGGAAGGGGGAGAACATTTAACATTAGTGGGATGTTAGCAATTTACCATTATTAAGCAACAGAAAATCCCACTAGCAAAAGAGCAACATCCCTAAAGGCTGGTACACACATAAGGATTTCCTAAATCAGAAGAGATATTGTATCTGTTAGAAACTCCACACATGAAGATAAGAAAATCAGGCATTTAACAGTTTTGATCGTACGGTGTGTGGTGTGCTCTGATAATCTCACACATAACAATTCTGTCTAGAATCTAGTCCTCCGAGCCAGAAATCTTGCGTGATCAAATGTGATCTAACAAAAACGAAGAAGAAACATAGAAACAACTGCAAAGAAAACAAAGAATAACAACCATGGCAACAACTGGAAAACACAACACCCAGCATGGCAGAGGACATACATAATGAAGTAATTATGGTGGTCTTAGGACTACTGTTAAGAGAAAAATCCAGAACTAAAAGTAACAGACTGAAGACAGGGTGAACACAGACTTTATATCCTTTCTTGCTCCTCAGTCAGCTTGCTTTCTGATTGGCTACATTCTGTTCCACATCACAATCCACACAGTCACAACTCAGGAGTCGTCGGCTTTCCACACAGAAGTGAAGATTTTTGGCTGTAAAAACTGAACAGGTTTAATATTTCTGACTGTCGGCCACGGCCCGTTTCGGAGCCCATTGTCGGGACGAATTTGCTCTTTACAGACCCCAGATCAAAGAATGATCTTATTAGACTTAAGATAATAGGATATTTGCCATCCTTGGTCGGAAAGGGGTAAAAATCGGGACAAAAAGACCTCGATAATCTTTATGTGTCCACCCCACAAAAACAAGCCAGAAAACCAGACAAAATTTTAGAATTTATTGCCCTGGATTAAAAACGCTTGTCTGTAGTGGAAAACGTTCACTGTAAGTCTAATTTTAATATTTTCTTTAATAGAAATTCTTTGATTTGAGTTTATCTACTTAATTATTAAAGTTGGAAACCACTGGGGCAGTGGTGAGCAGTACACGTGATGAGCAACCCGTGGATGGCACAGAGAAGAAGCAGCTGCTGCAATGGCTACATTAAATGCCTATTTCCTGTCCTCTCCACCTCAACCGGTCGAAGCAGATGACTGTTCTCTCTGAGCCAGGTTCTGCTGGAGGCTTTTCCTTCCTGTTAAAAGAAAGTTTTTTCCTTTCCACTGTCGTCAGCTTCTCAAGGGGATGAAGAGCTCTGATTGGTGGAAAACACCTGCAGATTTGCTGAATTTTTTGTCCCACAGTGATGAGACAGACATCTTTGTAATCTGCAGAGTCTCTGCTTTCATATGACAACTTGTTTGTGTGGTTCACTTGAATTGGGGAAGTTAGCAGAAGCTAAATCTAAAGTGAACAGAGCTGTTCTCATGGTTTTATTACATTCCCATATAATTGCCTGAGGTTTTAACTGTGGTTGGCTTGGATGCCAATGCTTAGTAGAGTCTTTGAGCTGAGTTTTACTCCGTCATTTTGGTGTGCTAAGACTGTTTCCTAGAGTATGCAAACGTCTTCTGTACTACATGGATCTCATGCTACATCCTGTAATGCTGTTGGCGGGGCTGTAATGAAGAGGTTAAACCCAGGAAATGATGGTTGAGGTGATATTGACTGACAAATGCTGACAACTGATCAGATGTAAGAGCTCCAGCTTTAGCATAAAACACATAACTAATGAATAAAAAAATTTTTTTATTGAACATTAAGTTTTCTTTAGTAGACACAACTGAGCAACAAGGTACAATAACAAACATCTTCACCTTCTGGATCCTACTAAATTTACTAAAAGTCTTTCTTTAGAGGAAGCATTGACAATCAGACTGAAATGATATCCAGTCCAAACAAACACGTTTTTCTACAGATAATTACAGATTTAAACTTCACGAACACATTCAGAATGACAGAAACCTGCAGAGAACAAACAGAAACCAGTTTCCCTCCACCTGATGACATTAGAGTGACACTGTTTATGTCCAGATGAACACTTATTAACATCTCAGATGACTGAGACTAAGAGTGTTTTAGTCTGGAAACATTAGTGAAAATCCACCAGAACATCCCTCCATCATAACATCCAGAACAAAACTGTAAAACCACTAATGTCTTTTAAGACTCGTTAAAAAAAGTCAGTGTAGTCAGGGAGAAAGACCCCTTTCATCAAATACATGGGGTGCGTGGTGCCGTGGATCTGGTCTAGTACTAGGCTGACATTCCAGTTTATTTCAGTTAGATTGTTCAATCATTTCCAGTGCAGACTGGGATTTTTCCTGACTGATAATCCCAGATAAGAAGCAAGGAGGGTGAAAAGCTTCCACTGCAGGACACTGGAAAGGATAACGTTAGGGATGAGGAGGTGAAGGGAGGTGACACAGAATAATTATGTTAATATTTTCTGACATGTATAATATGTAGATGTTCTGCTGGCCTTCCTGTTGTCCTCAGTTTGTCCTCTTTGGTGAAAAAAAACAGACTGAACCCAAAAAATCTGCTCTGATACAAGAAAAAATACATACACCTGACTGCTCAATAGTTTTCAACATCTAATTAACACCTTTCTCATCATAGCTCAAACATAACACATAACAACTGTTCATTCTGTGATAAGAGAACCAAATTTGCCTGGTATGTTAATGGATGTACAAAACTGGATAATGGGACATCACAAATTCACTCCCTGGTGGCTATGACAGCTACATTTAAAGATGTGGGCTGACTGCCATATTGCATGAAACAAGTGATGGTACACACTAGTAAAACTGAAAAATACCAACAGGACAAAATTAAAAATATGACCTGAGCATTTAGGTTAGGTTTTATTTAGGGCTGTCAAATGATTAAAATTTTTAATAATAATAATAATAATTATACATTTTATTTAAAAAGTGCCTTTCAAAACACCCAAGGACACTGTACAAAAGAACATTAAAATGGTTAAAAACACTAAGTACAAAACAAAACAGAGGACAACATGAAGATGGTGAGTGTGTGACTAGATGATGTAGGACTGTCTGAACAAATCTGTTTTGAGTTGTGATTTGAAGAGTGGAAGAGAGTCTAGGGTACGGATATCAGGGGGAAGAGAGTCCCAGAGGTGGGGAGCAGAGCGGCTGAATGCTCGGCTCCCCATAGTGATGAGACAGGCAGGGGGGACAAGAAGCTGGCGAGAGGAGGAGGAGCCAAGTGAACGGACCAGAGTAGCAATGTGCAGGAGATGAGATGGTGGGGCCAGATTGTGGAGTGCTTTGAATGTAATGAGGAGAATTTTGAAGTTAATTCTTTGTTTTACGGGGAGCCAGTGAAGTTGCTGTAAGATGGGGGTGATGTGGTAAGTAGTAGGGGTTCGTGTAATGATACGTGCTGCAGAGTTTTGGAGAAGCTTCAGTTTCTGGACGGATTTGTTGGGGAGACCAAAGAGAATTGAGTTGCAGTAGTCAATCCAGGAGGTAACAAAGATGTGGACAAGGATGGCAGTGGTGTGGGGGGTGAGAGAGGGGCGGAGATGAGAAATGATTCTCAAATGAAAATATGCAGACCAGGTGATACTGCTAATGTGGGAGTGAAAGGAAAGAGTGCTGTTGAGAACGACACCCAGACTCTTTACCTGAGGGGAGGGAAGGACAGGTGAGTTGTTTATGGAAATGGGAAAACTGTTGGATTTGGAGAGTGTGGGGCGTGTCTACCAGGAGGACTTCTGTTTTAGAACTGTTGAGTTTGAGGAAGTTGGATGAAAACCAAGAATGAATTTCTTGTAGACAGGTGGTGAGGGAAGTTGGTGGAAGTGAAGAGGATGGTTTGGTAGAGAGGTAGAGCTGGGTGTCATCAGCGTAGTAATGAAAATTAATATTGTGTCTGCGAAAGATGTAACCAAGCGGAAGAACGTAGATAATGAAAAGGAGGGGCCCCAGGACTGAGCCCTGGAGCACACCAGCAGAAACAGGAAAGAGTTTGATTCATGGGATTTCAGTCGAATGAATTGTGTGCGGCCAGAAAGGTAAGAAGTGAACCAGGAACAGAACCACAGTTCTGATGTTTCTGGAAGGTTATTTGACTGTATGTGGGAATATCTGTCTGTCTAATATTAACAGAGATGTTGTAGCGAGTTGGACCTAAAATCTGTTGATGGAAAAACAGCAGGAATCTGACGGCGATGTGAACAGAGACAAAAAAACAGAGAGGGTAAAACTCACGTCTTCAGGGCGTTTATGAAGTACATGCTCTTTGGCAGCAGCAGGTAGATCTGGTCTGTCAGGATCGCGTGGATGATCTTCTTGGCAACATACTCGGCATTCAGAATCGGGAGCACACTGGGCCACCTGACAAAAGACAATAAAAAACAGGACTTTGTCAAGAAATATAAGTTTCCTGGTCAGCTGGACCAGAACAGACTAGACAGGACACGGGAAACTCAGAAGTGAGATATTACCTTCACTGTGAATCCAGCTGCTCGAACATGGAGAAGCTGCATTTAGCTTCTATGCTCCACACGTGTGGAACAAAGTCCCAGAAAGCCTCAGATCAGCTGAAACACTTAAATCCAGGTTAAAGACCCACCTGTTCTCTGCTGCATTTCAATAGTTCTTACTAGGGGTCCAGATCTGCATCTGGCTCTTTTACACTGAACTTTGTTTCTCTGAGCTTTTCTTTCTGTTTTTATGTAATCAATTAATCTTTTTTAATCTTTGTTTTTCTAACACAGTTGTGTTTTTTCTGCACCTTGCTGTAATGTTTTTATGTTGTATGTAAAGCACTTTGAATTGGCAGGGCTATACAAATAAATTTGCCTTGCCTTAAAAGACCTTTAAATTTTTTACTGATGAACACGGGCTTGCCAAGAGAGAACAACTATTTCAAAATGTAGTGCCCCTTAAACAGAGAGTTGGCCTCAACTAGTAAGATATTTGGGAGGATGGAGATCCTTAGACTAGCATGTATGGTGTAAATGAATTAGCTTCAAAATAAATATTGAACTTTTTAGGAACTTTTCTTTCAGTTGACTTATGAATGAAAACGTACATTTGAAAAATATTAATTTCATAAATTGTCAGAATCCTGAGTTTCTGAAATAAATATAGATATGCATGGTTCTGATCGAGATGCCATTCTAACAAAGTGTTTCTGAAGCAGTAAAATCTCATAGTGGGCAAAGTGCTCCCCAAAATCAAAATGAGGATACACAAGTGAGAAGACATTTTGAAGTAGACAGCTAACCCGCCAACCAATGGATTTGTTGATCTTTCTACCAACACAATTAACATGGTCTCTCAAACTCATCAATGAGACCTCCCAAGAATTTTGTAGTTGATACCTGGGGTAACTTAAAAAATTCAATTTTAATTCAAGCTAAATCTTTATTCTATGACTTTTTGCTACTAAAAATAATAAAATTCGATTTTTAAATATTTAAAGATAATTTATTTAATTTGAACCAAGCATTGTAGACAACTAGTAAGCACAACCACAGTGGTTGGTCATCTTCTCTGTGGTGTGCACGTTCACAAGAAGAAGGGCACACCCACCTTCACTGCTCAGTGTCAGGCAGAAGCCACCGCGGTGGACACGGCAACATTTTCAGTGTCAACATGTCACACAAGAAATGCTTCTTCAGCTGTGAGGGAAAGCTACATTTGTTCAAATTTCCAAAGGAAACAACGGTCAGACAGCAATGAATGGAGTTTGGTTTTTGGGAGCCAGCCACAGAGTTGCATCAACGTTAGTATTTGTGACCCAAGCTTCACTGAAGACTGCTGGATGACAGAGGGCTGATACAATGAGGGATCTGCCACCAGGCTTTAGCTGAAGGCAGGATCTGTTCCTATAATCAAGGACCGCGCTTCTGATCCTGAGCCAAAAGCTGTAAGTAAAGCCGAGCTGTCTGTTTTGTTTTGATAGTGTGTGAGCCATGGTCAAACTAAAGGAATTAAGGCAAGGCAAATTTATTTCAAAGTGCTTTACACAAAACATAAAAACATTACAGCATGGTGCAAAAAAAAAAAATAAAAAAATACAAGTGTATTAGAAAACCAAAGATTAAAACAGACAAAATTGATTACATAAAAACAGAAAAGTTCAGATAAAGAGATAAATTTAAGATTCCAGCTTAAAAGAACCAGATGCAGATCTAGACTCTAAATAAAAACTAGTTCCATGCAGCAGAGAACAGGTGGGTCTTTAACCTGGATATAAATAAACTGAGTGTTTCAGCTGATCTGAGGCTTTCTGGGAGTTTGTTCCAGACATGTGGAGCATAGAAGCTAAATGCAGCTTCTCCATATCTGGTTCTGACTCTGGGAACTGATAAGAAACTGGATCCAGATGACCTGAGGGTTCTGGTAGGTTCATACTGGGTCAAGAAGTCACTGATGTATGTTGGTCCTAAACCATTCAGAGCTTTCTAGACCAGCAGCAGAACTTTAAAGTCTATCCTCTGGCGAACAGGCAGCCAGTGTAAAGACCTCAGAGCTGGACTGATGTGGTCCACTTTCTTGGTCTTAGTGAGGACTGAAGCAGCAGAGTTCTGAATAAGCTGCAGGTGTCTGACTGATGTTTTAGGTAGAACCTGTAAAAACACTGTTACAATAATCAAACCGACTAAAGAGTCGGCTGACTTTGTGATTCCCTTAATGTGTTTTTCAAAGTTAAGGTCTGACTCCATCAGTACACCAGATTTCTGGCCTGGTTGGTGGTTTTTAGGTGTATAGACTGAAGCTCTGTGGTGACCTTTAATTGTTTCTCTTTGGCTCCAAATACAATCACCTCAGTTTTGTTTTTGTTTAACTGAAGAAAGTTTAGACACATCCAGTCATTAATCTCCTCAAAGCATTTACCAAGAGCCTGTACGGGGCCTCGGTCTCCTGGTGACATTGTAATATATATCTGTGTGTCATCTGCGTAGCTATGGTAACTAATTTTGTTTTTATTAATAACCTGTGCCAGTGGGAGCATGGAGATGTTAAACAGAAGAGGCCCCAGGATGGAACCTTGGGGAACTCCACATGTAATTCTTGTCTGCTCAGATGTAAAGTTACCTATTATTAAGTTATTATGTATTAAGTACTTTCTATTCTCTAAATAAGATTTAAACCAGTGTAGTGCAGTACCAGAGAGGCCCACCCAGTTCTTTAGTCGTGAGTAATATATTGTGGTCAACTGTATCAAATGCAGCACTGAGGTCCTGTAAGACTAAGACTGACATTTTTCCATCGTCTGTGTTCAAACATATGTCATTAATGACTTTGGTCAGAGCATCTCAGTGCTGTGGTGCTGTCTAAAACCTGACTGGAAGCTGCAGTTGTTTTGTGTTAAAAAGTTGTTTAGCTGATGAAGAACTAGATTGTCCCTTTTTAGCAGAGGCTTGATTACAGCTGTTTTTAGAAGGGCAGGATAGGACGCCCAAAATTAAAGACCAGTTCATAATCTGTAACAGATCTGGCTCCAGAGTCTTTGAGACCTTTTTGAAGAAACCTGTGGGCAGAATGTCCAAGCAGCTAGAGGAGGAGCTCAGCTGACATAAGATGTCCCCCAGATCTTTGCTGGGATTAAAACTGTGTCATGGTGGTTAAACTGGTTTTTATGGACACAGTATATCTCCTGAACCTGCTGCTAATGAACCCACTGCTTCTCTGATATTCTGGATTTTGTCTGTGAAGAATTTGGCAAACTCATTGCCGCCTTGGTGGAATAAAGTTCAGGTGCTACCGACACAGGAGGGTTTGTTAACCTGTCAACAATAGCAAATAAGACCCAAGCATTATGGTAGTTTTTGCTAATAATGTCAGAGAAATAGGACTTCCTTGCATTCTTCAGTTGTAAATTATAAGAGTGAAGTTTCTCTATATGTCATAATGAACCTGTAGATTTGTTTTTGGCTTTCCGACATTCTCTTTTTCCAATTTTCACCAGTGTGGAATTTCTCCATGGAGACTTTTTCTTTCCAGAGACAACCTTCACCTTAATAGGAGCAATAGCATCTATAATACTTAACATTTTAGCATTAAAACTAGTGACAAGCTCATTGGCTGAACCCCCTGATAGGGCAGGTGTTGAAGAGAAGACCTGGTTAAACATCACACTCGTGTTTTCAGTTATACACCGTTTTGTGATCATCTCTGTTGAGACATTTGTGTAAACAGGAATCGTACTCTCAAAGAAAACACAGTAATGATCAAACAGGCCCACATCACACACAGTAACCATGGAAAAGTCCAAACCCTGCGAAATCCGTAAATCCAGAGTGTGTCCTTTAGTGTGTGTGGGCTCTGTTATATGCTGAGTCAGCTCAAAGTTCTCCAGACTGTTACTCAGGTCTTTAGTCCCCTTATCCTGAGGGTTGTCTACATGGATGTTAAAATCACCAACAATAATTACACAGTCAAAATCTACACAGATTGTAGCAGCAGTTCAACTAAACTCATGAAACGCTGCGCAGTACCCTGGTGGTCTATAGAAATTTAGATATATTATTTTATAATAAGCTTTCAACTGAAGAGCCACATATTCAAAAGTAAAATTAACTGCTTCCACTGAAATGATTCATTAAATAAAACTGCAACCCCCCCTCCTCTCCTGTTCAGTCTGACTTCTTGGTTTAACCAAGTTTCTGTTAAAAAGGTAGGGTAGGGGGTAAAGACGACTTTGACCTGTTTGGGGTTTGGTGGGGTGAGGGTCCACGGTCCTCGTTACAGAGGGTTGACGCCGGAAGTGGAAAAGGTTGGAGGTGAAAAGTTTCACCCCTGAATTGTTCAAATTTAATCCATTTGCCTTAAAAAGATGCCTGTATTCCCCAAAAATGTAAAAATCATTAATAAAAGCAGTTTGTTGTAATTACATGCCGATATAAGCCAGTTATTCAGTGGCAGTAATCTACTGAATCTTCTTCTCTCCTTCTGATGAAAACAGCTGCTTTCAGAGAGCTCGCTGTGTTTAACAGTCCAGTAAAGTCCTGCTTCAGAACTTCAGATTTTTGCTTTCCATGTCACCTTTTCCTTTCTGACCAGCTTTTAGTCCTCACCTCACAGTCCTGGGGTAGATGGTCGTCCAATGAAGATCCCGTGTCATCTGATAGTGGAGCAAATCTGTTCTGCAGTTTCACATTCAAGCGCTTTGGAGGTTTGTTGTTAACCTTCCCAGTCTGAGTTGTCCAGTCCTGTTTCCTACCATGTAGAGGGTAGAAGAGGTCCTTTGTTTTGTAGGGAGCAGAGGCCGGTCTCATCACAGACTTCAGCTGGCTGCGCCCGACCTGTGATACGTTGTCCTCCCTTTTCCAGAAAGCATGATTTACTTTTTGGCTTTGCACCAAGACAGTTCCAGGGAGGATTTTTACCTGATGATTTATTGTAATTCACAGAGGCTACCTCTTTCTTGGTAGTGTTATCTGTGCCTTTTAGCGGTCTGTTAGCTTGGTCACCTCCGCTGTTGTGGGTCAATGACAAGGTTGTGTCATTTCCATGCAGTCCATTTACTTCAATATTGACTTCAAGGTGGAAAACTTTCGCCTCCAGCGCTGTTATCTTCTTAAATAGGTCTTGGTAGTCGTCTGTGGAGACGGAAGGCATCTTGCTGCTTGTTTGCCTAGCGTTAGCACCTTTCCAAGCTATTTAGCTTTAGCTGAGTGCTACATGGAGGCTTCAGCTGTGTGTAGGTCATGCCCACAGAGCGCTGAAGATAAAAAAAGCTATGAAATAGTGGTTTCTGGTAAAAATTCTTTAGTCCCAGCGACTTTTATGTACTAAAAAACTACTGTGGGTGGTTTTGTAGGTAAAAAAAGGAAAAATCAGTATACAAATCAAAGAAAAAAGAGGAAGACTGCAGCAGAAGAGAGAGCAAAAGCAGGAAGCGTCTGTAGAGCAGCAAAGCAGGAAGTGAAGAAACACACTTTACCTGATTGCTACCAGCAGGTAACACACACGTAATGATGACCAGAAAGTTAGCGATCAACACTGTAGATGGAAATGACTGTAATGTCTTTTATTGAAACTATGGCATTTGAGAAATACTCTGCAGTGCCTAACATCTTTCATCTTCATATGATTTGTAATTTTAATGAAACAATAGATCATGCGGGTCGCTGTGGGTTGCTGAGGGTTGCCGAGTTACTTAGTCGCTGTGGGGCTGCCGAAATGCTGCGGTTTGCCGAGATGCTGAGTCGCTGTGGGGTTACCGAGTTGCTGTGGGTTGCCGATTTGCTGCGAGTTGCTGAGTCGCTGCGGTTTGCCGAGTTGCTGAGTCGCTGTGGGGTTACCGAGTTGCTGTGGGTTGCCGATTTGCTGCGAGTTGCTGAGTCGCTGCGGTTTGCCGAGTTGCTGAGTCGCTGTGGGGTTACCGAGTTGCTGTGGGTTGCCGATTTGCTGCGAGTTGCTGAGTCGCTGCGGTTTGCCGAGTTGCTGAGTCGCTGCGGGGTTGCTGCGGGTTGCTGAGTCGCAGTGGATTGCTGATTTGCTGCGGGTTGCTGAGTTGTTCTCTCGACTCTCGATTTCGGGGTCTGATTTGGGCTTTAACATGGACGGCTGTATGTTTTGTGTTAACATTGTTTACTGAGTATTCATATCACTTCGTTTGTATATGAGTTCTGTCTGTGTTTCTATGGCAAAAACAGTTGCTGCTCCCGACAACTACTCCTGGCAGTAGTATTGTTTTGTTGTTTTTATTGTTTCCTACAATAAAAAAGATGGCTTGCTGGTTCGAGAAAATTTTTATACTTTGTTTTCACTTAGACACAGGTATGCTTGGGGGCACAAAATAAAATAAAATACAATAAAATTAAATAAAATAGGCCTGCATATAGGGGCTGCGTGGAGGTTTAAACAGCCTCCTTTCTGTGTGGAGTTTGCATGTTCTCCCATGGTGTATGATTGCAACAACTGCTGAAAAATAAAAATGATAGCGCTCAGGGCGTTGGAGATCTGGTGGGGTTTCAAAGGGTAAGAATCCAACTTAATTTAAAAAAATTTAACAAACCTAATTTTCAGGACAGGCGACCACTGCCATCCTCAACCCCTCTAAGTCACTGTCTGAATATACAGGCATCTACATGAAAATTATTATCAATATTACACCATAAACCTAAACATTGAACATCAGACAAAAAGCAAAGAGACCTACTTGGTCTGACATCCATCGAACATCCCAGTGTTGATGAAGTAGGGGCACACGATGGTGGTCTTCACCCCATGCTTCCCTGTCGCCAGCAGCTCCAGGCCAACAGACTCTGCAAAGCCAACTGCTGCAAACTTACTGGCACAGTAGTCTGCAGAGAGAAGGAGGTCAAAAACCAAAAACTTCCCATGGAAACTGGTGGTTTCTAAGACATTTCACTTTCTTTAAAACATTAATGAATGGGAAAAAAACAGCTGAATATTCTGCTTCTGAAAAACAGACCTAAAATGTTCCTGAAATGGAGATAATCTGACATTTTTATGCATAGGTCAAAGAAAGAAAAACCTGCTTCACCAAACTTCCACCCGAACATCTACTGTACAGGTAAATTATATGGTAAATTGTAAGGATTTAATATATAATTAAATCTCTCCAACATCACTGACTCAGACTTCTGTCTGTAGAAGAAAGTATCTAATTCTAGATGTGTGGTCTAGTTTCTTTATTTCCACTGTTCCAGTATTATTTATGTCAAACAGCAACAATTCTGCTAAAGGAAGCCAGAGCTAGCTGGATGTTGTTCCAGCTTCTTTAAGAGATGTTTAAAACTATTTTTATAAAGTAGTTTTCAGAAAGAAGTCTCCAGGTAAAGGTCCTGTAGCCATTTCCAACTTTATTCTGTTTCTACATTGTTTTGTTATGTTGGCATCAACAAGTATAAATAAATAAAACTTAAAGAGCTATAAGGAGTGTTCATGTGATTTTACACATTTATAGCATTGGGAAATGAATTCAGAATAATTTTGATTAGTTCTCTGATAATAATTGCAGCTAGAACATCTAGAATAGTACTCCAAGAGCGGTTAACTATAAACTGGAGTGTATAGCTGAACGACAACACACCTGCCAATCCATTGACTCCGATGAGCCCAGCGGAGCTGGCAATGCTGACCAGATGTCCATGATTGTTGGCAATCATGGCAGGAAGGAAGGCCTTATAGGTCTGAACAGAAAGACATGGAAGTAAGGTAAATCATGAAACAAACTACATAGGAAATTCACACAAATTTAGGAATTCCCAGAAGAAGCAGGAAAAATGATAGAAGAAGAAAACCTGTTTACAGCAGGCATTATCACAGCATACCATGTTTATTAAAGTTAGACAGAACAAAATACAACACTGGGTAAAATCTAAATAAAACAAAATGATATGCTTTCCAGAATCTCATCAGCCCATATTTTATTCCCAGTAGAAGATAAACAGCAGAGGATGAAACTGAGAAGTTTCACCATGTGATGAAAATATGAGCTGATAGTGAATCTGATGCAGCAACACGTCTGGAAAAAGTTGGAACAGGAGCAACAAAAGTCTGGAAAAGAACCTGGTACAAACCAGAAACACCTGGAGGAGCATTTGACAATTAATGAGGTTACCTGGTAACAGGTCAGTAACATGACTGGTATAAAAGGAGCATTTCAGAGAGGCAGAGCCTCTCAGATGGAAAGCTGGACAGAGCTTCACCAGTCTGAGACAAACTGGATCTAAAACTGTGGAACAGTTTCAGAAAAATAAAATTGTGAAGAACCTGAAGATCTCAAACATCAGACATGAATGGGACAACATTCCATCCATCCATCTATCTTCTGCCGCTTATCCGGAGTCGGGTCATGGGGTCAGCTGTAGGCCTGTCGCGATAAGCAATAAGTCAATTAATTGAACGATAAGAAAATAAGAGCACGATAAGTTTGCCGGCCGCGATCATTTTTTTTCGTCCCCCCTTTACCATAGACTGTGTATGACAATAGGTTTCACTATGGAGTATTTCGACTAAACGCTCTGGCTTCTTGCGGAGTGATCTCTCTAGTGTCACACTTGACTGCAGCATGTTGCAGCACGAGCCGGTAAGCCGCATTTGTTTTGCACGGCTGCCAACACGCAATGGCCGTGAGACTTGCGTATTTAAGTGGCTTCTCACGCTCTCGCGCTAAACCTCCGATTCTCATGCTGAAATATGTAAATAATAGATGCAAGCATCTCCTCTTTTATTGTTTCGCTGCTTCCCACATGTAAGCAGAACACACACATTCTAGCTTACGACGTCAGTACAAAGCCCCCACTTCCTGGTCTACCGTAATAACCCCTGTAATCCGCAGGCACATTACGCAAATAGAATCAGCCTATATACTACCGTATATGACAAAATACACATTAAGAGCAATGCCGGCTAATCGAGAGGTTTGGGAGGATTCCCAGTGGGCCGCATAACTTTTGGGCCGGTGTCCCGGCGTATGTGAATGTGGTATCCCAGCTAACTGCTGGGTTGTAGTTACTTATAAGGCCAACAGAGGGCAGAATGACTTTGTTTCACAAGCAGTAGATTTTGAAGAGCAGAAGAAGAACACGGGTTTTTGTTCGATGTAAAGTGCTGAAGTTTGGTTCGTCATTAAAACCGGCATGCTTGTCTACTTGTCTGGAGTTTATTTGAAGATGCAACAGTGAAAAAGGCGCTTTTATTTATTTAGTTTATTGACCTTTGAAAATGTGTACTTGCATTATTACGGCATATGTCACTATATTAGTTGAGAATGGTCTCAAAATGACACATTAGCGCTCTGCGCAATATTATCGTTTATCGCGATAATTTCTGAGAAAATTTATCGTACAGCTAAATTTGTTATCGTGACAGGCCTAGTCAGCTGCCTAAGTAGGGAATCCCAGACTTCCCTCTCCCTGGCCACATTCACCAGCTCATCAGGGGGGATCCCGAGGCGTTCCAGGCCAGCCGCGAGATGTAGTCCATCCAGCGTGTCCTCGGTCAAGGGACCTCCTCCTCCCTGAGCCACCACCTTACCGTGGTGGAGGAGTTTGCATGTCCTGATGATCCTAGCGGCTATGTTGTCGGGGGCTTTATGCCCCTGGTAGAGTCACCCATGGCAAACAGGTGTCTTGCTGTCGAGGGCAGCAAGAAACATTTGATTTAGCACCAGAGAGCCACAGGACTACAGAAGTTATCAATGAAGATCAAGGAGAGAGACTATTATCCATGAGAAGCTCTGATGTAAGAAAGCTTCCCACCACTTGGTGGTGGTAATGCATCAGTCAGTTGTTTAAAAAACTGCTAGCATGTAGCCACAGTTATGGAGAAGGATTTAAAACAAAAAATAAAGATGGAAGTTTCCCAAACCACCTAAAAGGCAAAATTTTACTCAACTACAATCTGATTAAGTCTGGCTTTATATGCAGAGTCAGAGGTGAGAGTGTCTGGCTAGCGCTAGCCAGCTCTGAAGCCTTCAACACTGAGGCGACTTTTAGAAATCAACCATCCAACTAGGAGCGACGATGAAGTTAACTTCCGATTCCCCAAATGTGTAAAGTTGTAAATGTGTAATGCTAATTAAAAAAAAACTAACAGTCTTCAGATCTTTTCATTCTATGCAGCGTAAAGATTAATTAAAATGCAATATTTTGTGTTTGTTTTTCTGTGGTGTACAACAAATAAATATATACTTATGTCTTCTCCTTTTCAAACAGGAAAATGAAATTTAATCATGTGACTTGTGTGAATGTTAAAACATGTTTGAAATAAACCACCCAACAGCCGACATAATTAACTCTCATCTTTTATAAGGAGTATTTCTATTGTGCTGAGTGAAGCACAGTAGGTGCAGGAGACATTTGAAGTTTTCCACCTCTAGCAGCACAAAGATGACTATGTGACCCGGGCTTTCTTTCATAAAAATATATTTTAAAATGATAAAAACATGCAAAGGATAATATCATCCTGTTGAAGACAATCTGATACTTGTCTTCTGTCCCCTAACACATACCAGGAAGCAGAAAAACACAGTATAATAATTTTGACATTGTTATAAATGGTAAATATCGCAGAAAGAAATGTAAAATTTTTTTTTTTTACCTTTTGTTAAAGGATCAAATAAAGACCTCATATTAAGAAACACTTACTTTTTGTACATTTTCTCACGGGTCATGCCTAAAGGGTTAAAACATCTGTTTATATTTTGTTTCTGTTGCTGTTGTTAAGCTTCACTGAAACCAGAGGGCGGTTACAAAAAAATGAGGCTAAAAAGCAAACAGGCCTATGTTGAGTCTGCAGAGTTTAAAGAGGAAAAATGCGTTTTTAGACTAGCTTTGGTTTTATTCTACGCGAGTTGCAAACACCTCTCCATTGATGGGCTGGACACACGGGAGGCGACGTCGCTCCTTCATCATTTTCTATGTAACCAGCCCGATGAGGAGAAAATCGCTGCCTCCTCCTGCCAAGCGACACAACATTTGTGCATGTCAAATGTTGCGCTCGTTTACGTAGACATGCACACAGGGGCTTGCAACATGACACAAAAAAATAGAAAAATGTTTAATTTTTGTGAGTTGCGACTAAATAATCCACCAGTCCAGGTCTAGATGTTGTAGTTTTTAATCAAGATCTGTCTATTGTGGTCTAGATTGCTGCAGATTCAGTGGAATCACCATTTACACATTCTGTGAATCGGAAGCTAACTTCAGCGTCGTCAACTAGGGCTGGGTTAAAAAAAATTCATTAATCAACTTTAATTCATTCAAATGAAATAAATTCAATATCGATTCATAAAACTTTGAGATCAATTTTTTTTAAATGTCCTCATTTCCAGTAAGGTGACCACGCAGCTGGTTTTCTGTTTCCTCCGTCCAATCAGCTTCTCTTGCCAAGATGATGTCAAGTTGTGATGTTTTCCTTCACCAGTGTGGATTGCATTCACCATCTGTCAAATTTCCTCTAGAACAGGTTTACAATTCGTCCTTTTATCAAACTGTAAACAGTCTGATGCTATTTGTGTGATTTACATGACGCCGTGTCATAGCTTCCCTCACACAGACACGTGCGCGCACACTCAGAGTGCACGTGTCGGAAAACACGTCAACCAGCTGGAAATCAGACAAAAATATGAGAGATTTCTAGATTCTCTCAGGCAGGTGGAGATGGAAGCATCTTGCTCCAGTGAGGAGGAGATAGAGGATTTCTCCTGCTCCGGTGTTAGGTCGATAGCATCACGTCGTCATGGCAACTCTTACAGCTGAACAAGCTGAATCTGTGTCATTTTGACTGAATTTCTGAGACGTATTACTGGTTCAAATAGATCTAATGGGTGTGTCCCAATTCAGGGTCTGCAAACCTGCCGCACTATGAAATATAGCAACGTAAAGATGCAGCACAGCCCTTCAACGTTTAATTATAACTTATAACAGTAGATGTATAAATAAAATGTTTTAACCATCCAGTTATCAATTGGTCTACTGTATGCAGTCTGATCCATCAGTGTGTGAAAACTAAAGAGTTAACTAAAAAGTTAACATTCTGGTACCATTAACCAGCCGTGTACCAGCGGTACATTACGTAATGTATCGCTGGTACACGGCTGGCTCATTAAAAAAACAAAGAAGCTGACTTTTCATGCTCCAGCCTCGTGTTTGTGGCGAGAAAAATTACTTCCTGGAGCTGCCGGTAGCCCCGCCCATTGGAAAACTCTAAGGAAAAGCTTTAAGGAACGGAGGGGGGGGGGGGAGTGGGTCACGTCACCTGTGTCCCCAAATAAATGTCTTTGTGACGATCTCACTGGACAAGGTTTTAGCTGTTAAACTGTTGGTTTAGTTACTGAATAGCACGAATTAAACTACCACAGTGTAAATGTATGAATGGGAACTGGGGATACTGGAAAAGTTTGTACTGGAAAAGATGGGCCCCAGTGTCAGAAAGGTTAAGAAGTTGTGGTTTAGATGAATTTGGTGAAATTTTTTACGTGTCAGAGAGCAGAACAGAAACATGTGATTGACAGCTCTGACCCAGGCATGACAGGACTGACCCAGAAGTGAGCCATGGTGTTGACCTCCATGGTCTTCTCAATCAGGGAATCTGGAGAGTCGATGAATTTCTTTCCCGTTACGATTCCAGCGTTGTTCACCAGGATGCTGATGTCACCGACTTCACGTTTCACCTGCATGAACAAAGGAAAATATCATGAATGCTGCAGTGCAGGATAAAAGAGGAAAACGCCGGCAGACTGCAGCTTGGCTTTGTTTGGGTTGGTTAGTCCAGCAGATATTCGGATTTCTACTCCAGATCCATAAAAGTTATGACCTAGTGTCGTATATTTGCTACAAACCACTTTAGATCTTTTGTTTTTAATCATTCTTCTTTTTATTATTAAATGAATTCTCATGTTTATTTAATTTATCACTTATGTATATATTTTTATTTCCTTCTTCTTATTCAGTTTATTTAATGATTAATTGTATTTTATCTTTTTTTTTTATTCTATTTTTCCCTTATTTTTTTTAACAGTATTGATATTGTTTTTATATCATTGTAAATAAATCCAGGCGTTAAAGGCTGGTGTGGTCAAGGTAAGGTGGTCCATGATAAACTGAAGAAG
Source organism: Melanotaenia boesemani (assembly GCF_017639745.1). Taxonomy (NCBI): domain Eukaryota; kingdom Metazoa; phylum Chordata; class Actinopteri; order Atheriniformes; family Melanotaeniidae; genus Melanotaenia; species Melanotaenia boesemani. Next base: position 4,415,863 of record NC_055689.1, on the reverse strand, counting down.
TGGCTGTCTGCTAGACTCTGAACTGGTGATACAGCTGGAAAGAAGAAGAAAAAAAAAACAAATCAAAATACAACACCACTTTTTTATTCCAGTTGGGCTGAATGTATTAACTTGATTTCATACACATGATCTAACAAGCAGATTAAATTTAATTACTGTATAAAACAATTTAAAGACTAAAAAGAGGAAAACGAGAAGAGATGCTGAACATGTCTGAAGACTACGTGGTGATGGCAGCAATGAGTACAAGGTGTTAACCGTCAGCTCAACTTGTTGACAAAAACTTACTGAAAGGAAACAACAAGGATGCATCAGAGAAAAATATGAATTACACACCGAAATACATTATACCAACAGTATTATTCTGAGAAGGAAAAAAAACAAAGAAAGCATAGAAGTCACCAACTCTGAATACTGCAACTGTAAAATTTCTGTCCTGAATACCTAGATGACGTTAATGTTTAGCTGATTTGTTTTTATTTTAAGACAATTCATCAGGTCAACGACACAGAAACCAGAAGTGGTCGTACATTCCTGGGCTCACAGATCCTAAGACCCCAGTGCCCTAAATGCTTTACTGGCTCCCTCTTCATTTTAGAATTCAGATTGAATTGAATTTTGCCCACCTTATCTCGCAGATATCATGACTTTGCAAACATGAGGTCACATGAGTAGGGTGGTGAAAGGTTGCTTTTTAGATGCATCAAGATGCAGACGATTCAGAATCAAAGTACAAGTTTAAAAATGTTTTAAAATGTTTAAAAAAAAAAAAAAATTATAATGAATAAATTAACTTAATGTTTGGTTCATTAATGCTAACAACACCACTTTAAAACAGAAGAATTTCCAAAAACATGCAACAAAACATTAAATAACTGGAAAATTTAAATATATAACCTTGAAAAAGTCAATCTATAAATGAACTGTATAAATGAATGATGAAATAATTAAATAGGTCTTGTTTTGTTCTTCTTGCTGATGTAAATTAGAAGTAGGTTAAAGTACAGGTAGAAAAAAATATATAAGGTGTTTGCCTTATATAACCAACATGAGTGAAGTTAAACATTATTTATGCAGCCTTCTGATGCCCTTTAATGTTAAATTACATTTTCTTTACTCTAATATTTTCTTTGTCATGAAATATATCATGGCATATATCATATATCAACCAAAATAAAAACCAGATATGCTTTTATTAAATGTCAGAAAGATGTCACCTTTGATAGCGTTGTATTTTACATATAATGGTCACCGTTGTCTGGCACAACTGTAACACAGAGTCGCTGTTACAGCCGCTCTCGTTAGTATTTTCTGACAAAGTAAAACAAAGGGAGACATGACATCATGACGGTGGTGAAGACAGACTGTAATATTAATAAAGTTTTTGGTGCTGAATGTGAATAAAGCTCCTCCCCTCTGCATTCACATCTCTCCTAAAATACGCCTCAACCTGCAGCTGACAGAGTGATGAATGATCGTTCTGTACTCTCAGATATTTTGTACACTTACGTTATTTCTGCAGTTACTGGCTACTTAGCTAATGCTATGCTAGGTTGGGATAACAGTGATGTTAGTGCTAACATAGACGGGTGTTATGACTAGCTGTTTTTTAAAAATAACTTAACCACACGATATGTGTTAACAGCGGACATCAGCTGGTTCTTTGCATGCTCCTGATGTGCTAAAAGTCACTGTTGCAATGCTCTAACATTTTACATGCACATACAGTTCCGGTGTTTCACACTTCAAAGTAAGAGTTCTGCTTACAGCAGTTAGCCAAAACATTACAACGGGGAGCGCCTTAAGCTAATTTAGCACAGCTTTAGCAATGCAGCGTAAATAAAAAGCTGACCGACACAGCGAAGCACGCATCACTTGTCATTACACACGGCAAACAGAGTTAAACTGAAACTGGAGACATGCTGAGTCAAATATTTCACAACATTATTATAAACTTACCTGTCGGCAAGCTCCACTCAGCTCACTGCTTTAATATAACCTGGCTGTAGCTACTAGCTAGCGCTGTTGAAAAGACAGGGATGAATGTGGGATTGGATGGAGTCAGAGCTCCATCTAGTGGACAAACGCCGCAAGGCCATCATTCTGCAGACTGACTTAAAGATAATCGCCAGGGTGCTAGAGCAGCTCAAAGCCATATCTCACGTATTGTCAGGTGACCGATATTCACGCTCCTTCATCCCAACATGGTAGGATATTGAGGTGTTGGGAGTCTGTTCACAACGCTCTGCATCCTCTCCAGGACTTTACAGATGCTCTCTCTGGAGAGAACTATGTGAGCATCTCCTACCTCAGGTCAATCAAAACCAAGGTCCTGGCATACCTTTATGACAAGTACAATGACCCCAGGATCCAGGAGCTTTTGGATGTTGCAGCCTTCCTAAACCCCAGGTTCAAAACCCTGTACATCACCACAGACAACATTCCTGCCATTAAGACCAGAGTCAAGACTGAAATGCTGTAATCAGCAAGGCGTGCACATAACCAGGTTAGTAACAATTATGTATCTATTATTTCACCAAAACACCTTATATTAATTCATTCTTTATCTAACTTGATTACCAATTGCGTTTTTTTTTTTTTTTCTTTTTTGTTAGTTTTTTTGCTTTTCATCTGGTAGGAGAAGAGGTCTCGCACAGAAACCACTCCAAGGCCTGAAAGTGTGCAGCCCTCTGGCACAAAAGTGAAGAAGTCTCTTGGTAGCTTCTTCAAGCCCATCGTGGCATGCAATGCTTCGCCCTTGCAACTTGAAGATGTTGCTGAGGCAGAGTGAAATGACTCCGGTAAGACCAGAGGTGGAGGACTGTGCATTCATGTCAACAAGGCCTGGTGTACGGATTCTATTACTCTTGGGAGACACTGTTCAGCTAACCTAGAGTTTCTCATGGTTAAGTGGTTAGTCTTTTAATATGTGCAAGTATGTGTGTGTGTATGTGTATGTGTATGCTTGCTTGTACACAAGAGGGGAGGGAGGGGGTTGTGTGTGTGGTGGTTGGGGGGGGGGGCATTGTTTTAACCATGGAAAGCACTTTGTGCTGCATTTATGTATGAAGAGTGCTCTATAAGTAAAGATTGATTGATTGATTGATTGATTGAAGTGTAGACTGTTTTATCTGCCACAGGAGTTCACATCCACCATCATAACCGCAGCTTATATTCCTCCAGATGCTAATGCCAAGCTTGCAATGAACGAACTTCATGCGGCTATTAGCAAACAACAGACTGCCCACCCAGAGGCTGCATTTATTGTTGCGGGTGATTTTAATCACTCAAACCTAAAGACAGCGCTCCCCAAATTCCACCAACATGCCTCCTGCAACACCAGAGGAAACAAAACTTTGGACCATGTTTATTCTAACGTGGCAGGTGCCTACACTGCGACCCCCCTCCCCCACCTAGGACAATCAGACCACCTTTCTTTGTTCCTCACTCCCAAATATTCACCCCTCATCAAACGTGTCAGACCATCCGTGAGGATCGTCAAAGTGTGGCCAGCGGGGACAGACTCTGCACTCCAGGACAGGTTTCAACACACGGACTGGAGTATGTTTGCTCCCCAGGTCACCGGCAACTCACACACGGACATTGACACTTATACTTCCTCTATTCTGGACTATATCACCACCACAATTGACAGTATCACGACAAAGAAGCAGATCACCACGTACCCTAATCAGAAGCCATGGATGAACAAGGAGGTGTGGCTCCTGCTGAAGGCCCGTAACACTACCTTCAGATCAGGTGATGCACATGCCTACAGCACATCCAGGGCTAACCTGAGAAGGGGCATCAAAAAGGCCAAGTACTGCTACAAACTCAAGATAGAGGGTCACTTTTCCAACTGTGACCCCAGATGTATGTGGCAAGGTATTCAGGCCATCACAGACTACAAACCCAGCAAACCCACCCCCACAGCTATGGACACCTACTTCCTGAACAAGCTTAATGACTTTTATGCTCGCTTCAAGTGGGACAACAAAAACAAAGACACTGCTGCCAAGACCACACTGTCAGCAGACCACCAGCCCCTTACACTGTCCTCCACTGATGTCTACACAGCGCTGAGCCGGATAAATCCCGCAAAGTTGCTGGTCCTGATAGCATCCCTGGATGTGTGCTCAGAGCATGTGCAGAGCAGCTTGCTGGGATCTTCACGGACATTTTCAATCTGTCCCTTGCCCAAGCAGTTGTGCCAACATGTCTCAAAACTACATCCATTGTGCCGGTGCCGAAACACTCCAACCCGGTTTGCCTCAATGACTACCGCCCAGTAGCCTTCACATCCACCATTATAAAGTGCTTTGAGCGGCTGGTCCTGGCACACCTAAAGAACTCCCTCCCACCCACACTGGATCCACACCAGTTTGCCTACTGCAGCAACAGGAGCATAGACGACGCAGTTTCCATAACGCTGCACTCTGTGCTTACACACCTGGACAACAGCAACATATATATGCACGATTGCTGTTTGCTGACTTCAGCTCAGGATTCAACACCGTCATCCCCTCCAAGTTAATCACTAAACTTGGAGATCTGGGCACCGACACATCTATTTGCAATTGGATTATGGACTTCCTGACCAACAGACCACAGTACGTTAGGTCAGGCCACACCTGCTCCACCACCATCACCCTCAACACCGGGGTGCCACAGGGCTGTGTGCTGAGCCCATTCCTCTTCTCTCTCTTCACCTACGACTGCAGACCTGTGCATGGATCCAACTCCATCATCAAGTTTGCTGACAACACCACGGTAATTGGTCTCATCAGGAACAATGATGAGACCGCCTACAGAGAAGAGGTGCAACACCTGGCCACGTGGTGCACTGCAAATAACCTGCTCCTCAACACCAGCAAGACCAAGGAGCTCATTGTAGACTTCAGGAGGAAGAAAAGAGGCACAGACGACCCCATCTGGATCAACGGGAAGGCCGTAGAGCGTGTCTCCAGCTTCAAGTTCCTGGGTACCCACATCTCAGAGGACCTGTCCTGGACCACCAACACCTCCAGTCTGGTCAAAAAAGCTCACCAGAGCCTGTTCTTCATGAGGTCACTGAGGAAGAACCACCTGTCTTCAGACATCCTGCTGAACTTTTACTACTGTGTGATCGAAAGCATCCTAACAAACTGTGTTACAGTCTGGTATGGAAGCTGCTCGATCGCGGAGCGCAAGGCACTGCAGCAGGTGGTGAAAACTGCCCAACGCATTGCAGGTACTCTACTTCCAGCCATCGAGGATGTTCAGAAAAAACGCTGTCTGAAACGAGCCCGCAGCATTCTTAAGGACTCTTCCCACCCTGCCCATAGACTGTTTTCCCTACTGCCCTCGTACAAACGCTTCAGGAGCTTCCGGACAAGGACCTGCAGACTGAAGAATAGCTTCTTCCCCAGAACTGTGTCCTTACTGAATTCTTGCTGACCCCGACACACAACTTCACTGCCCACCCCCCATTCCTCCTTGGACCATAAACTGTTCTCCGCCACCACTGTACCACTTGATTATCCTGCACTCACGCATATCACTAGTTTTTAGCAATCCTAGGTAGCTACTGCCTATATTATTGCAATATTTCATGTCATTCCACCTGTAGCTTTGTATAGAATAATTTATCATCTGCATATTTCATCCTGTAAATTATGTTCATAGTTTGTTTATAGTTGACTATATTTAAAGCCCATATTAATCTAGATAATATGTTCATAATCCATTCTGTAAATCACTAAGATATTCTCATAACATACCGTGCACATATTTTATTTCTTATATCTGCACTTGCTGCTTTTGTTGCATCTGTAAATCACTGTAAATATTTGCATAACATACCATGTACATACTTAATTTCTTCTATCTGCACTTGCTGCTTTTGCACTTCTGGTTAGATGTTAAACTGCATTTCGTTGCCACGTACCTGTACATGTGTGATGACAATAAAGCTGAATCTAATCTAATCTAAATAGTTACCTCATTGATGGAGAAGATGAGCCCTTGGAGTGGTGGAAAGTGCACAAAATTAATTTTCCACGATTGTGCAAGCTGGCCCATAAGTCTCTCTGTGTCCCTGCCACGAGTCTTCCTTCAGAGCGTCTTTTTAGTGAAGAAGGGAATACAGTAACTCATCTTTAAAACCAGCAAAAGTTGACATGCTGGTTTTCCTCGCTAAAAATCTTTGAGCTACTTAGAACTAAACAGAAGAATCTTTCTGGCTGACTGTGCCGTTCATTTTGCACTGATGTATGTTGTTTGCTGCCATTACTAAGTTTTTTTCTTTCTTAAGGTTTAATAAGAACATACACTTGTTTATTTTTGTTCATTGGGACTTTGATTTAATTAAAAGAAAAACAAGTCCAGAACATATTTGTTCTCCTTAGTTTTCCTACATTTCAGTTTGTGTGATGTTAATGTTGGATATCGCTAAGCTTTATGTTTTATGTATGTATATTTTATTTTAATTATTTATAAAGTTATTACTTCAGTTCAGACAGTGTTTAAGACATGTTCAGACAGGTTTACATACGTTTCATGAAACATGAGAGTTGGAAATGTTTAAGTGGTAAAGCCACAGATTTGTTTGCATTATTGTTGTAATCTGCTGCACTTTAGTTTGTGTGACTTATTACTAACTTACACTTATATTTACACCACACTTGTTTGGCTGAATTTTGTCACCTTGCCATGATGAATGCTTACAAGACTGCAAGTCAAAGTATTTAGTAAGTTTACAACTGTAATTAAAGTAGATAGTCATAGTCATTCCTGCTTCATGTGTCTTTATCTTAACATAAGCCTAATTTATAAGAAAGAACAATGTATATACAATAAATCTGATTATTATAGTACAGACTGATTTATTACTTGTGTTTGTTGAAAAATACATGAGGACATTGAAAAATAATCGCAAATGAAATTGCAATTTGATTATTTTCCAAAATCGTTCAGGCCTAATTTGCATTGTGATTTATTCTTTCTATGAAGCATTAAAATAGCTACCAGTTATACAAATTAATTTATCTTTAGATTTAGACCATAGGTGTACTCTATATATAAGCAATATAACAAGTGAAGGAAAACATGATTGATGCTGCCCTCTAATGGTAAATCACATTTTCTTAACTCCATTATTTTCATGAAGTCATGACTCCTATGAACCAAAATAAAAACCGGACTCTTTTCTTAGATGCCAAACATGTCATCTTTAACAGAGTTGTAATTTAAACAAATAATGGTCACATGGAACTCATGTTACTCCACAACAAACAGTGAGCTGCTGTTACAGCCTGAGTCTCATTCTGGTATTTTCTGACCAAGTAAAACTAGAAGTAACATCATGATAGACACAGAGTAATGTTAACCATTTTAACTTTTCCCCTCCTGGTGCTAACTTAAGCTAGGTTAGCACAACTTTAGCAATGCAACGCAAATGAAAATGATGCAACATATGACAAACAGAGTTAAACTAAAACTGGAGACATGCTGAGTCATTCTTAATTTTTCAACATTGTCGTGAAGCTCCTGCTGACAGCGGTGACAACTAAGGATTGAATGGAGTCAGAGCTCCATCTAGTGGACAAGCCACACAACAACATCATTCTGACGACTCCGACACTTGACAGCATTTACTGTTTTATGAGTAATTAAGAATATATCTGCATTTATTTGGCGAAACTCCGGCCACTTATGTTTATTTTGAAAAGAGCTACAATGTGCCGATTTAATTGGCTGCCCGGCCGATCATTCAGTCGGGCTCTAATCAACATGTTGAAGGTTTGGTCCTAAAAGCTGATGGTTAGGTCATCAGGCTCCATTATAACCTACTGTTTCCTTAAATGCCCGATATAGTCACACGACCGAGAGAATTTTGCAATTTCCCTTTGAGATTAAAAAAGTATTTTTCATTTCATTAGAAGTCAACATGAAGCTACATAAATCTCCTACTGAAATTTAAATCAGCTGCCAAGCAAAATAACACAATAATTTACTCTAAATGAATGATTCCTCTGATTGATCAGCCTCAGTCTATCTGAAGTTGATTGTCAACGAGTGGTCAGCCGTCATTCTACCACCTTCATCTGTGGAAGACCAGGTGGTGGAGAAGGAACTCAGTCAGCTTCTTTTCTTCTGTGATGGCTGCTGTGGCTGTCCAGCAGCTTGAAAGGTGGACACGCAATACGACATCTATCACAGGATCACTTTCTGAATCTTACTGATCCTTTGGTCTGCTGTTCATTGTTTTTTCTTTTTAACTTCATTGAAACACAGTGTGTAAAACAGCATTTGTGTGAACGTTGGTCTGGCTTCGGCTTCCCTGTTCTTTTTTTAACTTTATTAAAACATCAATAGCCCAGTAATCTATTTGCTGGTGGCGTTGAGGATCCAGACCAACCATTGTGGAACCAGCACTTTCCTAAACAATAAACACCTGCAGCAAAATCACCTAAACCTGCCCCCATGTGGACAGGACCCCAGATAACTTAGAAAGTCTGATAAGTTAGCGGAGGTGTAAATACACAAGCAAGCTGATGGGGATCAAAAGAGAGAACAAATGTAGCTCTCGGTTCATTTCAAATCAAATCAAACAGGACACAAGTGGACTACAACGCATTGGGGGTGGGGCGGTGGGGGGGCATAAAAGCCCATAAAAGGAAGTACATCTACTGTTAATGTGCTCTCTAAGTGGAGGGTAATACGACAAGAATAATTCCATGAACACTTAGCAGCAATGAAGCACATACTAATGGAAAGGACCTAAATTATCCATTAGAGGGGGGATCCTTCCTCTACTGACCAATAACCTGACTGTCAGGCATGATAGTAAATTACTAGGCATGTACACGTACACAAGACTGTATGATCGGAGAGGAAAAAGAACACTGCCTCAACCGTTTTTAAAAAATTTAGTGTTATATGCAGGTATACTGACATGCTTTCATCACTATATTAACCTGACAATAAGTCCCTTCATAATAAAACCTATCGTTGGTGTGCCAACCTAACTGACCCAAAAGGGTGGAGCTTGAACTGCAATCTGTTAATTGGTTGTAAAACAGTCGCTCCCTGTGCTACCTGGCATACAAATGCCACCTCACCGGTAAGATTATTACAGAGATTACAGTTTACAAACCACATCGGCACCCTAACCGTCCCAACTCGCATCCGCTGGTGAAAACGAGGCTTATTATTGTTTTTCTCAGAAACACTGGATCTGCTCACTGGTTGATCTTTGGCTGCTCCTGATAATGTGGAATAAAGTGTTCCTGGATATTAGTGATCTAGTGATAACAATCTTTATGTTCACCAGGTTTTAAAGCGGTGAGTCTCCACCTCTGTGACACCTAGACTGTATGGTGGCAGCCAGCCACTCAGTGATTCATGTTTCATGTTTATACATGAAAGAAAAAACTGAAAAAGTTTGATCAATAAATGTGTTTTTGCAAATTGTTCCAGAGCTCTGGCCTTCAGTAGAGAGTAGATATGGACCTTTGACCCCTGCTCTAAATAAACACTACATTTAGTGGCTGGATTGTAAACCTCCTGGACAGGATATAAATGCCTGGAAAACCATAGATCACCTAAAGGGTAGCTATCCATCCCAGTTTGCCCCACAGAGGTTCCTCACCTGGTCAGCCACTCTGTAGACTTCATTCTTGTCGCTGCAGTCACACAGGTAATAGTGGACTCTGCTGGCTCCTCTGGATTTGGTGATTCTGGCGGTTTCCTTCAGACCTTCCTGGTTAATATCCCACAACACCAACACGGTGCCGAGAGCAGCAAACTCCTGAGCCATGAGGCGACCGATCCCACTCCCTGCTCCGGTGATCAACACTAGCTCTCCAGCTACATTCTTCTTCTTCCTGGGAAGTAAGAGGTAAACGAGAGACTCCACGTTGTACCAGATGGACAGGAGGAGGACTTGGATTGTTTCCAGGAAGAAATTCATGATGAGTCTAAGACACACACACACACAAAAAAAAAAATTATTCGTGAAAAGGTAAAGGTTTGGTAAAAACATCATTAACACATGGATCACATGAAACAGTAACAGGAGGAAATCCGACCCAAACCAGAACTTAGTGTGTTTTTACTGAGCTGCTCTAGTGTGTAAACCTGCAACCTTAAACTGATGAAGACGAGCAGCTGTTTATTATCAATAACAGTTACAGCATGACTAGATCCCGACAGAGACACCACATACTGTTATCAAATGGAGTGAAATCTAGGGAAATATCAACTGTTTGATCGGGATTTAGTGCCAATAATAAATATAGATCTTTTAATAAAGATCACACAGGACAGGTGCCGTGATCTGGACACCTGCAGCATCGGGATTTTTTTACCGGCTTGTTGGGATGTTCCAAAAACTCAGATCATCTCGACTCCATCAGAAACGTCAAAACACGGAAAAACTGAGCTTACAGGATTCCAGCTTCATTACCATCTTCCCAATGTCTTGCAACATGAGGTCGGATTAGAAGAACCTCCTCCTGGTCCTTCATCATCTGGTCTCTAACCAGAGACCCAGAACTACCAAATAGGACCAGAATGAATCCTGGATGATCATCCGGGATGACGGGATAGCACTCCCCCACCCGCTGACCCTCAGTCCCTCAACAAGTCCAATCAGGAAACACACATGAACTGGAGCATGTAGACAGCTCTCCACCTCCATCACCTCCATGGTGATTTGGTCTGGTCGCTGCTCCTGTGATGAGTTTTATCTTCACAATCTGGAGTCTTCTCATTGTACAGATTGTAATTTGACTTTTTTTAGATGATGACATCGTTTAGCTGCCGCTAGAGCGGCTGTGACCTGATCATGATGAGACAAAATGTGAGGACCATCTGGAGGGTTTCACTAGAGGAGGAAGGATGTCACCACTACTTGATTCATGACACAAATACATGGAGGACAGAAACATAAAATGGCTCAATAAACAAACTGATGTCAAAAAATTATACAAAAATGTCAAAAAAATTGTTTTTCAATTTAAAAAACCTATAAAACATGACACAAATTAATCTTTGTTTCCATTTTCAACTGTTTCAATTATATATAACAAATAATTTTAATTTATTGCTACATTTATATGCATTTTTACTTGATGATTCTAGTGAGTTTGTCTTATAATGATGTGAATGACTGCCACACAACTTCCCTCTGGATCAATAAAGCATCGATCTATAGGACAACCTAACTACACATTTTCTCCTGGGTTTTTAAATTCTCTACTAAGCTTAAAAGGAAATGCTGATAATGTGGTTTCCAGAAAGAAGCCTCCCAAGTAGAGGTCCTGTAGCCTTTCCATTTGTTTGTCTCTGAGAGAAATCCTGAGTTTACATGTAGGATTTATTTATTTTTCACACAGCACAGGAGTTTTAGTTGGAATGAGACTTCTTAGTTACTTTCTTTTGTTGTTATATTATTTTAGGATACCATCAAATAAATAAAAAGAAATAAACTTTAAGACCTATCAGGTGTTTTAGGTGATTCTACACAGTTATAGAAATGTTTTTATACAGAATAATCCTGATTATTTCTCTGATAATGATGGCAGCCTGAACATCTATAATGGTGACGTGTCTGTGAAGGTGGTGAAGCTCGTACGTGCAGGCGAACATCAACCAAAAGAGACATTTCATCACCAGCTGTGGTCTACACAGTCAGTCGCTGCCACATTCTGCTCCATTCAATAATGAAACTATGTTTTTAAAGCTGTATTAATACAATTATTAAAAGTAATTTTTCTATTTTTTTCCACAACTCAGAGGTCAACATGGTTGAGTTATCTTTCATTGCTGGTGTTATTATCTACGTTTCAGATTGTGTGAAGGCCAGCGAGGACAGAGTCCAGCTAATGAGACACTAAATGGAACATACAACACAGATTGGAGGGCAGAGGTGAGATAACGGCTATAATCCATTAAAGTGAAGAGCTTTTGTTCTTTTACAGATTTAAATAAAATCTATAAAAGAATGACTTCGCTCCGTCACCAAGCCCCGCCCCTCTCAAACCTCAATGTGAGATATTTCAAACATTTATTTGTTATAATTGTGATGATTGTGGTTTACAGCTTATGAAAACCCAAAAATCTAAATCTCAGAAAATTGGTATATTACATGAAATCAATAAAAAAATAAAAATAAAATAAAAGGATATTGAATCCAGACATGTTGGCCATGTGAAGAGTCTAATATATGAACTCAGGTGGTGTGAGCCTCTTCTTCATGGACCCCTGCCTCCGTGCGGCATGGTATGGATGTTACCAGCCTGTGGTCCTGCTGGGTGGAATGAAGACCAGGATGCTTCAATAGCGGCCTTTAGCTCTTCTGCATCGCTCGGTCTCATGTGTCTCATCTTCTCCTGGCATTGCTCTATAGGTTTTCTGGGGTTCAGGTCTGGAGAGTCTGCTGGCCACTGTCATCTCTTGGTCATTGAACCAGGTTCTGGTTCTTGTGGCAGTGTGGGCAGGTGTCAAGTCCTGCTGGAAAATAAAGTCAGCATCTCCACAAAGGAAGCAAGAAGAGCTCTAAAACCTCCTGGTAGATGCTGCGTGGACTCTGGACTTAATAAAACCCAGTGGACCAGCACCAGATGACGTGGCTCCCACATCACCACCCACTGTGGAAACTTCACGCTGGACTTTTAGAGTCTCTCCAGTCTTCCTCCAGACTCTGGAACCTGGATTTCCACATGAGATGTAGGATTTGCTCATCAGAAAAGGACTTTGGACCACTGCTCAGCCAGTTAAGTCTGGTAAGAAGCTTCTGACGTTGTGTTCAGGAGCAGCTGGACTAGAGGAAAACGACATGTGAAGTCCAGGTCCAGGATCTGGCTCTGGTAGCTCGAACTCCAGCCTCAGTCCAGTCCTGGTGAAGCTCCCCCACATTTCTGAACGCCTTTTTTCTGACCATCCTCTCCAGCTGCTTCATCCCTGCTGGTTGTTCCAACTTTTTCTTTCACTCAACTTTTTATTGATAAGCTTTGATGCAGCACTTTGAGAACATCCAGCTTCTTCTGCAGCCACCGGTTGACTTTCCCTCCTTGTGGAGAATCAGTGACGGTTTTCTGCACAGCTGTCAGGTCAGCAGCCTTCAGACCATTTAGATGCTCAGGAGTCCTTTGCTGGTGTTTTGGATTAATTATCTGACTCGAGTGTGGCTCTTAGCGGCTACAACATTAAATCTTTTCTGAGATTTAGATTTTTGGGATTTCATAAGCTGTAAACCACAATCATCACAATTATGACAAATAAATGCTTAAAATATCTCACTTTGAATATAAAGAGTCTATATATTATTTTTTCTTTTTAAGCTGAATTACTGAAATAAATTAAGTTTTGTGAAATATTCACGTTTGTTTTTGTTTTGCCTAGGGATGCACCGATATGAAAATTTTAACTGATACCGATATCCGATATTAATATTGTTGTTTTGGCCGATAACCGCTATTTACCGATGTCGATATATATATTTTGTTTTAAAAGGTTTAAGATGATCAAATTCTGTACAAAGTGAAAAGAAGGTAAACATTAGGGGTGTTAGCTTCCCACCATTGTTTGTGAAGTTCTGGATGGCAGTTTTTCAGATGACATATCAAATTTGTGGTGCTATATGAATTAACAAGGCATCCTCCTTGCATTACTTCGACTTTGCAGATATTGCATACTGCTTTTCGAGTACCTTCTTTCTACACTGTAAAAATTACCACACAGCTAAAATTGCTTCTTGCTTCAGTTACATCCCACAATGTAGTGCTGCATCGCTGTCACATGTCCAAACATGGCTGCATGGCCAAACCTTCCGACACACGTACACAATCAGCAATTATATGAAAATAAATACCGGCTGTAAATATCGGCCTAGTTTTGCTTATTGGACTGATACCGATATGTTAAAAAATGACTAACATCGGCCGATACCGATATTAATGCCGATATATCGTGCATCCCTAGTTTTGTCTGTATAACAAGAATAAAACCTTCAACACAGAGGCAAAGCAGGCGTATCCACTCTAGTGATGCGCGGGTCGGGTTTTTTCCAACCCGCAGGTCCCGCTCTTTTAAAAAAATTTGACCGCACCAAACCGCCCCGCACCTCCGCTTCTATTTTTTTAACCCGACCCGCCCCGCCCCATTAAAACACATGTTATGATATTGACGAATGCTTTTTTTTAGTCTGAGAAAGGTGCATATGGTCTCCTAAATTGGCACTGGAAACTGGCAACACAAAATGTATTTTCATTTGAACATTAAGCCCATAAACATAAATAGGCAAATAAATAAAGTGTTTTAAAGCGTTTAAGCGTTTAAGTGTTAAAAAGCACATAACCAATGCTGCTGCTGTTGTCTGCACTGATTACCTCGCTGAACCTGTCCCAAACCTGTGATTTAGCCATTTGACCCTCCTTCTTCTTTTTAAGGACGAATCCTCCTGAACGAATGTTATTCAACACTTCTTCTTCCATCTTTTGTTGCTTGTAGCCTGCGTAGCCTACTACGTGCCTACGTGGACATTACGTTATAAAACGTGACCTGTGTTTAAATAACTGATAAATATTTTGTCTTACATGTTATAGTAACAAAATGCAGACACTGATTAGGGTCTTTATTTTTAGTTTGACAAAAAATAAAATTAATAGGTAGAACTAGATATTTTAGAATAGTAAACCACACCAACCCGCCCCGCAGAGAAGCGAAAATTCTTTGACCCGCCCCAACCCGACCCGCGGGTAACCCGCGGGTTAGGGGGCGGCCCGCGCATCACTACTGCACACAGCTACGTAGGTATATGTGCCTGAGCTGCAGAGCATCTAGCTGGGACTGTGATGACCTGGAGAACTTATCCAGTGTTTCCCCTACATGGATTCAGCCGTGGCAGCCTGCCATGTTGTTAGTGTCACGCGTTCAAAATGCAGAGAATTAAATCGTTTCACATGGACATCGTCATAATTTCCTAACTGAGCCGGTGTTCTGTCAGTTTAGCATACATTGTCAGATCAGCATACGCATAGTGCAAACTAACTGCATCTAACCCTAACCCCTAACCCCTAACCCTAACCTTAACCCTAACCCTAACCCTAACCCTAGCCCGGGTGCGCATTAACGTAATGTATGCTACTCTGATGCGTATGCTAAACTGACAGAACACCGGCACTGCAGCCTCTAGAACCACAGCAGCTACTCTGCTGTCAACACGTAAATAAACAAAGTTGAGCATGTGTGTAAGGTGAAATGTGTGTAAAGGGTGATTCCACTGAATTCTTTGGAATCTAGACCACATTAGACTACGTGACCAAACCAAACAACACACAGCAGCACACCTGGAGGAAACCACACACACATCAGCAGTAACCCTAATGCCTTACAACACTTACCACAGATTTAGCCAAAGAGCTAATAGTTTCCATCTGATGTCCCTGGCCAGGTCTTACATGGAATAACGGAGCAGTTTTTTATTCATAGCGGCTTTAATCATTTAAATAAACACAAAGTCTGATTTTGCTTCTGTGTTTTTTTATCCACATTGTTCCATAAACTGACTCCAGACACAGAAACTAGTTGGTCCGACACTTCATTCATCCTTCCAATTTCTATACCACTTAATCTAATTCAGGGTCGCGGGGGCTGCAGCCCATCCCAGCTGTTAACAGGGAGGGGCAGATCCACCTGGCAACAGTCCATCGCAGGACCAACAACCAATCACACTCACTCTAAGGGAGAATTTAGAGCAGGGCTACTCAATAAGGTCCTATGAGGGCCACAATCCAGCCAGTTTTCCCTGTATTCCTGCTCCAACACACCTCATTCAAATTATTAAGGAGTAATTGTACAGAACTTGACAGGCTGTTAGCAACACACCTGACTCAAGTCAACCCAACGGCCTATGAAGCTCTGCACAATGACTCTTTAGTTTGAGTCAGGTGTGTTGGAGCAGGAACACATTGAAAACCTGCAGGACTGCGGCCGTCGTAGGACCCCACTGAGTAGCCCCGAACTAGACACTTAAATTTTAATAACAGAAACCAATAATAGCCTGAATGGTATTCTGTACCTGCTTCTTACAGGTTTTATTGCTCTTTTACACGCTTCTACAACTCCCCAGGTCAGGAATCAGTTATTGATTAATGAAGTATTGATTCTGCCTCTGCGGACTATCAAACATTCACCAGTGGGAGGCGTGAACCCACTAGTGAAATCAGGCCAAGTCGCGCTAAAGTTTCTGTGTATCTTCATCAACTGCTCCAACTTCAGTAGCGCTGATGGGTTAACCCGTGATTAACTAATTTACCCTGACAGATTAACCACCAAACTTTGTTTAACTCCGGTTTATCGACTCTATCACTGGGTCTGAGACACTAGAAAAAAAGTTTGAAATGTTCCCCCACCTCGGTCCAGTTTAACTTCTGAAACTTACCAGGACACGAGCCGTTCCGAGCAGATAACCAGCGGTCCGCTTGTCTCTGACCTTTGTCCGACTGACGTGATGACCCGCGGCTCGTCAAACCGGAGTCAAAGCGACGGGTTCCAGGTGTTAAAGACCCGGTGGAGTCTGTGGAGGACACGGGCTCGCGACTAAGTGCTTCTCCGGGTGGAATCAGCAGTTTATTCAGCCGGAGGGCGTCGACATGTAAAAGGATGTCACCGCAAACTCCAGTACGCCAGTCAGGAGACGCCCAACGCCTGACGTCGTCTTATCAGGGGACGCTCATACGTCACTGCTTCTGCGCCAGGCATTGTGGGGCTTTGAGTACGGATGTTCTTTCTTTATTTTTGTTTTCATTTTTATAGTTTTTTAAGTTAATCAACCTGTGACTGAAATAAACTAAATGCAAAGCAGCCAGGTGACGCAGTCTGCATATAAACTACAAGATGAACACTGATAATGTGTTTGTTTACATGTCAGTAAAGAGGTGTGTCCTGTTAGCATGACTGAGAGGAGATTTAGAGGTGATTAAAGTGTTGGGCTGGTTTATTACACACAGTTCTATCTGTCTGATAACTCTGATATCAAAGGCATGAAGTTTCAATAATCTGTATCCTAACAGGGACAGATAATGGCTCATCAGAGAAAGGGAGGTGATTTCATGAGATAAAAAAACTAACATCAAATTAATCTCTAAACTTCAGTTCACTTTATTTATTTATTTTTATTTTACTTTTTATTTTATTTGCAGCTGCAGATTCTAAAATGGAAAGATTTTCCAGGACTCCTTAGTCGTTTTTTTTTTTTTTACTGTCTGAACATAAATGTGGTTTAAAACAGTTTTTTATTCCCTGGCCTTTGACCCAGTGTGATGTAGGACTTTATTTCTGTAGTTCTCATGTATTTCTGTAGCTTTCACCCTTGGTCTGGGTGCCTTTTATGTATTAGTTTTTATTGTGCAACTCTTGATCCACAATCCTCAGACACACACTTTTTTTTTTTTTTTTTTTAAATCTTTGTGGTGATACACCACAGATATAATACCTTTATCTGAACCTTGACAAGGTTAACAAGAAATAAAATTCACTTTACCCATATTTCTCCACCAAAACAGTAAAAACTAGAAGAACTCAAGAGTGACTGCCAAGCCTGTTTATTTATTTATTTTGCCAATGATTGTGGGCATGTAATGGAAAATTTATACACATAGCCCTTAAACTCTATTATTTACACTTTGTATTATTAAAAACCTTGACTTATGTTTCACTGGGGAGGAGAACGACTTGTACCCAGATAATATTTAGTGAGCTCTCCTCTCCCATCACACCACTGATAACATTCTTTAGAAACTGTGTACCAGGCTGTGCAGGGTTTGAAGACAGTGTACTGAGGATTTGCACCAACGACCTTGATGCCATCACGTCATGCGAGTCTATATTAACCAAGCCCATGTGTATCTCTGCGGACTCGCTCAGCCAAAGCTGTTTGACTGTGTGATTCCCATTGCTGATCAGCTCTTAATAAAAATACTTTGTTTGGTTCTCACTTAGTGTGTGATCTTTGATAATAAAATTCCACAACAGGCAATAGGGTCTGTCCTGCTTGTGGCAGAGAGTGAGAAATAGAAGATGCAAGTGAAGAAATGAGAGATGAAGGTTGTTCTGAAGATAGTGAGGAGGTAGAGGTGAGAAAAGCAGAGGAGCAGGAAGACAGTGAGAGGCTGAGCAATGCTGAAGAGTGTCTGCAAGATGTCAATGTCCACAAATGTAATGAGACCTTTCAAAAAAAGTTATACATAACTTATACATTTTGATAAATATCTACTATAGGAAATTTGTTGTCATTTTTGAAGAACCTCATTTTTATTTCTATTTTTAGTTTTTTAAAGAAAGAAAAAAATATAAAACTTTTTCAAGAACAGGACAAACAAACTTTCTTCTATGGGATGTCGATATTTGTGGAAAAGTCTGTAAAAAAAAAAAAAAAAAAAAGACCATAGTGCTCAACCTAATGTCAAGAAAAAAAGATAAAATATATTACTGGTACTTTTAGTGTACTTTTAGTGGCCCAAAAATAATTATTAAAAAAAAAAAAAACTCAAAACATCATCTGAGCATAAGCAGCCACATATTCAGCAATCATTATGAACCCCCCCCCCCCCCCCACAAAAAAAAAAGCTTATTTAAATGGATTCCTAACACCAATAAAATGAAATAGTTAACTGTTATGCTGATATGCACACTGACGCACTTAAAATGATTTGGGAAAATAACAAACATGCCCACACATGACAATTATAATAGTTCAAATTTAACAGGTCCATAAATAATTATACACTACAAGTTGACCATAGGTGAGGGTAGGAATGTAGATCGATCGGTAAATCAAGAGGTTTCCCTTTTGGCTCAGCTCCTTCTTAACCACGAAAGACCGATGCAGAGTCCGCATCACTAGAGACGCCTCACGGATCCGCCTGTCCATCTCCTGCTCCATCCTTCCTTCATTTGTGAACAAGACCCCAAGAACTCCTCCACTTGGGGCAGAATCCTATTGCAGACCCAGAGAGAGCACTCCACCCTTTTCCAGCTGAGGACCATGGACTCGGACTTGGAGGTGCTAATTCTCATCCCAGCCGCTTCACACTCGGCTGCGAATCGCTCCAGTGAGAGCTGAAGATCATGGCCTGATGAAGCCAACAGAACCACATCATACGCAAAGAGTAGAGATCCAATCCTGAGGCCACCGCACCCAATCCCTTCGACACCTCGGCTGCGCCTAGAAATTCTGTCCATTAAAGTTATGAACACAATCGGTGAAAAAGGGCAGCCTTGGTGGAGTCCAACCTGCACTGGAAACGATTCTGATTTACTGCCGGCAATGCTGACCAAGCTCTGACACCAGTCATACAGGAACCGGACAGCTCGTAAAAGGCGGGTCCGGCACACCATACTCCCGGAGTACCCCCCACAGAAGTCCCAGGGGGACACGGTCAAATGCCTTCTCCAAATCCACAAAGCACATGTAGATTGGTTGAGCAAACTCCCATGCCCCCTCAAAGACCCTGCAGAGGGTGTAATGCAGAGGGTGTAAAGCTGGTCCACTGTTCCACGACTGGGACAACCCCACTGCTCCTCCTCAATCCGATGTTCAACTATCCGACGGACCCTCCCCTCTAGCACCCCTGAATAGGCCTTACCAGGGAGGCTGAGGAGTGTGATCCCCCTGTAGTTGGAGCACACCCTCTGGTCCCCCTTTTTAAAGAGGGGGACCACCACCCCAGTCTGTCAGTCCAGGGGAACTGTCCCGGTGTCCACGCGATGCTGCAGAGATGTGTCAGCCAAGACAGCCCTACAGCATCCAGAGCCTTAAGGAACTCTTGGCGGACCTCAACTAACCCTGGGGCCTTGCCACCGAGGAGCTTTTTAACCACCTCAGCGACCTCAGCCCCAGAGATAGGAGAGCCAGCCACCCCAGACTCTGCTTCCTCATCTGAAGATGTGTTGCTGGGATTGAGAAGGTCTTCGAAGTATTCCTTCCACCGCCTCACAACGTCCCGAGTCGAGGTCAGCAGCCCCCCATCCCCACTGTACCCAGTGTTGACGGAGCACTGCTTTCGCCTCCTGAGCCTCCGGATGGTGGACCAGAATCTCCTTGAAGCCATCCAGAAGTCATTCTCCATGGCCTCTCCAAACTCCTCCCATGACCGAGTTTTTGCCTTTAGCGACCACTGAATCTGCGCTCCGCTTAGCCCGCCTATACCCATCAGCTGCCTCGACAATAGAGGCATGGAACACAGCCCATTCGGACTCAATGTCTCCCGCCTAACCAGGGACATGGTTAAAGCTCTGCTGGAGATGGGAGTTGAAGCTCTTTCTGACAGGGGACTCTGCCAGACGTTCCCAGCAGCCCTTCACAACATGCTTGGGTCTGCCAGGCCTGACCGGCATCCTCCCCCACCATCTGAGCATACTCACCACCAGGTGATGGTCAGTTGACAGCTCCGCCCCTCTCTTCACCCGAGTGTCCAGAACATGCGGCCGCAAGTCCGATGATATGACTAAAAAGTTGATCATCGAACTGTGGCCTAGAGTGTTGTGGTGCCAAGTACACATGTGGACACTCTTATGCCTGAACAACGAGGGAGTCCCCGGAAGGAGTGCTCTCCAACACCCCCTCCAAGGACTCCAAAAAGGGTGGGTACTCTGAACTGCTGTTTGGTGCATAAACACAAACAACAGTCAGGACCCGTCCCCCCCCACCTGAAGGCGGAGGGAGGCTACCCTTTCGTCCACCGGGGTAAACCCCAACATACAGGCGCCAAGTCGGGGGGGCAATGAGCATGCCCACACTTGCTCGGCGCCTCTCACTGGGAGCAACTCCAGATTGGAAGAGGGTCCAGCCCCTCTCAAAGACAGTGGTTTCAGAGCCCAAGCCATGGATCGAGGTGAGTCCAACTATATCTAGCCGGAACCGCTCAGCCTCGTGCACAACCTCAGGCTCCTTCCCCGCCAGAGAGGTGACATTCCACGTCCCTAGAGCTATCTTCTGCAGCCGAGGATCAGACCGCCAGGGTCCCCGCCTCTGGCGATAATGACCCAAAACACACAGCGAAAGTGGTGAAGAAATGGTTAGTGGACAAAAACATTAACATTTTGCAGTAGCCCAGCCAGAGTCCTGAGTTGAACTTAGTGATGTGTCGGTCACGAACGATTCGTTCAGTATGAACTAATCTTTTATATGACTCGGGAGTAAAGGGTCCTCTCAGTGAGCGATTCGTTCATTTTCATGCGGTACCTCCTCTCGCCACATGGCAGGCAGCTGCATAAACTCAGTCAGTAGGTCAGGACAGGAAACAGAAATGATTTGTTCAGGACTCTCTCAGGTCCGTCCTCAGGTCCTCGTTCTTTTGTCACGTGACAGCCAGGCTGCTCAGGCTGTGTGGCGAGCAGCAAGTCGGGCTGCACGGTCTCGTTCTCGTTCTCGGTCTCGTTCTCGTTCATCATTCAGGCTGTTTGGCGAGCAGTACGTTCGCTCTTGGATTGGTCTCTCTAGTGCTTCTCTCTGTCACGTGACAGGCAACTCGGTCTCTGAACGGGTCTTCCTTCGTTCGTTCACAGCTCAAGCTGTATCAAGCTCAGCAGTACGTTCGCTCTCGGCTTGGTCTCTTGTTCATTTGTCACGTGATAGCTACCGAGTCACTGTTGTGCTGTTAAACGATGGCAGGGAGGATGTAGGACACAAATCACTTTATTGTGGTGTGTATTTGCTTCCCTACGTTTTCACATGGTTTGAATTGCTCGTGGCATTACCAGTAGTTTTGTTGCCTTCAGTATTTACTGCTTGAGAATCGCGGACTTTTTTACAACGCCACCTGCTGTAAAAATGAAAGACATGATTCGTTCAAGATTCGTTCACTTTACTGTTCGAGAGTAAAAGACCTGGGTTAGTGAAAAGAGTCGAACTTACCATCACTACTTGAATTCAACTGAGAATCTGTGGAGGGAGCTAAGATCTGGGTGATGGCAAGGAGACCCTCCAACCTGAAAGAGTTCGAGTACATCGCTAAAGATGAATGGGCAAAAATACCAGTGAAGACATGCGGAAAGCTGGTCATCAATTGTAGGAAGCGTTTGACTGCTGTAATAGCCAATAAAGGCTTTTCTACTGATTATTGAGAAAGGTATGAATAATTCTGAACATGCCACTTTTTGTTCAAATGTAAATAAAAGCTGAGAAATATTTTTTTTACACAATGATGCCTCTTGTACATCATCCTATAATCTTCTAGGAGATGCCTGTGTCTTTTCCAATCAAGAAAAAAGTTGCTGGTTGAGTAAAAGTAACTTTAAATCTATATTTGCCAGAAGTATGAATAATTTTGGGCTTGACTGTATATATATATATATGTATGTATATACATAAAGGACATTCAACAAGGCTGAGTGTTATTACTGCACAACCAGGAGAGAGCTGCTGGGTGTGGTCAGTGCCATCACACATTTTAAGATACTACCTTTGGTGATTCCACTTCACAGTCAGAACTAACAATGCTGCCCTACAGCAGCTAATGTCCTGAAGGACAGTCAGCACACTGGATTGAAGTGTTACATCATGTATATGACTTTGATGTAATACACAGATAGTTGGCACAGCATGGAAATGCTGATGTGCTTTTTTACTATTAACACGGCACAGCATGCTTTGTTTATATTTGAATATCAAAATATTTCAAAATATTTCAAAAGCTAATTAAAAAAGATAAATAAAAAGTAATTTATTCAGGCGCACAGAGGCACCTCACATGTAGGGTTCTACTGAAAGAGCCTTAGAGCGACGACACCGAAGTGGGAAGATCAGAGAGCGATGTTGCCACTGGTAATAGAATGGACACAATCAGATCTACAAACGGCTCGCCAGTAAGTAGATGATAAAACCACAATCACTTCACTTTAATGGTTTTCTGCCAACTGTTAGTGGGGTTTAAATAATTACAGGGATGATGGCTAGCGCTAACATGTGGATGCACATGACCTGGAATGAATGGCAATATAATTCCTGTTACATGCACTGATGCTACCAAGCTAATGTAAGCCATTGTTTGTAAAATCAAGCCATTCATAAGTTCACGTTTGCACAGGTTAGCTAGTTAATAACATTATTACCATTATCTACGTTAGATGGAGAACATTTCTAACAACTTTGTGAACTTGTCTTTAATGCTAGCTAACGTTAGCTGGCTGAATGCCATTGCCCAGGCAGCTAATATTATACAGAAGTTGCTATAATAGTGTACTGATTTAATTAGTCACTGTGTGCTAATGTCATTTTACAGACAATGAAAAGAAAGTCTTCCAAAGACATTGCCTCCTTCTCCTCTAAGAGACAGTTACAGGAGAGCGGCACAGGGCGAATGCTAGGCAGCCAGAGAAAGAATCAGAGGCACAGAATGACACTGTGGCCACAGCTGAAGGCAACTTAAGCCAACCACAAATGTTTCTCTGACTTGTACGGACATCAGTTGTACTAGACTTATTTCTCAGAATAATATCAGAGTTGATCAAATCCTAGACCTTTTCTTGGAGTGTAATATTACCATCCTTTTGCTTCTTCCATAACTGTTATTTGTTTATTACTCCAGCTTTAGCTATGGTGTAATGTTGAGAGTGTGGTGCTGTGGGGATGAATAGTAATAGTTTAAAATGATATCCGGATGTTGTAATCTGGGTGCTGTAGTAACAGTCAGACTAAATCATCTTATAGTAACAGCAGGCTCTGTTTATTTGCAAATGATGATCAATATCTCTTACAGTGGAGGGCTCAGAACAGCTGGATCCCGACCAGTCAGTCTCCAGGTAGTGGACCTGCTCATGGACCAGCAGGTGAAGATGATGTTTTCTTGATGGTAGAATTGATGTTTAGAAGATCAATTCTGAAAGAAGGCCCTATCATTATATTTTATCTTATCTGTTTATTATCTTCTAGATAATGGCAGATAATTTCATTTTGTCTGTTTTTATAGAAACACTTCTGATCAGGAGTTCTTCTGGGCCATAAGGTCAAACTGACCCAATTCATGTTTTGTCCACAGACTACATGGACTTTTGTAGTTATGCATCATTGACTTAACTTTTGGCCACCCTGCTATTTTCTCTGGCTACCCTGTAGCCAACCCTAAAAAAATCTCTGTGGGCATCCCTGCCACTTTCCCGCCCCTTGTGACAAGGACAGCTGTTGTTACTGTGGAAAGAGAGAAGTGTAAGAGGAGCTGCACCTTGATGCAAGATGTGCGGTTGCACATCCAGAGGGGTTACCTTCAGTACAGGAGCTTGCAGCTGTGGATGTGATAGAGTGGAAATGGACACAGGACGAAAATGTTGAAATTAGGTACTCATGTGACTGGAGATGCAGCAGCAGCCCCTGTGGCATAGACTGCCATGTGCTTTTGAGCTACAAAGGGACTGTGGTCTGTGTTTGACCCCCTGCATATGTGTGATGGGGTGTTCCAGATAGGGCTAAAGCTTATATTTGAATTATGCAATTTAATCAATAACAAACAATGACCGATTAAAATTGTAGCAATCAAAAACAGCAGAAAGCACCAGGCTCTTTAGTAGTGGACTCTGCTTAAAGTTTGTGATTGAGAATTGAAACGAAGCAAAAGCTATATTAATTAAAGATTGTATGGCCGCTTCTGATAACAGCAAGCCAGTGTTTTTTCCTTTTTTCTTCCCCTCTGTGGTCTGTTGAATGTTAAAGCTAATGCTAAGTCTTAATGTTAGAAAGCCTTCATCATTTTACATGTGGACAACAGAATTTAACCCTTTAGACTGGATTATGTTGCCACTGACAGAAAATAACATACATTCTTTGAAATAATGGAACTCTTTGACTGTTTATGCTATTAACGTAACTGCACTGGATTCTGAAAGCAGAGAGGCGCAGCTTTGCGCGTATATATGCACATTATGGTAGTGGCACTGCTGCCAATGCAGCTGCATTTGTTTTTAAAGGGTTTTCTGTATCTTACAAAATGAATAAAAATGTGAGACATCAGTATAAAACGGATAAAACATTGATAAGTTGTGTTACATAAAGTACAGTAAGATCATGCTTAATGTTCCAGTCCAAAACAGAATTTAGATATGTTTTAATCTAGGAGGTGGAGACTCCATTTAAAGATAAATAAAATGTAGAATTTTTGATACATGGAACAAAAAGATTCTCGGGTCAACTTATTGAAATACCCCACAATTTAAAATTTCAAATTGTATGTATTTATTTGGCATGTTGTAGTTTTATCTGTTCAAAACAAAATAAAATAAATGTATTGCCTTGATCTATTTTTGTATTTATTTGATTAGCTCCTTTATATTTATTTTAATTAAGCTATAATTAGGTTGTTATATATTTTATCCTGTGGTCATATTACTAGGTAATGTCATTACTGGTGAAATCCTCTATTTTTGTTGCCATTGTTTAAAGTCAGAATATATTGCAGCAGCTGCAAATGAAGTTAAATGTGTAACTCAGGTAGCAAAGGGTTAAAGATGTAGCAGAACTTGAGTCAATCCAAGTACTTGTTACTAAAACTGTGCCTGGCCAATCAAAGCGCTAGCTACTAACACAGCCATGCCCTCGCCAATCAAAGCACTTGTGTGAGCCCTGTGAGCGTGCCCTGCTGCAAAACACAGACAGGCGTAGGGCAAAACGCAGCAATGTGAGCAGGCTGTGCTGCTGAATGCATTCAGGTGTGATCTTCTTGCTTCCTGAGCGCTGTTCGTGAGAGTTGAACTCCAGAATTGGTGAGTTGCTGTCTGAAAATAATTAAATGCTGATGTGGCAGGAGGTTGTTTTCCTCCTGTCCACTATGTGGCATTGCCAGTCTTGCCACAGCCACCTGGATTACCACCTTGATTAGTAGGCGGCGCGACAGCCCTTTTAACAGCGGATGTGTTCGCTCTGCCGGCCTTTTTCCCCTTCAATCTCCCGTGGTGGTGTTCCGGTGTTCCGACCCCTTCGGACGCTGCCTGGTTGCGGGGCCTGGACTCATTGGTCTACCAGGCTTGCCATCTTAATTGACTCCTTTTTTGTTTGTTTATACTACTTTGCTGTTTAGTTAGGTTGCGTGATCCTTTGGTTTTAATTCTTGTGCATGTTCTTGTGTTGGATAATTGCTTTTGTTTTGTTAATGTGTAGCACTGTGGCCTCTGTGTTTTAACTGCTCCCTCCCCTTTTCTTTTGTCAGTTGCTGCGGGCCCAGGGCGGCTGCCCAATCCCTGGTGGTGGTCCACATTCCCTTTCTTGCTGTGCAGTGTGAGTGTGAATGATTACATGGGTGTTTAGAACGCGGACCCCTTTTATTCCTGTTAATGATTGGAGCTGCCGCGTGCTGGGTCAGCCCTGACAGCGAATTCTTTTTTTTTTTGCCACAGAGCTAACATCATTTTGGACTCATTTTAAATTTTATTATTTTCTTATTGGATTGTTAATAAAGCCATACGGTTTTATATGACATGTCTCTGGCCTGTGGTACCTTTAAAACAAACCTAACCGGTGGCGTAGTTCCTGGACTGCGTAGCTAGTTGTGGGAAACTACGCCGCTCTATTACATTAAGTTAGTAAGTGCTAGATTAAGATACTAAGCTCACATTAATAGCCTGAAAGCTAACTAAATTAGCATCTGTAAGTCAAGTGGCGATTAGTAGAGCTGTGTGTCTCTGCTGTGAAGCTGCATGCTGAAAGCGTGCCTTAAGGCCCATTTATGCTCGACGCAGAAGATGGACAGTTTCAGCATAAGTCGCCACCCTCACGTTTCCATGCCTCTTTTACGTTTCCATTGGTTATAAGTCAGTTCATCCACAAGCGGGCAGTGCTGAGTTAAGAGTTCACTTCCGGATTTTGACCCTGGTTGCTGGCGGTAATGCACAGCTATAAAGTTTTTTTCAACTGTCCAAAAATCTCAAAAGAAGAAGAAACCCACGAAGAAGAAATGGTTTCTCTCAACATCTTCTTCGTCTGTGTCTTCTTCTTCTTAAAGTGCTTTTAATTTGTAGGTTCTGTGTCTTCTTCTTCCTGTTTCCCTTCTTCTTCTCTGGTTTGTTCCTTTTGCTGGTTGCGAATTAGCTCAACACTGCTCCCGTGATTTCTGGTGGTATTGCTCCGTCTTCTTTGTCAAGCAACTGATAGCTAAGCTCCTTGAAAATGGACCAAATTACGCACGTAACCGACACAGAAGACAGACAAAACTGTCCGTCAGTCTGTATATCCGTCTTCTGCATCGAGCAAAAATGTGTCTGTTAAATCGAGTATTATTTCTGTGTATAATGTTAACTGTTCCTGAGCCTAATTTTTTTCAGATTGTTTCATTTATTTATTTACATGAAATTTTAAGTTATTTACAAAGAGAATAATCTCTGTAAGTTCATTCCATATTGTTAAAAATGTGTTAAATTCATGTTTTCTGTTCATTCAAAAGTGAAGTGAATGCACTTAAAAAGGTAAGAGAACATCTTTTTCCCCAGAGTTGTAAGAAAAGACATTATTAGTAAGTACAGTTAATAACTGAATTTTTCAGGCCATGTTTAATGCAAGGCGAGCCAACCCAGATGAGACTCCCTGATCCCAGCATCCCTAGATGAATTGATCCAAAGTTCAAGCAGCTACTCACATCCTTTATTGCCATGATGGTAGGACAAGAACACCACAAAATGATTCAGGCAGAAACCTCTATATTCTGAACTTGCACCATGTGCACAGTGTCCACCCTATTTGACTGACTGACTGACCCGGAAAGAAATTATTTTGTCTGTTCCATTGTCAGATACACCGCCTGTGCCTATGGAAGGGCTGAAAATAATTCTCAAGTGAGTGTATTGTGTTATATGGTGGTCCTGCTTGTGATCAATGTGATTTGTCGATTTTATTAAGGAGTTCAAAGATATTGAACAGAAATGCTTTAAGTCAGTAATAGTACACTCAGGCTTGGGAAAGAACTTATACAGTTCATTGGTTACAAGGAACACTGATTTTTTTAACAAACTATATTTTGGTTTTTATAGAACAGTAATTTTACTGTACACTTGTAACAAAATTTTTCTTTCCTAATTTTTTTAACCTTTTCAATTTAATACAAGGTACCTGCTAAACATTTCCTGTCTCAGGTGTTGTTCCTTAATTATTGCAGTTGCCTCTACCTCTCAGTCGAGCTGTGCATCTTCTGATTAAGGTCCAGAATAGATCTAAGTTTCCCTTTGTATGTAGAGACCAAATTACTGTACTTAACCTTGCCTATGATACTAGGGGACACATGCTACAAATATAACAGAGTTTATTGCAATATATAAATATGTATGTTACTGACTTTTGTACAATTACTGCTCTGTTGCATATTAGTCACAAGATCTTCAAAGGAAAAGAAAAAAACTTATCCGATTAATCGATTGATTACAATGGCAGCTGCACCCTTAGTTGCAGAGGGTCTGGAAAAAGCTGGCTTCTGGGATGTGAGGTGGCAGGTGGTGATACTAAAGGTCCTGCAGGAAACAGTGCTTCAGGTGCTGTTCAAGGCTCTTGGTTCAAGTCAGTTTGGGATCACTAAGACACTTCAGCGCCTCCAACAAGGGTTCGACTGGGGGCAGTGTCAGAGGGATGTGGAGCATTATTGCAGACACTGTGACAGCTGCACCGCATGAAAGGGCCCCTTGGATCAGTCACATGCCAGCAACAGTTTCCTTCAGATGGGCTCATGGAGAGGGTGGGGATTGCTGTTCTCTTGCCACTTCTCCGCTCAGATAGTGGAAATCGCTTCATCCTCACAACCATGACTACTAAGTGACCTGAGGCCTACTGTCTACCAGACCAGGAATACTGTAGAGGATGCACTAGGAGAGGGGATGCTCAGCAGGTTTGGGGTCCCAGGGGTCATTTATACCAACCAAAGATGGAACTTTGAATCCTGTGCATTTGCCACTATGTGTGAGAAACTATGTTCCCACAAGACAAGAACAGCAGCCCTCCATCCACAGAGCAATGGCCTGGTCGAGAGATTTAACTGCACGTTGGCTGAGCAGCTTGCTATTGTGACAGGTAGACATCAAAGTGACTGGGACACTCACATCCCCCTGGTGCTCATGGCATACCAAACTGCTGCCCAAGACTCAACTTCTTACTCACCTGCCCTCCTGATGTTGGGGAAGGAGATTTGTATCCATGCAGTGATGATGAGGACACTTCCAAGAAGCTGCAGGACCATTTAAAAGCTGCTCATGATTTTGCAAGGAGACAGACTGCAGGGGTGAGAGAGAAGAGGAACTATGATGTGCACACGAGAGGTTGACATTTTGACATTGGAGTCAAATGGTCATCATTATTTACTGATGGTAGACAGATTTACCAAATTTCCTGTATTAGATGAGTTACTCCCAACATCTAGCCATGCAGTAGAACAAAAGATGCAAACATATATGTCAGTGTTTTAACATCCCAACAAAATACTGACAGACAATGGACAGACAATGGATATACAGTGGTCCCTCATTTATTGTGGGGGTTACATTCTGAAAACACCCCGCGATAAATGAAATCCGCAAAATGATGACCTTATTAATTTTTCACAATTCAAATGTGTGTTAAGGCCTAATTATCCCTCCTCAGAATGTTTATAGACCTTTCCCAAACTGTAATGAACATTTTCAACATTCTCACACACTTTATACACTCTCAAAAATCTACATATATTTAACAACGTGAATTTCTTAATACTTAATCACTCTGTAAAATATATTACAGCTTTTCTGCTGGCGCTGCGTCCCCACCCTCGTCTGTAACATCATTTTTCACACAAGGCCCGAGTGTTGCTGTGTTTTTCAGAGTGAAGAACATAGTTATGGGAAGTTGCTGCCGCTCCTTTTTTTCTATGACATTGGAGAACTATAAGGAGCGGAACATCAAGGGGTCCCACTCTTGTGCAACTCGCTGAAGTTCATAGTGATCTGGAATCGATATGAAACACAGTTAACAGCAGACAACAAAAATGAAGACTCATCATGATAGGAACAGCCGGAGTGAGCTACCAACACTCCACCCACGACAACATGTGATTGTGTTGAGAACAAGGATAGGAGAACATGGCACCCAATGACTGTAGTAGAGAAAACCAATGAGCCAAGGAGCTAAACGCCAAACAGAAACCAAATCAGACACTGCAGGAGCCATCTGTGTAAATTGTTCAAACCACACATACAAGTCAACACAAGGGAAACACACCTTGCAGAGCCACCACAACAAACTGAGCTGCATCAGGGCACAAATGACCATGCAGAGAAAGACGGAAGAAGAGGAAGAGGACCAGAAGGCAGATGTTAGAGTTATAGAGACAGAACGTGATGCTGATGTATAATGTTCCAGAATGAGTTAACATACTGAATAAAACAAGTATTTCAGCTCCTTAACCGAGTGTTCCCTGACGACACCACATATTGGCAACGAGGATGGCGGCTCTGAATCTACTGCAGCCTTAGCCCTTTCTACAAAGTGTCGGAGAACCGCCTATCCCATTCAAGACATGGATTCGGACTTTTGATAACTACTTGCTAGCAATGTCGGGCCCGGATCTGCTAGAAGCGCGTAAGCGTGCACTTCTCATCCATTGCTTGGGTGTGGAAGGTCAGAGACTTTTCTACACATTGACGACAAATACGAAACAGCGCTGAGGGTTCTGACGAATTTCTTCACGCCAAAAGTGAACGTAGTTGCCGAGCGTTACCATTTCAGACAACGAGGACAATGCCCAGGTGAGACTACCGATCAGTTCGTTGCTGCTTTAAAAGAACTGGTTACGTTGTGTCAGTTTGGAAATATGGAAAAGGAGATGATAAGGGATCAAGTTGTGGAAAAGACTAATTCCGTACGCATCCAGGAACGTTTAGTACTGGAAGTGCCTCTCACGCTCAGCTGTGTCAGCTCCAGGTACTTTACCACACATGGTGCGCTGAAGCGTCAGCGAGGCATCAGCCCACGTCGGGTTAAGACCACTGAGGGTAAAGAGCTGCAAGTCTACCTGCGCGAGTCCACTGAGCAAAGGCACGAGCTTAAACCTCCTCACAACTATATTAACGCACAATGTGCTTCAAACCCGTCTCTGTCAGACATGGGTACAGACCAAGGCATGTCACCCATAGACACCGCAATCCGCAAAACCTGTCCTTTCCAATGGCATGCACGTCAGTCACACCCTCTGTTACCTTTGGTCTCTGGAACTGTCAGTCTGCAGTGAACAAAACAGAATTTATCAGTTCATTGATAAATCTCTCTGACATTCAGGTCCTAGCCCTGACTGAAACCTGGATCCGTCCAGAAAACACAGCTACACCAGCTGCCCTTTCTGTCAATGCAGAATTTACCCAAACACCTTGCTCAGCTGGACGAGGAGGTGGAAAGGGCATTCTTTTTTCTAAAAAGTGGAACTTAACTTCTGTCCGTCCTATGGCTAACTGCTCATCACTTGAGTATCACGCAGTAAAGGTCTTTACACCCATCACTGCATACATTCTGGTCATTTACCGCCCTTCGGGTGGTAGTATAGATCAGTTTGTCTCTGAAATGGACATGATTCTCTCTGACATTCCTGATGATGGCACACCACTAATTGTCATGGGAGACATGAACATTCACATTTGCAAACCACAGGCAACTGACTTTCTGGCTCTCATTTACTCTTTCAATCTCAAACTGGTTCAGACTCCTCCAACACACAAAGCTGGCAATACTCTTGACTTGGTGCTGACCAGAAACTGCTCCACAGCCAACCTGTCCGTCACCCCGCTGCATCTCTCAGACCACTTCCTGGTTAAATTCTCTGTCTTCCTTCCTCATGTCAATCAAGCGGCTCCAAAAATGGTGTCCTACAGCAGAAACTTGAGATCCCTCAGACCTACACAGCTGCCTGATGAGGTTTACTCTACCCTCCCTTCCCACTCAGACTTCTCCTTACTGTCTGTTAATGAGGCTACAGAAACACTCTGCTCCTCTCTCGCCTCCTCCCTGGACAAACTCTGTCCTCTGGTGTCAAAACCAGCCAGACAAAACCCTCCCAGTCTATGGCTTACAGAGGTTCTGAGGGAGCACAGAGCCGGACTCAGGGCTTCAGAAAGAAAGTGGCGCAAATCAAAAGAGCACACTGACTTGTCTGAGTACCAGCAAAAACTTGAAACTTTCACATCCAGCCTAAAGGCGGCCAAGATAGCCTTTTATCAGAACAAGATCCGCAATGTTCCCAACACACGACAACTGTTCATGGCGTTTAACTCTCTTCTATCTCCACCACCTGCTCAGCCTCCCACTGTGCTGACTGCAGAAATGTTTGCTTCCTACTTCACTGAAAAGGTTGCTACCATCAGTAACCAATTCACTGAGCCTGACCAACTCAGCCTTGCCAAACCAGCTACTGGTGCCTCACTCTGCTCTTTCCCCTCTCTAAATGAGGACGAAGTCTCTAAACTTCTAGTCAGCTCAAAACCCACAACCTGTCCTCTTGATCCTTTTCCCTCTGACATCCTGCAGAGCATTTTACCTACAGTCAAATCTGCAGTAACTCGTATTATCAACTCCTCTCTTAAATCCGGTGTCTTTCCTTCTGCCTTCAAGCAAGCTCAGGTTACCCCGCTGCTGAAGAAACCCACACTCAACCCAGCCCAGGTTGAAAACTACCGGCCGGTCTCATTGCTTCCATTCATGTCTAAATTACTAGAGCGTGCAGTCTTCAGTCAGGTCTCACGGTTCCTCCAAGACAACAACCTGTTTGATCCATATCAATCTGGATATAGGCAAGATCGCTCTACTGAAACTGCTCTGCTGTCAGTTACTGATTCCCTACGGCTTGCCAGATTCACTGGTCAATCCTCAGTCCTTATACTGCTGGACCTGTCTGCTGCCTTTGACACGGTCAACCATCATATACTGTTCTCCAAACTCTTGAAACTTGGCATCTCAGGATCTGTCCTCTCATGGTTTACGTCCTACCTCACAGGGAGATCATTCAAAGTATCTTGGCGAGGGGGCGTGTCCAGATCACATGGGCTGACAACAGGGGTGCCTCAGGGCTCAGTGCTTGGCCCTCTTCTCTTTTCACTATACACCTCCTCACTCGGTGCAGTCATTAGCTCTCATGGTTTCTCCTACCACTGCTATGGAGATGACACTCAGCTTTTCCTTTCTTTCCCACCTGATGACACAACCATCTCAATGCGAATATCAGCATGCCTTGCTGATATCTCCGCATGGATGAAGGATCGCCACCTTCAGCTAAATCTGTCCAAGACTGAGCTTATTGTCTTTCCAGCCAGTCCTTCTTTACCGCCACAGATAAGTGTGCAGCTTGACTCAATCACACTAGTGCCTACATCTTCTACCAGGAATCTAGGTGTCATGGTAGACAACCAGCTGACCTTTAAGGACCATGTTGCCTCGGTTTCCTGGCCTTGCCGATTTGCTCTCTACAGCATCAGGAGGATCAGACCCTACCTGACTGAACACACGACCCAGCTCCTGGTCCAGGCTCTGGTCATTTCACGCATTGACTACTGCAACTCCTTACTGGCTGGCCTGCCTGCATGCTCAGTTAAACCTCTACAGATGATCCAGAATGCAGCAGCACGTCTGGTCTTCAACCAGCCCAAAAGAGCTCATGTCACTCCGCTGCTAATTGCTCTTCACTGGCTTCCAGTTGCAGCACGCATCAAATTCAAAGCTCTGCTTCTGACTTACAAAACAATAACCCAAACGGCTCTGGTCTACCTTCACTCCTTAATCCAGAGCTACACTCCCTCTCGACAGTTACGCTCTGCCAGTGAAAGACGCCTAGTGCTCCCACCACAACGTGGCACAAAATCAGTAGCTAGACTCTTCTCCTCTGTTGTTCCCCGGTGGTGGAACGAGCTACCAAACTCCGTCCGATCCGTAGAGTCCTTATCCACTTTTAAGAGTAAGCTAAAGACTCAGTTGTTTAAGGAGCATTTCCACATTTAGCTTAACTAAATGAGTTAGAAAGATTTGTCCACTCTACTTTACATAATCTAGAATCCACAATCATTTCTCTAGATGCAGAAAAAGCCTTCGACAGGGTAAACTGGAAGTTTCTATTTGCAACACTAGACAAATTTGGGTTTGGGCCTTCTTTCATAGAGAGGATTAAAATATTATATAATAACCCAAATGCATGTGTGAAAACCAACGATCAAACTTCTCCAAGCTTCCGCTTACAGAGAGGCACCAGACAGGGCTGCCCACTCTCCCCCTCACTTTTTGCCATTTTCATAGAGCCGTTAGCAGCTGCTATTAGACAAAATATAGAAATGAAAGGAATCCAGGGCAAAAATATAGAACATAAAATAAGTCTTTATGCAGATGATGTATTACTCTTCCTTCAGAACTCACAAACATCACTCTCTCAGACAATCACGGTTATTAATAAGTTCTCATCAATATCTGATTATTCCATTAACTGGGCTAAGACTACAGCCATGTCCATCAACTGTGACCTACAAAACATCCCTAATATCAAAATACAGACAGGAAACATTAGATATTTAGGTATAAATATTTCCCCCAGATTATCAGATTTAACAAAATTAAACTATGTTCAGCTACTAAAAACAATAGAAGATGATCTCTTACGGTGGAGGCGCTTACCCATCTCACTAATGGGGAGAGTTGCCACCATTAAGATGATGATCCTACCTAAAGTTAATTACTTATTTTCAATGATAACCACTAAACCCTCCACCAGTTGGTTTAAATCTCTGGACTCTTTCATATACAAGTTTC
The DNA here is from genome assembly GCF_017639745.1 of Melanotaenia boesemani. Classification (NCBI taxonomy): domain Eukaryota; kingdom Metazoa; phylum Chordata; class Actinopteri; order Atheriniformes; family Melanotaeniidae; genus Melanotaenia; species Melanotaenia boesemani. The sequence goes on along the minus strand of NC_055689.1, from coordinate 4,381,107 downwards.
TTTGGAAAAACAAGCAGTCACGTATCAGTCTTAAAACCTTACAGCAGACTAAAGATAGAGGAGGACTGGACCTACCAAACTTTAATCACTACTTTATAGCTAACAGGCTGCAGTACATTTCCAAGTGGCTCAAACCCAGTTATCTGGATGAGCCGTGGCTAGATGTGGAGCAGGCTTTGTGTGAGGACTTAGTCATCTCTGACCTGCCGTTCATCAGCTCAACCATTAAACCATATAAGTGCTTTAAAAGCCTTAACATCCGTTTTTCCTTAATGGCTTGGTGGGAATTCTGTAAGATAACCAGATCTTCCCTCTTTCCATGTAGACTTACACCCATCTGGAACAACCCTGACATCCTGCAGAACAAAAAGATGATAAACTTCACTCAATGGAAGACTAAAGGAATACAACAGTTAGGACAGATAATAGAAAATGGAAACTTGGTATCTTTCAGCACAATAATCTCACAGTATGGAATCATCAGTAATAAATTCTTAGAGTACCACCAACTAAAATCAATTATATGTAAGAAGTATACCCCTGTACAGTTAGACTTGCAGCTTCCTGTCAGAATAGCAGAATTCTTGAATCTTAATACTCCAAAATTATTATCAAAAATATATAGATTACTTACAAAGCTAGAAGACAGGATATCTCTCCCAACTTCAAAATGGGAAGATGATTTATCTAATAACTTTGATCAGAAAAGATGGTCACAAATATGTTTAAACACGTTTAAAATGACTCAGAATTCAAATATACAACTAATACAATTCAAAATTCTCCATAGAACTCATTATACAGGACACAGGATGTTCAGGATGGGCCTTTCACCATCAGACATCTGCCCACACTGCTCTGAGAACACTTCTGATAGCTACATCCATGCGCTGTGGTCCTGCACACCTGTCCAAAGGTTCTGGATTAAGGTGTGTGAAGATCTCTCAAAATGGTTTAAAACCAGTTTTTCTGCAAACCCCACACTTTGCCTACTGGGCGACCTGGGTGACACCAACATAGAAATACACTCCATAAACTTGGTCCTCGCAGTCTTATGCATCGCAAAGAAAACTATTCTTGTGAACTGGAAAGATAAGAATAATTTGTCTATCCAGCAGTTTAGAAATCTCCTGTTAGATCACATCAGCATTGAGACAATGTCTGCCTCCTCCAGGAACCAATCAGATGACTTTCATTCCCTCTGGTCCCCTGTGACTGGCTACATCACTTAATGTAGGTGGAGGATTGCGGCTTCGCTGGGATGACGGTGGATGTGGGTGGGGGGTCCCTGGTGGCTTCGGGTCTCCGGTTGTCTCCTGGGTGGGGATCTCGGCTGCTCCACTGTTGGGTCGGCTGGGGGTTCCGATCTGGGCGGGCGGCATTGGGTGGGCCCCGGGGTGGGGCTGCCTCGTGGCGGTGGGGGGTGGCTGCCGGGGTGCCTGGGTCGGTGTCCGTCGGCCCCTGGCCGGGTGGCCGGTCGGGCCCGGGGTGGGCCGGGTGGGGGCCCCGGGCTCTGGGGCGTCGGGTCTCCCCCCGCTCCTGGGGGTGGGGGGTCTGCCGCTGCTGGGGGGGGCTGGGCCCGTCCGGATGTGCCGTGCCGGGGGCTGGTTGGTCCGTGCCCTGGTGCTTGGTCGCAGCCCCAGAACCTGGGTGGGGGTGTGTGTGTATATAGGTGGGTGTGTGTGTGTGTGTGTCTGTAGGTATGCTTGTGTGTGGGTGGGTGTAGAGGGATGTGTGTGCTGTACGTGTGTGTAGGTGTGTATGAAGGTCTGGGTGTGTGCGTCTATGTGTGTGTGTGTGAGGGGTGTGCGGGTGTATGTGTGGAGGTCTATGTGGGATGTATGTGTGTGTGTGTGAAGGTGTGTATATGTGAGTGTGTGCATGTGGAGGTCGATGTGTGTGTGGAGGAGTGAAGGTGTGGGTGGAGGCGTGAGTATGTATGGAGGTGTTTGTGTGTATATGCAGGTATGTATGTGAATGTGTGTGTAGTGGTGTATGTGTATGGAGGGGTATGAGAGTGTGTGTGTATGTGGGCGTGTGTGTATGAAAGTTTCCATGTGTGTGTATGGAGGCACCGGTGTGTGTGTTTATAGGTATGTGCCTGAGGTGTGTGTGTGGAGGTATGTGCACGTTTTGAGGTGTTTGTGTATAGAGGTGTGTGAGAGGGTGTGTGAGTGGCTGGAGGAAAGGAAAAAAAAAAAAAAAGAAAAAAGGGGTGTGTGTGTTTGCAGGGGTTAGGACGTGTCCTCTGGGGGGGCGCCCTGGCCGGATGTCGGGGGCGTGGGCCTGGGGTTCCCTTCCTTCGCCTCGCCCCCCTCCCACTCAGAAAGAGGAAAGTGGCCCCTTGGGCTGGTGGCTGGCCCCTGGGGGGGTTCGTGGCGTGCCTGGGTTGGGTGGCTGCTCCGGGCCTGTGACGCCCTTCGGGGCCGGCGGAGGACGGGGGCGCCCTTAGCCGCTGGCGGGTCGTCTTCCAGGGGGGAGGTTTACTCCCCTCCGGACCTACATCTCCTGACCCCTCCCCTCCCCCACTCTTCACTACATACACAGGTAGGGCTGTGGGAGGTGTGCTTGTTGCGCTGGGCGGGGCAGGGGGGTCATCATAGTGGCCCCATTGCTTCGCCAAGCGGCAGCATGCCTCCCAGCTTTTAATTCCACTTAGTCACTGAGCACAAATAACATTTGCAACATACAAACACGTTTTGGGGGGCGGAACATGCGAGGTCAGGTGGGTGGGACTGCTCAGGTGGCCCCACCCCCTCCTCAATGCAGTTACTGCCCCCCAATTTTAACTCTTTTAATTGCAAACAGCACATAATATATTCCCTCACTAGTGGGGGAGAGAAGGGGGATGGGGTCTTCAAGCGCCCCTGTCTCCATGGATGGCCCGGGGGCGGGGCGGGCCGGGTGGCCTGTCGCATTGGCCCGGGGCGTGGGCGGGCTGTCCCGGGGGATTCTGGCTGTTGGCCCTGGGGGGAAGGTGCTGTTTTGGGGGTGGAGAGTGGGGGGCTGGGGCGGTGTGGGGGGGTGGGGGCCTGGCTCATGTCCCCTCGCCTCCTGGCTGAGGCTGTCCCCCCGGGACATAAGGTGGCGGGAGGATGATGGTGAAAGGATGGTGTTTGTGTGGGAGGAAGGTGTATGTGAGGGAGGATGGTGTATGGGTAGGAGAATGGTGTGAGGATGGGTAGTGGAAGGATAGTGTGTGTGTGTGTGGGAGGATGGGGTATGTATGGGAGGATGAATGGTGGAAGGATGATGTATGTGTGGGAGGATGGGGTATGTGTGGGAGGATGGATGGTGGAAGGATGGTGTGTGTGTGGGAGGATGGATGGTGTATGAGAGGGAGGATGGTGTATGGGTAGGAGAATGGTGTATGTGTGGGAGGATGGGTAGTGGAAGGATAGTGTGTGTGTGTGTGGGAGAATGGGGTATGTGAAGGTGGATGTATGGTGTAGAAGAGGGAGGATGGTGTATGTGTGGGAGAATGGTGTATGTGTGGGAGGATGGGTAGTGGAAGGATAGTGTGTGTGTGTGTGTGGGAGGATGGGGTATGTGAAGGTGGATGTATGGTGTATGAGAGGGAGGATGGTGTATGTGTGGGAGGATGGATGGTGGAAGGATGATGTATGTGTGGGAGGATGGGGTATGTGTGGGAGAATGTATGGTGGAAGGATGGTGTGTGTGTGGGAGGATGGATGGTGGAAGGATGGTGTGTGTGTGCGGGAGGAAAGAGTATGTGAGGGATGGATGGTGTATGCGTGGGAGGATGAATGGAGGAGTGGAAGGAGAGTGTGTGTGTTTGTTTGTGTGTGTGTTGGTCTGGGGGGGGGGCAGGATTAGTTCTCGGGGTGTGCGGCTGGGCACTGGGGTGTGGGGCTGGCCTCTGGCGGTGGCCGTCTGGGCGGGCCGGGTCCCCCCGGGTGACGTGCTGGCCCTCGGCCTGTGGGGGTGGGGGGTGTCCCTGCGCTCCTGGGCCCGGGCCCTCTGCCCCGTCTGTCCCGGGCGGCCGGTGCTCGGGGGGGGTCGGTGACTGCTGTTTCACAAGCACCTTCGCCTACAGGCCTGCCCAAACTAAGGTCATTCCTAGGTCTCACATCTTGGTATTCAAAGTTCATACCAGACTACACTGCTGTCGTGGAACCTCTTAGAGCACTTCTCCGTGGTACAGATTTTGAGACTGTAAAACGACTGATAGTAAACAGCACAGCGCTTTCTCTTTTCAACCCAGATCTGCCAACCATGGTCACAACCGACGCATCTGATTACGGACTCGGAGCAGTCCTCACACAGATCCACAAAGATGGAATCGAAAAGACTGTGGCTTTCGCATCACGTACGCTCACCCAGGCAGAGAGAAAATACTCAACGGTGGAAAAGGAGGCCTTGGGGTATGTGTGGGCAACCGAAAAGTGGAACAGATTACATTAAGAACACATTAAGAACAGATCACAGTCCCCTCACCACACTTCGCGCCACAAAGGGTCACGGACGTGCAGGTATGCGGATAGCTAGATGGTCATCTAGACTGCTATCATTCAGCTATGACATTCAGTACAAACCAGGCCGAGAGAATGTTACTGCGGATTGTTTATCGCGACTTCCACTGCCAAGTTCAGAACCTTCTCTGGTGGATGACGTGGAGGTGGCGCTCACTAGTGCGCTCACAGCGATTACTGACTTGGAGTTCAAAACTGCATGTGCTTCATGCCCCATACAGTCCCAACTACGTGAACTGCTCACTGCAAGATGGCCAAAATCACAAAATTCTCTGGAGCCAAAACTGCAGCCATTCTATAAAATCAGGCATGAACTCTCTCTACAAGATGATGTAGTGGTGCGTGGCACACACAGACTTGTAGTACCGGATAGTCTCCAGCCAAAACTGATCTCTTTGGCTCACGACACTCATCAAGGGATTGTGAGAACAAAAAAGAGACTCAGAGAAGTATATTGGTGGCCAGGCATGGATGTGCAAGTTGAAGCAGCCGTAAAAACATGCATTACATGCCAATCACATGACAAGTCTGCAGTCACACACACGCCCCCATTCCCAACCTGACATAAAGCGAGGGGCTACACCTGTGTTCTTCAAATGTGGATCATATGCCCGAGTGAAGAAACCTGGCATCCTCCCTAAAACTCAGGGCAAGTTCTCAGAACCTCTCAGAGTGATGGAGAGGGGAGGAGAGTATACCTACCTACTATCGGATGGAAGATGTTGGAAAGCATCTCATCTGGCACCTGTTCCAACGCAGGTGATGAGAAAGGACAGTGGACCGTTGCCTCTGGACTTTATAAAGATTCCTGATGTGTCTCAACCCGTAACACCACCGGTTAGACCAGTCAGGACCAGAAGAGCACCTGAGTGGATTAAGGACTATGTGCGTTAAATTCCGGAGCTAGTGAGAACTCCTGAAATGTTCTAGTTAGACAAGCGTAAGTAAAAGTTAATTGTTAATGCTTGGTTAATGAGTAGGAGAATTCTCATTTGAAATGTTTAGCTATTATTCCTTTAGACAGAGGTTTGCTTTATTAAGGGGGATATGTGGTGTACCAGCCTGTACGCTAGATGGCAATAACAAGGAAGAAGAGGAAGAGGACAGGAAGGCAGATGTTAGCATTATAGAGACAGAACGTGATGCTGATGTATAATGTTCCAGACTGAGTTAACATATTGAATAAAACAAGTATTTCAGCTCCTTAACCGAGTGTTCCCTGACGACACCACAGATTCCCACCATAGACCTTGTTGTGATTTATTCAGGTCTATGAAACTTTTTTGAAAACAGAGGGGACGTTTGTAATATGTCTTTGCCCTATGCAAAGTGATACAGCAGTCGACCTCATCACTACTGCTATAGCTGTGTGTGTGTAATCTCCCCAAACATGAAGACAATAAAGTAAGACAGCTCCCTCCATTCCTCAGTATTATTCTTTCCATACCCAATTATACTTAACAGGATGCTCCACGTGTGGACACACCAGCACCACAGTTTCCTGAAAGCCCTGGCGTCCCTTGTGGCTCCTCCCGAGGCAAGCATAGCAGTAGACTGGTGATACTGAAGACCCTTATGGTGCATTCTGCTGTTGTTTCTCTGGCTTCCCAAGGAGTTCCACATAATTTCATTCCTTCTTGGCACTCGCTGGAATCCATGAATTCCTGGTAGATACCTGTAGTTGGCCCGACAGACCACCGTTTTAACTTTGCCATGCCATGCCCAGGGGACTCCCCTTGTGCCCCAGAATTGTGGGGTAAACCTGTGGAACCTGCAGTTTCTCTGCCAGGCCGCCCTGCCTGTTGTCACTCCAGCTTTGCTGGCAGCTCTCAGGTTTGATCTGGTAATACAAGGTGCTTATTGAACAAAACTTCCATCCTTAAGGATTCTTCACCTCCAGTGAACTGGATTTTCTCTGGGTGACTGTCAGTGAGTCCAACATTTCTTCTGAAGTTTTACTGCTAGATTGTTGCTTTGTTAACTCCCTGCTGATGTTGGGTTGAGGAGGAGGAACGGCGACTGTGTACAGGAGTATGTACAAATGTAAACAACTTTCTTATCTCCTCATTCTCCAGCTTTGAACTTAATCTATTTGAACTTGGTCACCCGTATCCTGTACTGTGTGCACTAATCTATTGCCCACCCAAATACAAAAAGGACTTTTTAAACAAATTTTCTTATCTTTTGGCTGAAATGTTCCTAAGTATTATTATTAAATTCTTTTTAATGATTTTAGCATGTATAGCAAACAGTGACTAACAACAAGCAACGACATCCCGCAGTCCCCCCCCCCCCCCCACCCATTCTTACTGCACCAGTTTATCATAACAAGGAAAGCAAATTTGTACAAAAGAAAGTCATAGTAATAATAACATTTTGGATATAAGAAACAAACACACAATTCACAGTTGACAGGTTACCATACAGACATGTATACTGAAAAAATACGCTATATAATAAAAATGTATAGTAAAAGAAAGAAAAATCAAAATAGGAGGTCAGTAGAAAGGTTTACTGCGTTACAACAGAATCAAAGTCCGTCCTTTCAACCAGATTGAGTACAGGTTGCCAGGCAGCGTAAAATTTAGAGTCACTACCCTGTACTGAGTGACGAATTTGTTCCAAAATCAGACATTGCATCAAATCGTTAATCCAGTGCTTGAATGTAGGGGGGCACTTTTCCTTCCATTTCCTGAGGATCATCCACCTGGCCAAAAGAGTTGCAAATGCTATAACTGTCCTAGCCGACGTATTGATGTGTAGTCCTGGCCATACCACCCCAAAGATTTTTGTAATCGGGGATGGCTCAATGTGAATATTCAAAGCCTTGCATAAAAAAATAAAGATTGATTTCCAGAATTCACTCAGCTTAGAACAGCTCCAAAACATATGTGACAAAGTACCCGGATCCGTACGACAGCGGTCGCATATATCGTCAACTCCCGGTTTAATTTGAGCTAGCTTTACCTTTGACCAGTGTAAACGGTGAACAACTTTAAACTGAATAATTTTATGTCATTGACAGATCGAAGATGAGTGTATTCTGTCAAGAGCAGTTTGCCACACTTCATCTGGGATTTCCATACCAAGTTCCCTTTCCCATTTACCCTTTAATGTCAAGGGTTTTAGATTCTCTGTAGTGAGTAGATGATATACATTGCCAATGGTCCCCTTAAGCCAGGGAAGTGTTTTTAATAGGTTGTCCAACAGCGAGTCTGGTGGTAATAACGGGAAACATTTAAAACAGGATGAAACAAAGCTGCGAAGTTGCAGAAATCTAAAAAAGGGATCTTGAAGTGTGTTATCAAATATTCGAATGATGCAAAAGTGCCATTTACATACATATCGTTAATCCTCCTCACTCCGAGATTGGTCCAAATTTTAAAGGCATCATCTGTGATGGAGGGCATAAACATGTTATTCCTGACTAATGGGGCATTTTTTGACATGTCAGTCAACGAAAAGGCACGTCGAAACTGACTCCAAATTTTAAAGGAGTGCTGCACAACTGGATTGTTGCAGTATGTAGATATAGATTCCGATAGAAGCAGACTCGAACAGGCTAAAGTGTGCAACGAGACCGATGAACAGGATGCGTGTTCAAGTTGTAGCCACGCTGGACCGTGATCACCCTGAGGAAAATGAATCCAATGTAGAACATTTCTGATGTTAGCTGACCAGTAATAATATTGAAAATTGGGGAGAGCTAGCCCACCATGTCGACGGTGTCGTTGTAACATCTCTCTTCTTATTCGTGGAGTTTTTTTGTTCCATATAAAGCTAGATACGATTTTATCTAAGGAAGAAAAAAAAAGATCTGGTTAGAAAAATAGGTATGCATTAAAAAAGAAACAAAAAACGAGGCAGAATATTCATTTTGACAATATTTATTCTTCCCCCCAAGAGACAGCGGCAGAAGATTCCAGCGGTCCAGATCTTTCTTTAAGCTGGCTATGAGTGGAGAGAAATTAGCATCGTAAAGATCTTTAAATCGCTGGGTTACCCAAATACCTAAATATTTAATTTTACAATTACAAATTCTTATTGGTAAAGATAAAGATTGAAGTGGAGTGAGCCGACAGGTGGGATCGATGGGCATAAGTTCACTTTTTTGCATATTGATTTTGTATCCCGATATCTTACCATAACAGTTAAGCAATTCAAGCGCTTTTGGCAAACTCGTGCATGGATCAGTCAGATATAAAAGCATATCATCAGCGTAAAGAGACACTTTGTTTTCAATGCCAGATCTTACTATTCCCTTTATATCAGTGTTACCGCACAGAGCTATTGCCAGTGGCTCTATTGTTAAGGCAAATAAAAGGGGTGACAGGGGGCAGCCCTGTCTAGTACCACGTTGTAGGTGAAAGAATTTGGAGATGTTATTATTTGTCCGGACAGCCGCCATGGGTGACGAATAGAGAATTTCAATCCATCATATAAATTTTTGTCCAAAACCAAAGCGACTCAAAGTGTAGAAAAGGTAATCCCACTCCACCCGATCAAAGGCTTTTTCTGCATCAAAAGCTATTATTACCTCTGTTGCCTCGGATGGAGTGGGACCATAAAGGACATTGAAAAGCCTGCGTATATTTGAGGACAGCTGTCTGTTCCTAATAAATCCCGTCTGATCATCAGAGATCAGTGTGGGTAGCTCAGTTTCAAGTCTCTGAGCAATCATCTTAGATAGTATTTTGCTATCCACATTTAGTAGCGAAATAGGTCGATAGGAACCACACTACAATGGGTTCTTCTCCTTTTGAAGGATAAGAGAAATAGTGGTCTGACGCATTGTTGGAGGTAACGTGCTAGAAACAAAGGATTTGTGGTATACAGAAAGTAATACAGGGGTTAGCTCATTAGTGAATGTTTTAAAGAATTCACTCGGGAACCCATCAGGGCCCGGGCTTTTACCATTTTGTATAGATTTCACAGCAGACTGAAGTTCTAGCTCTGTGAACGGCTCTTCTAGGTCGGCTGCCATTTGCTCACTAACAGAAGGAATATTTAACTTATCAAAGAAAGACTCAAATAAGTGCCTATCTTTCAGTGACTCTGATGTATATAGTGTGGAATAAAACTTATGAAAAATTTGGTTAATTTGAGAATGATTTATGCACTTATTATGAGATTCATCTGTTATTTCAGGAATACACTGAGCTGCGTTTTTCTGACGTAATTGCTGTGCAAGAATTCTCCCTGTCTTTTCACCATGCTCATAGGTTTTATGGCGGGTTTTATTAATGAGATTGATGGTGCGTTTGGTCGAGAGAAGGTTAAATTCAGTCTGAAGCATCATTCGTTGTTTTAATAGATCCGGTGAAGGGGTCCTGGCCAACAGTCTATCTATATTTAATATATCATCTGTCAGTTTCCTGAGGCGTTCATGTTGAATTCTGTTTTTTTGGGCGCAGTATGAAATAATTTGTCCCCTTAAATGTGCTTTCAGCGACTCCCATATTGTTGAGAATGGCATTCCTGGTGTCTTATTATGTATTATATTAACTATTTCAGATGAGATAAATTCAACAAATCTTTCATCAGAAAGCCATTGAATATTCAAACGCCATGGATGATAAGCAACTTGTGAAACAGGCATCTGTAACACCAGGGACAGTGGAGCATGGTCAGAAATTACTATTGCTTTATAGTCACATTGGGTAACAAGAGGGATAAGATTTTTATCAATAAAAATATAGTCTATGAATACGATCTAGAAGTGGAATTTAGAAAGCGCCAAACATCTGATACGCCATACGCATGAAGAAACAACTCAACAGTCTGGGCAGCCTTAGACAAAGGCATAGTGCTGGATGAACTACGGTCCAGAGTGGAAAAACAGCAATTAAAATCCCCTGCCTATATAAGTGAATGTGTGTCCATATCTGGCAAACGAGAAAAGAAATGGGTAAAAAAATGCCTGGTCATATGCCTGGTTAGGTGCATATACGTTTGCTAAAATGACTGGGGTTTCATATAATCTGCCTGTAACAATGATTAACCTGCCTAAGGAGTCTGCCTCCATTTTAGACATCGTGAAAGGGACATTTTTGTTGACTAGGATAGCTGTTCCCCTTGACTTGCAGTTAAAATTAGAGTGATATGACTGGCCCACCCAGCCCCCTCTCAGTCTGAAATGATCAAGTGTGCCCAAATGCGTTTCTTGAAGAAAAGCGATACCCACGTTGAGCTGGTTAAGATGTGCAAGCACCTTTTTCCTTTTTACAGGGTGATTTAAAGATTTAACGTTGCAGCTCACCAAATTTATCTGGCAACCTGCAGCTCACTTAAGTGTATGAGCTGTATTCATCATTCTCTATCTTAAAATAAATTCTCCAACATACAAATCGACTCTCAAACAGAACTGGTGCAGTTACATCCCTCCTCATGTCACCAATTATAGGAACGGGGTGACCCCCAAACCCTATATGTTTATATCCACACATGTGCTTATAGTAGGGAACTTAAATTCAAATGCAGGGTGCTCCACTTAAGCAGTATTTAAATAAAAGAAAAAGGGCGCTAATTTATGCAGATATGCTTAAACAGTCAGACTCTATCAGGTGCTAGTTATAACAAAAGAACATACATACTCAGCTGGTATAAGACAAAAGACCTAACATAGGTTACTTGCTTGTATTGTCCAAATTTACCTTTTCTAGTCCTCTTTTACTCACCACAAAACATGAATAGAAAAAAAGAGCATGGGCTCTCAGTCACCGTTATTAGCGGGACTTGCAGTGATGACTCTCATCTTGACATAGGACATCGCTTTATCTGGATCCAGAAAGTCTTTTTCGATTCCGTTATGTGAGATGCGGAGTTTCGCTGGGTGAATGACTCCATAACAAACGCCCTAACTTTGTTAGCCACAGGTCTGGTTCTTCCCATGTAGGCGAAGTTTTGCAAGTTGGTTGCCATAAAAAAGATGAACTGAGTGTTGAGAAACGTAAGGCATATATTTTGCACCTGTTTAGGGCTTATCAAGCGCCAAACATCGAAGTTTTATGAAGGCATTCAGCAGAGCGTCCTGAAACGTGACCTACTCCATTGGCTGCTCACTAGCCCCCCGAAATGTTCCTAAGTATGATCAAGTTTTTATTGTTGTGGATATTAACATACATGTCTGCTGTCCTGACAGACCATTGACAAAGCATTTTCTATCCATCCATCCGTCCATCCGTCCATCCATCCATCCATCGAAGCCACCTGTAGTTAGCTTTGCTTCGCACAGTTTGATAAATAAGGCCCCAGATGACTGGAACATGGCAAGGCAGATTTATTTGTATAGCACATTTCATGTACAAGACAATTCAAAGTGCTTAACATAAAACATTTCAGCAGGGTGCAGAAAGCAATACAAGTGCATAAAAAACCAAAGATTAAAAGAAATGCAATTAATGAAATAAAAACAGAACGAAGATGCTAAAATAAAATAGATAAAATGCAAGAAATAAAGTTAAAGACAATATTAAAACATGATTCCAGCTTAAAAGAACCAGATTTTGACTTCTAAATAAAAACTATTGAAATGCAGCAGAGAACTGGTGGGTCTTTAACCTGGATCTAAATAAACTGGGTGTTTCAGCTGATCTGAGGCGTTCTGGGAGTTTGTTCCAGACATGTGGAGCATAGAAGCTGAATGCAGCTTCTCCATGTCTGGTTCTGACTCTGGAACTGATAAGACATTGGAACCAGATGACTTGAGGGTTCTGGCAGGTTCATACTGGGTCAAGAGGTCACTGATGTATTTTGGTCCTAAACCATTCAGAGCTTTATAGACCAGCAGCAGAACTTCAAAGTCTATCCTCTGACGAACCGGCAGCCAGTGTAAAGACCTCAGAGCTGGACCGATGTTCACTGTCTTGGTCTTAGTGAAGACTAAAGCAGCAGGTGTTTTTAGGTGTATAGACTGAAGCTCTTTGGTGACCTTTTAAATCGTTTCTCTTTGGCTCCAAATACAATCACCTCAGTTTTGTTTTTGTTTAACTGAAAAAAGTTTAGACATCCAGTCATTAATCTCCTCAATGCATTTACCAAGAGCCTGTATGGGGCCTCAGTCTCCTGGTGACATTGTAACATATATCTGTGTGTCATCTGCGTAGCTATGGTAACTAATTTTGTTTTTCTTAATCACCTGTGCAACTGGGAGCATGGAGATGTTAAACAGAAGAGGCCCCAGTGCGTGTGCAATGTTTAGCATTTAGAGAAGATAGGCCTTATTATAAATGATTGTGACCGGTTAAATATTTCTATTCATTTGCAAGATCACACTCATCTCTGATCACTCCTCATTTCTCATACTCATGCTGACACTGTCACTGAGTTGTCCAGTGGGTTTATGTACTAAGGGCTACTTTCATTTAGGTTTTTCTTTTTGTTTGTCTTTTATTGTGTGTGTGTGTGTGTGTGTGTGTGTGTGTGTGTGTGTGTGTGTGTGTGTGTGTGTGTGCGTGTGTGTGTGTGTGTGTGTGTGTGTTGGTGTGTGTGTGTGTGTGTGTGTGTGGTACTTTGATTGTTGTTGTGATACATTGTTGTTGCTGTCTTGGTTATGGTTTTTAGGAACTCCTGGTGATTGTCAGTTTAATTTATATGTAAAAGCTGTAGGAAATTATCATGCATAAACCCAGGCTCTTGGTAAAACTGAAGTAATGAACCCACCAACACACCTCCATGAACAGAATATTTTAATAAATAATACAATGAAAATCAAAAACACCAGAAAATGATTCATGTTTATATTTTTTAGCATTCCAGGACAAGTTGAAACGATGATGTAGACACAAGCACAATTTACAAAGCCAGATGGTGCAGTGTACTCTGTAAGGGGGTTGGACGTTGACTCAAACACCAATAAGTCCAGACACCAAAGTTGACAATAGAAGACTGGAGGGGCAAAACGACAGAGGGTCAGAATTCAGACAACCTAGTCCATGAACCCCCCATACCTCTTTTGCAGCCCACTGCCATTCTCCCACGCCCTTTTCATCATCCCCGCATTCTTGTTGTTGTTGTCTACCAACCATTCAGGCCGGCCTACACGCCTCATGAAGCCTCCGTAACGCTTCTTCAGACCTCGGTCTAACACTGCCTTCAGCAGGTCGGCCGGCGCCACCCCTCCTTCATCCCGACGCATGAAGCCTCCATACCTCTTCACCACCTCTCCTCCATGACTATCCTCCTCACCACCATGATCTCCTGCTGCGCTGATGATCTTAAGGATCTCAAGTCGAATATTTTCTTCCTCATCCTGGTTTTCCAGATCATCTAGTGTTTCCTCTGGAGAGGAGGAACGGCGAGACATGAAACCACCATAGCGTTTTATGAAGCCACCATACTTCTTTGCCATCAGATGTTCAGGCGATTGTTCCGCACCATCGTCATGTGTCATGGCACCTACTGCTTCTTGGTCCTGCTGTGGACTGGGGTCAGCATCCAGAGAAAGACCGTTTTCCTCCTCAAACAAGAAGTCCTGGCACAGACGCAGTCTCTGGCTGTCCAACACACCCTGACACTCAAGAGAGCATGCCTAGAAAAACAAAACAAATATCATTATTACTTTGAGAAAAATGGCTCTCAGGAAAAAAAAGTCACCAGATACCAGCTTCATGTATAATAAAAAGATTTATTACAAAAAGACAGGCATCAAAAACAGATTTCTGGAGAATATCTGGAGGTTTCAGGACCAATGTGAAAACCTAAAAAGACATGGGTGTGACATCCTTATATACCTTTCAAACAAAGACATTCCTGAAGTTCTAATTTGACCAGTCCTGTAGAAACACACATCTTTACATATGACATCTGTGCTGAGTCCAGTTTCAAGGCCCCCAAAAGCCTTATATGGTCAAACCTATGTGTGCCTTCTAAAATACCTCTACTTAGATACCTCACTAATACTACTCATACTCCAAGGGCTTAATTTACCAAAGGTTTGCGTGTGTAAAAACATTTGCAAACTTGATAGCACATGCAAAAACATGTTGCAGCTGATATACTAACCAGACGCATCAAGGATTGCATCTGTTAAATGGACAAAATAATGCATGCAATCCACTTAGCGCATTTGCCCTTGATGAATGTACAATATCGGTGTTTCTGCCAGAAAGCACAAAATATTGGGAGAAGCAGATGCAAATAGATCAACGTAGCACACTCTGTGATTTGCCAAACATGAAACTGATTGCAATGGTTGTTTTTGCATCTATATGTAGGACCTCTAAAAGGCAGGTATTAACTGGCACAACTTTACACAGAAATGGCTGCAGTTATTACTGGAAGGAAGCGGCTAGACACCTCTGAGGTGACAGTGAGACCACATGTTTTCTGATCGTGTAAATATTTTTGGAATGCCAGAGGCAAAGATTATTGAAACATATAGCCGTTGCTGTGTTGAATGCTATGTTAGGCAGGATGGGCTGTTGCTGCTGAGCTCTGGGTCTTCCTGTTCCCGATCTTCCATCCTTGGTCTAAAAGTTTTATTTGTCAATAAAAACTATTGTGCTGTCACATACCTTGCTCTGCAATCAGCTCTAGTGCATTATACTATTCCAGTGATCTGCTCTTTCCAGTTAGTGAGCTGCACAAGTTGCTAAATATTGGTAAGAGGCATCTGCTGTGCCAGCCCCCACGAGGTTTATTTGCCTGGGTTTTATTATAAGTTATTTATTTTGGAGCTTCATCTTATATCTTGTCTCCTCCTCTGTTCTTGTGGTTTTGCCAGCTGCATTTATTGTTAAGCAAATACTCTTCCATATTGAAGTCATTCTGGTGATGTTTAGATTTCTTTGCTGGAGCTCAGCAAAACTTTTATTTTCCTCATTCATTAATATTTATATGTCCATCAGATATCTCCACAGAGCAAGAGATAAGACAAGAGTCAACAAAAGAGAGAGCTCATATATATATATATATATATATATATATATATGATGATTTAGCCATTGACAGGGGGCGTATCACTGAGAAAATGGCAAAAGTTAAATGGCAGCTTTAAGGAACATTGAGGTCAAGGCACATATAGACACAGACCAATTGCCAAAAGAAAGTTGGCATCACAGAATCAGCTGAATGGCAGCAACACAGAGTAGTAAACAGTATGATGCTGGCTGATGTTTGTAAGCACACACGAGGCAGGGCTATTTAACCTGCTACTCAGGTACACTTTGCTCAGAGACATATCATTGGCAGATCAACTTCAGCACCTCTTCCATCTCTACTTTTATACGGGGCACAATGCACAAACAAGTCACATCTGTCCTTGTTTAAAAAAAGGAATTTGTTAAAGAGTCAACTCCTCTGCAGAATTGCTACCTTATTGTGAAGGAATTTGAGCACCCTGTGATCCTTAAAGCTGTGTTGTTAGAGGTATTGAGCCCTGGTAGTGTCTGCCAAGCCAAATTGGTCTTAGAGTAGGTATCAGACTAAGAGCGATAGATCTCGATGGAACAACTCAAAGATACAAAGACCTTGCCCAGAGGAGGGAAACCTTAATGGAGCCAAGCCTGTGTGGGAACCTTAGCAGTGAGTGTCCATGGTCAAACCTTGACTCCTGGTGATCTGCCAGAAAGAGCAACAGGATGCCATCTCCACATAGTCATGTGAATTGTGAGCTGGGTGGCAGGCGAAGGCGGGGCCAATGCCCAGTGTCAAAAACTGGCTGCAAGGTTATGAAACATAACTTTCCTGGCCAAAGGCCAATGATTGATTTTGTAGCTGAATCAACAGATCTATGTCTCAGATACCCAGGGGAAAAGAGAGGCAAAGCTGTCAACTGATCACCACCCTGTAGGGATTTGGATCTAGCTGCTGGACGACCTGGTAAACACAAATGACTGGTGAGCGTGAACTGGGAATTGCTGGCATGGGACCCTGTCAGTGAGGTCTTTAACACACTCCTAGGAGAGAGTTTCTGACATGTTCTGGGGGATGTTTGGGAAATGAAATCCAAATGAGCCATGTTCAGAACCTCCTTAGGAGAGATGACTTCCCTGAGCCGTGGCCAGAAGGTTGTCTGTACCTGTTGTGGTGGACACCAGCAATATGGGAAGCTTAAAAGCTTTCAGACTTGGCTGTCACAGGGTCACCTGAAGCAGTAGACAGGTACCAAAGGGCTTTGTCCAGGTCCCAGATCAGTGGGCCAACTGAATAATGGCGGCCAATATCTCCGTGATTCTGGTGCAGGCGGAGGCTATTTTGTATTTATGTAAGTATGAAGTTATTCACTTATTATCATAATGTATGGGGCAGCATCCTACCTATCTCATCTACCCCTGATGACAGTTATGGATCCAATCATTTGTTGGCAGTTTTTTAAATATTAGCAGTTTTTTAGCCATTATCGCAGACATAGATAGGTTATTTGTGTTACAAATGATGAATGTTATAGATTCTGTGTGTTCATTTATCATTTTTAAACCTCCAGATTAAGCATTATGATGTCGATGATGTAAACAAAATGTTCCTTAATCTGAAAACTGCTTTGGAAATAATACCAGTTATTAGAGAAGTGACCCGTTTTGATTATATTGCTGACTAACCAGTAGCTGCAAAGATTTACAGATAACGTGCTTAGAAAACCTCAAAAGAACTGTACTGCCATTCAGCAGAAAGGACACACATTTCCTAGTCCTTGTGAGGCCATACAGTATCCTACCATAAAGCAAAATATGGAAAAATCACGAGACGAAATAATGTATTTGCTTGATATGAAGGCCTATACAACGCATAAGTTTTCAATAAATGAAATGGGGTCAGATCTTAATTGCCCAGACTGAGCTGAACAAAGAGATTTCAAATGTATAGCTAGTTTTTGCAATGGCCAAAACATTGTTGGATTAATAACTGTAGTAAATTGCAGTAGTATAAGTAAGGGATACCATGGTCAATTACAAAATAAATAAATATTAAATCAATTATTAATACACTAATGTTGTTTTTTACAACTGACACAGAACCTGCAGCTCGGTCGGCTGCAGCTGTTGTATTAGACCAGATCAGTGGAGGGAAGGGAGATGATTGCTTAACGTTATGTTACGTAACACAAAGCATCATTTCAGAGGGCATCTCTTACAGCTTGCGTGTGTTAATGTGTTAACTGCCCATACCGTGGTTTTCTTTGTGTTTACCTCGTCTCTGTCATCCTCTAAACCCTATATTCTCAAACTGTGGTACGTGTACCACCAGTGGTAAGCAAGAGCCCTCTTGGTGGTACTTAGAGGAAAGTCATAAATATTTTTTAATAAAATTATTTTTAAAATATATAATATTATCAAAAAAGTACAAAGCTTAAAAATAAAATACATACAACACATCATTAAATTTATATTTAAAAAAAGGATTGTTTTCCTTTTGCTTCTAATATTAGCCTGCTATGTTTTCCGGTTCATGTACTTAGCCCGCCCGTGGCTGGTTATGAGTTGAACTGTGTGTGAAACGATAAACAACGGTCAAATGTAGAGAGGGAAGATAAGTGGTTCAAGAACACTGCAATCGTGGTTTCAAACTGGAACTATTACGAAGAGGACTGCAGTTCAGGAGGAGAATATTTCAAGCAGCCGCCTTGAAAATGAAGAGGAGGACGACAGTGAACCGAGCATAAGTGCTAATGGCTACTTGAGAGGCTCCAGTCAAATGTCCATAGCACCCACTAGCACCAAGCAGTGCAAAACAGTCAGAAAATATGACTCCAGTTACCTCAAATTTGGATTTAGTTGGTGCGGGACTGACGAAGGACTGAGGCCCCAGTGCGTGGTTTGTGGTGAAGTCCTCAGCAATGAATCCATGAAACCAGCATACCTAAAACGGCACCTTTTAACCAAGTGAACAAGTGGAGCGCGAAACAAGTGGATGAGAAACCCATTCAGCAAGGGTTTTACTGTTTGCGAGCAGGAGAGTTTAACTGTCTTGTGATGAAACACTGAAGACTGGTTTAAAAAAAAAAAACAGTCACTGTTGGACTTTTGGATACAGCAACTCTGGGAATACTCTGCGCTTTCGGATAAGGCCGTGCGCTTCCTCCTTCCTTTTGCGACAACATATCTGTGCGAGAAAGGCTTCTCTTCACTTGCCGTCATTAAGACTAAATACAGAAGCAGGATGGAGGCTGAGCCAGACCAGAGACTGAAGCTGACCACCATCGAGCCAGACATCACAGGCTGCGTGCGCAGAGACAGGCGCACCCCTCTCATTAGACGTATGTAAGTAGATAATTGTCATTAATATGCTGGCCGGTTCTTGATAATTGTTAGTGGTTCATTGATCCCGTTTTTCATGCTATGTTGCTACAGGTTTTATTTCTAAGTAGCAGAGTGTTAACAGGACATGATGGTCAAAGCAGGACAGAAAGACTGTATTGAGTCTAATGTTTATACAGGTGTGCATTTATTATCCCACATGTGAAATGTGACAGTGATGACAAAAAAAGGTCTTCGTGTGTTGTTCATACAAATATAATGCACTGACTTTTCTAATGTGAAAATTCATTCTCGTTTTGGATTCGTGATTTCATGTTGTAAGATTTCAGATGTTTCATAACTTTATTGCTAAAATAATCTTTGGAATTTGGACCATTTCTAACCTTGATTAGAAGAGTATTTTTTCAAGAAACAGAACACTTCTGGTTCCGTCAGCCTACTGTGTGTGTGAATGAATGAAATACAACTGCTATTTTAATGTTCTGGCTTGCTGTGTGTATAACAGGTGAAGAGATGCCGCACCTTGTTAGGATGAGTTTAAGTGCTTGTTACAATGCAACAGTTTTGTACAGTGTGGCTGGCAACAATAATCAATAAATAATCCTCAAATTAGGAGTTAACATGCCTCCTTTATGAACTGTTCTTTAATTCATCCATTAAGGGTCGCGGGTAAGCTGGAGCCTATTCCAGCATTAACAGGTGAGAGGCAGGTACACCTGGACAGCTTACCTGTCCATCGCAGGGCCAACACATAGGGGACAAACAACCACAACGGTGGGAGGAAGCTGTAGAACCCGGAGAAAACCCACATATACATGGGGAGAACATGCAGACTCCACACAAAAAGGCCACAAAGTTCGAACCTCCCCCTCCAGCTGAGATTCAAACCAGCGACTTTCTTGCTGTGAGGCTGTGGTGCAAACCACCACACCACCGTGCAGCCCAGTTCCTTTATGAACTGTCCATAGCTAATAGCTATGTATGTTATAGCTTAATATGTTTGCTACTGTTCAGGTTTTTCATGATGGTGGTACTTGGTGAGCTCGATATTTTCTCATGTGGTACATACTGTAAAAAGTTTGAGAACCACTGCCGTAATGAATAGATGGACAGTGGCTTGCAAAAGTATCATACCCTTTGAACTTTTCCACATTTTGTCACATTACAACCACAAACATTTATATATATTTTATTGAAATTTTATGTGAAAGACCAACACAAAGTGGCACACAATTGTGAAGTACAAAGAAAATTCTACATGATTTTAAATATGTTTTACAAATAAAAACTGAAAAGTGTGATGTGCAAAAGAATTCAATCTCCCAGAGTCAACACTGGTTAAGAAAACTGTGGTTTTCTTTTATGAATTGGTTTATACAAACACAGTTATGATAACTTAGACTAATGTGGATCATACAATGGATTTGTTTAAATTGGATTATAGTTGGACTACAATGAACCAGATTATGTTTGTAAGTGACTTAAGATGACTTTGTTGTGAATTAGTGTTACACAAATACAGCTAAATTGAACTGAATTTAACTGAACTACCACGAAAGCAGACCTCAGTGATGAAGTCTCAAGAAGTCTCCAAGTCAAGTCTAATTTACACTGGGTGTGTGTGCGCTGCGTTCCGGCTGCACCGCAGTTTCCTTCTGACTTCTGTGGCAGGTCGATCCACACCAGGAGCATGTCAGGTGTGGAGCGCCCATGACAGCAGTCTACCTAGCTGGATCACAAAGTCACAGGGAAATTGGAGAATCTTGTGACTCTCCACTTCCCGAATAAATGTATGTTGTCCATGATGAAAAAAAAAGAGAAAAAAACAGTGAGACACCCTGACTGATTAAAGACATAATGTTTACATGGATCAGCAGCGCAAATCTGCATGGGGGCTTTTATTTTGAAAATTACTGGAAGCTTTTACACTGCCCCTGTGTTTGATTTTCTGTTTGCCCCATGAACTGCTGATTTGATGTGTTCTGGGTGTGTGCTCCGTCAAAAATAGACTTATGTTTAGGCATATGTTTAGCGGAGAGCTGCAACAAGGCGCTTCTGGGATGCTTCTGAGGCGCACCCGGTGTGAACCAAACCACTGACTAAAACGGCCACGAATAGCTGTGGAGGCTGCGCTGCAGCCGTAACACGGCACACACGCACCCGGTGGAAATTGGGGGTCCAAAGTTGGCCTGGACCAGGCCCTTGGTTAAAAGACAAAGGTAAAAAGGCACTATGCAGGTGTGGACCAAATTAACCCACCACTAATGTGGGGGACTCATCCAGAGTTGTTCTGAGCATAGCATAAAGGGTCTTCAGAAGGTATTAATATTCAAACACCAGCTACTGATCAACAGAACAGTTACCCAAGAGAGTTAAAATCAGATGTAAAGACTTGTGTTCTGTCTGGATTAATTGAAAAGTTAAAACTCAATGCTGCATGCATAAACACCGGAAAGCTTGGAACTGTTGACAAGGAAACTTGATCAAAAACACAATCAGACTGTGGAGGACTCATGAGGCCATTACTACTCAAGCTACCATCAAGTGCATCATTAAGCATTTTCATTTACCATGGAGGGGTTCTGTCCTCACCCCTGTTCTGCAAAGACCTGAACGTCCTCAGCCAGGTCAAATAAAGTGGCTACGGAGTATCTCCTCAACAATGATGACACAAAGCTGTGCCAGGATGTCCAAATATCATTCCAACTACATGAAATTGGTCAAATGGTATCAAAGCAAAGGAATATTATGACAGATAAAGGGGTTAAAGTACCAGATGTTACATATAATTACATATTACAATTACATATAAAGTCAACCACAACCAGATAGCTACAAAGAGGAAGGTGGTCAGGAAGAGGAAACTGAATGGAAAGAAAAAACATTCTAGCTTTGGTCACACAGATCCAAGCAGATACCCAGAAGGTAGAACGAGAGGAGGAACTTCAAGACACTGATATTAAGACAATAAAGTTATTTGCATTACATGTAGAGGTTATGTCCAGTACCCTGAGACTGAAGCCGAAGTGGAAGAAGGGTTTAGTATTAGACTGGAATATGTAGGCAGTTGAGTGTGCAGGAACAGCTGTACAGAGTACAACATTAGAAGTCCCAAAGTCAAAGAGGAAGATGCTTCCAAGGATGACTCAGGTCCTGTGGGGTTCCTGGAATCAGACCGGTAAACTGGTGGTGGCTAACCAATTGGTGATGGTAGACAACCCACTGAACACAGGAGGGCAGCAGTGTGTCAGTGCAGGGATGCATGGAAAGCTTGCAGGTTTGTGGCTCTCGAGGACCGACGTTGGCCACCCCTGCACTAGAGGATATGATGTCAGTGTGATGAACGCACGCCAAACACAACAACAATAATGACCAGCAGTGTTGTGGTGCTGCCCCAAACAGTCCTGGCTTGTGTGCAGCTTTAGCACCAAAATGCTCTTCTTTTACAACACAGTGCTGCTGTACCATCACCAGCAGGAGCAAGCAGATATGTCCTTATCTGTGCATGCGCTACGTCTTGTTCTAGCTCTGGAATGTTACTCTTTAATCATCGTAGCGCACCCACAGCCTTGTAGTATGTACTACAGTGGTTTCATGGGGATGTTGAAGTCTTTCTCATAGTTTTCGCCACCGCTTTCACAGTTGAACCGGTTTCGGTGCCGTGTGGAGATAGCCTTAAGGTCACTTTCTTTCACCATCCAGCCATTGCTGCTGAAGCTTCAGAGGATGGGTGTTGACAACTCTATGGCCTCCTGGATTACTGACTACCTGACATTGCAGCAAAATGTTGGAGATCTTTTTCTAGCTTGTCATCTCCAGTGAGCTTTTCTTTGCTGCTATGTGCTGGGGAAGCAGCATCGGAGCAGCAACACCAACAGACAGACTGAATTAACTTAGAAAGAAGGCTGGCTCCATCATCGGGTACAAACTGGACAGTTTTGAAACTGGTGGAGAGGAGGTGGCTGAACAAACTGGTTTCCATCATGAGTAACCCCGACCATCCTCTCCACCACACACTGGTGAGACAGCGGTGTCATGTTTCTGTGTGTGTTTGTCTGAGTTTGCAGGTAGGGCTGAGCAGGTTGCCATAGGGAAGGAGGGCGGTGGCTGGAGCCTCAATTGACACCACCTGCAGATCATCAGCATGCTTGTTAGTCGGCTCTACTCTCTGCTATTTAGGATCTGGCAGGAGCTCCAGTCTTCGCCAGATTGTCATTCTTTGCAGTGTGGTAATCAGGCCTCTTCCTCGATTAAATCTTGCACCTTTTTCTTGGATTGTTGACAGTGTCATCTCTGTTCCACAGCCTAAGACCTTGATCCCTCGGTTAAACCACAGCACCCAGGATCTGGACTACTCGCCCTGCCTGCAACCAAGCTCACATCACCATCCACAAAGAACATCTCCTGGTTCACCCCTCCACCGTCAGTCTCACGCAGAAACACAGTAAGCCGCTGTCAAGCTGACACAACCCGGCATCTTTCCCAGAACCGCAATAACCCTCTGCCCTTTCCTAGGAAGAGTTGCCTGGACCTGGACCAAGCCACCAACACTTCTTATTAATAAACATTATCGCACCTTTCTCCTTGCTGTCTGTGTGTTCTGCTTTTGGGTCCACTTACTGGTACCGCAGCAGCAGGCCGTGTCAAGCGGAGCTCCTTCTCTAAGACTGAGATGCTGTCATATGGATCTTTCCTGCCACAGTCATTACTCTGTTCATTTAAGGCCCATTTATGCGCCGTTACTTACGTAAATAGCAACGTCCATTTCAAATGTTGTCATATGTTCCCGTCCTCATACTTCCATGCGTGTTTTGCATTGCCATGGTTGTTAGTCATTTCCTCCACTAGTGGGCAGTGCTGAGTTCAGAGTTCACTCCCGCAAGCTGATGTCAGTTTCAGACACCGCTTGGCGGTGGTAATGCGTCGCTATAAAGTTGTGTCCATCTGCCCAACACGCCCTAAACACTCATACTCTTTCTTCAAAAGCTTGCACAATTTCTAACGTTGTCCTCCTCTTCATTCTTCTGCATTTTTGTTGCCTTCCTGATCCTCTTCTTCTTATCTGGTTTGTTTCTTTCACTGGCTGCATATCAGCTATTGTGCTCAGCACTGCCCCTGCAATTTCTGGTGGTATTGCTCCGTTTTCTGTGTCAAGCGACGTATAGCTAAGCTCCCTGAAAACAGACAAAATTATGCCCGTAACCTACACATAAGACAGAAGTCTGGGCCTCAACTCACCTCTGGCAGACAGGGAAGAGCTGCTTAGACACCAGGCTTTCTCTCCACTCTATCTGCAGTTTAATCCGACACCTTACAAAGAAGCTATTAAAACCACATCTAACAAATTCATGGGCATAAGCCACAGGGCTGACGTCTTTGGTCTCTTAGAAAATAAATCGTCAATGATTCAAACCTTTGTGGTTGGGGTTCAGATGAATCCGTAGAACAAGCTCCCCGTCAGATTGTTGATTTTCTACTTCTAATGGTCTGTCTCTTTATAACTGATATTCCTCAGGAGGCCATGGTTGAAGCTAGCAGCATTCTGCAGGATCTAGGAGCTGATGGAGGCTGGCTTAAAGACAGAGTAGGACCTTAAAAACAGACTCACCAATAATAGTTTGAGAAGAGTTACTTGATAAAGAAAATTAAGAGGCTGATGAGCTTCAGGAGGACATAGCAAACAGAGATAAACTCTAGTCTGGCAAATGTGAAGCCACTGGATTCTATCTCCGGAGGTGAAGCCAGAGGTTAAGTGACTGATGGAGGATAAGGAAGAATGAGGAAGGGTGAGATGAACAGTGCTAGGTGGGTGATGAGATGTGGCCCTGCTCTCAGCATGAGTTAATCTGAGTTAACATTTCACCAGTTAGAAACAGTGCTGAGTTTGCAAGTCTGATCTGGTTTTATCTGCACCGGAAGAGATATTGATGAATATGAACGTTTACCGATGGCTCATAATCAATGGATGCAGAGAAAGGAGGAAGGTTCCTGTTGCAGGACATTCAGTCCAAAGTCCAGGTGAGGATGTAGATGGAAATCATTGGTTTTACTCCTATGCAGTGTGAATATGAAACAGCTGAAGTGTAATGAGACATGAGAAGGTCCATGGCTCATGGTGTAAAGATGGCTTCTTGTGAGGCCAGCTGTGGATCGGGACATGGTGGCCGGAATGAGGATGGATTTCAGACCTTCTGGAAGGAGACATAAAACTGAATCAGAGTTATGATGTACATATGACCTTTTATGAATGAGTTCTACTACTACTGTGCTATCTGACTGGAAGCTTCAGGGACAACTTGGATGCAAACAGTGGAGCTGAACATTGTCAGGTTAGGTGATATGGTCTTTGTAGAAGAAAGACATCCTATGCCAGGGAAGGCAAAAAGTCTATCCAGTGTGGCCTCTGTCTGGACCTCATGTGGTGGAAAAAGTGAAAACAGTCCTGCTCCTAGAGTTAATAAAATGGCTGTAGACTATCAAAAGCAGCTGTATGAGAAACTCGGGAATTTTCCATTTGCAATTCCGTTAGATGAAGCAGCAGTCAGACGAATCTGCGGTCATTGTTTAAAAATAGCCAAAGGACATTCAGTTGTGTCCAAACTGGCCAAACATTCAGTTTCAAAGGTTGTTCTCTCATTCAGCCCGACATACCTGTTGGAGGCAGCCTTCAGTAGCCTCTAAACAAACAAAACTGCAGCTTGCAACACACTCCATGTTCACAGCGACTTTAGACTTGCTGTCACCAACATCACAACTGACATCTCAGTCCTGTATCCCTGCTTCAGAATATGCAAGCACAAGGTTGACATTAGTTCTTTCACTGACAGAAAGTGACTGGTTGTAACTGTGTGCATACCACATGCAAAAAACTTCCCAGTTTCAGTGAACTGGTCTTAGAGAGATCTCCAGGACTGGGCTATTTGTATAATAGATAATATCTTCTCACTAATCATTCTTTTGGTAAAAGATGTGTGTTCATGCCTGCTCTGATGACCTCTTACAGAAAATAGTTAGCTTATATTTCATGTTCAGCTAAGTTTGTAGATCTTTTAATAAGTTACTTTTATCAAAAGTGAAACAGAAAAAAAATCGGTAGCTTTTCATGCTGATATCAGAGATCATTTGTTCAGTTTCCAGTCCATTTGAAAAAAATAGCAAACACATCAACACACATGTATGCCAAATGTGTCATGCACATACGACATACACAGAAATGATCATTTACTCAAATGATAATTAGTGATATTGCTTATGCCAATAAAATACTTTAAAACTTTAAAATTATAAGCACATAGACTGTTTGTGGAAAAAAAATTCTAATTTCTAATTAGACCCAGATCACGTCTATCTGTGGTCCTAAATCACACACACACACACACACACACACACACACACACACACACACACACACACACACACACACACACACACACACACACACACATCGGATGTTTTTCATCTTAGTCTGAATGTGTCACATTTCATCCAACTTCTACGTTACTGAAGTGAAACCCAGTTCTGCAGCAGAGGAGGCGGGACGGCGGGATCTGATGTAAACACTGCGTGAGGCTTTCTTTATAACGGAGGAAACAGACGATGCAGCAGGACATGCAGACATAGTCTGGTTAAGAGTTCGTAGCACAGAAGACTAAAGACTCAGTCAGCTGATGAATGATGATAAAAGCAGAACTTCTGACTAAAACAGCTGAAAGACCATTTTTAATCAAAGAAAACATGAAACCCACCACTTAACTTGTAAAAATCCACCTTCATTATTATCACTTCTCTTCTTTCATTAAGATTGTTCGTTCCATTCTTCCTTTCCTCTGATCTCCATTATTAAACTATCTGACTCATGTTTCTCTCTTTGCGTCTTAATATCTGGTCTTCACAATTCAATTCCCCCCAGTTATCATTGCGCCCCCCCAGTGGTCAGGACTCCCATCGCCTGGTGTAACTGGATACACTGGGAGACTGATCCAATTCCTGCAGCTGGACCCCGATGGGTCGGACAAGCAGAAGCAGGATCCATCGTTTTCCTCAGATTTAGAGAAAATGTCTGAACTGTGATTAGTTATTTTTTTTCCTCCTGCTGGGGTCTGAACAAGAAGAAAATATTGTCTGAAATATTATTGATACGTTTACATAAATTTATTCACAAACGTCTGTTTTGTACGACACACGAGAACATGAGAAGAAAACATGTTTTTATTATTAAAGGTTGAAAATGCTAAATGGTCCAGTAGGTGTGGTCTTTGAGCTGATAACCATCCCAGTATAAACTGGAGCAGTCATTATGATGACAGGTGGAGGTGTCCTTTTATGAATGAATGAATGAATATGTTCTTGGGTCAAAATGTGGTTGAGGATCTTCAAACCACAGCGCTGCTGCTTTTAGAAACATTCCTGAGACTGAGGAAGAAACTGAAGGAATCTCTGTTCAAGACAGAGTTATGAACTCAGGACTCATCAAGCGGTTCCAGGAGAAAATAATCAGAAGGAAAGACTGAACCTGTCAGCAGATGGCTCAGCTGATCCGTAGCAGCATGACTTAACAACTCTGACAACAGTCTGAAAGGACATGTGGTAGAAACACTTCCCCAAGAAAGCCCCACCATTTCACCACTCTCTGTGTGAAACAACGTAAAGCCAGACTCAGGAGAGAAACCAGAAAGTGTGGCGGCCCCCCGCTGTCCCCGAGGTCTGATTGGGAAGAGGCATCAGAAATTCCTGTCTGATTCTTGCTGAGCTTTCAGAGCTGATGAAGACAGAATTAATGAACTGGAAAATTGAACTGAGGGCATTTTATTGCCTTGGGGAGGAAAATGGAGGGGCGAAAGGGAGCAGCGCCCTCTGCTGGCAGAAATGAAAAATATAGAATAGAACTTGATTGTCATAGCAACAAAAGTGCAATGAAATTACAAATATCCAGAAGATGGAGGAGAAAATGTTCAATTGCTATTTTTCATCTCCAAAAACAGATAGAATCATTTGTTAAACATGTTTAACCGAAATAAAACATTTTAAATATGAAGAAGCATCTTATGATTAAATCTGCAGATGATACTTTATATTTTTAGTCCTTCAATAATAACAAACTTTTACAGTAAATAGCTACCTGTTTGTGGATATGGAGGGATTTATCAGCCTTGTTCTTTTCTAACTTTGTGTGTTTGTGTTTTGGATGAGCTGTTAAATTAAAAAGGAGGTCTGTTCAGATTTTCTATTTTCTGCTCCCTTTCTTTCTTGTATTTGGATGATCTTTTTCTGTTGCTGTTTCGCCTCTAGAACTAATAAAAAATACAAACTCATTCTGCTCAGCAAAGTTAAAAAAACTGAAACTGAATAGTTTTGCTGATTATTACTGAACCTGCCGGATCGATGAATTCAGTGATTTCTGTTTGAAGTAAAGGATGAAGATTATTTTCTGGTCTAATTTGACCATTCAGCTACAATAAGAGAAAACTGACTTAACTCAAACAGACCAGTTTCACCATTACCCTAATGGAGGATGTGTTTAATGTCAGAAGATGGGGAATTTTACAAGGAAAAAGTGTCAATTATTTTCATAGTTAGGCTACGTAGTGAAAAAAATCAGAACATGAAATTAAAATGATAAGAAAAAAATAAGCAGAAACTGGATAAAAGAGTTTCATAAAATGGGAAAAATGAAGCAGAGGAAAAATTAAGGGAAATAAACCAGAAGATGAAGAACATGACATGATAGGATTCAAAAACTTCCAGAAAAACGGATTGTTTGTTTCTGTGAGTAAGTTGCTTCCAAAGCAACAACAGCTGCTGTTTCTGATGTTTACCAGAGCAAAACAGGACTGAAGGGACCTACCAGAGCAGACTGATGTCCGCGCGCGTGGTACAGGCAGAGCGCGCACTCCTTCCCGCATTCCGCTCCGACCACCAGAGACACGCACGCGCCCAGAATCAACATCCATAAACAGCTCCTCTGTGCGCGGGAAGCCATGGACTGAAGATACAGAGAGCAGCATCATTATTATAAAGGTAACTTAAATATAAAACAAAATAATAATAATAATAATAATAATAATAATAAAACTACCTTGATTTAACCTGATAAGTCAACCTTGAATCAATTCGTATTTACAATGAGGCAACAATAAAACAGACAATAGTTCTTACAAAATGCAGGGAGTCAAATTACTGTAACTTAAATACAGTTTTATAAATGAGATAAAAAGCGATTAAACAAGAGGAGCGGAGATAACAGACTATCTTTTGCAATAAGTTTGTAAAAGAGGAAAATGAAACGAATGAGCCAAGTTTTATATTCTGTAGTAAATGGTTCTGAAAACTACTAATTAAAATGTGAAGCGGTTAAAAGTTGTGCAGCTTTAGAGACAAATAAGTTAATGTAGTTTTTCTGGAGAACAACCCTGTGATCACTGCTATGTAAAGAGCGGAGGTAAGCTGGGTTTTGCCGATAAACCATTTATAAATAAACTGATACCAACGGACCAGCCTGCGGGAGTGAAGTAATAATAATAATAATAATAATAATAATAATAATAATAATAATAATAATAATAATAAACTGGATTCTGCTTTAAGTCTATCTAGTTAGTTAGTTAGTTAGTTAGTTATCTGACCTCTTCTTTGATGTAAAAATCAACTTTCTCAGGGTTTTTAGTCCAAACTGCTCCCGACGCTTCTAGCTGGTGGGAGTCCGCTAAGTGGCGCGAGCACGTGCACCCTGAAGACTGAAGCTGGATCGGACCTTCAGACGGCGTTGGAAGTCCAACAGGAACACGAGTTGAGCGCTGTCTGAAGCGGCTGCAGAGTGCGAGGCTGCCGCAGCTGTTCTGCGGCTGTTTTTTAACTTCTCTCTCTGGTTGACGTCACCAGGAGCAATAAGTGAGGAGGAGGATGGTGTGACGTAGCTGCCCCCAAAGCCCACCCGCATTTCTCCCTCCACTGACCCTGTCCACAACTCATCATTTCATTTAGGAAGGAGGAACAGAAGACTGGAGGAATGATGCGTTCAAAGTGCTGTACATAAAAGGTCAATTAAAAGCATAAAAACAGCACATAACAATTAAAATTCAGCTGAAGGACGAAAAGTAGATAAAACAGATGAAATCAAAACCAAGCAATAAAGTTAAGTCTCAGCTAGTTTGAAGTTTTTAAAAAGGATGGATTTTATAAATAGACAGTGAGGGGGCTCCAGCCAAAAAGGTCCAGTCCATCTGGACGGCCAGCAGTGGGAGCTAATGGTGGAGAAGCTCAGATAAATAAAGAGGGACCATACAAAAATTTAAAAGCAAACATAAAGATTTTAACATGGACTGTAATGTGCACAGACAGCCGATGGAGAGAATCCAGAACAAGGTTGACGTTCTCTGTTTTCCAGGTTCCTGTTAGTCATGCAGCAGCGTTCTGAACCAACTGTAGACGTGTGAGTAAGGCCTGACTAATCAGTCAGTAAAGATGGGGGGACAATAATACAGCTGTGATGATAAAAAGGCATGGGTTACAGTCTTTAGCTAAAAAGGAAAAATTAAACGTCTACCAGTTTCCTTAGATGATAAAAGCTCAACTTAATTTGACTGTCCATTCCAAAACCAAGATTTCCAGCTGTGGGTTTAACATACATGGCTAGGTGATGCAGCTCAGCAGGGTTTTCACAAGAACCACCAGGTCGAAACATGATTACCCCCGCTTCTTTTCATTCAACTTTTAAAGGTTTAAGGCCATCCATGTTTTAATATCATCAAGCTAATAGAGGTTGAAATTTCTTCGCCTTAATGCTACATAAACTTGATGAAGCTGTGTTTTCTGATGGGTCCTAGAAGAAGAAGCTGCAGAGAAAAACCAGTGGTCCTAAAACTGAGCCTTGGGGGACCCCACATGACAGAGGAGCAAGACAAGATTCGTACCCTGCAAATGTGACAGAAAATGTTTTTAATCAACAGGAATTATGTGAATTCGTAGAAGCTAAATGACACTAATAAATCTGAGTTTACTGTAAGTTCACAAGGATGTGGAAAAAACTTGATAAATTCCACATAAATTAGAAGAGAAACTTCACAAATTATTGTTTATATTTTTAAACTACATGATGATTTATAGTCCAGCTTCCTTAAAGTAAGAGATGAAGAGTAAACTGTTGTTTATTTGCAGCAGGAAGTTGGTGTGGACGTGGTTTTAGCTAAAATAATGTCAGACCACCAACCTCCGTTACGCTGCAGTAGATGCCTGGATAATAGGGATGACCAGTAACTGGAGAGCAGTCACATGACACCACCAGCATTAGTAAGATCCTTCATCTTCATCATCAGTCACCATTCTAACGTGTTGGTAGTGTCATGTGACTGCTCTCCAGTTACTGGTCATCCCTATTATCCAGGCATCTACTGCAGTGTAACAGTCTAAATTTATAGACAATCATACTCTTCTATCCAAAGTAAGTCTTCAAAATGGTTGTCCAAACATTTTGGAAATTCGGTTGTGAAATAAGCTAACTGAGAGCCAAAGCAGGTTTGTACTTTATTTTTTTTATAATTACAGCAATGTGTAAAATAACACGTAAAAGGACATCTGTGCTCTTTCATTTTGGTGAACCAGTTCACCCAACAAGCAGAGGCCACAGAGCAATCTGCATTTACTGCAGAGCTCCAGTCTCTGGTTCCATAAAGGCTAAATCAAATTTCAGACATTTACAGATTCATAATCTGTCTTCATTTTATTGATCATGACAGGTATTTACAATGGGAACTGTGAATCAGTAATACATTACACTTTAATCACCACATGAAATATGTGACATATTACCTTATACCAAACTCTCTTTGAAGTACAATGACAGGATAGAGGAGTCAGCAAACAAGATGATTAACCACAAAACAAAAGAAGAGTCTGAACCATGAATAGACCACTAACTGTTCTGGTTCAATGACAGCTTTTATCGAAACAGTCCTCTTCATTATGCTGTTCACCTTTAGACATCATCAGACCAAGACCAGATCTAACACATGACAGGTTATTTTGTGCTGTGGTCTACCCACCATTGCTGGTAGATTTTGTTTCTATAAATAGTTTGAAATGAAGGAATTACCATCATGTGATTCTACATAAGTGTTCTGTCTCCTGGGGCCTCATTTATCAAGCTTGGTTAGGAACAAAAACGGGCATACGCCAAATACAGTAAACCTTTGGGATTTATGAAAACCAAACTTGACGGGAAAATTTTCCTACCTCCACGCAAACTCTGACCCAGGTGTACACACACAATATGAGAAAACAGGGACACAGTTTATGTGGAGGCCCCAGCTCCCTGCGACCCTGCGTTTCAACAAGCAGGTATAGAAAATGGATGGATGGAAGAATTCTTATCCATTTGCCATAATAAGTCCATTTACATGACCATCATAATCTGATAACTGGGAGTAATCACATTACTGTAATAATCAGGGGCCTCATTTGTCAAACTGTGTGTAGCAAAGCAAACTACAGGTGCTGTGCACTTCAACTTTCAGATTTATCAAAGCGTGCGCACACACGTCCTACGTCCATTTAGAAATCAGAATCAACTCTAAAGCGAGGGAACGCCTTCCCACGCCCACATGGTGGGTATGAATGGTCAAGTGAACACCTGGAATACATATTCATCACATCATTTGCATGATGGCTCGGGAGGGAAAAGGAGGGAAGAAGTGGAATTTTTCAGGGTGTGAGACAGAAATCCTGATGGACCACGTTGACTAACGTAAAAATGTTTAATTGGTGGGCACGATGTGGGCATTACTGGTGTCAGGAAGACAGAATAGTGGCAGCAGGTGGAGGTGCTGTCATCACAGTGTCAGAAGGAAGAAACGCCAGAGGGATTGGAACATGTGGATGGATGTCTCAGTAGGACATTTGTCTGCCATGCAGGAGACCGAAGTTTGAATCTCACAGGGGTGAATCACTTTGGAGAAAATCGTCTTCTAAATGACAGTAATGATGCCGGTAATTTAGTCATTTGTTTTAATTTATAAAATTAATATGTACAGATACATCTGAGACTGGTAGCAGTTTATTTAGTGTTAAATAATTTTTCTTTCTAGTTGCTGGGAGCTGCAGCAGGGTGGGTGGTGCTCCAGCTGGGTGGGCGGTGCAGAGGGACGCAATCACGCTATCAACAAGGTGGACAAGGAGGTGAGAGAAATAAAGACCGTGTAGACAGAAATAAGGACAACAATAAAAAGCATTGTGTAAGAATAAATAAATAAAGGAAATCCTCCTCTTGTGTGTTTCATTAGCGTTGCATCACTTCTAGACCTCCAGCCTCCAGTCTGGTCCTGCTCTGCTGGAATGAAGGACCACAGCTACTTTCCACACTGTCTGCTACATGCTGGCAGCTGACTGTCATCTTATTTATCTGGATGGATTTTATAACATGGAAGTTTTGTTTCACAATGACAGAACATATTTTAGTGGTTGAGGTTTTTTTTTAATATCATCTCCCTTTTTCCTGATATCTGGAACCACTCATAAGAGTTGCATATGGAAACACATGACGCTTTATCAATAAAGGTTCATTGAGTTTATCAAGTTCATGTGGTACTGTCTATTCTAAAAGTCATTGAGTTTCCTTGGTCCATGTGATACTTCCAGAAACACACCCTAATGCCTAAATTTGCTTAGTACATCTAAATGTGATTATACTGCCTTCAATGATCAGACTTTACAGTATATTTTAATAACATAGATTAAAGTGAAAACACATTACCACATTATGGTGAAGTTGTGCTGAAAACATGGCGTTGTATGGTAAAGTGTTTTTTTTTGGTATAAAAGGCCAAATCAAACATGTTCAACCAACTAAAACAGTCTCAGACCATCTGGATTATGAGGGCTTTTCTGAGTAGTTGATAAAGTTTAAGCATCAGTTCTGGTGATAAACTCCTTCCACAATGAAAGCTGACACCACTTTACAATAAATAATATTTTCATGTGGATCGAACCCACAGACGTCTGACGGAAAAGTTTAGGTCCCTGCTTTTTTTTTGACAGTCATAAAGGTGGAACTTAGAGGACATGATGTTTTCTGAGGTGGTACTGATATAAAATCTGTCCACTGAGTAGAGGACTAAAGATTGAACCAGCTGCGTACTATGAAGAACATACTGAGAGGTAATTAGGTGAGTTGAATAAGTAATCACTGCCACTCCTGAGAGGAAACCCAGGGACAGTATAAAGAAGACCTCCTAAGCTTCCTAAGCTCTGTTCATCAACCTCACTGAAAAATGTTACAGGATTAAAGAAAGGTCGAAGGACTGAAGTGAGAATATGTGATCTGGGCCTTCAGCACTGAAATTTCAGATGATCAATAATAAATATTCTACAGGATGTTGTTCAGAATGATCACAATGACACATCAATATATGACACAGAATGTTGGACAGAGGTGGACTGTACCATTATGCAAAGGTCACCAGCTGCCTTGGGCCCAATGGTACCAAAGCACCCCTATCACATATCCAATTAACTTCTGCAGGGACTATATTTTCATTTTTCAATAGACAGCCGTGTTTTTCTTAAAAACATAGAAACCGAAATGTCATGGAAATACTTAATTAAAGAACACTAGACAGTAACAAAGCTGCTTCATTCACATGCAAGGAGAAGCTGTTCAACAGTGCAGAGAGTTCAAATCTATAATTGTTACAGGAATATCCAGAATTCATCACTCCCTTAGATAACCAACCTGTCTGTTCTGGTCCAGATGGACCTAAGAGCTGCATCCGATATCACGATTAAAAGCAGAGGCTTGCACATGTTACTGGGGTTAAAGAAACTGCATCAGGCTGGTTAAAGTCTTGTTTATCTGATAGATTCCAGTCTATTCATGTAAGTGACGAGTTTTCCTCACATGCCAGAGGAAGTCATGGAGTTCCTCAGGGTTCTGTTCTTGGACCGATACTTTTCACGTCATACATCAGGGATCACCAATTCTGGTCCTGGAGGGCAGTGTCCTGCAGATACTGGATGTTTCTCTACTGCAACATTTGAATCAAATAAAATGGATCTCCAACAGCTTGTTGTCAAGTTCTGCAAAAGTCTGTTAATGACCCAGTCTGTTACGGTGTGTCAGGCAGGAATGCTTTCTGGACCCCCAAGAGGCAGACGCTGAGCAACCAAAAACAGCAGAGAGTGGTTGGGTTAAGAAACAAAAGGGAATTTAATAGAGTCTCTTTGAACAGTATCCAAAGCGCAGTATAAGCCACAGGCAGGATCCAGGAATCACGATGGTTCACGGTAGGCAGAGTGGATGACAGGCTGAGCGTTTGTGTGGAGCTGGCTTGAGCTGGATATGGATGGGAATCAAGGCGACAGGAAAGCAATCCAGGAGGGAGGCGTAGCAGGCAGGGCTGACAGAATCCAACGAACCAGGAACCTGAACACAAGACAACATTAGAAGACACGAGTTGGGATTTTAAGCAGAGATCTAGAGAGGCCACGATATACCAGGAAGTAACTGGGCGATCCGGCGAGGAATGAGGAAAGCTCCGGTGTTTAAGTATGCAGTGGTTGATGGGATGAATGAGGTCCTGGTGTGAAGATCAGCCCAGGTGAGGTGATTGCTGCTGCTGACACTCTCCTGGCTGGGGACAGACATGACGCACAAGACAGACAGAGGGAGCCAGACGCACACACTAGGGCAATCCAGAAACATAAACACACATAGGGGGGACAGACAGGGACCCTAACACAGTCATTTGAACCAGGTGTGTTGCTGCAGGATACCGGCCCATTCAGGGTGGTATTTGCTTTCACTGTTATGTGGATGATACTCAGATAAAGTTCTCCATTAAGCCTAATATAACCAATCAGTTTGTTAGATGGTAAAGATGTATTAAATACATAAAGACCTGGATGACTCTAAATATTCTCCAGCTCAACTCAGATTTAGGTTGTTGTCTTTAGTCCTTCAATTCAACTTTATTTATGCAGCAACAAGTTATCACGGAAGACCCGGAAATTCAGTTACATACAGCGATGGAGATTAAAACAAGGAATGGTTTACTGAAACCGGGGGAATGCAGGGAAGAATCCGGATGCAGTCCGACAGAGACTGGCGGCAGGTTCCTGAGCCGCAGTGGAACACAAACTCCTGAAACAACTCCAGACATAGAGAGTGGGGATCCACAATCCAAAGGCGTAGTAATCAGGCAGGCAAGGGTCATTCACAAAGAGGCAGAGATCAGATTTCTTACCAGGGTCAGGCAGGGCTCAGTGGTCTTTCTAAAACAGGGTCGATGTCCAGACAGGCAATGGGCAGGAAAAGTCTGACGTGAAATCAGACACAAGGGAATCCGAGGGACAAAACAGAGTCGTTCACAGGAATCTAGATACAGGCGAAAATGCTGGATATCAACAAGGAGAACAATGCTGACCGTCTGGCAGGGAAGCAAAGACAAGAGAGGGTTTAGGTAGGAGAGCGGGCAGGTGGGAATGATGTGTACTCAAGGAGGCCCAGATGGAGCAGATGAGCTTGACGAGGAAACGGAGGATCCTGCAGCAGCGACCATGACACCAAATACAGTTTCTCAATTGTTAACACACAAATACTGGTACTTGAGACACAATGACCATAACATGTAACTCGTGCACCAAACCCCTGAACCAGTTCTACTAAACCACAAGCACAATTCCTGCTTTACAGTCAAATTGCAGTTCTAAAACACACATTTTTCAAAACACTACACACAATTTGAATTTGGCACAATTTTCATGAAGAAAATGTCTTGTTTTTACAAAGAACACACTGTCATTCATAAATGTATAGTTGATTGCTCTACACTGACTCATCACAGTTTTACAATTAGCAATCAGAGCTTTAGCATAAAAGGACAACAGGTGAGCTCTTCTGTTTTAGAGAAATGGATGCCAACATGAGCAGGTACACTGTAGCATCCATCATCCAGACTATTCTAAATGAGAATAGGTAAGAAACCTACTCTCACCTGAAAACTGCAGTACTGCAAATTAAGACGGTACTCAATGAGTACAGTAGTACATTATTACCTGTGGACTACAGGGTGCCATTTGAACGCAATTCAGAGTTAAATAATTGCGATATAACCATGTGCAAGTAAGTCCTATACAATCCCACAAGTGACGCATTGTCTCAACATTGTATTGGAATTATACACATTTCAGTATTGTGGAGATATAGCAGGTGATGCTTTCGTGGCTGGATTTGCCATGATAGCTGACAGTGCCTCACCTGTCATGAACCTCACCATGTGTCACTGCTAGGCGAAGTTTCTATCACTGCTTGGCCAGGAAAACATTGCTTGTGATGTGGACGAGGTGCTGTTGCCAGACTGAAACAGCATAGGGTTTTTTATTTGTTTTTTTTTGTTTTTTTTTACTGTAAATGTATACAGTCAATTCCTATTTTTGTATGTAAACCACTGCATGTGCAATTTTGTGTTGGTTGGGAGGTTTACAGTGTACTTTGTTTTTGAGGGAAAAATTAAATATATTTGTTACCGTGTATTTGAATATCCTGAGTACAAAAACAATACAGAGGTCCTTCGCTGTAACGCGGTTCACCTTTCGCAGCCTCGCAGTTTCACGGATTGTTTTAGTGCAATTTTGCATGCTTTTATTTTTCTTTTCTTTTTTTTTACAGTGCATTGTGTTCTGCGTCCTTATTGGCTGTAGACCACTGTCAATCAATCTCCTCCGTGCTGTGTCTCCTGTACAGTACAGAATGCGTTCAGCTTGCCAAATTTACATAAATGGACTTATTTTTCTATGAAGGTTTGAGGGTGTTTAAAGAAGAGAGAAAAGTGTGAAAATGTTAATGCCTGTCTGAGAAAAGTGTATAAAGTGTGTAGAGAGAGGTTTTACAGCCCTAAAACATCTATAATAATTGTAAAAAATAAAGCTGACTACATGGATTTCACTTATTGTGGATTATTTTTAGAACGTAACTCCCGCGATTAAAAAGGGACCCCTGTATTCTAAAATATTTAAACACTTACTGTCTGTAGGAAGTGATGGGAAAATCTTGTATTGATATTGTGACTTTCTGTAAGGGATCAGATGGTCAGAATGAACTTTGAACTTTGTACACCAGTATTCAACTGGTTCTTAAATGTCTGTTCATGTGGTGGTTTGTGTGGGTCATTTGTAAACAAGACACCATTTTGAGAAGAAATAACACTGTTTTAAATGTAAAGTTTAACTTTGCAGTAGAATTGAGTTTTTACTCAATTTTTACTCATTGTGTGCGTGTGTGTGTGTGTGTGTGTGTGTGTGTGTGTGTGTGTGTGTGTGTGTGTGTGTGTGTGTGTGTTGTTTTATTTGTGTGTAGAGTTCTGGGAGTAGGAGGCATGCTTTCAGAAAATGTGTGTAAACAATCGAGAAAAAGTGTAAGAACAAAGTCACATCAAGTCAATTTTACAGACGCAGTCCAATTCAATCCAGCTCATTGTGGTTCAACTATAACCCAATTAAAACAAGTCCATTAAATGATCCACATTAATCTAATCCATAATAATTGTGTTCATATAAACCAACTTCTAAAAATTTCCATCAGAGCCAAAACCAGAAAGCGTTGGCCACCTGCCATGGGGGTGGAGAGAACAGGAAAGAGTTCTCACTTTTTTCTCTTGCAAGTTTCTACTTTGGTGGTTTTAGTATTGATATTGTGTTTGTTAAGAATTTATTTCTTAGTTATTAATAAAAGTCTAATGTTTTACTTTGCACCATATCAGGAATATACCAGTAGAAAATAGTTATAACTGAATATTTGACGTTGGAGGGATTTTTACAGAATGTGATTTACTGCCAGGTTTGCATTGACAACACAAAGTCTGCAACGAGCTACACAGCAGCTGTTTATTATATTACTCCCAGCCTTATCTGGCTGACACAGGGAGTTATCATTACAGGTGCATGTATAACAGAGACAAGCTTTTTAATTAAGAAAAGGCGTTGTGCTAACACCAGACATTTGTCACTGTTTGTTTCAGCTCTTATTGTCAGGAAGCTCATTAAAGATTAACACAGCATCCTGTGTGTGTGCGGAGATAAATGCACACGACATTCATGTGTTGCTTCTCAGAATATTGCAGAGCAAACATTTCACACATTTCAGCATAACTAACCATTTCATCTCCTTTCTCCATCTGGAACACTCAGTTTGATCTTATTTCGATATTTCAGCAGACATCTGATTTTTACTATATTAAAGTGCTCAACCTTCAAAGATATTGATCATTTTCTGCAAGTAAACCAAGATTTTCTTTTTTTTTTTTTTTACATTTCACACATTTTGCTGAATGTAATCAGCAACATAAATAACAAACCCATAAACCTAAATAAACCCAACAGAGTTGTTCTGAGCAGGACCTCAGAACAACTTCAGCTGAACCATATTTGGACCTGCAGTCTCGTTCAGACTCACCAGGAGGTTTTATTCCATCAGGTCCACTCGCTCATCATTAAAGGATGTTGGATGTGTTTGCACACAGCAGGAGATAAAAGATTCAGTATATAAGAGAAAGATGAACATTTATCCTACAGCGTTTCACTTTCCTCTTCAGCCGCGAGACCACCAGGATGTTTGTTCTGAAGCAGGCTGCTGTCCAAGTTCAGGAGGAAACAAGGACCCGTTGGGACAAAAAACTGCTGTTATATGATCTGAATCTCACCATGGCAATTTATAACCAAGTTATCACTATAAATATGAGGACAATTAGGATTTGGTGCACATCTATATTATTATTATTTTTTATTTTCATTCATTTTATTGGCATTCTCTATGGACATTTTCATGGGTTTACCTGCAGACTAGAACCAACCGATTCATCCTTTTACCTTACAGAGAGATTATTATTCACTGATCTAAAGGGAAAGATACTGACAATTTCACTTTCATATAAACTTCTCAAGTACAACTTAGAACCAATTTAAGAGTATTTGTAAGAATATTTGAATATGGCCCAAAGATCGCAGTGGATATGTGTTTTTTTTCCTCTTTTCTGTCGGTTTTCTTGCTTTCTCTGACTTTTTAAAACAGCATCTCCTCAATAACCGCCATCTCAGTCCCTGCAGACATTTGTGTCTGTTCATATTTCTACAGTTATGATTCTGTCCCCATACATGGATTATTCCTGTACGTACTCCATTCTAGAGCTTGTAAACCAGATTTGGAAAAATTTCCATCCAGTTTTCAGGCGATAGTATTTGGAGCAAATTGTAGCGCCCCCTACAGGTTTAGCTCAGAACACTTCAGCATGCTTATTTCCAGATTTTGGACCTTCTAGCCAAACACTGATATCAAGCTGGCTGGTCCCTTTCCTCTTTCGTCTGCAGGACCCGGACATTCTTCAGGAAATGTTAAACAGGCTAATTTTCAGTGTCTAGTATGTTTCCTGTGTGATAGTATTGATTAAAAAGGAGTATTAGATTAAGAAACACTCAGAATGTATTTTGTTTTAATTGGTACTGCAAAGCTGAATATATTAGGTCAGTACATGTTCATGAAGCTGGCCTAACAGGCTGTGTAATTATATAAATCTGGAAACAAATTAATTGACAGTGGTACAGTGATGTTGTGTATTAAACATGGTGATCTTCCAGCTCAGTTTAATCGTCTCCTCCCTTTTAACTCGGATCAAACTGTATTATATGAGAATTTGAATTGAGTGTACATTTATAAATGCAAACAGATCACAGTCATAAACAGGATTAACTAGTGCACATGTTTTGTTTAAAATACTTTTAAATAGCTTTAAATCCAGAAACAGTACAGCTGTGCTGGAGTTTCACTAATATCGACATCAGGTCATCAGACAGCTGCAGGTTGTGAAGAAAACTTCATGCTAGCAGATGTACAAACTGGTAAAAGCCACGTCTGAACATATCAGCTGTGTAGGCATATATGTAGCTGTATAGATTTATTTTTCAGAGCTTTTCTCTAACTAACCTGACTTACACATTGATGAACACACCAGATGTTATCTGGGCTTTAGTGCCTTGCTCAAGGACACTTTAACATGCAGACTGGAGAAAACAAGGATTGAACCACCGACCTCCCAACCTGCAGATGACTATTCAACCTTCTGAACTGCCGTGAACTTATGTCATCCTCTTTTTCCATGAAGTTTCAGAATATTTAAACATTATCTCTGGACAGGATGCAGGAATGGGAATTCTAGCAGGAAGCAGTGGGAATAACAAGGTTAGCAATTTATAGCAGCAATTCATAGCACAGTTCAGCTTGTTTAGATCTTGTGAATGTTCTAGTCTTTTCAGGAAGATGAGAGGTGTTCAGTAGTCCAGGTACAAGCGAGACATGTAATATGGTACAGCGTATTATGATCACAAGCCTTAGTTTATTTACAGACAACACTCACAGAAGTTTGTGTTAAGAATAAATTATTTTTTTTATTGACTGCATTTGTTTAGGACTGAGTGGTCTAGTTTCCTGGATCTATTCCTAATCCAGACTCTCAGACTTTATTATTTCCACTGTAACTAACCTCCAGATCACCAGACTGTAATTGGACAACGTCCTCCTCTCATCTCTGTCTCTGATTGGTCAAACTGCTGAGCTGGTGGTAAAGAGGAGACTAGAAAGTTACTGCAGCTTGGAAACAAAATTCTCTTCCTTCACCAAAATGAATTGACGACATCTTGAGGTCTGTTGTAAAGCTGTAAATTGAACCAAGTTGCCTCTTTTGACTTTGCTTTTCAGAGGAACAACGTTGTTTACTGTTGTTTACATTAAAGCTGTTGTTCCGTCAACAACTTGATCAACATGTGGAGTATAGGTCAGACAGATTGGTAACAGCTCTGTCTGTAAGACATCAGCTACGATGACATTTCCTCTCAGCCAGTGTGTGTTGAAGTTCATTCAGAGGAAAGACAACTTAGTCT
Source organism: Melanotaenia boesemani (assembly GCF_017639745.1). Classification (NCBI taxonomy): domain Eukaryota; kingdom Metazoa; phylum Chordata; class Actinopteri; order Atheriniformes; family Melanotaeniidae; genus Melanotaenia; species Melanotaenia boesemani. Next base: position 4,339,505 of record NC_055689.1, on the reverse strand, counting down.
AATATAGCATTAAAGGTATTCAGTCATTTTTATTATTAGCATGAACATTAAAGTCGCCCAGTGGTTTTGTCAGCACTAAGTCAGATAAGAAGTCTGAAAATAAGTCAGACTAATCAGTGATAACAATGTGCTGGGCCAAAAATAGGAAGCTAGAAATACTAGAGCGCTGATGATGATAAATGTGTATACCTCCAAAAGAGACCTACAGCGAGCATCAGGGCCGGCTCTAGGTTGGCAGGTGCCGCCCCCCCTCACCTCGCCCCCCCCGTGTATAATTCCCTCGTGTCCTTTCAGCCACTCAGAGACACAGACTGTCTGGATTTAATCTTCTTTATGACATTTCTGCATTCAGATTTAGATCTGCTGCAACAGATCCAAATATTATTTAATAATTGTTAGATAAAAACACATTATAAAACCTAATAGTACTGCAGTCATTATTCTTTGTTGAATGAACCTACATTCCTCTCTGAGAGGTAAAGACCATGAGGCCTCCTCTCTAGCAGCTTCTACAGGGCTTGTTGTGGCTTCAAAAGTTTTCTCAGCTCATCTTGACAAATACAAGTTTAGCCAATTACTTTAAATTTTATAGCAGTAACAATAAATACAGTAGCAGTAGCCTAGCCTTATAATAAACAAACAGCATAAATACTGCTTTGCAAATGCAATTAGAAAATTTTCTATCAAACCCATACTTTATGTCATTTTGACATTATGACATGCATGCTTTTTATCTCTCAAGAATATTTTTTATTAAAAATTTCCCAGGTAAGTAAATAATACAATGTTGACGGGGAAATTTGTTAAGTATACAAACAGTTAACATCAAAAACAGTAATCCTGTCTGTGTACAGTAGGGGTATAATAATAATAATAATAATAATAATAATAATAACAAAAGAAACAAAAACAAAACAAAAACAAAAACAACAAAAACTCATCTCACCCCACCCCAACCACCCGTCATTACCAAGCCAATCTTGTACATGAGTTAATAAAGTAATCAAATATTCTTCATTCCTGGAGCTATAGAAGCAGCTGGAAGTCAGGTTTTAATCTAGGTATACACACAAAAACCAAAATAATACACATGTATATATATTTACACATAGATCTTCTAGCATATGGAGCCACACCCCGGCCACAAAGCACCAAACAAGGGGCCGATTTGTTTGTTAGGCATTGCTGATATAAAGACTAAATAAACTAATAAAATATAATTAAGGGGTCCAATCCCTAACTAGTTTGGTATTTATGAAAGTAATCCAGAAATGGTTTCCATAGTTTTTTAAACTTTTCTTTGCAAATTGAATAATATATTTTTTCTAAGTCTAGACTAGACATGATATCGCTCAGCCCTGTGTGGGTGGGGCAGCATGACATGCATGCTTTTTATCGCATACTTTCATTATTGTGTTCAGATATTGTCACGGTGCAATAGCATCTATCTTAGCTAACGTTAGCCCACTGTCCATGTCAAAATGAAAAGTTAACACATGCTGTCTTAATGTTCAGTGACTCAGACACACCTCTACTTTGGGCTCGTTTTTCCTCCTTCCCATGTTCTCTGTTAGCGGCACCTGACGGCTTGGATTGGTTTTTCAGTATAAATTTTTATCGTGATTTTCTTGCTGACATCGTCCATCAGTATTATCATTATGAATCTGGATGTGCTGCTCTCCTCCCTCCACTCTCTCACCTGCCAGCAGCAGCAGGTCAGGCGAGGAGGTCGTCATCATCACAGAATGTTGTAGCTTCTTCTTATTTTTATAATTTGTTTGGTCTACTTATTATTTAGGAGGAAATGTAATGGCTAAACCTAAACCCGGCCGGCCCTGGTCCACGGAAAAATGATTTAACCCACTACAGTAGGTGCTGAATGATTAGGTTCAGCATGGTCGTCAATGTAGCTTTTGGACAACAGGGATGTTTTTAGATCCAGGACATTAGTACAAACATGCTTCAGTTCTGTTTGTGAGCTGATCTTGAAAACACAAGATTGCTGCTTTGAAGCTTTCATGTTTTTTTTTGTTTTGTTTTTTGGGTGTAATTTTCTACTAAGTAAAATGGCTTCAAACATCAGTATTATGTGTGATGACTGGAACTACAGGCCTGTGTTCTTATGATCTATCCATGTGTGTTTTTTAGGCTTGTGTTTTTTATGTTTTTGTCTGTTTATATGTTGACAATGCACTTTGAGCTTCTTGCAACTGTTTTCCAATTTGGTTTTTTTATACTGCGAATGGCAAATAAACTAAACTGAAGTGAACTGAACTGAGTGTCTGTCTCAGAAAGAGGAAAAAGCCTCGTTCACAGTCATCATTAGAAATAAATAAAAATGAATTAACATTTCTAATTTAAGTAATCTTTGCATCCTGATACCTCCACATACAGCTCTGTGTCTCAGCTCTCACGCTTGATATTTTGAATGTGATATGCTTGGTTAAAAAGTGAACTGTCTGACATTTCCCTTTAGAGGTCACCTTCTTGGCTTGGTTGTAGGACCACTGATAGGACCGTTAAAACATCAACACAAAAATCCCACCTTTCTCATGTCATCTTCAGGACACAGTCTCAAAGGCAACCATTATGAGGAAAACAGGAGGCAAAACGACTGGAAGTGACATTAAGTTGCTTTATTGTTGACATTTTTTAGATTTTGTAGACACCCTACACCAACCAACCAGAATGACCACAACTGACTGCTTATAGAGACAAGCTTAATTAGATCGTATCATTTCTATGTGTTTCTAAAGACAGCTATTTACAAAGAAATAATGGAAAATATTTACATTAAACGTTTTCCAAACACTGTACATATAATTACATAAACCCAAACTACTCAACAATCATGCTAAATAATCCAACCAATGATTAATTAAACTATAGAAATTATTCCCCAAAAACTCCCCTTTAACCTATTTTCCACCTTATTTTCCCTCCCCCCGGAACCAATAAAAGACGTATGAACACCGGGGGCCATCTTTTGTCCATGCACCACTCCTGGGAGACAGAAAACAGCATAAGGTAAGTACATATATTAAATGCCTCTTATATATTTACTTAATACTTAAAACCATCAGTGCACTGTTTAGTAAATATTTAGCCAAACCAATTAAATCTACCTTTTCTTTGCAGGTGAAGATTATCTGGAAGATTTCTGGTTTTTGCTACTACACACACACACCCATGCTCACACCACTAACCAATTCACTAATTAACTGAAACTCTGTGTAATTATTCAACATTCATTTTAAGAAATTAAAACATATTTACCAATCCACCTGTCTTTGCAGTCATCAATGAAACACTGAGGTAACAATGGTTCATTGTGACACTTAACATGGCCATGATTTAGTTGTGTTTTATCTCCCACATGCATCCACTAATTCCTCAAAACCCTTTAACAAAAACTGATCCAAGAAGCCACTGTGTCCTCGTACACCACCATCTTGAACCAATGTTACCAACATCAGTCCAAACACCCGTCTACTGATGTCCAGCGCCAGCGTTGAACAAGTTCATGTTTTTCATGAAGTAGCTCAGCAGCTCACGAGTTAAAATGAACAGTTCATGTTAATAGTTTAGCATTTTAATTTTATGTTCAAAGTTCAGTTCATTTCTATTCTTTTATAGGTTAGAAGCAGTGACGTGCGGTGAAGTTTATGGTTGGTGAGGCACTGATTTACAATTGTAAGAACTGAAAAGAGCATCTTATTTCAATATTCATTCAACAGCATGCAACTGGTAATGCTTCATATCCTATCAGCATTCCTCTTTCAATTACACGCACACACCCACTGTTACTAACTCTTCAGTGAGAAAAGTAGATACTAGCTGTCCTAAAAGTGGCTAGAAGTCGCTAAATGACATCATCTAATGTGAATAATAGCCTGGTACATGGAGGATGCTGTGGAGAGGAATGTCATGGGAAACGCAAAAATGGACGAAAAGTCGAGCTAAAAAATTTTACAAAGGGAAAACTAATAAAAATAAAATAAATTATTTGGTTACTTTTTTCTTTTATTCTAGTTTAATTTTATTAAGTGTAGGTTGTTTTCTAATTAGGAGGCTGCAACATTTCACAACACTTGTTTTCCTCCACACTCTTCATTAATAGACATTAATATCTGACAGTAAGCCAGCTCGAAATCATCCTGCAGCAGCTTTGAACGTTTCATTTTCAGGTCATGAAACAGGTGATCATCTCCTGCTCTGAATGCAGCTGCTGCTGCTGCATGAAGCCTCTTCTGGTTGCTTTTGGACAGGGAGGGGCCTGCACAGCAGCACCCCCTCCTCACTGAGAAGAATAAACTACTTTCATCCACGTCAGTCTACAAAAGTCTCCAATACTGAAAAAGTCACCAGATTTGTTGCCTGGTCGCTTTGAAAAATAAACAAACAAACAAAAAAAAGGTCGCTAAGTTGGCAACACTCACACACTGTGTTAGTGTGTGAGTGCGCCCCCTTGAGGTGAGGCAGAGTACTGTTTGCCTCACCTGCTGACTTTTCTCTGCACTTTATTGTACGATAAACGGGAACATTTCTCTCACAAATACATTAAATACATTACACAGACTGTAGAGAGTCATGGTGTATAACAAATATTTCTGTAAAGTTCATATTGCGGATATGCTGAGGAACAGAAAACGGCATGTGTCATGCAACCCAGTTTTTTTTTGGATGGCACAGTCAGAGGTGAGGCACAGCTCGCCCTGCCTCCACCGGGTTTCTGTACTGGATTTTATCGGGAAATACTCTAATTTGGCAATTTTTACATAAACTGTCAAAAACGTGTTATAGTCATACTGAAAATGCATTTTTAACACAGATTAGTGGAAAATATAAATATTTATTGTATGTTTTTTTTTCTTTATCATGACAGGCACTGCCTCACCTGCCTCCCCTGAACGCATGTCACTGGTTAGAAGTGAGGCAGTGATACGGCTGAAACTGGAGAATACACTCAGCAGAGGAGCTTTGTTGTACTGTGACTGGGTGCAAGTGGGTCCACAACATTTGTTGCAGAGTTTTCCCTCCATTTAAACCAGGCAATCAGCCGGATGACCCACTCAGATCTGACAGCCCGATCGGCGAGAACGTAGTTCCAACCTGATAAATAATGATGTTTGTCCTTTATTATTATTATTATTTGTTCAGTAGATAACTTCTCATTAATATGATTCCTCAAACAAATTCTGCTGATTTTCTTTTTAGCTGCTCTAGGCAGTGAAGTCCAGAAGTTAAGAGACCTCCACTGGACACCCGTGACGTACGGTCAGGAGAAACAGGTGAGGCAGTGCCTGTCATGATAAAGACAAAAAAAAATATATATATATATTAATATTTTCCACTAGTCTGTGTAAAAAAAATGCATTTTCAGTATGACTATAAAATGTTTTGGACAGTTTATTAAGTAAAAATTAACTGAGTATTTCCCAATTAGATCCAGGGCAGATATCCTAGTGGAGGATTGTAATTTGTTCCAGAGACAATAAACTCATGTCACCCGCTTGACATTTAGTACAGCTTAACACGCCACCACACTACTGGACATCTGTTCACATAAAAACATGTTTTAACGAATCCATCTGTTTGAGATTCATGAGAGGTTTTATTTGGTACACCAACTCAGTTCCAGCCGTCCTCCTTTTCCACCAGAGTCAACAATTTCTCTGACATCTTTATGTCTGTTTATCCACCTTTGTTCAGCATAGCAGTCCAACTATGTCCACTAGCAGTGATAATGAATAAACTGTTTGGGACCCTGAAATCGATTACCTGACCTTGGCACTGAGACCATTTATGTCTGTTTACAAAAATTATGCCAAAGCCATTTTCACTCTGTATGACGTTTCTGCATTTATCCATCTCTTTCCATCATATCCTGTGATCCTGAGCTTTCATCCACATTTACATGGTTTCATGTTCAAATTGTCATCAATGCTATCCAGTTATGCAATGTAGATAATTAAACTCAGCATCTTTTTACACTTTTGGTCTCTTGATTTTGTTTTCCTGGCTTGGAAACAACTCTGAGATGAGCTGGACCTCCTCATCAGCTATAAGCATTTAGGTGGCTGTGAGTCGGGGTGTACAGTGGTTGTACACCAATTGAAAGGTTATTGGTTCAACACCACATCTGCTCCAAGAGTGTTCCTGGATTGTTGGTTGCTTTGGAGTTTCTTTCCTTGTTTAACCAGAAACACAATTAATACAGTCTCATACAGTCTATGAGTCTTCAGTAAAAGATTTCATCCCCCTGACTGCATGATCCCTCACCTCCCCCACACAGGCCATATACACTCCTGTACCTGCTGGTCTGAGGGGCTGCAAGGCAGAACTCTGAATAGTAACTGTCAGAGCAGATTTGTGTGTTTGTCACTTCACCTCGCATTGAAGAATTCCTAAGAGAAGAAAAGCTATCAGCACGCCCTGTACTTCAGCTCAGAGCCGCAGGTCACTTTACATTTTTCTCCAACACCTGCGTATTTCCTCCACAACACTTTTGTGGAATCACAGCAATGCATATGTTGGGTAAAATAAATGATCTTCGACCAGGAATGGGTCTGAAAGCTTTCACAAAACCATAAGTTTTATGATGACGAGGTATCTCAACGTCTTGAACTATTCCAAAGTATGACATTTGAATTAATTTAGTATACTGAAGTAAAGTTTAATATAATTTAATATACTTAATAAGTAAAGTTTAATAAATATGTAATAAGACCATTTTAGGTCCTCAGCAAATGCTTATTGACGTTATTCATCATGAAGGTTATATTACTGTGTTGCATGATAATGACAATGATCTAAATGCACAAATTCAAGCTACAGGAAATATTCAGTTCTAGTTCTGTATAATATTTGTATACAATAACTCTGTCCTTTTAAACTTATTATTACAAACATGTTCTTTGCAATGAATAAAAATATTGTAGAAACTGCAGGACAGTATATGATGAGCAGGAATCTGGCAACAGATAACACCTCCATTCATTTACTATCATTGTACAGCAAAGATGCGCATTTAATTGGCTGGTTGGTTGGTTGGTTGGTCGGTCGATTGGTTGGAAGTTTGGTTGATTGGTTATTTGGAAAATCTCCACAGGAAATTACTTTCATATGTGTCAGATGGCTACAAAGACAGACCTTGCCTCTGTCTATGGACACACAGTGGAAAAAAATATCTATTTTATAAATATAGAGTCAAATCAGTATGACTCAGAGAGGTCAACTCATACCAGCATTACCAGTAAATGAATGATCAATGAAGGTCATGACTGATGATGCCTCTAAACAAAGGAGACATAATGAAGCTTAGCAGGATCTCCAGGTGACTCAAAGTTTTGTCACTTTTTGTCATTTTCAGTTCGTGTTTTCTGTTTTCTAAAATAAGTTTCCTTTTGAGACTCTTTACCAGTGATGCCACAGATTACTTGAAAAAGTAATCTGACCACTGATTACTGATTACTTCTTTAAAAAGTAATCTAGTTACTTTACTGATTACTAAGGTTTAGAAGTAACTAAGTTAGATTACTAGTTACTTTATTAGTTAAAACCCCCCAAACAAAAAAATGACAATCGATTTTTTTTCGCATATACTTTACTGAAAGTGCATTAGTTACGAATGGTGACTTTACAATGTTTTGCAACTTGTAACTTTTAATTGTTTTTCACCTTCTATGAACATAGTCAGTCTCTTATTAACTTTGTAAATCATTCAGTGCTTCTTCCCTACCATCATATACATTAATTCAAATGAATAACAATACAATAAAGCAACATCTCTCGTTAAGCATAAGACAAATCTGCATTATGTTTTACGTTTACACATGAGAAAATAATGAAATAGTAACGGACTTATTAAAAAAAAAAATCAATTCGGTTTGGAATAGGTTCTGATGAGGGAAGTGGAGAGGCGGACCTCCCATCATGCACCAGGGTAATAAGTTTCTATATCATATTTTTTTCTAAAGTCATGTGCAGTGAATGATTTGTGTTTGTCGATTTAAAAAAGGTCAAGTTTCAGCGAAGAAAGGTAGCTGCATGCTTACGAGTACATAAAATTTCTGTACCACCGTTAATGAGAAGGTGTGTTGAGTTAGATAAATACACTTTCGTCCACGGCGCTTGATTTCAAATCATATGTGAAAGGAGTGGGGAGTGCCGAAGTAACGCAGGACGAATATGAAGAGTAACGGTAATTTGATTACATTGTAGGACATCCTAACGCGTTAGATTATATTTTCTTAAAATATGTAGTCAGATTACTGTAACGCGTTACTTTGTAACGCGTTACTGGCATCTCTGCTCTTTACTGATCTGTCCCTCTGCCTTTAGTGACCTTGTCCTCTTTTTTTCCTCCATGATTCCACTCAGGAAAACAGCAGATATAATTTCCACTTCCCCAGGGTGTTGCTTTCCACCTGAATCTCTCATTCGTCCATCCATCCATTCTGGTTATCTCATCTCTCTAATCATCCTCCTTTCTCACTTTGTCCCATTTCTATTTCTGTTCCAATCCTAATGTCTCAGCTGAGGGTCAAATGGCATGAAGGACCAGTATGGATGTCCACCCTGTAAGGTTGTGGCAGTGCAGCAGAAGCTGCTCCATAGTACTGCTGATAATTCAGTACCTGTCATTATCAAAAACACAATCATGCTGGGTAAACAGGGCTCCAGGACTAAAGGATTATTTTTTCTGAGGTACAGATGTCTAATTGATGCTAATGTATTTGAATCAAATATAATTATGTGTAATAATCCAGTGTGTGATAATGTTTTCAAAAAAATAAAAATCCTATTTTAGGTTTTTTCCCTAGAGACGCTGCAGATTTCCCCAGACACACAGCATTACATTAGAGCTGCAGGTTTACTCTCCACATCTACACTACAGGACATACACGAGGATATGATACAATCTAATGTAGTGATGTTCTGAAAAAGTACTTCATAATAAACTAACCAAATCACATTTAGGAAATCCTGAGAGGTGCATGATGAAGCATGTTAAACACAGCCAGGTGGTCTTCATCTTCGCTGGCTCAATGAAATCAGAATTACTCAGAGATCAAGATACAACAAAGCTGTTAACTCAGCTGTTAACAAGGGTTTTTACACATCATCTGAGACTTCTTCTGCACAAAACACACTAATAACATAAAACTTTATTCACAGGGATGACATCAACTTTAAATTCTGTCTGAAGACATTTTAATTCTGTTTTAATGATTTTACTGGAATTCATCAAGATAAGAATTAATGAAAGTGCGTCACTCATCAAATCCAAAAATTCTAAATATAAACCACTGTGGAGCAGGTTATAAGATCAGCATCAGATACAGGACATCACCTTTGTTACACTGAAAACTATGACTTTCAGCTCTATTATCACCTAATAATAAATCTTATAAAAAAATCCACTTAATGCCACTTTAAGGACAAAGTATGAGAATGAAACCAATGAAAGATGTTCAGGGTTCATGTAGAGCTGCATATGCACTTTGCATCATGATCTTCCAACAGATCATCCAAAAGATAAATGTGATATTGGTGCAGTAACATTGTGTTCTTTATTACAGTCATTCTGTCTTATTTACTCATAATTTCCACACATTTTCTCCCATTTACAAAATAAATTCAGCAACATTCTCTGTTTTTTAGAGAGACTAGGGTAGAAAATTGTAGAAAAAATACTTCATAAGGCTCCACTAGCATTGAGCAGCAGCATGACAAAAGATGACAAAGCATGTCAGGAAAGTTTCAGAAAACTAACCATATCAGTGGCAACATGGGGTTCCATGCTTTGCCCAAGGGCACTTTGACACACAGTCAAGGGATTGAACCAACTATCTTATGGGTGGAAAACAATCACTACCAGCTGAGCTGAGGGGAAGATTAATGGGAGAAACTAAATTAACACAGTGGCTGAAGCCCCACTTAGAGGCCATCATGATTTCAGCTCTACCAGCAGCCATTTACCCCATCCTGCAATTCATCTGAGGAGAGAGAAGAAACATCTGTCAGAGCAGACCGAAACATTTAACACTTGTAATAACTATAAGAAAATAGAGAATCCAGGGGATTACAGTGGTTAAGATGAGAAAAGATGCATAACTTTTTGTAGGTCAGCTGGAAGAAACAATCTGACTTTAGCATATGTCCTAAACTGAAAAAAAAAAAACAAAACAAGACTGAACTCCATGTTTGACCTGCGCATCAAAACTAAGGTTAGAATAAAAACCACACCTGAATTTCTAGCTCCTGGCTTATATTGTTTGAAAGATTGCCAACATTAGGAGAAAAAGGAGAGACAGAATTTGGAGGACCGGTCAAATTGACCTCATCATTTAATCTAAGGAAATTCTGGGCCATCCAAGGTTTAATGTCACAAAGACAAGATGAGAGATTGGTAAGGCTGTTGATATCAGTGGGTCTTTATCAGAATGTACAAGTGACTTTAATAAGCATAAACTAGTTATTTTACATTACAGTAATATAAACATAAAATATGTAAGCAGAGAACAGAAGGAGAACAAGGATTGAACCCTGTGGTACACCATAACTGATCTGGTCTATGGAGGAGGCTAAATTATTCAGAATTACAGAAAAGGTTCTGTTAGAGATGAGTGTAATACCCTAAGAGCCCAATCCTTAATTGCAATATTGCTAGCCACGTGTTTAAATGACACTAGATCATGTATTGCTAGCTTAGTCAGCGCTAATTAACCTGGATACTGAGGTACTTTTTGAGCATCTTTATAATTTATAATTGATGTCCCTAAATACACTCACTAAACACTAAATATGACATGGTTTTCCCACATTATCTCAAAACTGATCTAGTGCTAGCATACAACTAGATTAGCAATGCTGCATAGCTTCATGCTTACATCGAGTTGATAACCTTACATAATATTAGTAGTTATACTTGCACAGGGACAGTCTCTACTAGACATGTGCAGCCACGAGCCAATTGTTTTAAAGGATGAATAATTAGGAGCTTGCTTTAAAATTTACTTCAAACTGGTGTAGTGATACTGCTGATCCACGCAAGTCTGGAAAGATCTTTCTGTCCTTCTCCTTCAGTGAACCTGAGGTGTCCAATCAGATTTCAGAGGTGGCTTTTCTGGCCCCCCATCTGGCTTCACCCCTGGCTTTCTCCAAAGCTTCAGTTTAGAGACTGGTCTGTACATCATTAAATATGAGGGATCCAGATTAGGTTTCTTTAGCTGTGGGTGGATAGCTGCATGTTTCAAAGTGTCCAGAAAAGATCCAGAGACAGATTAAAAATCTTTCCTATGACTGTCTTTGGGGAATATTTATTTAAGCAGCAGACTTGGAACAAGATACAGAGTTCAGAAGGAGTATGCCATCCAGGAAAAAGCATGCTCTAACTCTAAGTGAAATTTAATAATATTATACAAATAAGGCCAAATTAGCACATGAGATGGAAATCCTCCAAGAATCAGGCTGAATTAAAATTCTAATATTTTTCACTGTATAATTATTGTCATTGTTGGATATAAGTTGTGAAAAGTAAGCTAATCTTACATCCTTAACAGTTTTCTGATACATTAGTGTTTAATTGTTAAGTCCACTGTTTGTTTCGTTGGCCTTTTATTTTCTTTTTAGGGCTCAGATGTGATATCGATCCGAGAAGAATTATTTTATTTCTGTTTCCTGGTTTTAAATGGGGCCATTTGGTCAAGGGTGGAAAGAAATGGAAGATTACATGATTGCAGTAGTGCCTCTGAGCCAATCAGTGAATCAACGTGATTTAAGGATGTAGATATAAATGCATTGGAAAAACTAACTGCAGAGTCAGCAGTGAAAAATGTGAGAGCATCTCTTATCGCTCAGAGGAGAAAAAGACTGATGAAGAGGCACTGGAAGGGTAACAGCTTTATGGTCAGTGATGGGTGTATGTACTAGATATGGAGAGGTTAGGATGAAATCCCATTAGAGCAGCAGATCTAAAGCCTCTTTCACAGACAGAGTGACAGAGTGAGGACAAGAGTCTATAAGTTTTATAAGATCTAAGAACTCAGAGGTTTGGGAATGAGGACAACTTATGGAAATATTAAAGTCACCAGAACAAACACTTTGTCATATTTACAACAACAACTCTAAACAAGTCAGAACTCTGTGTAAAATGTAAATAAATGATTATATAATCAATTATTATAAATCTCATCAAGCCATGTTTTATTGCCAGTAGAACATAAACAACTTATCAGATGTTGAAACCGAGACATTTTACCATTTCATGAAAAACGTGAGCTCATTTTGAATCTGATTGCAGCAACACATCTGTAAAAAGTTGGAAATGGGTGATGTTTAGCATTGTGTAGCATGTGCTCATGCATTTATGAAGGCATAAACAGATGTCACAACACGGGACAACCAGATCTAAAGCTTCAGATTCAGTCCATCTCAAGGAAACAAGAAACTCTTTGAGGACATTAATGTCCACATTTTGGACAGAGGAGACAGATGATTTGAGAGGAATTATATGTTAAACTGTAAAAAAACCATCTTTAAACAGAAGTGGTCTCAGGTACCATCGGAACAGAGTACCTGGATAATGGATGACTGAGAACCACCAAGACCTGGATCATGGATGATTGAGGATCCTCAGGATTATCAGGACCTAAATGATGAATGACTGAGGATTTACACTAACTTACAACTGTAGGTAACTAGCGTTAACTAGATAACATATTCCTGAATTAAACTTTGGAACAACCCCAGAGTCTAATGTTGGTGTTAGCTCAGAGTAAAGATCAACAGAGACAACCAGTGCAGTAAACTAAAAAGGATCTGGATTTATCTCGTCAACGGGCGCCCGGCTAAGAATAAACAGAAGGAGCTAGTATCTTCCAGAAGCTGTTAAAAGCCCTGCCTTGCCAAACAAATTAAAACCAGTTACCAAATAGTCACAAAAAGCAAGGAAAATGCTCATCTATGAAACCGATACTTCATTCAATGCACTGTCGTTTATAAATCCAAATTAATGTGAAACTGTGTGGACATGCCTTGGTTCCTCCGAAAAATTAATATACTGTCACATATTTAGCCATTAACACTGGACAAATCTCAAACAAAGAGAAAGTTTTGATCACAAAGAAGAATCCAGACATAATGTTTGAGGATATGTGGTTATTTATCCGCTGGACCTGACTGAACGGTGTTGGAAGGCAGCAGGTTAAGTCCTCACAAACACTGAAGGCACAGAATGAAAAAATCTGAAAAGACTTTAACAGAAAAATGCTGAAGCTGCTGGTGGAGATCACATGCTAAGATTAATGTTACCAGTTTATTTTCATTATCATGATTCAGTTCTTTGAACCTCGTCCTTCTACACTGCATGTTTTAGAGGGTTTTCCTCTCTGCAGAGATAGTACTCCTCTCCTGTCATGGCATATGCTAATTTAACCACAGACTAGAAAAGATTATTCCAAATAAGTTTAGGCTTTCTAACATTATATATAATCAGAATATAATGATGGTTCTGCTAACATAATGATTTTTCATAGACTGTAGGAAATGTGGAGAGATGATTCTAATAACAGTGTGTTAGTGTGGCGACTACTGTCTAAAACACTATCCTAAAATCACCTGTAATGGTAACCTTTTTATGGGGATAGTCTTTCTGTTTTTTCAAGCTGAATTTTATCACTTGAAAGGAAAAAGGGAATAAAAAGAGACAAAAGAGAAACAGTCATAATTGAGAGACAAAATGAGAGTGATTCCAAGCAGCTAGAGCTTTTCACATACTGCTATTAGCAATAATGTTATTCAGCTCATTTCTTTGACTTCAATTGTCATGGCAACCCAGAGACCATTGTTGTAACACATTTTGCTGCTGAAGCGTTTGTCTCATTGCACCAGCACGGAGGCATCTCTCGCTGCAGAACATCTGTCTACCAGCTTGCTGCTAATGGCTTTTATCATACCCTTAGACTCTGCATCCAAACTGCAATCTTACAGACAAAGCAACAGGAAAAGTCTGAGATGAACTGATTTCACATGGAAATGCATTCTTCACATGACCTGTGACAAGCCGTGAAACAGTGGCAACAACCAAGCCAAAATATGGTTTAAAACATTTAAATATACAATCTTTCTATCTATCTATCTATCTATCTATCTATCTATCTATCTATCTATCTATCTATCTATCTATCTATCTATCTATCTATCTATCTATCTATCTATCTATCTATCTATCTATCTGTCTATCCCTTCCTCTTACCCGTGTCGCAGTTTCTTTGTTTTTTTTTTTTTGTTTTTTTTACCTGTCCAGCATTGTAGCAGCAAAATGATAATCTGCTTGCTGTATCGTGCTGAACAAATTTGCTCTGCCGAGGAGAGGTTTATGGGTATAAGGCTCATCTTGCTAATATGATTCATTTATTTATTTATTTACTTTGAATCATGGAATCTATGTAATCTTGCTGGATCTGACCGGAGGGGACAGAAAACGAAGGAAGACAGCAAAAAGAGGCAAAAGGGAAAGAAGAAAGAGGAGACAAAACACCACAGACAGATGCAACGACCCTTCAATCCACACCATCACCAGACAACAAACTGTTACACCTGTACATAAACACACCAGAAAGTTTCCTACAACTTTTACTGAAAAACAGAGCTGCCAGTCATTAAAAGCTCTTAAATAATAACCAAATCAAATAGACATATCACTAAAGTAGCACAACAATGACCAGATACTATCTTACAAGAAAAAAAGAAGAAGAATCTCTTAGTATATAAACCCACTGGACAACTCAGTGACTGTGTCAGCATGTGGAGCATGGGGAATAAGGAGTGATCAGTGATGAAGAGTGGTGAGTGAGATTGTGCAAACGCGACCACGCCTCTACGGAGGTCAGAGGTAGACCAGGGCAGCCCAGAGACCCGGGCCCTTAGCAGCCAACCCGGAGCACTAACCTAAGCTACCCCACCCCGAAGACAACTCCAGCCCGACCCGAAAGGCGGTAGAGGATAACCCCAGTCAGAACCCCTGTGGTCTGGGACACAGGTCCCAGTGGGTCAAGCCGCCGGCCCCACCAGGGACCAGCCATCCAGGGCAGCCCAAGTGAAGGGTCCAGGGACTCAGGAGCCCAGAGGGGGTCCTCCCACCCCACAAAGGTAAAGGACCCGGACCATGCCTGGAAGAACCAGGCCCTCCAGGCCCCCACAGACAACCACCCAGCATGGGCCAGCACACACCTCGATGTTCCAGCCGCACACCCTGGGAACCATGGTGCTATCGACCCCCCTTCCCCCGCTCTCCACCTACTCCAATCTCCACCCCATATAACCCCACACTCACACCCTCCCCTGTGCCGTACCCACAAGCACTCACTATCACACAGTCACGTCACACATAACCCACCCACCATGCCCTGTGGAGGACGTCCCAGGCGGACCAGAGGGCAACGAGCCCCAAGCACGGTCCACACCACCACCCACAGCAACAACCCCACCAACGCCCCCATCCAGATGCGACAGACCTGGCACCCCCCCAGAGCCAGCAGCCCACTAGTGCAGCCAATCTGGGTCCCGGCCTCTGGGGCAACCACCTCCCGCTGCCCACCCCCTGCCACACCCTTAGGAGCAGTGCTGTGAGAGGTCCCTATTGCCCTCTCCATTCTCGCTCCTGACGGTTTATGAAGTGTGTGTTGTTTGCAATTAAAATTGAGGGGCAGTGACTGCCCACCATGCACTGCATGACCCCCCCCAGAAGTTCTTTGTATGTTGTGTTTCTTGTGTTTTGGTGTCTAAGTGCAATTAAAACTGAGAGGCGAGTCACCACAGGGTGCAGCCGAGGAGGCCAATGAATAGGAGTGAGGCCATATTAGTAGTCCCACCCTCCGTGTACTACATGACACGCCCCCCAAAAGTTGTTTGTGTGTTTTGTTTGTGTATTGATGTCTAAATGCAAATAAAACTGATAGGTGAGTCGCCACAGTGTGCAGCCAACGAAACCTCTTGGGTAGCCTTCCCGGCTACACCCTGTATGACGTGCAAGCTTCCCAAATCCCTTTGTGTGTGTGTGTGTGTGTGTGTGTGTGTGTGTGTGTGTGTGTGTGTGTGTGTGTGTGTACACACGTGGACAAAATTGTTGGTACCCTTCGGTTAATGAAAGAAAAACTCACAATGGGCACAGAAATAACATGAATCTGACAAAAGTATTAATAAATAAAAATTCTATAAAATTTAACCAATGAAAGTCAGACATTGCTTTTTAACCATGCTTCAACAGAATTATTTAAAAAAATAAACTCATGAAACAGGCCTGGACAAAGGGAGGCAACCAGACACCAGGGCATGCATCAATCCACACAGTGGCAGCACATCTGGGCAGGCCCAGACCCCCGGTACATACAGACCCTACCAACCCCCCAGCCCGCCTCCAAATAGCCCGGCCACCTGGCCCAGGGCAGACGCCCACCGACCCAGGCACCACCTCACCCCCTGCCACGAGCCTAACCGCTCTCCCACAGCCCCCCGACAGGGCCAGACCCAGAGCCACTCAGGAATTAGTGAATGAAGCCAACTTTCAAATTGAGGGTACGGCAATTAACAGCAAGAAGTAGCTCCAGATCATCCATCATGTTGACCATGGATCTTGCATTAGTGAGGAGCAGGCCAGGGAGAGGGGGCTTGTGAGGATCTTTCCTCAGCTTAGGCAGAAGTTCGGCCCTGCAGCCTCGCTGTTGTTTCCACTCTTTATGCTGTCTGTGTTGCCTGTCGGATCTGATAACAATCTACACTGAACCCAGTAGTGATGCGCGGGCCGCCCCCTACCCGGCGGGTCGGGTTGGGGCGGGTCAAAGAATTTTCGCTTCTCTGCGGGGCGGGTTGGTGTGGTTTACTATTCAGAAATATCTAGTTCTATCTATTAATTTTATTTTTTGTCAAACTGGAAATAAAGACCTTAATCAGTGTCTACATTTTGTTACTATAACATGTAAGACAAAATATTTATCAGTTATTTAAACACAGGTCAAGTTTTATAACGTAATGTCCATGTAGGCGCGTAGTAGGCTACGCAGGCTACGTGCAGAAAGCGCCAAGCAGACAAGCAACAAAAGATGGAAGAAGTGTTGAATAACATTCGTTCGGGAGGATTTGTCCTTAAAAAGAAGAAGGAGGGTCAAATGGCTAAATCACAGGTTTGGGACAGGTTCAGCGAGGTAATCAGTGCAGACAACAGCAGCAGCATTGGTTATGTGCTTTTTAACACTCTTAAATGCTTAAACGCGTAAACGCTTTAAAACACTTTATTTATTTGCCTATTTATGTTTATAGGCTTAATGTTCAAATGAAAATACATTTTTTGTTGCCAGTTTCCAGTGTCAATTAAAAGCATTCATCAATATCATAACATGTGTTTTAATGGGGCGGGGCGGGGCGGGTTAAAAAAATAGAAGCGGAGGTGTGGGGCGGTTTGGTGCGGTCAAATGTTTTTTAAAAGAGCGGGACCCGCGGGTTGGAAAAAACCCTGATCCGCGCATCACTAGAGCCCGGGGATCTAGCTATCATGTCTGGTATGTTTCGTGTGCGGTGAAAGTTGGCCAAAAGTTTCTTTTGAAGACCGATGTCCCGCACAGTAGAAGTGTTTAACTAAATGATATAATAACACAAGTAAAGTAAGTTCAAACTAAATCCCCTCTGCTGTGTAAAAATTAAATACATCCTACATATTAACTCTGGATTTCGCTCAGACAAAACATGGGAAAGGCTACAGGACCGACATGGGAAGCTTCTTTCTTGAAACTTAATTATGAAAATGGTTTTAAACAATTATTTTCAACATGAGTAGAGAATTTTCCACAATGTACCACAATGACAGAAGGGTAAATAACTCTGACAAGGATGATTTACTCTGTTAGTTTGGTAGGGAATAACTCTTCCTCTGCCGTACCTCCCACTCCGACACAGAAGTAAAACAAAGCAACACAAGTACTAACACAGAGATGTTGTTTAACTTTGTTTTCCTTCCTGATCTGATGAGATGGTTTGCATATAATGCCACATGGAGTCATGATGTTGAGGATCTTTATGATTAATTAATTGTGGTGTTTAATCCCGTGATTAATTGCAAACACAAGTAATCTTGACATCCATAGTCTGCTATTGATTGGATTTCCTCCCACCAGAGGCGTTTTCCAATCTTACGCAAAAAACATCACATTTTATTATTTGACATATTCTGTCATCAAATATAGTTACAACCATTGCTGGACATTTAAGAAAATAAATGAATGGAATGGAAACCTAAAGGAATAAATTACTAACAGAAAAATCATGGACACTAATCTCAGGCTGCTGGATGTCGTGTCTGCGCCTCAGGAGAGGCACTTCACCTCATTCTAGCTGCTTTCAGCAAACATGAAGAAACCCTTTGTTTCCGGTCATAATGAATATTTCTTACAACTTCCTCTCTTTTCTCTGGACTCGCTGTTTCTGTGTGCATCTCCTGGTCGTTTGTGTGTGTGGCTGCACACTGACTTACCCAAGTCTGACATTATACTCCTCATCAATCAATCATCATCAATTAGGCTATGTGGTTGTTTCTTCCCCTAAATCCCGGGTCAGAGGAAGACAGGATTATAGTATAACGCAATCTGTGTCTTCAGCATTAACTGTTACTGAATTTGTTATGAAGGACCTCACAGAGACAGATCACAGTTTAACAGGGATTTATTACAGGTACAGATCTTCAAAGACAGGCTTATGGAGCAAGGTAGCCAAGAAGCAAACACTGGAGTCCGGAGATCAACCAGGTGTGTTGGGAAGGGGAAAGCAGGAAAGTCCAACAGTGTTGAAACGAGGTCCGACGAGGAGTGGATGTGGAGTTGGAGTATATAAAGCCCAGGGATCAGACTGATTGCAGGTGTGAGTGATTAGTATTCTGGAGATAGACTGCAGTGATGCGCAGCAGGAGTGGGTGTGTCCGTGGCAGGGCCTGGTGAAGGTGTAACGGAATTCGGGTCGGTTCAGTTTGACTTTGTAATTTATTGTGCATTTATTTGTGTTGAGCTTTCTGCAGATATAGTCACAATGTGCTTGTCAATAAAATCCATAAAAACAATTAAAAAAACAGAACACAAAATGAAAACAAATTAGAATAAATGAGGCGGCAGTGGCTCAGGCGGTAGAGCAGGTCGTCCAATGATCGGAAGGTCGGCGGTTCGATTCCCGCTCCCGCAGTCATCTGTCGTTGTGTCCTTGGGCAAGACACTTAACCCTCCTTGCCTCCAGTGTTGGCATCGCTGGTGTATGAATGTGTGGATGAATGTTCGGTGATGGTCGGAGAGGCCGTAGGCGCAGACTGGCAGCCACGTTTCCGTCAGCTTGCCCCAGGGCAGCTGTGGCTACACACGTAGCTTACCATCACCAGGTATGAGTGAGGAGTGGATGAATAATGGATTCACACAATGTAAAGCGCTTTGGGTGCCTTGAAAAGCGCTATATAAATCTAATCCATTATTATTATTATTATTAAATCTCTAAAAATACATTAAAATAAATATGTTACATTGCATTACTGCTGGACGTTTGTCTTTAATCAACTGGAACAAAATCATTGTCTAGCTTTTAAAAACAGTTTTACTAACAAAGTTGATTATTATTATTCCAGACACATGCAATCATTGACCATATTAAATGAAAATACACTACCTGGTCTTCTGCGTTGAATCCAGCAGCATTCGGTGAGTCATTGTTTTGATAAGCTTCTACAATGTCAAAATTTATTTCCATCCAGTGCTGCATTAATGACGCTGCTCCTTGTGTCTTTTAAATTGCCCCTTGGGGATAAATCAAGTGTTGAACTGAATTGATAAATTTTTACCAAGCTCTTGTATTGATGATGGAGAGTCAGACCACTGGCATTGTCATCTTGTGTTTAGACTGTAAAGTGTGATTGATATGATTTATTGGTGATTTATTAAATAAACTCCAATTTCCATACATTTTTATGACTAAATTATTTAACTGCTCAATGCTAAGCTCGGCTCCCCTGAAAAGCAGAGGAGCTCTCCTAAAAACAATGATCTGATACTCTAAAATAGTCCACTTACAGGTTACATTTAACTTTTCCATAAAGTTCCTGAGGTTTCTCATAAATAGTGATGCCCAAGTTCCATATTTTTTTCAAACTGAGTACAAGCAACATTTGCGTACTTGTCAAGCATGGGTCAGAATGTCAGATGCGACAACTAAATGGTTAATTTTGTAATATATCAGGTGGGTCATCCTGCAGTCCTATTCTAGATTTAAGGCTTAAAAACTGTCAGAATCTTAAATAAGGATATAGCAGTATTTTGCTGGTTTGAAAACTATCAGAATCGCCATAAACAAGGAAGTGTTTTTGGTATATTTGATTCACCACTGTGACAAGGCACCTATATGCCCAAAATCAGCTTCTCTAGCTAAACAATACCATTTTTTCAGATAATTCAGATTTTAAACATTTTTAAGTAACTGTTTCTGGACACCCAATAATACAAACTTAAAATGTAGGCTTAAAAAATTATCCAATCCAAACCCAGATATTGTGGGGAAAGCAATGAACTGGCTGGGAGGTGCTGACTCAGGGTTTGATCCCCAAGTTCACACAGGGGTGCCGGCCAGAGCACTTCTAAATGCCGCTCAGAGTATGGGCTAATAAAGGACGGAGAGGCCGATGTAAAGTTTCCTTCTCTGCTTTATTTCTCAATTGTGTGTGGATGTGTGGTTTTTCTATAAGGAACAATACAAACATAACTTAGGTCAGGGTAAATGACATAACCAGAAATAAACACAAATCAAATACCTTGAAAACAGATGTCCCTTTGATCAATATGATAAACAAACACTAAATCCCCCACTACAACATTCAGTACACTGAGTTTTCAGTCTAGTCAAGCTACCATCAATCATCAAGTAATTAACGTGCCCAAGCTCTGAACTTTGCTTGCCGTAACTAACAAAAAATACCCCGCAGTATGTCATCCCAAATATAACAAAGGTTTGTGTGCTAGTTATACTCACTGGTCATTCACGCACACATTGCTCATACCGGTGACCGTAGCCCACCAACAACTGTTACACATGAAACTCTGCCAGATGACGTCACCCACAATACAACTAATCTGTAAACTGGCCAACCTCGCACAATACACACTGGCATATCAGCTGACTACAACTAAATGAACTGTAGACTTTGGGGCCTTTTCTACACAAGAGGTTTAGCATGAGAGCGCGAGAAGCCACTCAAATGTGCATCTCATGGCCAATGTGTGAGAGTTGGCAGCCCTGTAAAACAAATGCTGCATATTGGCTCGAAACATCTAAAGTAAGGAGGATAAAGTGATTTTTGTTGTGCAAATGTAACCAGGTGGAGGAAGAATGGAAAGGTGGTATGGACATAATATCCCAAAAATCCACTTTGTTCAATATTATTGGTTAGAGCAGGTTAAAAACAGTTATGCCAAGTTCAGACAACAGGGAGACTATTTTTATTTGAGCATCAGTATCCCCGTGTTGAAAGTGCTCATGGGAAAGATTTTGATAGGAAGTGAGCAGGAAGCACTCGGTAGGAAAGAGATTTGCACATGTCAGCGGTGAGAAACAATTTATATTAATCCTCTGTTATTTACTATTTAAGCAAGAAAATACTGTTAGGAAATGATATATTATCTAATGGATTTTGTTCATATTGTGTGTTATTCTGGTGTTAGGAGTGCGAATGATGGAATGAGACCAGCACATGTGGGTTGCAGGTTAATACATGTGCTAGGTAAGACCATTTCACTTTTCTTTTATGTGTATGAGATATTTTTGTACAACGTTAAATGGTGTAACATGTTCTTTATGTGCCATAAGTGTTGTACTTGTATAGGTATGGGAAAAGGCAGTGTGATGGTAATGGTTTCTTTTTATTTATCCATTTAGGTGCCACTGCCGTGTCGTATCTCATTGTATTGGCTCAATTCTGTTTTTTTTGTTTGTGTCCGCACAACGGAGATATCATTTTTGTTTGTTCTTCTTTTATGGCCATGAGTAAAAGACTCGCGGAATAAAAACCAAAAGGGAAACCAAGATCCCACAAAGACAGTTTATTTGGAGTCATGTGTGTTCTGTAAACCCGGCTACACAAAGAATCTACATGCCCAAAATATGCATTTCTCGATGAGATCATGCCAAATTCTAATTTCAAGATGGGTCACACTCAGCCGTGACCTCCTGCTCTCTGGCTCTGCCATTCCCTCATAAACTCAACCATTTCACCTGCTGGTGCCACCTGCCAATTACCAATCAGTGTCTCTGTCCTGTTTCACACCATAGTTGCCAGGTTATCTTTTCTCCCATGCCTGACTCCAGCATTCATCTCCGGACTGATTCCCTGTTGCCAACTCTGCCTGCTCCTGCCCTGAATCTGCCTGAAGTCATCTCTGATTCCCCGGTACGGACATGCCTTTTTCTGACCTTGCTTTTCGTCTCAGTGCTGTTCAATCTCTGGATCAACCTGAAAGGATAAGCTATCACTTTAGTCCTGTTGGTCAGAGGAAAACCTGGTTACCTGGCAAGTGGGTAACTGAGGTTCAATACCAACCCGTACCCACAGCGGTTGCAGACCAAGCCTCCTGACCTTACCCAGAGAAAATAATAAAGCTTGTTCTTCCTTTATTCCCAACTCATTGTGTTGCATTTGGGTCCACAGCCTCCCTGTTACAAGATGGCAGAAGCTCTTTTATGGATCACCCAAAGCTTGTCCTGCACCCTCTGCACCAGGTTCATTAGCTGTCTCTGCAAAGAATCTGTTCATGATAAAAAAAAAAAAAAAAAAAAAGAAGAAATGTTACAGGCCTAGATAATGTTTAGCGTTAATGGCCTTGATTACATCGTACACTTATCAATTTTTTTTAGCATTTTAACATTTTTGTTAATTTAAGTGAACTGTTGTTCCGAGCTTCAGTATTTTTTTTTATTTATTTCCCACTTTTTAATTTGTTATTCACGTGTTTTGCACAAGATGTTGACGTTTGAAATGCTATGATTATCTAATGTTCACCACTGCAGTTTGTAAATGGTTACAGTGCATGAAAAATAGTGCACATGTTGTTTAAGTCTCCATGCCCTTAACAGAATGCTTATCACATCTTATTTAACAAAATAAATATGTAATGTTTTACTCCTGAAGACCCGGAAATTCAGCCACACACAGATAGTAGGTTTGAATAGAATGAGGTTTATTAGAACCAGGAGATGAATGGGAAGAAACCAGTTGCAGTCGTAGGGAGGGTCAGGCGATCCTGGAGCTATGAGTGAAGAATCCTGAAATGAACTCCAGACATGAATGTAAGTCCACAGATCCAAAAAGGAGTAGCCAGGGCAAGCAATGTTCATACACAGTTAGGCAGAGTGAGGTTACTTATCCAGGGGGGCAGGCAATCTCCGTGGTCGAACAAACAAGGGTTCAATGTCCAGGTGGGCACGCGAAGAAATCCGGCGGGGGTCAGGCAAGAGAAAGTCCAAGGTCGTAACAGGGTCGGTGACAAGGGAGTCTGAAACAAGAAAATAGCTGGATCTCAACAAGGTAATACTGCTGACCATCTGGCAGGGAAGCAGAGAGTGGAGAGTGTATAAGTAGGGCGGGGAGCAGGTGAGGAGAATGAACAATCAGGGCAGGTGTAGGAGATGAGCTTGACTGCAGCTCTGCAGTGCAGTTCTGCAACCATGACATAAATAGCCTCTCTATACAACCAAATTTTCCAGCGTAAGTGTCAATAAAGTGTCTTTAAACAACCCCACTCTTCCCAAAAAAAGTTTAGGTTCAGGATTTTGATTTGCTTTAACTCCTGAGTTTGGTTGTGTGAATTATTAAAGACCAATAGTGAGCCTAAAAAGACATCTTTTTTGAAGGCTGGCATCTATTTGGGCTGGACAACCTTCTAACTAACTCTTCTGTTATGATCACTTTCTTTCTGTTTCCATCATTCTATGCTCATGTGTAAAAACAGCTAACATATTACTTCCTCATTGTTAGCTTTCTGCTAAAATAAATTTATTAACCAAAAGAGAACATAATCCTGATATGGAGGCATTCACTCACAAAATGAAGCTACACATTTAACATGAACTGAACCGTATTGCACTAACGTAGGGTTATGTTATTCAGAATTCAAATGATCAATTCACTAGCACACAGTGGTAAAAACATGACTATCTCATTAAACTAATTAGGTAAAAATAGTGAAAACAATTGTGCTAGATGAAGCAACCAGGACACAAATGACCTTTCCAGACAGCTTTGTGACTCCGACTGATATCTATTCTTCTCCTGTGGAAAGAAAGTGAATCAGGCAATTTGCATCCTAGTGTGTCTTCATTTCCAGGCAAATTTGATCTTCCAGCTGTCACAGTTTGTGCCCTGTGTCACTGCTGCTTCCTGAAGCTGAATGAAGAAACATCAGGTTTTTCCAGTGGCTCTAAGTACAGAGTGTCTGCAGCCACAAAGGTTTGATCCAGTCATCAGGCCTGTTAGGATGTTGGCAGTTGGAGATGGAGCAAATCTCAGCTTCGGTCCTTAAATATTTGGGGGTAAACAACACTGGCAGATACAGCAAAGAGACCCAAGAGATAAACATGTATGAGGAAGATACAGGACATGAATAAACAGATGGATGCAGAATTAATCTGTAGCTTCTGCCAGTCAGCACTTTTCTCAGGTCTGATGGGAAACGTTTCTAATCATGAAAAGAAAATGAGTAGTGAAGCGGCCGTCGATTTCTAGATTAAAACCACTGAAATCACTTCCATTCTGCAGACACCTACTTTATGGCTCTGAATCACATCCAGAATAACACATCACTACAGCTGCAGCCTGATCTGAAAGGCCTGGAGCCTGAAACAGTATAAATACCAAGGAGCTTTCCAGACAGGTCCGAGAGAGAAGAACAAACCACAGCAAACCTGAGACAGCACCGTCCACCAGAACTACAGACTGGACACAGAGGACATTATTCAGACAAGAGCCCCATTTCCACCTGGTTACGGGATGAGCTCGGATGGTTCTGGATGGCACAGGACGGGTCAATATGGCATGGGATGGTAAGTTAACAAGTTTGGTGGTGGTTATTTATAACGTAACATTAAACCACCAACTGTAATGTTCCAACAATAACGTGACCGCAAACCGCTGGCTAACTTACTAGCTTTGTAGCATGTAGCGATAGTAGCGACTTGTTGGTAGAATTGTGTGTGAAGTTGAATTTATGCTAACTTAAATATGTTATACTGGTCGGGCAACTATGTTTTCAGTTGGATTGCAACAGCACAGGACAGCACAGGACGGGTCAGTATGGTATGGGATGGTACAGGATGAGTTGGTAAGGGACTGGTTGGAATGGGATGGGTTGTGTCAGCTTTGTACGGGACGGATTGGTACAGGATGTGGAATGATGGGTGGAGATAAATTCAGGGCAATTCTGGAGGAAGTTCGAGTCTTCCAGAGCTGTGAGAGTGGGATGGAGATCTGTGCTCCAATAGGACAATGACCCTTATCTCCAGCAGTATCTTAAATTGGTACTGTTCAAATAAAGCTGAGTTGAATTCAATTAATATAAACGTGCCTTTATTTCGTTTTTAGAATTTTTTAATGAAATCTTTTTCCAAAATGTTTCTATTTAAAGTTTTATTTGTCACCAATGGGATGATTTTATTTTTATTCATTCCTGGTTTTTATGAATAAAATAAAAAAGAAAAGCATGAAGGGGGTGAATACTTTTTAAGCTGTTGTAACTGCAGCTTATACACACACACACACACACACACACCAGACAAGTGTTGGTGTGCCCCAGGCTGCTGCTCTAACAATTAGTCTCGCCATCTGTGTGTTGGAGGGTGGCAGCCATACACCCTCTGTCTTGTCCTGCTCCAAGCTGTGTCACATTATAATGCAGGAATACTTTTCCATTGTTGAGGAGTGATTCAGTTTCACTGCACCATCAGGTTTCTAAGACAAAAAGTCAGAATAAACTCTGGAAATGTACTTCTAGATGTTATTGAAACTTTTCAGACTTTTATGGCCGACTGACTCGTTTCAGTTGTGTGTTTTAGTGCAGTTAGTTTTAGTTGCCTCCACCAAGACAGAGGTCATGTTATCGATGGCGTCTGTCTGTCTTAAATTTTCAGGAAATCTCCTAAATTAAATAAGAAATAACTGATAAGATTTTGAGGGTGATCCGGATCACCATCTGGATCCAGAAAACTGCCAACACTCCAGTCCCCCCAAAACCAATGGAGGGACTTAATTTAACACCCTGCAGACGCAGCATAAAAATGATAAAGGTGGTAGAAGCCAATTTTTTTCCCCTTTGAATCTTTTTTTATCATTCAGAAGTAGACAAAGTTTCAATAAATTAGTAATTAATTGATTAACATGTGGGATAACTTTGGGCTTGTATTTCAAACAGAAAATGTCAAATAATACTAACTTACAGCATTTGCTCATCAGCTACATATAACAAAAGAAAAAAATAAATTCATGTATTTATAACTTTTATCATTATTTTAAGGGGGAACAATTAGAAAAAAAAGCATCATGTAATGATAAGAGCTGGATGTCAGCTGATATTGATTTATTGTATCGCATGTCGAGAACGCATAATGTACGCTCACTGGTGTAACCGGAGAAGTTCTGCGTTGTGATAGTTATTAAACTGCCGGGACTCAGCGTGAACTCTTGGAGAATAGCGTCCCTTTATTCTCTGAAGACTGCACACTCTAGTTCCTCTCCGACAGAGGAATCGTACAAAAGGGCAGTGTTTGCTGTGCCAAAGCAATATACATGCATTCACATATAGTACTCTTGCATTAATCTTTACGTAGCTGAAGACAGAAAAGAACACCATATAAGTCTGTCCACTCCAGTTATATATAATTACAACTATACAATTACAACAGAACAGAATTTAAGCTAGGGACGATGAACCCTGGAAAATTTCTCCACAACCATAATGAAAATGAGGAAATGATGATGGCACCCACCTCTCCTACAGGACATTGTACAAAAGGGGAGGGGTATGGGAGCTTAAGGAATTTATATGGGGGTTCCATGAAGAATATGTTTAACTGAAGTTACCCCCCCTTCCATCCCCCGTTGTTTGCTGACATGAAAAACCATGCAAACAGCCGACAGATCGTCTCTGAACTTAGGGGGCCGTCCCCACAGAGTTGAATTGCAGTAAAACCGCATAAGTACTTCATCAATCCACTCTTTCATCCCCATGAAACCAGGGATTGTCCTCCGTAAAACTGATCATGTCTGAAACCAAGTACCAAGGTGGATCGGTTTGAAACCTCCACCGTCTGTGTTCTGTCAGGACGTAACTGCACAACTGGAGGATGTGACGTCAGTGTGACACGCAGATACCCAATTCACATCTTTCTCTATTTTTTTGCTCTGTAGTTCAGCGTTCCTTGAAGAAGAAACTCGACTTCATCAGTACAAACAAATGTTTCTCCTTTGCCTCGCAGTGAATCCTCAGCCATTTTCTCTTCTTCCAGTGTGAACTTCCTGCATCACACAGTGGGCCTTTATCTGCGCATGCGCTATGTCTTGTTCTAGCTTTGGAGTGTTACATCACAGCCCCCCCCCCCTGCCATGTAGTATGTACTACAGCGGTTTCATGGGGTGGTGAAGCCTTTCTCTTAGTTTTCGCCACCGTTTTCACACCTGAACCAGCTTCAGCAGCGTGTTGACATAGCCTAAGTATCTATCTGCCCGCTAACTTTCTAACACCAAACACAAGATGTAAAATCTATGTTGAGAGGCTAATGGTTGCTTTTTAATGACCTGGATAAATAAAAGAAAATACAGTCTTGACACTCTGCTAACAGCTTTCATAGCTAGCTGTTGACACAGCACACCTGGTTTAATTTGCTCATTTGCTTCATCTGTTAGTAGTCCTCAATATATACCCATTGGTTTCTGTCACTCTTTGCCAGATCATCATTGTGTTTTCCTTTTGTTATCATTAATTTCTCTTTTTCCAGCCCAGTATG
This sequence comes from Melanotaenia boesemani, assembly GCF_017639745.1. Taxonomy (NCBI): domain Eukaryota; kingdom Metazoa; phylum Chordata; class Actinopteri; order Atheriniformes; family Melanotaeniidae; genus Melanotaenia; species Melanotaenia boesemani. The sequence goes on along the minus strand of NC_055689.1, from coordinate 4,311,437 downwards.
TTTGTGGTTCATGTTTGGCGGTGCTGCTGTAGCTGAGGTTTTGTCTTTCGACCATTAAACCTTTGGTTCCTGCATCTGCCTTCCTCCTGCCTCTCAGTCCTGCATCACCATTTTATCTCCCGAATTCCCATTTCATGACAGACCAAGAATATACATAAAGCCCTTGTAGTTGTTAAGATTTACTTACTTTCATTTTTTTTAACTTACTTTATTTTGGGTTTGTCATTTCAGACAGGAGGCAGAACAAATAGACTTCAGGAAGAGGTTAGTCTTGCTGAACTGTGAAACTACTTCACCAGCACCCAGGCTCCAACAGGGGATCTGATGATTCTTTCCAACTATGAAGATGAGGAAGAAAATATTAACCAAAAAAGTTTTGACATGTTACAAAGACAATGAGAAAAGAATCACAAATGACACCTCACCAACACCACATTATTTGTCAGTAATTTGACAATGTTTGTGTAATTTTTGGCCTAAAAACCATGTTAATTAAATGTGTAGTAAATAGTAGCTCATATTTCTACATCATCAAATAACACATAAAAGTATTTTGTCACATAAAAGAGGCAGTCATCAATGAATAATAAATATTTTAAGAATTCAGAATTTATCTGTGGATACTAAGCAAAATATAAACAAGTCACAAGGACAAAGTGGAAAAATCCCTGGAAATATGCATTAATCAGCAGCAGCTGGGAGAGAACAGTGAGGCTGGGTTATAAACCCTGGACTGGGTCACATCTCCTGGTGAAAAGACTCTGATGACGCCAAGGCCCGGATGCTCATAACGTTGAGCCTTTAGGTGAAACAACGCGTGAACTCATCATTACCACCATTAACAGAGTAATGGCCTGTCTGTCCCTTCCAACCTGGATGGGAGAGTTTTGACATGTTGTTGTAAAATTCTAAATTTGAGTAAATGGGTGCTGTGGATATATCTGACAGGGCCATTGATGCATTAATACATTTTGAAGAGAAATGTTTTATAATCAAGGCGACATCTTTTCACAGGAGGTTATTTCAGCATGATGATGCCACACCTGATCATGCATGACCAACAACAGCTTCAGAGTGTAAAAAAGCCTACAATAAACATATTGGTTCAGAGCAATAAGACAATCTCAGATTAAACTGGGATTTGATTTATGTGATCCCAGTCATCACCTAGAAATTAAAAATGCAAATACCTGCCTTTGAACTGAGGAAGGAAACTGATCCGAAACGACTGTAACTGAAGGGAGACAGGAACGTGGAGGTGAGAAGTAATGTCATCTTCCCAAACTTCCTAAACATTATCTTCTCAGACTTCCCTAATATCACCCTCCCAAACATAATCTCTCTGAAGAAAAAACATAAAGAAAAAGCGTGGAGAGCTGGAGCAGGGTTGTAGTTGTGAACATGTAGATCCTAATGACCATGTCAGGAAATGTTTTAAACAGGAACCTTTTAGCTTTACATTGTGTATGCAGATTAAAACGACCACTTTATTAGGAAAATTCATGTAAAAGCAAATGCAAATTTGAGGAGCTGGTAAGTGGATATGAACATCAAATCTTTGATAATGATTAACAGCAAAGAGGAGTCAGAACAGGAGGAAGAAATAAAAAACACATTAGTAAACTTTTTAATTTTCTCTCATATTTTAATGTCTTCTTCAATTTAAAAAACTCAGCAATTAACTGAATTAAATGAGAGGCAGACTGACGTCACCAAACATTAGTATGAAAGCCGAATGTAGCACATCTCCAATCTGACCGATAACTGATAATGAGGTGGAAGAGATGGACCTTGTTAACCTTCTCCTTCCATCGGAGTTACAACATTTTATTTTTCTAATTTCTTAAAATAAATGACAAAAAAATACAAATAAAGTGAAAAAAAAAACAAAAAACAGAGAAGATTTTCAGGCAACTTCAGCTTTGGATGGATTTTCGGGTCAGCCGATTTAGTAAAAATGTGTCTGCAGGAATATTTGTTATTGTTGAACCTATACATGCAGCCTTCCTCTGGTGTTTGTGAGGCTGACTGCAGAGTCCTTTCCGTCTAAAACCTGCATGAAAGAAAAGCAGACATAGTCAAAAGTAAAGGAACATGGCCAGCGGTCCCACAGGTTGTCGTCACCTGTGAAGCAGGGCTTATCTGTGTCCCCTCCAGCTTCAGGACAGCTGTCTGAACCTTTTACACTCTGACAATATTCATCAAAATAACCAAAGTGCCTGTCCTGCTCTGTTAAATCAAGGCAGCAACAAAAACAGACACAAACAACACAACAAATAAAAGATTATTTTTCATTGTGACTGTCTCTCTGTTGTCATAGAGGCACAAACAAACAGGCAAATTAACATTTTTATGAAATATTAGTTTGTTTTTTTAACTTGTGTGTAAATGTGTGTTATCAGTAACTGCATCAAGTCAATGATGCATCCATAACTTTAACAATTGCTGAGTTTTTATTCTTGTAAAGATGCTTTGTAAGGCCCTGACTTGGACTATGTTCACACTGCAGGTCTTAAGGCTCAAATCCAATTTTTTCCCAAAATTCGATTATTATTATTATATTTTTTTCATTGCTGTTCACGTTATCATTTCAATGCGACATTCATCACACTGGGTGAACGGTAAGTGGCAGTAAAGTGACATGCAGGAAAGCCTGATGTTACACAGCGCGTAGTGTCTACAGAAGTAAATACGGATGCCTTGTTCATCAATTTGAAAGTGCTTGGACGGTCTGAACAAACAAAACACAATTATTCTCCATTGATGAATGAAACTCCCAAATTTCCACTCTCCAAAGGGATTAATAAAGTATTTCTATTCTAAATGATTCAATATTGTCGCATTGCTTTTCTATTGGTGCAGAATCATGCCGTTTGTCTCACTTCTGTGATGTCAAAGCCGGATGAAATGCAACATGTCCATTCAGACTGAGGTCGCCTCAACACAGATCAGGTATCTGAACTAGGACCACATATAGAATGTGGAAAAATCGGAATTTAAAAAATGGGATTTGTGCCATTCAAACTGTCATTAAAAAATCAGATAAAAATCACATATGGGAAAAAAAAAAACAGAACAGCGCTGCGGCTCTAAGATGCCCTGCAGTTTAGCCTGGTGCTGCTATGCACCCAGTTACCGTATGTTGTTTAATATGTTTAGTTTGCTGAGTATGAATTTGCCTGTATTTCATGATTAGTTGCTGTTATAATTCCGACATGGATATAAATCTTTATTGCTGTCATTGGAACTAACAGGAAGTGACTGTTTTGTAATGGTAGAAAAAGATTTTTTCTGAGTTTTATGAGATGTTGGCTGAGAACAGCACATTTGTTGTTCATGTTAACTTCAGTTTTGAAGTAAAAGTATAAAGGTCCTATATGATATATTAAGGTTTTCTAAAAGTCATATGTGTCATCACAGCCTGTGTATGAGCCCCCAAAAATGAGAAAATTATGTTTCTTCTCTCACTTGCTTCCTCCATTTTTTAGCAAATGTGTGCTCAAACATGTGAATCTGAGATCTTTCTCATTGTGACCTCACAAAGGGAAAAAAGACACCGCCCCTGTAGTGGATACTGCCACTAACTCACCCCTCCAGCCAGCTGAGCCTGCCCTTTAAAATCACCAAGCGGGCACCAGCGTAAGCCAGATCCTCTCCCAGAGAGAGGCGTGGACAGGGGCCACTCATGAACATTTAAAGGTTCAGACACAGAAACAGCCTGTTCTCAGAGCTCAGTAGAGCCACATTTGGAATGGCTGAAATTAAGGACCAAGGGTCCCTGAATTTGGGGTAATACACTTTGAAAACAATGTTGTTGGACCTCTGATACCCATACAAAATTGTTTAAAAACTGTATAATATGGGACCTTTTAAAGACATCCTTGTTGCCTGATTTATTAAGCTCCTGCTACGTAACACTGTGTATGGCCTTAAGGAGGCACTGCAGGAGTCCTGGCTGTGAAGAGGGCTATGTACTGGCAGAGGAGACTTACGCCTCTCAGCCTCTCTTTTCAGCCCCAGCAAGGGGGTTAGCCAGCGGCAGTAGCTTCAAGAAAGAAGGTTGCAACTAAAAGGCAGCATGCATTTAATGAGCACTTCCCCTTCTACACTACAAGATACTTTACACACACTCTCAACGCATTCACTCACTTGCACATATGTTATGAAACATCTATAGGCCTTTTTTTACACATCTAAAAACCTGTTATTACACATCTATAGACCTGTTAGTGCACATGTGAAGACCTGTTATTACACATCTATATATCTGTTACTGCACAGTGGCAGACCTGTTACTAAGGTCAAAGACAGAATAACTGTACCATCTTATTTTCATGATTGTGAAAAAAAGAAAATGGTTGTCGCAGCACTAAAAAACATGGATTTCCCATACAAAAGGCAACCTTGGGCATGTTGGGCATATTTCAGCTTCATGGTGTGTGACCCTCATGTTGTCAGATATGACTGACTCTTCCTTCATGGAGTGAGGATGACTAATGGCATAGAAGAAAGAGGAAAGAGGAAGAGGGAGATGCAACAATGTTAATACAAAGTTAAATAAAAAATAAACAAAATTTTTACATTTAGTAAAATTTTTAAGACATATACCAGCTATTAAATTTATTTTTTATTTTTATTTTTATACTATAGTGTTCATACTGTGGAGCCTTATGTGAAAAACGCTAAATCTGTAGAACAATTTTCTCTGATTGAAATATGCTGACTAAGCAGGAGATTACCTTTCAGCCCTTTACAGGATGCAGAGGTATACCCTGTCATAGTGGTCAGACAAACATTAGACTAATGTTTCTGAACCAGATCCGGGACCTTTCTCTGTGGAGTTTGCATGTTCCCCCCCATGTGTGCACAGGGTGTGCACAGTGATGTAATATCTGAGAGGTAAACAATCAACTCAACTCATGTTAAAGACCAGTAAGAAGGAAGCTTGTCCAACCATAAACTATCAATCCAGCTGCTGGATATCAATCAATCAATCAATCAAACTTTATTTGTATAGCGCTTTACAACAGCAACAGCTGAACCTTAAGTGCTTTTCAATGTGCAATAATAAGAGAATAAAACAACTAAAAACAGGTTAACAATAACAGTTTAGACAAAAATAAAACATTTTCAGAGTAAATTAGTGTAAAACTAAAGTCACAATGTAGTTAAGTACCAAATGCAAGTCTAAACAATGGGACAGGGAAAGAGAGGCAAGAGATACTGCAGAACGGGAGAAGAGAAGGCACCAAGAGCTGATGGAGAGAGAAGAAGTAGGCACAGGGAGATGACGGGAAGGGAGGAAAGATTTAATGGGGATCTGAGGGAGCAGGAAGAGAGGAGGGACAGGGGGGTGGCTAGATGGGAGGAGCGCCTCATGGTTTTAGAGAGGCTTTGTAAATAGTGTAATGTTTGTGTTTAATATTTATGATGTTTGATGTTCATTGTGTTATATGTTCAGTTATGTTCATTGTTAAAAAAAATGTTATTATTATTTTTTTTATACATTTGAAACTATATAAAAAAAATACATAAAGTTTGTTCAAAATGGCACCAAGATTTCTGGACTGCTCTAATGTTTTTACCAATGCTGACTGAAGCGCGTCACTAATTTGTGGATGTTCATCTTTGGTACTGAAGACAGTCATTTTTAAGGTTAATGTATTAGTTTCATACAGTACTCTGGAAAAATATTTGATTTTCATCCCAGAAACCATGAATCCCAGAAACTATTTAAACATCTTCTGTCCCCATGAAAGTGGTTAGTCCTCACAAGGATAGAGGCTTTCAGCTTGACCAGGAATTTAATAAGAACCAGGCCACACACACCTTCTGTCTTCCATCTGTCAGTATTCAGATAGGAGGCAGTAATATCCAGACACTGTCAGGAACATTAAAACCACAGCTTAAAAATGGATGTTTCTTTGATGATAAGTGAATCTAATTAAATGTACTAACACCAGGGGTGCGTGTGTGTGTGTGTGTGTGTGTGTGTGTGTGTGTGTGTGTGTGTGTTTTATATATTTTCAATTAATTCAGTTGACAGTCCTATGGTTGAGTTATTACGGAGACCTCCTGGACAGTGACTAAACACACACAGCTTTCATTTACCCAATCATATAGCATGGATGTGTGTTCATCTGCTTTTTGAGTGTGTGAGTAGCTGTTAGTGTAAGAGGGTGTGGGGGTGGGAAATAATGCCTGCAGGTGTGACACCATATCAGTCTTTTTATTAGACCCTAACTGCAGTGAGTAATTAACTTCCTGCTGAGAACATGTTTGTTCCTCTGTTGATGTCATAAAGGAAGATATTAGCAAGCCACAGGTCACATTCACTTTTCCATCCTACAGGCTGATGGTGTGTAGGTGGGATGCTGCTCTCTGAAATCATCTAATGCACCAAACTGAATTAGTCAAGAAGTGAAAGTTTTTCAGCATTGTTTTTACTTGATGTTTCTACTTTTCTTTTAGAGTTAAATAATGTTTGTTTAGCGCCGCTTAATCAGGAAAACCAGGGGTATGTTCCAGAAAATCTGAGTATGTTAACTCCGAGTTATTGGATACAGTCTCCACCTATATCTATTGCCACTTGAGTTGCGGACCATCACAGATCTGCCTTTGTTCAAAACTAAGCTAAAGACTTATTTGTTTAGACTTGCATTTGGTACTTAACTACATTGTGACTCTTGTTTTACACTAATTTACTCTGAAAATGTTTTATTTTTGTCTAAACTGTTATTGTTAACCTGTTTTTAGTTGTTTTATTCTCTTATTATTGCACGTTGAAAAGCACTTAAGGTTCAGCTGTTGCTGTTGTAAAGCGCTATACAAATAAAGTTTGATTGATTGATACCAAGCGGCTGGATGAGGCAAAGAGGACAGGTGGTGTCACAGACGGCCTGCTCCCTATTGCCTTATCCATGAGGTTACACTACTTCCAAGAAGCGACAGTGACCCTTCCCCCTTCTGTGCTCACCCCGGTTCGGGGACGCTTAAGGTCCTGTAGAAATAAAGACAGCCAAAGAAAACATGCGCCACACAGATGTCTACACATCACTGTGATCTTAATTTATTTACTTAGACCATTTTACTGTTCACGGGCAAAGACAGCAGCTAACCTTGCATTTAGACACCAGGCTCTCCATCTTTTCTTCAGGGCCTTTGGCTCCACTCTCCCCTCAAGGCCTCTTTCTTTTAAGAAGACACTGGTGAACACACATTGGTTGCTCATATAAAAGCGAACATTATTTGTTTATATGTACTTTATGTGTACTTTGCAGACGCTTATCGAAAGTGATGTACAGTCTAAATATGACATTTGTTCTATTAGCTAAGAACACAAAAAATACAGTTTAGAGCAAATTACACTACTTTGTGATTGTGTTCAGCCTGTAGTTCATAACTGCCTATAAATTATTATCTGTCCACATTTATTTGTAATTATTCAGCACCTAATCTAAACAGTTATGCATACATTTATACTTACTTATACCATGGTCTGCGTGAATACTCGATTCTGATTGGTTGGAGGGTGTCCATTAAAAAGTGATCATGGACACCTATAAAAGAAGTTCCGGTCAAATAGACTTATTGTTGTAAATTATTGCGCTAACTAAACGGAAGTTGTAACTGTTGTAACAGTTGTAACAGAAACTCAGACGCCGGGCTGCAGACTCGCCAGATCATGTCTGTGACGGTGCATCGCTGTGAAAGCAGCTGCAGGCTTATTGGGCTCCGTCAATCCAGGAGAGACGAGAATGGAGCAACATTTTGTCGTCCTGCAACGTCCCAACCAGCAGTGGTCAGCGTCCACAAACATTAAACCTCCGTCCTTCAAACGCCACTATGGACATGCCAGTATCTTTATGAGATGTCACGATCAACGGCAATGTTGTATTTAATTTTAAATAGGTCGTCGCCTGTCTTTCTGTCTTGATTACCTTACTTACATACTTGATACAGAGTGAATGGTGGATAGCATTTTAAAAACGATTTAGGATAGACTTATTTGATACACATTTAATGATCAGAGTGAATGTTGGATAATATTTCTTGCAATAAAAACGATTTAGGAAACTGTCTGTGGACTTTGACTGTTTGAAACAAAATTTCGCATCATCCTCTGGACACACACAAGCTGTAAGAGCTTCACCCGCCCTCTGAAATATGTGTGTCACGTAACATAACTGCGGCCAACCGAGCTGCAGGTTCTGTGTCAGAGCCGGTTACCTTGGCAACGTGTCACAATGAAATAGTCCACTCAGCTGCAACCGCTTCTTGTGAAAAACTTCTGATTTTAATGGTAAAAAAAACAACATTAACGCATTAATATTTTATTTAATATTTTTTTCGTTCGTAAGTGACCATGGTATAAGCGGGATAATGCCCTTCGAAGTGTCCATTATCATGAATTAATGGACTTCGCAGAGGCGTGAGCTGTCTGACGCATTAAAGTAGAAAAGCCTAATTCGCCTGGTTGTAGTTACATACGTAAGCAGATTTATTTTAACATGATGCAGTTAAATAAAAATGGCACAGAATGTAGATTTTACAGTATTTTGAAAGATTGTAAAAGCTTACAACCACTAATTAAAAGTTTTTAAGAACGCACCAGTGAAAACCATCAACAGTAAATATTATAGTAAACCCTGTAATTCTGAAAAGGTTCCAGGATCATTCAGATGCTGTTAGATTGTGTCTGAAGTGGAACTGAAGGATCTCACATGTAGTCTAATCAATGATATAGGCTAGGATAACAACATTATAGGCTCCTGTATGCCTAACAAGTACCCAAAGTTATTATTTATAGATTATAAAACAGTTGTCCATTTTTACTTTTTAAAGTAATTCCCAGGATCAATATGGTGGTGCCATTGACATACGAAGCAGAACCAATGCACTGTCTACATATATGACAGAAACTGCCCAGCAGTAGAGAAATCCGTCATGCTAGCTAACTAGTATAGCTAGCTAAATTGTTAAATGGCCTACTCTTAACTCCTGACTGCTTTAAGAGGTATCAAGCAAAATGAAAATAAACTACACACAAACTTGATTTATATCTGACCCAGTGTATACCACAGTTCATCACTTACCACAAGTTCAGTTTCTCACCACTGGCACCAGTGGCCGCTGCCAGTCTCTCCTCTTTCCTCTCCTTCCCTTCATTCACCTGCCGGCCATCTGCATCTCCTGTGGCTGATTCTGATGCTGCAGAGGAAACTCCACCACTAGCAGCAAAAATGTGTTATTTCAACACATTTAGCTGCATCTGCCTGAAGGGCTTGCCTCTTTCTGTCTCGATTTTTTTTCTGCGCCTCCTTTACGTTTTTGTTCTCCATCTTGTTCTCTGTCTCTCGCTGAATGACTGACCGTGGACAAGAGGGAGGGGCATCTGCCCTCGGCTGTAACTGGTCCAGCCCAGGAATCAATCATGACCAGTGGGCCGATCTATCAGATTTGTGTACCAATAGGTATCATACCTTTTATAATTAGTACCATTAGTAGCCTAAAAAAAAAAAAAAAAAAAGCAAAGGCCCGGCCTAAAATCACCCGATGGCCAGTCCAGCACTGATTACCAGTAGTTGCATGCTGTTGGGTGAATGGTGAAATAAGATGCTCTTTTCAGTTCTTACAATTGTGAATCTGATTCCAAAGGAGTCAGTGCCTCACCAGCCATGAACTACATTGCCCGTCACTGCCCGAAGGTCTTTAGCCGAAGTGGTAGTGATACTGCGCTGGAGTCTGGACAGACAGGGCACTGACGAAGATGGCGGGGGTGGAGAACAAAGCTGGGTGATGGTGTGAGCCTGCTTAAGGCTTTTTGTGGCAAGCTGGTGTTTGTCAGCCTTGAAGTGAGATTCGAGTGCTTTCACACCCAGGGTGCCTAACTGGATAGTCCTCTTGTAAAGTTTACAACAAGCTTCGTATCGATTGCTGGGGACTGCTTACAATCAACTGCGAAAGTCACAGAAATCCAGCCAAGTCTTATTGATGTGATAGAAAGGGCCATTAGGAGACAGACAAAAAATGCTGCGGTAGCCAGGCTGAGGAAGGCATGTAATGACGCACTCCCTCTCTCACTCTGGTCTGAAATCAGGACAGTAACTGCAGCTCGCAGAACGCCAGTGTACAAGTAAGCTGTTTTTAACGTTATTTTTAACAACAATCGAACTTAATAAACAAATGTTTTACTACCAAACATCTTATACTTTGGTCATGTTCGTAAATTGGCTGAACTACGTCCATGTTTTAGGAGATTGGTCAAGCTGCAAACAGTTTGCAAAAATGGCTGCAAACTGGGCAGTTCTTTCCTACAGTTATCACAGGACACCAATAGCTATCTGAGCCCCTCAGAAGAACAGACAACAAAGAATCAACTTCTGATTACGCCGTTATACTCAGTGTTTTATTATGTGGTCATCACTTCTCATGAATAAATAAAAAAGATACGACTAAATTTAAGACTCCGGATGAAAATCTGAGCTTTTTAAAGACTTTTTAAAGAGGTAGTGCACCCAAAAATGTGTTTTTTGAGCTGTAAACAACACAGTATTACTTCATTGTGATGAAAACTACCTATACTGTTGATTAAATTTGTATTTTTGTATTTATTTAAAATGCAGGATTTTGTGGGTAAAAAAAAGGCTCATAACGCCCCCTACAGGGTAAAACCAGGTTTTGTTTTTCCTGATGTAAAGCCATACTGCTGCTTCTCTACTTCAAGAGAAAAATTAAAAAACCCCACAGCCCCTCCCTTAAGATGCAGATAGGCTTGTCCTCACCTTGCAGGCATAGAAACCACGCCCACCACCGCATATGAAGGGATGCAAACTTATCTGGTGTAGATCTGCTAGTTTCAGGGATTCTATTCTTTCACAGAGTTTCTGATGAAATATTCCTGCAATGGGACGGATTTGTGCTTTTGATGGGTGTATTCTTTACCTGCTGATCCTCAACTGTCGACAAACAGCAGCTCAAATCGTAGCAGCAGCAACTTCCAGCATCAACTTCCTGCAGCTGCCACAACCTGCCGTGAGTCTGCACAGCTTTCCAGAGCTGCTGGAGCTGCTGCCAGGCCAGCGCACATCTCCCACCCTAACCCTTGCAGTTTTAGGCATTTTTAAAATTCGGCAGTGGGTGGATTTATGCAAAAAAGTAAGTTCCGAATTTTAGACATTTTTTTTTACTTTTCAAGACCCTTTTTGAATAAGATCAGAGACAGAGAACCAGTTATTTTCAGAGTATCCACCATGGATATCACCATGCATGAGAATTATTAGAGGATATCAAGGCAAAGATATCTCTGGATTTTGGGGATTTTTGCACAGTGTGCCCATGCTGAGAGTTTAACATGTGTTTGTTTTTGTTGGTTTTTTTTTAAGTGGGTAACTCATGTATGCTCAGTGTGACTTACACAATGATTTTAATGTAAAACTGAATAATGGAAAGAAAGGCTGTAAATACATAATTTATCCTCATGCTCATTTCCCATGGGCCCTGTGCCACTATTCAATGTAAAAACTCTTCAGACAAGAGAAAACATATTTTTTGTGTTTATAGTTCCATATTCAGGCTAATTTAGTCATCTTCTTTTAGCTTTTATTTCCAAAAGCATATTTTCTTTGCAGGTCATCCAGCTGTCAGCAGTGAAGCAGAAAGCTGTCTGATGTTCAGAGACAAATCATTTCAGAAAACAATGTCTCGGTCCCTCACATTTTCTTTCTCCAGTATATTTCCAAGTTTTAGAACATATTTCCCTCAGTCTGGTGCCTTGTAATTAGGTCTGCATGGCTTTCTGCTGCCATCAGGTGTTCCAGCTTTACAACTGCAGCGACTTCTCCATGTTAACCAACTCTTTATGTTTACTTCTGTTTTTAACTCATTATAGGAAAAAGACTCAACAAGAAACACCAGATTCAATTGAAAATGTGATTAGAATGGTGGTTTAGTACCAGTAGAGATGGGGAGACATTTTTTTCTGTCATGTTTTTATTTCAGTTGTTCCAGTGAGGAATAAACATCACAGATTAAACAGCATCATGTACAACATGTCTTCTTTTTCCTTTACATGTTCCCTTCAGGGTTTTCCACAGTAAAACATCTGCCTCCATCTAACCCTGTCCTCTGTATCCTCTTCAACACCGACTAACCTTCACTACATCCATAAATCTCTGTAGTCTTCCTCTAGAACTGTGATTCCCAACCCTGGTCCTCAAGGCCCACTATCCTGCAGGTCTTCGATGTCTCTGCTACAACACATATATATTCAGTTTAATTAATCATGACAAACCCAGATCACCTCCAGGAAAGAACCAGATAGAATCACCTGTCAACAGTGATCAAGGAAGGCGTCATAATAATTATCACATAATCTAATTTTAATATTTGTTCATTCATCTGAATGGCAAATGTATTTTCTGTATCACAATCAAATACAGGGCAGAAACCCGAGAAGAGCAGTGGTTCCCAAACTCCTTCTGCAGGGCCCCTTTTTCATCAGCAACAGACCCTGACAAGATAAATAACACTTCTAGAGAATTCTATAAAACTTTATATCAATCACAACTAAACACAACAGATGAGAATATTGACCAATTTCTTAGTAACATCAAATTTCCAAAATTAAAACATGAAAATAAAATGGTCTTGGATTCACCCCTTTCAGTCACTCCATGAATTTCTCCAGCATATGCCTAACAACAAAGCCCCAGGTCCAGATGGTCCAGGTCCAGATGGTCCAGGTCCAGATGTTTATTCAGCAGAATTCTACAAAGAATTCTGGCACCCACTTTCTACAATATGATATTAGAAATAAAGGAAAAACAAAAAATACCTTCAAATATGAACCTAGCTAATATTACTCTACTATTAAAACCAGGTAAAGACCCGACACTTCCATCCAGTTACCGTCCAATTTCATTAATAAATGTAGATCTTAAAATAATCAACAAAGCTCTGGCCAGAAGAATAGAAAAAAATAACCCCTCTAATAATACATCCTACAACATACAAAACATACCTAATACTACAATACAGTCTGGAAACATTAGATATCTAGACATAAACATTTCCCCCAGGTTATCAGAACTAACAAAGCTAAATTATGTCCAGCTACTTAAAGCAATAGAGGATGATCTGTCACGGTGGAGGCGCTTACCCATATCGCTCATGGGGAGGGTTGCCACAGTTAAAATGATGGTTCTATCTAGAGTAAACCACCTGTTTTCATTGATACCACTAAACCATCCTCCAGCTGGTTTAAGTCACTGGACTCACATATATCTAAGTTTCTATGGAAAAACAAGCCATCAGTCTAAAAATTTTACAACAGACTAAAGATAGAGGCGGATTGGAGCTACCCAACTTTAATCACTTTTTCTTAGCTAACAAGCTGCAGTATATCTCCAAATGGCTTAAACCTAGCAGTCTGGATGAACCATGGTTAGATGTAGAGCAAGCATTGTGTGAGGATCTGGTTATCTCTGACCTGCCATTCATCAGCTCAACCATCAAAACACATCAGTGTTTTAAAATCATCAACATCAGTTCCTTGTTAATGGCTTGGTGGGAATTTCTAAGTGACTAAGTCTTCACTTTTTCCATGTACATTTACACCCATCTGGATCAACCCTGACATCCTGCAAAACAAAAAGATGATTAACTTTACTCAATGGAAAAATAAAGGAATAAAACAGAATATATAATAGAAAATAGAAACTTATTATCATTTAATATTCTTGCTTCAGCTTAAATTTATTGTATGTAAAAAGAAATATATCGTTAATCAACTAAACTTGCAGCTACCTATCAGGGTGGCATTGTTCTTGAACCTCCATGCCCCAAAGCTATTATCAAAAACATATAGACTATTATCTAGACTAGAAGACTCAATCTGTCTTCCAACTTCAAAATGGGAGGCCGACTTATCAAGTAACTTTAATAAAGAGAAAAGACGCATGTAAGTCTGCTCTGCCACTAAATCGATAAAATCCTGTCTAAAAAACTTATTTTAAATGAGACATTGAACCCAATTACATCGTCAGTGTTAAGGATGTTACCGATGTCACAAAAGAAGACCAGCCGCGGCCGGACACAACAATCTAATCTGTCTAACTTCACAACATTAACCAAAGCCAAGCTCACTGCTAACAACAAGGCTATGGAAGCTAGCACTGGCGCACCTGCTGATGCTGGCACGGAGAAACAGGCAGAGGCATCTGAGGAATCCGATGTCACTTTAATGTCTGCTATTAACGACATGAAGACCGAGTTCTCATCCAGATTTGATGGCATTTTCACAGCAATTGATAGCATAAGAGGGGACATTATGGACTGCTCAGAACGAGTTACGCAAGCAGAGGTGAGAATCTCGACAACAGAAGACAACATAACTGTGCTTCAAGATAAGATGAAACGTCTGGAAGGGAAGAACAAAGATTTGGAGGAGAAAGTACTGGACCTGGAAGCTCGATCACGTCACTCCAATGTAAGACTAGTAAACCTTCCCGAGGGCGAGGAGGGTAGCAACATCTGTGGCTTCCTCGAGAGCTGGATCCCGGAGGTGCTGGAGTTAGCGCCACTCCCGGGGAAATTCATGGTGGAAAGAGTCCACAGACTAGGACCAAGACGGGAACACACAACTATCTCTGCGCCTAGAACCCTTATAATGAAGTTCCTGAATTATAAGGACTAAGAAGCGATGATGAGAGCAGCGAGGACAAAACGACAGATCCTTTACAAGAATCAGCCAGTACTGTTTTACCAGGACATGACAGCGGAGATGCACAAGAATCTGAAAGCGTTTGAAGAGGCACGGCGACAGCTTCGATTACTAGGACTGCAATACAGCATGATCCCTCCTGCCCGGCTTATAGTGACTTACAAGGACCGCTCACACATCTTCAACAGAGCCGAAGAAGCCGACGACTTCATTAAGAAAATTGTAGGCGTATATAAGACCCGCCTACAATCGGCCTGGTGGCTTCTTTCTTTGCTCCGCTCCCAGGCCGGACCTGCGCCGTTGCACCTCGTTATTGTGTTTGGTTTAGTTCTACATCATACAACACTATATCATTATATTTGTACACACAACCAAGCACGCCCTGACATTACTGATATTGCAGACAATCACACTTCATGATTATATTATTTTGTCTTAAGTTTTGGTTTAATAAATAATTATAATTGGTTTTCTTGGTTGTTCGGCGTTGTTTTGTTATAACCGTAAGGCTGGTTGTAACAAATGGGGGCTCGTCCTTGTTGTTCTCGGGTTTTTGTGTTCTCGTTGGGTGCGCCGTGGTTGTTCTTTTGAGTTTGCGTTGGGTGGTTTGTTTTGGTTGTTCTTTGTTTGGTGTTTGGCGCCTGCGGCTGTCTTTGTTGACGGAGGGAAGAGCCCGCGGTGACGTCGTTGGCTGGGAGTGGAGTTTCGTTTGGCCGGGGTGAGTTGATTGCTTTTTGAGGCTTAGCCGGTCGGTTGCAGGCTCGGTGCCCCGGTTAGGTGTGGAGACGTTGCTCCTTTGGGCTTCGTCTGTGTTTTTTTTGTTAGTGTCGCGGGGACGCGGCTAGTGTTCGCTGCGCCAGCAGTGATCTCGGGGGCACGTCCGCGGGGTTTGAGGGGGTGATCTGTGTAGATTGCCTCGCGTCCCCGCTGGTTTTCAGTGCGTAAGTACCCGCCGCTGACCTGCGTGAAGACTAGGGTTGAGCTTGGTGTTAGGTTAGGTAAGTTTTGTTAGGCAGGTGTGGTAGCGGGGCATTTGGTCTGCTGCTGTTTGTTGGTGCCGTTTTTGTCGTTTGGCTTGCGGTGTTTGTGTTGTGTGGGGACAGGCATGGTGACTGTGTCGGAGTTTTTTCGCTCTCCCTCGCTGGAATTTTTGGAGGAGTGTACGAAAGATCAGCTGTTGGAGATTGGTCGTTATTATGGCGTTGAGATTGATAGCAAACGTCTTAAGGAGAATTTTAAGGCCATCCTGATTGCCAATTTGACGGAGAAAGGTGTTTTTTTTGGCTAAGCCTCCGTCGGATTCTTTGCCGGGTGCAGCTTCGCTGACGCCGGGTGCGGTTTCGTTACCGCCGGGTTTGACGTTTGAGCAGCAAAAGGAATTGCTGCGCTTACAGTTTGAGATTGAACGCGTGAAGCTGGAGTCAATAAGGGAAAGCAGGCACAGTGACGCTGCGGTGCGCTCGTTGTCGGGTTCCTCTGCTGCCGACACTTTTGATGTTCTTGGTAACTTGCGCCTTTTGCCTCAGTTTCAGGAGAACGATCCGGACTCTTTTTTCCTGATTTTCGAGCGGTTGGCCGACGCACGTAAGTGGGACAGTTCGGCGCGCGCTCTGTTGTTGCAGTGCGTTCTGGTGGGCCGCGCTCAGGAGGCGTTTTCTGTGCTGTCCGTGTCGGATAGCCAGGATTATGTTAAGGTGAAGGCGGCTGTTTTGCAGGCTTATGAGCTGGTGCCTGAGGCATACCGACAGCGGTTTCGGTCTTGCGGAAAGGCCGCTGGGCAGAGTTATCTCGAGTTTGCTCGGGATTTGAAGTTGCATTTCACGCGCTGGTGCTCAGCTGCGAAAGTGGCTGATTTTGAGCGGCTGTGTGAGTTGATTCTCTTGGAACAGCTGAAGGATTCGGTGCCGTGTGTGGTTGCCACGTACATCTGTGAGCAAAAGGCCGAGACGGTGGCTGTGGCTGCGGCGCTGGCGGATGACTATGTTTTGACTCATAAGTCCCAGTTTCTGTATAGTGATGGGCCTTCTCCGGGTAGTGGGCGTGGTGAGCGCCGCGCTGCGTCCGTGCGTCGTGGGGATGTGGCGTCTGACGCGCGTGCCGGGGCGGACGTGTGCCACTACTGCCGTGAGAGGGGCCACTGGAAGGGGGATTGTCCTGTGTTGTCATCTAGGGGGAAAACCTCGGCACAGAATGTTAATCCGGCCGCGTTTGCAGATCCGGGTGGTTCTCCTGTTGCCGCTGCTGGAGTGTGCACTTCATTTCCTTTGCATGTCCCCGACGCGCTGGATTCGTATGCCCCTTTTATTCGGACTGGGTTCGTGTCCTTGACAGGTGGCGCGAAGACTCCTGTTCGGATTCTGAGAGACACGGGTGCGTATGATTCGTATGTCGTGGGTTCGGTCCTCCCGTTCTCTTCCCGTTCGGCTACTGGTGATTATGTTGTGGGTCGTGGCATGGGCTTGACGACGTTGCCTACTCCGTTGCATAGAGTGGTTTTGGACTGTGAGCTGGTGCGTGGGGAAGTGTCTGTGGGCGTGCGGGCCGCGTTGCCCGTGGATGGAATTCATTTTATTTTGGGGAATGGCCTGGCGGGCGGCCGTGTTTGGTCTGCTGATCCCTTCTTGCTGCGCGCTGCCGCTTCGCTTGTTGGTGACAGTGGTGTTCGTGTGACAGCCTCCCCTGTGGTTGCGCTGTGTCCGTCTGTTCAGGGGGGTGGGTTGTCTCCGCCTCCTAGGGTGTTTCCAGCGTGTGCCGATATGCGTGCTATGTGCGCGGCTTCGCTGGATGCGGTCGCTGTGAGGGAGGACGTTGCTTTGTCTGTGGCAGATTTTCCTCTTGAGGTGTCTCACGAGGAGTTGGTCCGGGAACAGCGTGCTGGTCCGTCTTTGACAGTGGCCTTTGGTCTGGCTGTCCCAGGGGCGGCAATAGCAAGCGTGGCGAGTGGGTACTTTGTGCATGATGGTTTATTGTTTCGGAAGTGGACATTTGGGGGCGACCGGGCGCGTGAGGTTGTGTTTCAGCTGGTGGTTCCATCTATATTTCGCACTGTTGTCCTCGGAGTTGCTCATGACGACTCTGGTCATTTTGGTGTGCGGAAAACATATTTGCATCTCCGCAGGCATTTTTTCTGGCCGGGGGCGAAAAAAGATGTGTCTGCTTTTCTTAAAACGTGCCGGGTCGTCCGTTCCGGTGCCGGATGACCCCTGCTGTGTTCGGTCGGGGCGTGACATTGCTAGAGCTGATGCGTTGTCGAGGGCTCCTGTGGTTCGGTCTGTGGGTTCCCTGGTGTGTGGTGGTTGCCCTGTTTCTCACCTTCTCTTCCCCTTTAGGTGCCGGTGGAGGTGATGGTGAGGGTAAATTTGGTTGGGTGTTTGTACACGTTTGTTTTTGTTTTGGTTTTGTTTCGGTGGTTCACGGGGATGACTCCCCATGACCCCCGTTTTTATGGGGGGTGGTGTTACGACCCCTTCTTCTTTTGTGGCTTTGTTAATTATGTTTGTGTGCAGGTGCAGCTGGAGTATTCGGCGGGGCGTATATAAGACCCGCCTACAATCGGCCTGGTGGCTTCTTTCTTTGCTCCGCTCCCAGGCCGGACCTGCGCCGTTGCACCTCGTTATTGTGTTTGGTTTAGTTCTACATCATACAACACTGCATTCATTATATTTGTACACACAACCAAGCACGCCCTGACATTACTGATATTGCAGACAATCACACTTCATGATTATATTATTTTGTCTTAAGTTTTGGTTTAATAAATAATTATAATTGGTTTTCTTGGTTGTTCGGCGTTGTTTTGTTATAACCGTAAGGCTGGTTGTAACAATTGCATCAGCATAGCTATACTGATCCTCATGTTGTGTGGAGCAGCTCTTTGCTTTCTGGAAGTCCAGTACTCGAAGGCGGGGTAGACCTGATGTTTTTGTTTTTTCATGTATGGGTCATGTTTGAGGGGATTAATCTAGTTTTTCTGTTTTATGTTCCCTTTATTTGGTTAGAAATTCTTCAATATGTTGGGGAAAATCCTTATCATTTGCAAATATGTCAGTTGGATTAAGGGTTAAGATCACATCCTGGAACTGCAGAGAGCTACAAAAAACAAAACAGGTCAAGCAGGTTATGAACAAAATTAAGGTATTGCAATCCAATATAGTATTCCTTCAAGAAACTCATCTAAGACACGAGGATGAACTTAAAGTGAGGAGGAGGTGGAAGGGTAAAACTTGGTCAGGCAAGGGGTGTCATGATTTTGGTTCATGACTCCATTCCACTACAGAGTCATAAGATTATCAACGACAAGGCAGGGCGGTATTTAATTATTCACAGTAGTATTCTTAGGGAACAATTAACTCTGATAAATGTTTATGTTCCAAATACTGACGAACCAGAATTTTTCCAAAACCTTTTTTTTACAGTTGCCTCTCTACCTGGTACTTATATCATAGCAGGTGACTTTAATTGCACTCTCAACCCGCAGTGGGACAAAAGTTCAGGAGTGGACCAATCTCAATCAAGAAGTAGGGGTGTAATTCACTTTTTCATGAAGGAAATTCATTTAGTGGATGTGTGGCGGGAAGATAATCCCACAGAAAAAATATACTCATGTTACTCTAGTACATATCAGTCATATCCACGCATAGATTTTTTTTTGGTCTCAGCTTTATTGAAATATAAAATAGAAAAGGTTTCTTATGATCCTATACTTTTGTCTGACCATGCGCCAATTTCATTACTTTATCATGATCCAAAATTGACCAGTGATATTCCTAAGTGGAAATTTAAAACAAAATGGCTTACTGATACTGGCTTTGTCTCTTTCCTAGATGAAAAAATTAAGTACTATTTTGAAACTAACACAATAGAAACTTCGAGGAGTATTAGATGGGAAGCATTTAAAGCCTTTATCAGGGGACAAATAATTATTATAACTAGTTTTAAAGCCAAAGAAACATATAAGAAAACAAAGTCATTGGAAACAAGGATAAAGACGTTAGAAGAAGAATATTTTCAGTCAGGCTCTCCAGATACTCACCAAGAAATACTTCTGCTAAGAACACAATATAATGAAATATCAGCAACAAAAGCAGTGTCAAGTCTATTACGATTAAAACAGACCTTCTACGACCATGAAAAACATGGCAAAGTGCTGGCATGGCGCCTCAAAAAAAAAAAAAAAATGCAGAATAAGAAACTTATTACTTCACTATTAGACGACAATAATGAAAATATAGTTGACCCAATTGAAATAAATGAAACCTTTAAGACATTTTACGAAAAACTATATGGTTCTGAAATGGACTCAAACACATCTGACTTAGACCATTTTTAGACAATATTCATATTCCCAGAATATCGGATACAATTAAAAGGGAATTGGAAAAAGATATCACTGTAATGGAAGTATCTGTGGCCATTGATAATATTAAAGGAGGGAAAACTCCGGGGCCCGATGGGAAACCTGTTGAGATTTACAAAATGTACAAACATAAACTGATTGTACCTTTATTAGAAATGTTCAAAGAGTCTTTTAACAATGGAATCCTTCCACCATCCTTAAGAGGAGCACTAGTTACTTTATTGCCAACACCGGGTAAGCCAAATAATAAGTGGGAAAATCTTAGGCCAATTAGTCTCTTGAATGTAGATTTAAAAATTTTTAGCAAAATATTAGCCAAGAGACTTGAGAAAATAATTGTGAATATTACTGATAAAGATCAGAATGGCTTCATACAAGGTAACATCAGGAGAGTCTTAAATATTCTTAATTTTGAAAGAGGGACACCAGATACTGCTCTTCTGTCGCTAGACGCTGAGAAAGCGTTCGACAGGGTTGAGTGGTTCTATTTGTTTGAAATCCTAACACTTTTTGGCCTTGGAGAAAATTTTAATAAGTGGATAAAACTACTTTATACACAACCCTATGCTGAAATAATAACAAATCGTAATATTTCAAAGACCATTAAGATACAAAGAGGATGCAGACAAGGAGATCCTTTATCTCCTCTGTTGTTTATTATGGCAATAGAACCACTGGCAATTGCTATAAGAACACATCAAAACATTACGGGTATAACAACTGGGCAACGGGAACACCGTCTGGCTTTATTTGCAGATAATGTCATAATATTTCTTAAAAATGTGGAAAAATACATTTCTGAACTATTAGAAGTTATTCATGTATACGGAAAAATCTCAGACTATAAGTTAAATAGATCTAAATCATCATAATGTTACTAAACGTATCGGAAAACAACAGTCCCCCTGAGCCACTCAATTTAAAACTGTACATTTTACATATCTGGGTATTCAAATTGTCCTGAAACTTAAATGTATTGTGGCCAGTAATTATGGACCTTTAGTGGAAGAAATCTCAAAGTCGCTGTATAGATGGAGATCTATACCGATGTCTCTCATAGGAAAAAGAAATGTTCTTAAAATGAACATAATGCCCAAACTGCTGTACCTGTTCCAAGATCTTCCACTTCCTCCTCCAAGTAACCTGTTTGCTCAACTCAGATTTTTATGGAATAATAGGCGTCCCAGAACACGATTGTCTTTATTGTACTTTCCCTTTGACAGAGGGGGACTTAAGTGTCCCAATCCATCTTTGTACTACTGGGCAACACAGTTGAGAACATTGTTGTTTTACTTCACTGGAAAAGAAACTCCTCTTTGGAAGAAGTTGGAAGAAACTCCAACTAAATTTACCTCTTCCTGTATATTTGTATTCAGCAGAGGCCAAGCATCAACAAGTCCTATAGTTAATAGGGTTAAAAAATATCTGAGAGAAACCTCTTCTCTTTTGGTCTTCAGCCCAATATGGGGGAATTACTCCTTCTCTCCAGGTAAAGAAGATGGGGGATTGAAATCATGGGCCAAAAAGGGATTGGTAAAAATAGGAGTTCTATACAAGGCACAGAAGGCGCTGACATTTGAAGAATTAATTGATAAATTTAACATACCTCGCAAACATTTCTTTAAGTATCTACAATTGAGAAACTTTATTAGAACACAGCAAAATCAATATTTGTGCATTCCCTCACTCTCTACTACAGAAAAACTAATGGATATAAATTGTGTGGGGAGGGGCCTAATATCCAAAATATATAAATGCTTGGTAGGTGAATGTACAGAAACATCTGCAGAGCAACTGGAGGCGTGGAAAAGTGACCTGAATGAGGACATTTCAATGGAAGAATGGGAGGAGGCATGTACTACGTCACAATTAAGAACTACTAATACCCGTCTGAAATTGCTGCAGTATAACTGGCTCATGCGAACGCATATTACCCCTGAAAAACTTAATAGATATAATAGAGCCATACCCGACACCTGTACTAAGTGTGGGAAGGAAAAAGGTACTCTTTTCCATTGTATCTGGCAGTGCACAGAAATACAGAAATTCTGGCAAGAGGTAAAACAAAACATTCAAAATATCTGTTGAGGCAAAAAGTTACTCTGTCAAGGAATGAGGAGTCTGGTGCTGAAGTGAAAAATGATTACAAGTTTATTGAACACAGGATTAAAATACAAAGAATAGAATGAATAGGAAGAATAGAAAGAATGGAATTGCAATTCCTGAGAGACTGCTCAGAGGTCTGACAGCACAGAGATCTGAACAGAATCTGATAAGAAACATACATGCAGCATCTTTTAAGCAGAATGATCACGTCACAGCACATCATGAAATACAAACAAAGAGATTGTCTGTTCCTCACACAGGATTAGACACTTCAGCAAACCTAATGAGCTTTTTCAGTTTATTGAGCACGTAAACAACCCCAGTGCCCGGCTGGGTCATCCTGAGGCGCCTGGCTGGTATCAGATAAATCACACAGGTCAGAGCGAACTGTTCTAAAGAATGCATCCACATTTACGATAGCAACAGGCTACTCAGTATTAAACTCAATTACCAAAAACTTAAACAAGCTGTTTACCCCGAGAGGGATCAGTAGACATAATATAGTAAAGGGAATAATATGAAATTTCCACAACACTCTACTACAGAAAAACTAATGGATATAAATTGTGTGGGGAGGGGCCTAATATCCAAAATATATAAATGCTTGGTAGGTGAATGTACAGAAACATCTGCAGAGCAACTGGAGGCGTGGAAAAGTGACCTGAATGAGGACATTTCAATGGAAGAATGGGAGGAGGCATGTACTACGTCACAATTAAGAACTACTAATACCCGTCTGAAATTGCTGCAGTATAACTGGCTCATGCGAACGCATATTACCCCTGAAAAACTTAATAGATATAATAGAGCCATACCCAACACCTGTACTAAGTGTGGGAAGGAAAAAGGTACTCTTTTCCATTGTATCTGGCAGTGCACAGAAATACAGAAATTCTGGCAAGAGGTAAAACAAAACATTCAAAATATCTTACACATTCAACTACCTTTAATTCCACGGCTAGTTATTTTGGGCTTATATCCAGATAATTTGAGGGTGAAAAAGAATCAACGGATATTTGTAGATTTAAGTATATTATTGGCCAAAAGAGTAATAGCCCGAACATGGAAAGATGTCAAAAGACCAACAGTGGGCAGATGGATATCTGAGTTATCAACAACACTTCCTCTGGAGAAAATTACTTACACAATAAAACATCAGCAACACGATTTTCATCAGACCTGGGACCCATTTATTAACTGTGTAACAGGAACAGACTTGGCAGGTATGATGGAGGAGACTGAGATGTATCAACAGTAGCCCTCTGCAGTGCTCAATGCATCAAAACACACCTGATCCCCAATCAAGAACTGTAACATAGGATGGGGTAAGGGACTGGTTCAATATGTATGTTCAGTACATGCAATTGTGTTTATTTTCTTGTGTTACAAATCAATAAAAATAATGTTGGCAAAAAAAAAAAAAAAAAAACTACTGTAATCTGACACCCAGTAACTTCATTTGACGTTAGTGACAGGGCTAATCAGACCCTCCAACCCACAGTCCAGCCCTGCTCAGCCCAGCGTTGCTCTGGAGTGTGTGTGTGTGTGTGTGTAGCCTGTGGCTGTTGAGAAATAACGGCGAGGAGCGGCTGGAGGAACGGGCGGCAGTTAAGTTTAACAGCGTCTATATACAGTGATTTACATTGGGAAGAGAACTTCCCTCTGGACTTACATCCCTAGACCACTCTTCTTCCCCGCCCTCTCTCTCATTCTCACACACACACACAAATGTAGGGATTTGGGAGGTGTGCACATCATGCAGGGTGTAGCGGAGGGGGCTACCCAAGTGGCCTCCTTGGCTGCACCCTGTGGCAACTTGCCTCTCAGTTCTAATTACACCTAGACATCAAAACACAAGAAACACAACACACAAACAACTTCCGGGGGACATGTCATGTAATGCATGGAGGGCAGGGCTGCTAATAATAGAATAGAATAGAATAGAATTCTATTAATTAATTATTATGGTCCGCTCCCAGCACAGTGTGGTCACTGCCCCTCAGATTTACTTGCAAACAACACACACACCACAAACAGTAGCGAGTAGGGTGAGGGCAATGGGAACCTCGCACACCCTTGGTCCCTCGGGCACCACCGGTGGCAGACAGGGGGAGGTGGTTGCCCTGGCTGCACTGATGGGGGGGCTGCTGGTTCTGGGGGATGCCTAGACAGGCCGCATCTAGGTGGCAGGTGATGGGTGGTGGCTGGGGGTGGAGACCTGAATTGGGGTTCTGGTTTGCCTGGGACGTCTCCCACAGAGCATGGTGAGTGGGTTAAGTGTGATGTGACTATGTGATAGTGAGTGCTTATGGGTACAGCGCAGGGCAGGGTGTGAGTGAGGGGTTATATTAGGGTGGAGGTCTTTCTGTCCCATCCCACTCCAGTACTGTGCACAACCGTACACCGCATCTACCCTCCCTTTCACAAATCCAAACCAATACAGTGTAAGAAGGCCTGCAGCAGGTCCGTGCAGGACGGTGTCCTGGGTGGAGAGGTCTAGCTGGCAGATCAGGTTCTAGCTCTGGAGGATCCGGCACCCATGGCGCAGATGTCGACTTGGATGTGAGTTCTTGCAGGGAAATGGCCGTCTGAAGGGACGTGTGCAGCATGAGGATCAGCTCTGGCCATAAGGGGTCCAGAACAGCATCCTGTGTGGGGTTGATTGTGGCTCTGGAGAGCAGGTCCACTACCACATTCTCCCTGCCGGGTGTGAACTGTGTGGTAAAGTTATACACCTGCAGTCTCTCGGACCACCGATAAAGGTGCAGGGGCCTGTGACCTGATCCAGTTGTGGCCAGCAGGGCTGTGAGGGCTTGGTGATCTGTCCATAACGTGAAGTGGCACCTGTACAGGTACATGTGCTATCTCTCACATGCCCAGACACACGCCAGGGCTTCCCTCTCCCCAACCGAGTACTTCTGTTCGGTTGACGCGAATGCCACCGGGTGCTTGGTATCCTGTTGAAGTTGGGAGAGAACAGCACTGACCACAGTGTTAGCGGTGTCGCAGGTCACAAACGTTTGACTCAGTATGTCGAAATGGGTGCGCACTGGGGGGGAGGTGAGCTGCAATTTGAGTTGGCGGACTGCAGCAGAGCATGCAGGGGTCCAAGACCAGGGGGCATCCTGTCTGAGAAGGGCACGCAAATGCTGCAAAAACGCACTTCTCACCGTTAAGATTATGGTGGGCGAGCACATCGAGCAACCTGGAAAGGCGGTCGTAATGCAGGAAGGTCAATGCGCCGTGCACCACAATGTCATCCAAGTACACAACCACACCTGGGATGCCCGCAAAGATGGTAGTTATGATCTTTTGAAACCAGCTGGGGGCCGAGTTTAGACCAAAATGCATGCAGGTGTAACGAAAGACCCCCATGTGGGTCACGAAGGCAGTGAGGTTGTGGCTGTCCGGGTGTAACGGAACTTGCAGATAGCCCTGGCATAGGTCGAGCTTGGAGAAGACTGTTGACCCATGGAACTTTGCTGACAACTCCTCCATGGTGGGCAGCAGGTATCTGTCTGGTATAACTGCCCTGTTCACCTGTCTGAGGTCAACACAGGTACGCAGGCTGCCTGATTTTTTTTTTTTTGCCACCACCAGATTGGATATCCAGCGTGAGGTGTCGACTCGTTCGATGTTGCCGGAGTCCAACAGTTTATGTAACTCCGCCGTTACATTGTTACGTAGGGCGAGGGGCAGCCGGTGCAGCGGTTGGAAACAGCCCAGTCCGGCAAAGAGTGACGGCCAACGGTGCTGCCAAGGTGTGGTAACGGTCAGAATGGTGGTGCCAACGGGCACAAAACAGGTCAAAACCAAGTAGGTTGGTGCTCGGGTGAGACACCTGAAAGGTAAACACAGGGAGAACTTGGGAGCCATAAAGTACCATGAGGGTGACGGTCCTCACCCTGCAAATTTTAGCATTTCCATACACAGAGTCAGCCGGGCAGCGGAGCGTCAAACCAAACCTGGAAACAGTTGGATAAAACCAGGCAAGCACTGCTGGAGTCTTTCTTAAGGCAACAGATGACTTCAGACCAAGATGGCAGGTGTTTCGGCGTGGTGCTAGAAGAAGGCCGGGGCGAAGTAGCAGGGTCCCAAGTCATGGTGTCCTGGAGAGCCGCTTTCAGCAACACTATGTGAATCGACTGCTGGTGGGCTACTTCCATCAGGGAATTCAGCTGATTGTTTTTTGACTTCAGTTCCTCGGATGGACGTCTGATGGATGTGCAGATAACATCTATATTGTGTCCATCGGTTCATAACCAATTCTGGATGTCTACTCGATGTGAAAAACAGATCTTCTATTTTGACTTCTGACTATGACCCCACTTGGACATCAATATGCAGTTTAACGTCTGAACGTCAGACTCTGTAACTTTTTTGGAGGTCATATGAACATCTAACACAGGTGTAGGAAATGGACATGAATACCACATTTTTTCATTTAAGACAAATAATCTCAAACTTTTTATCAACACCTTTAATTGATTCAACATTATTTGTTAACTGTTTTTTTTTTTGTTTGTTTTTATTGAGAACATGATATTTTCACTTTTTCTATACTGACTTATATTGGGATTTCGGACCACAGTTTGTGGGAACCATCTGGCTATGACATATGCTCATCAATATGCTCTGCACCTTCTTTTTAATGACAGTCTGAACCACAGTCTTATGTCATTATGTTTTCACAACCATGCCCCCCAGCTCAAGTTTAATATGTGAAAAATTAGCGCTGAGTGCAGTGCTTCATCAATCAACCAGAGCCTTCTGAACTCAACCAATGTCGGTCGGCCACTTCTGCCAACTTAGTGACTTTATCACTGTATTTAGCGAGATTTCAGACCCCTCTAGAGATTTCTTTAAAAAAACAAAAGCGACTAGTGACAAATCTAGTGACTTTTTCTGTTATTATTGGAGACTTTTGGAGACTGATGTGACTGAACATAGTTTACGCTTCCCAATGAGGAGCGGGTGCTCCACAGACCCCATCTCGCGTCCAAAAGCACTCATGAGGCTTGGTCTTTACCAGGTCTTCACGCTGCAGCAGCAGCTCTCAGCTGCATTCAGGGCAGGAGATGATCACCTGACCACGTGACCAGGCTGAAAATAAAATGTATAAGCTGCTGCTGGAGGATCCTGCACTGGCTTACCGGCAGAGTAATGTCTATTAATGAAAAATGTGGACAAAAATAATTAAAAGGTTAAAACTGTTGTGGCATGTTGCAGAGCCCTAATTAATAAACAAACTGCACTTAAAAAAACTGATCTAAAAGACAAAGACAGAATTTTATTTGGCTGTTCTAAACATTTTTAGGTTGTCTTTTCATCAGTTTTTGCCTTTCCCATGACATTCCTCTCTAGGCAGCATCCATTACAACTACATGTACTAGGCTGATTATACAAAGTAGATGAGGACATCATTTAGCGACTTCCAGTGACTGTCAGGACAACCAATAGCTACTTTTCTTACTGAGGAGTTGGCAGCAGTGCGGTCGGCCTGCAGTTATGTTACGTGACACACACATTTCAGAGGGCGGGTGCAGCTCTTACAGCTTGTGTGAGTCCAGAGGATGATGCAATATTTTGTTTCAAACAGTCAAAGTCCACAGACAGTTTCCTAAATCGTTTTTATTGCAAGAAATATTATCCACCATTCACTCTGGTCATTAAATGTGTATCAAATAAGTTTATCCTAAATCGTTTTTATAAAGTTATCCACCATTCATTTTGTATCAAGTATGTAAGTAAGGTAATCAAGACAGAAAGACAGGCGACGACCTATTTAAAATTAAATGTAACATTGCCGTTGATCGTCACATTTCATAAAGATACTGGCATGTCCATAGTGGCGTTTGAAGGACGGAGCTTTAACGTTTGTGGACTCTGACCGCTGCTGGTTGGGACGTTGCAGGACGACAAAATGTTGCTCCATTCTCGTCTCTCCTGGACTGACGGAGCCCAATAAGCCTGCAGCTGCTTTCACAGCGATGTGCAATCACAGACATGATCTGGCGAGTCTGCAGCCCGGCGTCTGAGTTTCTGTTGCCACGGATACCAACTAGCATTTAGTCAGCGCAATAATTTACAATAAGTCTATTTGACTGGAACTTCTTTCATATGTGTCTATTATCACTTTTTAATGGACACCCTCCAGCCAATCAGAATTGAGTATTCACCCAGACCATGGTATAACTAGTTTTAATGAATACAATGTTCTTTTTAATTTAATAACATGTTCAGTATGTGTATAGTTGCGTTTCTTTAGTTACATTGGCACTGACAGATTTATTAATTATTCAAGACAAAGTAGTGATGTGATAACAAGTGCTTTCTTTTTATTTTCTTTTACTTTTATACCAGAATGAGCGGCGGGAGCGCAGCATTCTACCAGGTGGAACTTTCTTTTGGGTGTCTTTTGAGACACAGCTAAGCTAAGCTTGAAGGTTAGCCTGCCCCTGAGCAGCCTAGTTCTGGTGTACATGTTACCATGATTACTCAGCAGGCATTCACATAAGCCACATTGATGGAAGGAAGTCTGGCTTAAATGGGCCAGACTTATCAAGATAAGCCCAGCTTTCCCTTAATCCAACCTTAATGGAATACCCCCCTGATACCAACAGACCAAACTTTATTTATGTTTATTTGTTTTAACAATGTTTCTACTTAAAAACTCAATAAAAATTTAAATTAAAAAAAAAATATAGGGAGTACTGCATGGGTTGTTGGGCCTTTTGGGGTTTTTCCTCAGATGAGTGACCCTATGGATTGCCAAAGGTCTGCACTCTCTGTGTGCTTCCAGTTATTGTTATTTTGACCGAGTGTTTGACGTGTTTCATGGACAGCTTTTACAGAAGATCATGGTGCAAAACCTGAACAGAACATTCCTAAACAGAACCTGAACATTTCTGAGGACTATAAAGTCCAGCTACATCTGCTGCTCTCTGCTCCAGTTCCAGTCCTGAATTTGGTAAATATCCATCCCACCATGTCCAGCTGCTTTCACCCAGACATCTTCCTCTATGGTTCGGGTTCTTGGACCTGCTCAGTACCAGCGGTCCACATCCAGATCCTGAGTGTGCTCTGCTGCCTGGTTCTGGGATGTGGATGGTGAGTTATTCAGCAGGTCAATGGTTTTTCCATCCTTCAGCTGAAGCACCGCCTGTTTCAGACGCCACCTGCAGGGAGAGAGAACAGCTCAGCCAACACACTGAAGGAGGTCTACAGAACCAGAACTCTGTTCCTCTTAATGGTTTTATTTTATCTTCTCTTCATTGGCTTAGTGACCAAGCTCCACTGGATCTTAAAGATCTCAGAGTTTCCAACAGAGCACGTCACTCTGGGACTGCAGATTTACTGATGGTTCCTAGAGGTTCTACAAGTAGAATGGGAGACAGAACCTTACTCCCTGCCTCCATCATAGCTTCCGTCCCCACCTTCATCCACATCTACATCATCGCCTTCAACACCGGCTCCATCCCCACCTCCAGCATCACTTATGATAAATCTTGTAGTAGGTTTGGCTTGGTGCCCCTTATCCTTACTTCTGCTGCTATAGATCGAAGCTGCTGGGCTCCGCTCTGCTCTCTTTACTTTTAATTGAACTGAAGTGAATGAAGAGTCAAGGGAACATATGTCCAGGACTGACACCTGGACCTGCTGTAATAAGGACTGACAGCTCCTGTTAGTCTCACATGGACTTGTCTCATTTCGTTATGTCACGATGAAAAATGAAAATATGCACCCATCCAGAATCTTCATTCCACAGAGGGGAACTTTAGGAAAGCGTTTATTTAATTTCTCCCCGTCAGCTGCAGAGGACTCACCTGAGGGCTTCTGGTTCTCTAAATGAAGAAGTATACAGGTAACCTCCAGTTTTAGACCCTGTGACAGGAATCTTTATCTGCAACACAGAAACAGTTCTGAACTCCTTGTTTTAAAGAAATCTGTCTGTTACTGTCCAGAAAAAGATTCATTTATCCCCACCTTCTTCGTCACCTTAAACCCACCTCCATCACCTTCTTCATCGCCTTCATCATCACCTTAATCCTCACCCCCATCATTGCCCTAATCTCTGCCATCATCCTCACCTTCACCTGCCTTCTTAATCACCTTAAACCCTACCTTCATCATCATCTTCATCCCCGCTTTCATCCTAACCACCATCATTGCCTCCAACCCAGCCTTCGTCCCCAATTCCATCATCACCTTCATCTACGCCCTTATTCCTGCTGTCTTCCTTACCTTCATTCCTTCCTTCATTAGTGCATACGTCACTGCCTCCGTCATCACCTTCATCACCGCCTCTTCACGATCACATTAGTCCCCATCTTTGATCTTCGCTTCCAACCCCTCCTACATCCTGGCCTCCATCATCACCTTTATCTACACCTTCATCCCCGCCTTTTTCATCATCTTAAACCCCACCTTCATCATCACCACCATCCCCGCTTCCATCATCACCTTCATCCCTGCCTCCATCATTACCTGTCATTGCATCCATCACTGCCTCCATCACCGCCTTCATGATCACATTAATCCCCGCTGTTAGAGAACAGTTGCTTCCCTGACGATAAAGGTACTGAGTATTAGCGTCATGAAAATACAGATGTCAAACTAGATGGAACAAACATAGCTGCTATGTTTATCCTGAACATAAAGTCACATAAAATCAGCCTAACACATAAAGGAGCAACTGGCAAGGTACAAGCAGCAAGGGTTCCTGATCTAAAGTAGTGCTATAAACATCATTTATGAAGCAACACCTTCTGCCCACAGGCAGAAGGTGTGCCTTCTGCCTTGTCTCCTTAAACTGCTGAGTCATAGTCATGCCTAAACCTTGGTTATAGTGCCATGAATGTCAGTCACAGTAGCATAAACGTCAAAAAGATGCATAAGAAAACTGGAACAGTAATAAACTTAACAGCTACATTCAGCCAGAGCATTGGTCGGCCAAAGAATAGTTACACTCTGAACATCCATCACCGCCTCTATTCCCTCTTTCATTCCCTCCTCCATCCTTGACATTATCACCATAACATCCACTTTTATCATCACCTTAATCCCCTGTTGTGGAATTTTTAGTTATCAAAGATCACACACTAAGTGAGAATCGAACAAAGTATTATTTATTAAGAGCTGATCAGCAATGAGGGTCCCACAGTCAAAGGAGTTTGTCTGTGTGAGTCTGGGGAGATACCAGTGAGCTTGGTTAATATACCAGGCATGAGCTGATAACATCACAGTAGGAGGTCATTGTTGTAATTTTCTCTACATAGCAGTCAACAAATGTTAAGGTGTCAAAAGAAAGGGGGAAGGGTGCAAAAGGAGGAAGCTCACTAAACTGTAAACATCTGTTGAGGGGATGAAAAAGGGGGGAAGGTGTGAGAAGGAGTTCTTATCTAAATACACAGACATACAAAGTGTAACCTACAAACTATAAGGGTATATGAATAAATTTTCCATTACAATCCACCCCTTTGATTAAAATGCAACATATTAATCACACATAAAGAGAAAATTTACTCAAAGAACTTCAAACCACCATATGGAGAAATACAAGAACCACTAGTAAGCCAGTCCCAGAGATCAGTAAGGGCATCATGGATCACAGACAAGTTAACAGATGTATCAGGGACAAAGGCACAACACTGATCTCCAATCAGAGTACAAGTGTCACTTTGTGTAGCTAATAAAGTCAAGAGCCATCCTGTTTTATAGAGACATTTTTTCAAAGCCTAAACTTCCTTTTGCAGCAAACTAAAGCCAGAATCCACTAAAGAGGTTAAATTTTCCAAAGAGATTGATAGATCTTCCACAGCCCAAACCAGTTCTCCAACCCCCCACCAGGGCAAAGCCATCATAAATCCTTTCATCTGTGGAGAGAAGATACCGCATTTAACAGATGGGCGTGATAAAAAGGGTCAGGAAAAGGCCGCAATGTTTAAACACAACAACTCTTAAGCCCCACTCTGTAGAAAGAGAACAGCCAGGGAATAATCACAAGAATTTAAGGTGAACGAGTCAGAGTGTTTGGGGGAAGGTGAGGATATACATGAGACTGGAATAATACGCTGACAAACTAGAGTGTCCTAAAAAGAATAGTGCATCTGTCCCGTTTCGCTAAAAAAAACAGTTCTGGATGAAACACATGTGGAGTTTGTATTGCTGGAAAATTCAGTGTTGTCATGATGCTGAAGAGTGTGGTCGTCTCGGTGGTGCTTCCTCAAGGAGGGTGCTTCTGTCCCCTGCAGTCATCTGGCGGGTTGGGACGAAGCTAGGGCGCGTTGTGTTGGGCGAGGCCCGGTTGGATCCAGGCATCAGAGGAGGAAGGCGACAAGGATGAAGAGGATGACGCACGACCATCCCCTCATGGCAGCCTGGGTGTACTTCATGTTGTCACGTGGAGAATGGACTATCTCGCACGGGGCTGACCTCAGGGATTATTCTGCCCTGTGGTTGAGAGGTCAGCTGGAGCTCGGGTTGGTGTACCTTGGAACCTCCTACAGTGGGATGTGTGAATCCACGTGGGCCTTTCAGCGACCTTCACTGCTGTATGAGTGACCAACAGGACCTGGAATGGACCCAGCCACCTTTCAAAACGCCAGTGCTTTCTTCTCGCCTCCCGGACCAAGATCCAGTCTCCCGGAACCAAGGAGTGGAGCAGATCTGATGCTGGTGTGGCAGGCCTTCCTTACTCACACTGTGTATCTGTGAAAGAACTTTCTGTTCAAAAGGAATCAGAGATGTTATTGAGAATACCACCTCCCTTTTGTCACATGGTCCACCCCATGTGTCAACCTAGCAAACCATTGGAAGAAATGACAAGGAAGAATGATAAGAAAGGCAGGGTTGTCCATCAGTAGCGCGCACAATACCTGCAGAACCAGGGGTGCATGGTGGAATAGTCAATTTATCAAAAACTGATATACATCCCATCTGTGTAAATATGTCACATTATCCTAGATAAGAGTGAAATTGTACACAAAACATTAAAATTCTTGTATGCTTGAATCCTGAAGTTGCCTGTTCCGGCATCCCCCTGTAAAAACAATCCTCATCAGCATAAGCACATGTGTACATGGTGATATATTCCACTCCACCTGTAAAGGTTTATCCCAAAATGTCATGAGGGTCAAAGTCATTTTTTATTTTAAAATGCACATACACATATTTTACAAAAAGAGATGTAGAGTAGATGTCTCCTCCTCCTGTAAACAGATTATCAGTCCTGCTTTTCATGACAATAAATGTGTGTAGCTGTTAATGGCAGCAGAATTAACAGCGTTATAAAACAGCAATCATTCTTCTGTGGAAACAATCCTGATAAGAACCTGCTGGAAGAAAAGTTCATTCAATATCAGTCCATCAGTGGTTTGTCGTCAGGTCAGAGTCAGAAACTTTGTCAAAGTCACGTCAGTTGTTCTGCGCAGAAAGGCCAAATCAGAGCAGGTCAATTTTCCTGCATTCATGAGGATCCTTAAAGTTCATTTTGAAATTGTTTGGAAAACATTAATTGTTTTGGAGATTTTTATTATTAATGCTTTCAACTCCAAGATGATATGGACGTAAACCCAATTAAAATTCTTTTAATGATGTGTCCATCATCAGCCAAATTTGCTCGAGCAGCGCTTTCCTCTTTTAGTCTTTTACAAAACCCTTTTTTCATTATTATTATTTGTATAAGAGAATCAGTTTAAAATATCCATGGATATCAGACCAATATGAAACAAGTTTTAATTTTTCTTCTGGTATCTCAATGGTCATCTTATAGTGCATTTTCCTGTTTTAATGCAGAGCTAACAATGACCTGAAAGTAATTTTATCTGCCTCAACATTTGTTGTTTTAGTGTTTAAGGTTTTCTTTGTTCTACTAAAAGTAATTTGCATACAGTTACATCTGATGACAGTTAATAGAGGAGCTCCTTTAACGCAATTTAATTTATACATCAGCATTTTCTTTAGGTCTTAGGAAATTTCCTCTAAGCAATTTATTTATTGATTCATCTGTTTTCAGACAGATTTCAGATTTTTAGTTTGCTTGACTGAAAAATAAATCTATTATGTTTTCAGTTTGTATCTTTAAAACTGTTTCAGATTCAATTCTTGTTTAATATAGATTATAGATACAGTACCAAGAGTACTAAAACCCTAACCTAAGCCATTTGTGAAAGATAAAAATTTAAAATAATCAGGACCCAGAGACACATGAACGGTTTTGGTGCAAATCACGCACACACTTAAGGTTTTCAGGAAATCAGGGGACTTGCAGTTTGCATCACCACAGAGAACCAAGCAGGGAAACTGCCATTCAGTATTACAGAAATGTACATAAGGATCAGTATGTTGGCATTTCCACCTCTGGCAGGAAGGTTTTACTCACTCTCACTACTTCAGCTGTAGTAATGAGAGAGATACCATCTTATCTGATCCTGGGTCAACGGTTAGAAGGGTAATGTAGAGAAAATATAACTTCATGTGTCACTGAGTAACAATTAGAATGCATCTGAAGGGATAAAATAAACAAAACATTATTTTTATCCCGTTTTACTCATTTCTTTCTTTTATAAAACAATGAGCCGATCAGTGTTGGATAACTGAGGAAAGGTTGTTGCCACCAGCTCACTAAACATGTTCTGTTCTTTCTAAATTGTGAAACCAAACAAGACAGGGTTAGTAGCTCATCATTTCATGTTATGTGATGTCAGTAGCAAGCAAGTACTTCGTTGCAGTGAGCGTGCGTGTATTTGTGTATGTAAAGGTGTCTCTAGTTCCAGCTGTGAACTAGTCTTTTGTGTGTGAAATGTCTAGACGTGAAGCTTCTTCTGTTTACTCTTTAACACTTTCTTTCCATAAACGATGTAGATCTGCTTAACTTCAATAAAGATTTTGAATGAAATCATTAATTATTTGTGGTAAGAAATCAGAACAGTCTCACCATCATTGTTTTAACTGGTCACATGACTGCTTCCATCCCCGAGTCAGCTCTGCCGTGGATCAGTCAGACGGCAAACCGCCTTTTGATTTTATGGCCAATGACCCTTTTTCACCATGTGGATGTTCTCTCTCTGGTCAGTAGAACCGGATGGTTTTCCAACCTCGGGTCTTCAGCACCCACCTCTCGGTTCGCCCCTCAAAGTCCAGCGGCCACGCCACCTCGGAGCTGGACTACAGAGCTCACAGTCAGTTTCTTGTCCCAGTTTAGTCTTCTTGTTCTCTGAACAAAACGCATGATCAGGAGCGTTGTGGAGGATGGTGTCCTACCATCCAAAAACAGATGTTTACCCGTCCATCAAACA
The DNA here is from genome assembly GCF_017639745.1 of Melanotaenia boesemani. Taxonomy (NCBI): domain Eukaryota; kingdom Metazoa; phylum Chordata; class Actinopteri; order Atheriniformes; family Melanotaeniidae; genus Melanotaenia; species Melanotaenia boesemani. The sequence goes on along the minus strand of NC_055689.1, from coordinate 4,275,955 downwards.
TCTGGTTTCAGTCTCTTTGAAACTAGGATATTGTTGGATATCAGATGTCTTTGTTTCTTCTCTTGAATCTTGTAGAGCATCAGGTGGTGTTGGTAGATATGGGCATCCGTATCAGTTCGTAGGACATGGTGGTGATAGAAATTTTAGATATATATATACATATATATATATATCGGTGGGTCTCTGCTGACTTTTATCCAGGCGGAAGAACTGAGTCGGGTCAGGTATGCAGCCTGTGAGCTTCAGTAGAGGGTGTCTCCGACGGAGACGGAGGAAGGAGGAAAAGAAGAAAAAGAAAATAGGGTCAATATTTATCCTACAAAGATTATGCATGTGTCTGAGGAAAGTTGCAGGTGTTTTCTCTCAGAGATTTGACAAAGTTAAAAATAAATCTTCAGTGTGTGTATCTAATTTCCTTTAAGGTAAAAATTGTTTATGTTTGACAAGGTTTAAAGAACACACAAATTAAGTAGAAAGAACACAATAAAATTAAAGCATTGTGATGAAGGTGTCTGGAAGAAAGGACTGAAAGTCTTATAAAAATATTTTATAAATGCAAATACAAGCCAGCTGAGACTCAAAAACTATGTTTTTTCAAACAACCAGCTTTTACAACCCGAAGGTGTCCTTGTATGTATTAAGTATTCTGGAGCAGAGCAAAACATTTCCTCAGCCTGATCAGATCATTTTTCATTATCTGGATCTTTTCCAGACGTAATTTTAGCATCTCCTTCTAATTTAGTTTTTACTGTAAAAAGTACCCATTTTATTTCTTCATGAGATTTCTCAATCCTACTTAAACTGTTAGACAGAGCTTCATTATTACCGGCAGCGTGTCCTCTGTCTGCTACTTCGGAATGTGAGGGAAATATCCAACCACACACTTTAACACTTTAACTCTTTCGTTATCTTCTTATTATTTGGTATCATTATTCTTCCCTTTTATGCTTCAGCAATACACTTATTTTATGTAATATATTTATTTCTTCTTTAGTTATTTTATAAGGTGCACCTATTTGACATTTTCATATATTTATTTTATTACTTATATATATCCTTAAATATTATTGTTTGGCCCTTTTATTTATTTTTTTTTTTTTTTCTTTGTTACACATTGGGGAGTCCCATTCACCCTCCCTCTCCTTACCAGCTGTGTTCCCTTATGCAACTAGGACGTCTCCAAGTTGGATTTTTCTCACTTCGAGTAGTCCACACTCAGGCACAAAAATTACTAAAAAGCCTCTTACTTCCACCACCGGACTTAACCTACCCTACCGCAGTAGAATAGTGACCTACCCTGCTTTCGCAGAATAGTGAAAACCTATCTTGTCTTCACAAGATAGTGGGATTCCTACCCTATTTTCATAAGATAGTGAGAGAAGGACTGGTAAATGAGACTCCAATATGAAAACTTCTCACCGTGTGTGATTCTGGATGCTGCTCCACACGCAGACTTCGTTCTGGATATCAGTGGTGCCTGAACGGAGTCCCTCCACCGTCCCCTGTCGGTTAAGGCTGACAAAGGGGCTGAAGTATCCTTCAGGATGCGCAATCACGGGTTCTGGTCCTCCGGTCAGTCACTCAAGATATCCTGCCGACAACGCCAAATTGTTGTGGAATTTTTAGTTATCAAAGATCACACACTAAGTGAGAATCGAACAAAGTATTATTTATTAAGAGCTGATCAGCAATGAGGGTCCCACAGTCAAAGGAGTTTGTCTGTGTGAGTCTGGGGAGATACCAGTGAGCTTGGTTAATATACCAGGCATGAGCTGATAACATCACAGTAGGAGGTCATTGTTGTAATTTTCTCTACATAGCAGTCAACAAATGTTAAGGTGTCAAAAGAAAGGGGGAAGGGTGCAAAAGGAGGAAGCTCACTAAACTGTAAACATCTGTTGAGGGGATGAAAAAGGGGGGAAGGTGTGAGAAGGAGTTCTTATCTAAATACACAGACATACAAAGTGTAACCTACAAACTATAAGGGTATATGAATAAATTTTCCATTACACCCCCCCCCATCATTGCCTCCGTCCCCGTCTTCATAAACAGGTAAATCCAGCCCAGCCCACAAAGAGGGATCTAGTCAGAAATTCAGTACCTGTGCAGTCAGCTGATATATTCGGTTGCTTCTGTCGGTCAGGTGGAGATTATGGACCTTTAAAGGCGGCGCTCCGAGACTCTCCATGGCAACCGGACAAGCCTCCAGCGCCTGCACAGCCAGCCTATGATAGTCAGACTCAGAGAACTTCTCTGATTGGATAGTAGACAGAAAGGTGACAGAATGTGTATAAGATTACCAATAATAATGATAAATGACTAAAATGAATTAAATAGTATATGGACTGTACTTTTACACCGCTTTTTTACTCTCCGTGACGACTCGAAGTGGTTTACATGTCATATTCACCCACACACTCATACAGGACATCCATTGTTATACTGTGTGTGTTTTTATTAATTACAGACATTCATAACCTGATAGACACATCAGGAGGTAAGTTGCAGTTTATTGTTTTGCCCAAGGACACTTCTACGGCATGTAGTCATGGTAACCGAGCCACCAATTTTGATAGAAGACTTCCTCCTGAGCTGTAGCCACCCCAGACTACTACTACTACTACTACTACTACTACTAATAATAATGATAATAATAATAACAATAATAATTTATATTGTTATTATTATTATTATTATAGCGAGGAGCCTCCTCCTATTGGATAATTGCAGCATGGATGATTATCTTTCAGATGCAACAAGTTGGTGCAATGGGCAGCTTCTCATTACTAAACAACCTAAACAACGAGAAAAAAAAACAAAACACTTTTTCCATCATGAAAAGTGTGGGTTTTAAAACACCCAGCCCATGGGTGACACCCATGGACGACAGTATGTCCGAATTCTGGCACAGCGCTGGATCCCTCCTGTATGTGTCATGACCAACAGCTCTTCTGTTTTTTATAGATGCACCTGTCTGTTCTGTCCAATGGAAAAGCTGAAATTAAAACATGCACAACCTGCTGCAGCTTATATCACTGTTCAAACCAACCAGGCCGTCCAGCCTCCAGTGGCACCTCCACGTGCAGAGAAACTGTGTGTGTCTGTTCTTGTTCATTTATTTTTTTTAACTTGCTTGTAGATAGATGTCTTCAATGTTTGTTGTTTAACTACTTGGTTGTGAATGCAGCTTTATTTCAGTTTTAGAAAACTTTCATCCTGGAATCCTGGAAGTGGGAAGGAGCTCGTTTGCAAATGCAGGTAAAACTTTACAGCAAGTATAATTGAATTCAACAGAACTGTAAAACAAACCAATCTACAAACTCCTTTTTTAAAAAGCTGGGATTTTCCTCAACAATCATGAGAAGGACTGTGGCATCTTTATGCTCCTGGAAAGACTCATTACCTGTCTGGCCAAATGCTGCTGACTGTAAAGCTGTTCATATTGAATAGTTTTTATTCTCAGTACGCCCTGAACACTGGCCTGGAGGCGCCCGATGATGTCTTCACTGCAATTCTCCAACCCAGTTTATTTATAGAGCAATTTAAACACAACACCCCTCGTCCAAGTGCTGAACAACAAATAACAAATCATTTTGTATGAAAACTTCTCTTCTCTTTCTTCAGATTTGCTGGTAACTGTGTGAAAAACTCTGTTTATGTTCTTTTTCACCTGAATCATTGGCAGAAGTTTTTTTTTTCCCGCGCTATTATACACAAGGTGCTGGGGTTAATGTCACCAGGCTAATTATAATTAATATGGTTTTAATGGTTTTCACTTCTTTGTGGTGCAAGGTACCTAAAATCTTAACCAAATTTAAACATTTGACATTGAATACAATGAAAACTAAACTGTGATGAGCAGAACCCGACCATGGAAACTGAAACTAAAGATTCGAAATAACTGGTCAAGTCATTTTGTCATTAGTAAAAAAACATACAGCTAAATATCTTAAGGCTTACAATTTAAGTCCGCATACTGGGCCTGTCATACGTAATTATCAATATTTTCCATATTAAAATCAGCTGATGTGCCAAAAACATTCGAAGAGGTATCAGTAATTGAAATGTATGTTTTTATGAGGACAGGAGACTGTATGCTTGTTTGATCAGAACACTAAATGTTATTTACAGCGTGAACAGGCTCCACAGTGGAACATTTTCACACATGGACTGGCCACCACAGGGTCCAGTCCCGAACCCCAAAGAGAATCTTTAGGATGTGCTGGAGAGGCTTCGCTCAGTGGTCAGACTCTCCACCATCAACACAAGATCTTAATGCAACACTGGATGGAAATAAATCTTGTGACATTGCAGAAGTTTATTGAAAACAATGTCACAGCGAATGCTGCTGGAATCAACACTAATGCCGGGCCAACCTGATGTTAGAGTGTGTGACCTTCAGAGTCAATTTCTGACACTGGAAACGAGATAAAAGTGGATAAACATGACAACCACGGGCTTACTTTAGTACAGTACCTGTACCTGAGGAGAACCAGCAGGACATCAGAAATAAACCAGGACTCTGAACTGGGAATCATCTGTAAAACTTCCATTATTTAGGGAACTTGTCTCAGTTCATGTCCAAAAAGAAAATAAATCTCATCGTGTTTTGTTTTAGAAAATAAACCATGTTTAAATAAAATTCCTGTAACTTTACCTTCATCTGATATCCAGCTGATTCTGAACCAGTACAAACCAGCTTATTAGGGTCCGAGCCATACAAAGTATGGCGAGACCCTATTGTAGTTGAAATGTTTATTATTCTCCTCGTTCTTCTAAGCGCTTCGACGCCAAATTTGACCCCCTAAACACCCATGAAAAGTTGTGAAACTTGGCACACACATCAAGCCCGGCGAAAATCGGATATTATAAGGTCCGCATACTATTCAATGCAAAATTGGCTCAACAGCGCCACCTACAGTCACCAAAAATCACCACATGAATGGGGCCCCGGAAGTCTACTTCAACGTAGGAAGACGAAACTCGGCACACACGTGTACCACCCCGTGTTGACCAAAAAACTCAATATAACACCTGTCGCCATGGCAACGGGGCGCCCGCCATCTTGGCGTGTACGGTCATTTTTTTGCCATTTTTTGCACTTTACACACATCGTATTTGAACGAACTAGTCTGAGGGGATTCGTGCGACGGACTCCAAACTTGGTGGGAAGCTTCCTGACAGGTTGGGGACCAAACGCTCCTCAAATCTTTGTAATAGGAAAAAGCGTGTAACCGTGGCAACCGACGGAAAAATGCCTTCTCGCCATGAAACACTGTTTGCTTATATCTCCATAAGAATACGTGGGATCTGCACCTAACTTGACAGTAATCATACGTGTGACACCCCAAGTCCAGCAAAGAAGTCAATCAAACACCTGTTGCCATGACAACGGACTGCCCGCCATCTTGGATTTCACTCCCATTTTAACGAACTAGTCTGAGGGGATTCGTGCGACTGACTCCAAACTTGGTGGGAAGCTTCCTGACAGGTTGGGGACCAAACGCTCCTCAAATCTTTGTAATAGGAAAAAGCGTGTAACCGTGGCAACCGACGGAAAAATGCCTTCTCGCCATGAAACACGGTTTGCTTATATCTCCATAACAATACGTGGGATCTGCACCAAACTTGACAGTATTCATACTTGTTTGGTCCTTGACGCATTACACCACCTGTTGTCATGGCAACATCGGGTGGCGGGGTCCAGGACGCTCGGACCCGATGGATGCCGCTTGCGGCTTTAATTGGACTTATTTTCAGTGTGAACATCAGAATAAACCCCATCAGGTCTGCGGATGTTCAGTCTGGTTTCCTGTCCTCACTTCTGAACCAGTTTCTGATGAAAGATGGAGACTAAAATGGATAAAAATTCTGGTGATCCACAGGAACACATCAAGAAAGATGTGGATTCAGGAGACAACACTCACTCTGCAGCAGGTAGTACATGGTTCCCACCCCGCCGCCCGTCAGCACCGTGGTGAAGATGGTGAGCTGCTGCAGGTGACTGGTGGAAGCCCTCATGGTGGTCTTCCTCCCTGCACTCTCTGGTTGGAGGAAAAAACACTGCAGGTCTGGAAACTGGGAAAACATAAATCTGGTCATGACAACGCTCAACCAGTGTGGGTCTGAATCCTCAGTCAGGAACTCAGCCTGAACCCAAATCTAAACCCAGATCCTGAACCCAGACCTGCATCCAGGAGTCCTCAGGCTAAGATCGTGTTTTTTTCTTTGTTTTTTTAACTTCTACACATCTAAATGTGGTGAAAGTTCAACAAGATCATGAAGATGGAGCAAAAATCCGTCCTCACTCTGCAGGACAAAGACAACCTGATCCGTCCTCACCCTGCAGGACAAAGACAACCTGATCCGTCCTCACTCTGCAGGACGAAGACAACCTCATCCGTCCTCATTCTGCAAGACAAAGACAACCTGATCCGTCCTCACTCTGCAGGACAAAGACAACCTGATCCGTCCTCACTCTGCAGGACGAAGACAACCTGATCCGTTTTCACTCTGCAAGACAAAGACAACCTGATCCGTCCTCACTCTGCAGGTCGGAGCGAACCTGATCCGTCCTCACTCTGCAGGACGGAGCGAGGACGAAGACAACCTGATCCGTCCTCACTCTGCAGGATGAAGATAACCTGATCCGTCCTCACTCTGCAAGACAAAGACAACCTGATCCGTCCTCACTCTGCAGGACGGAGCGAGGGCGAAGACAACCTGATCCGTCCTCACTCTGCAAGACAAAGACAACCTGATCCGTCCTCACTCTGCAGGACAAAGACAACCTGATCCGTCCTCACTCTGCAGGACGGAGCGAGGACGAAGACAACCTGATCCGTCCTCACTCTGCAGGACGAAGATAACCTGATCTGTCCTCACTCTGCAAGACAAAGACAACCTGATCTGTCCTCACTCTGCAGGACGAAGACAACCTGATCCGTCCTCACTCTGCAGGACGAAGACAACCTGATCCGTCCTCACTCTGCAGGACGAAGACAACCTGATCCGTCCTCACTCTGCAGGACGAAGATAACCTGATCTGTCCTCACTCTGCAGGACAAAGACAACCTGATCTGTCCTCACTCTGCAAGACAAAGACAACCTGATCCGTCCTCACTCTGCAGGACGGAGCCAACCTGATCCGTCCTCACTCTGCAGGACAAAGACAACCTGATCCGTCCTCACTCTGCAGGACAAAGACAAGCTGATCCGTCCTCACACTGCAGGACGGAGCGAGGACGGAGCCAACCTAATCCGTCCTCATTCAGCAGGACAAAGACAACCTGATCCGTCCTCACTCTGCAAGACAAAGACAACCTGATCCGTCCTCACTCTGCAGGAAGGAGCAAACCTGATCTGTCCTCACTCTGCAGGACGGAGCGAGGACGAGGACAACCTGATCCGTCCTCACTCTGCAGGACGAAGATAACCTGATCTGTCCTCACTCTGCAGGACGAAGGCAACCTGATCCGTCCTCACTCCGCAGGACAAAGACAACCTGATCCGACCTCACTCTGCAGGACAAAGACAACCTGATCCGTCCTCACTCTGCAGGACGGAGCGAGGACGAAGACAACCTGATCCGTCCTCACTCTGCAGGACAAAGACAACCTGATCCGTCCTCACTCTGCAGGACAAAGACAAGCTGATCCGTCCTCACACTGCAGGACGGAGCGAGGATGAAAACAACCTGATCCGTCCTCACTCTGCAGGACGAAGACAACCTGATCCGTCCTCACTCTGCAAGACAAAGACAACCTGATCCGTCCTCACTCTGCAGGAAGGAGCAAACCTGATCTGTCCTCACTCTGCAGGACGGAGCGAGGACGAGGACAACCTGATCCGTCCTCACTCTGCAGGACGAAGATAACCTGATCTGTCCTCACTCTGCAGGACGAAGGCAACCTGATCCGTCCTCACTCCGCAGGACAAAGACAACCTGATCCGACCTCACTCTGCAGGACAAAGACAACCTGATCCGTCCTCACTCTGCAGGACGGAGCGAGGACGAAGACAACCTGATCCGTCCTCACTCTGCAGGATGAAGATAACCTGATCCGTCCTCACTCTGCAAGACAAAGACAACCTGATCCGTCCTCACTCTGCAGGACGGAGCGAGGACGAAGACAACCTGATCCGTCCTCACTCTGCAGGACGGAGCGAGGACGAAGACAACCTGATCCGTCCTCACTCTGCAGGACGAAGATAACCTGATCTGTCCTCACTCTGCAAGACGAAGACAACCTGATCTGTCCTCACTCTGCAAGACAAAGACAACCTGATCCGTCCTCACTCTGCAGGACGAAGACAACCTGAGCCGTCCTCACTCTGCAGGACAAAGATAACCTGATCTGTCCTCACTCTGCAAGACGAAGACAACCTGATCTGTCCTCACTCTGCAAGACAAAGACAACCTGATCCGTCCTCACTCTGCAGGACAAAGACAACCTGATCCGTCCTCACTCTGCAGGACAAAGACAACCTGATCCGTCCTCACTCTGCAGGACAAAGACAAGCTGATCCGTCCTCACACTGCAGGACGGAGCGAGGACGAAAACAACCTGATCCGTCCTCACTCTGCAGGACGAAGACAACCTGATCCGTCCTCACTCTGCAAGACAAAGACAACCTGATCCGTCCTCACTCTGCAGGAAGGAGCAAACCTGATCTGTCCTCACTCTGCAGGACGGAGCGAGGACGAGGACAACCTGATCCGTCCTCACTCTGCAGGACGAAGATAACCTGATCTGTCCTCACTCTGCAGGACGAAGGCAACCTGATCCGTCCTCACTCTGCAGGACAAAGACAACCTGATCCGACCTCACTCTGCAGGACAAAGACAACCTGATCCGTCCTCACTCTGCAGGACGAAAATAACCTGATCTGTCCTCACTCTGCAGGACAAAGACAACCTGATCCGTCCTCACTCTGCAAGACAAAGACAACCTGATCCGTCCTCACTCTGCAGGACGGAGCCAACCTGATCCGTCCTCACTCTGCAGGACAAAGACAACCTGATCCGTCCTCCCTCTGCAGGACAAAGACAAGCTGATCCGTCCTCACTCTGCAGGACGGAGCGAGGACGAAGACAACCTGATCCGTCCTCACTCTGCAGGACAAAGACAACCTGATCCGTCCTCACTCTGCGAGACAAAGACAACCTGATCCGTCCTCACTCTGCAGGACGGAGTCAACCTGATCTGTCCTCACTCTGCAGGACGGAGCGAGGACGAAGACAACCTGATCCGTCCTCACTCTGCAGGACGAAGATAACCTGATCTGTCCTCACTCTGCAAGACAAAGACAACCTGATCTGTCCTCACTCTGCAAGACAAAGACAACCTGATCCGACCTCACTCTGCAAGACAAAGACAACCTGATCCGTCCTCACTCTGCAGGACGGAGCCAACCTGATCCGTCCTCACTCTGCAGGACGGAGCGAGGACGAAGACAACCTGATCCGTCCTCACTCTGCAGGACAAAGATAACCTGATCCGTCCTCACTCTGCAAGACAAAGACAACCTGATCCGTCCTCACTTTGTAGGACGGAGCCAACCTGATCCGTCCTCACTCTGCAGGACGGAGCGAGGACGAAGACAACCTGATCCGTCCTCACTCTGCAGAACAAAGACAACCTGATCCGTCCTCACTCTGCAGGACGGAGTCAACCTGATCCGTCCTCACTCTGCAGGACGGAGTCAACCTGATCCGTCCTCACTCTGCAGGACGGAGCGAGGACGAAGACAACCTGATCTGTCCTCACTCTGCAGGACAAAGACAACCTGATCCGTCCTCACTCTGCAGGACAAAGATAACCTGATCAGTCCTCACTCTGCAGGACGGAGCGAGGACGAAGACAACCTGATCCGTCTTCACTCTGCAGGACAAAGACAACCTGATCCGTCCTCACTCTGCAGGACAAAGACAAAAAGACAACCTGATCCGTCCTCACTCTTCAGGACGGAGCCAACCTGATCCGTCCTCACTCTGCAGGACAAAGACAACCTGATCCATCCTCACTCTGCAAGACGGAGCCAACCTAATCCGTCCTCATTCAGCAGGACAAAGACAACCTGATCCGTCCTCACGCTGCAGGACGGAGCCAACCTGATCCATTCTCAGTCTGCAAGACAAAGACAACCTGATCTGTTCTCACTCTGCAAGACAAAGACAACCTGATCCGTCCTCACTCTGCAGGACAAAGACAACCTGATCCGTCCTCACTCTGCAGGACAAAGACAACCTGATCCGTCCTCACTCTGCAGGACAAAGACAACCTGATCCATCCTCACTCTGCAGGACAGAGCGAGGACTAAGACAACCTGATCCGTCCTCACTCTGCAAGACAAAGACAACCTGATCCGTCCTCACTCTGCAGGACGGAGCCAACCTGAATCGTCCTCACTCTGCAGGATGAAGACAACCTGATCCGTCCTCACTCTGCAAGACAAAGACAACCTGATCCGTCCTCACTCTGCAGGACGGAGCCAACCTGATCCGTCCTCACTCTGCAGGACGGAGCGAGGACGGAGCCAACCTGATCCGTCCTCACTCTGCAGGACAAAGACAACCTGATCCATCCTCACTCTGCAAGACGGAGCCAACCTGATCCGTCCTCACTCTGCAGGACGGAGCGAGGACGGAGCCAACCTAATCCGTCCTCATTCAGCAGGACAAAGACAACCTGATCCGTCCTCACGCTGCAGGACGGAGCCAACCTGATCCATTCTCAGTCTGCAAGACAAAGACAACCTGATCTGTTCTCACTCTGCAAGACAAAGACAACCTGATCCGTCCTCACTCTGCAGGACGAAGCCAACCTGATCCGTCCTCACTCTGCAGGACAAAGACAACCTGATCCGTCCTCACTCTGCAGGACAAAGACAACCTGATCCGTCCTCACTCTGCAGGACAAAGACAACCTGATCCATCCTCACTCTGCAGGACAGAGCGAGGACTAAGACAACCTGATCCGTCCTCACTCTGCAAGACAAAGACAACCTGATCCGTCCTCACTCTGCAGGACAGAGCCAACCTGAATCGTCCTCACTCTGCAGGATGAAGACAACCTGATCCGTCCTCACTCTGCAAGACAAAGACAACCTGATCCGTCCTCACTCTGCAGGACGGAGCCAACCTGATCCGTCCTCACTCTGCAGGACGGAGCGAGGACGAAGACAACCTGATCCGTCCTCACTCTGCAGGACGAAGATAACCTGATCCGTCCTCACTCTGCAAGACGGAGCCAACCTGATCCGTCCTCACTCTGCAGGACGGAGCGAGGACGAAGACAACCTGATCCGTCCTCACTCTGCAGGACAAAGATAACCTGATCTGTCCTCACTCTGCAAGACAAAGACAACCTGATCTGTCCTCACTCTGCAAGACAAAGACAACCTGATCCGTCCTCACTCTGCAGGACGAAGACAACCTGATCCGTCCTCACTCTGCAGGACAAAGACAACCTGATCCGACCTCACTCTGCAAGACAAAGACAACCTGATCCGTCCTCACTCTGCAGGACGGAGCGAGGACGAAGACAACCTGATCAGTCCTCACTCTGCAGGACGAAGATAACCTGATTCGTCCTCACTCTGCAGGACAAAGACAACCTGATCCGTCCTCACTCTGCAAGACAAAGACAACCTGATCCGTCCTCACTCTGCAGGACAGATTCGTCCTTACTCTGCAGGGCTTGGTTTGTTGCACACCTGACTATTGAATTCACTGTGAAATTAACAGAAATATAAAACTAAGTAGATAATGTGGACAATAGCAGAAACAAACTAAAATCTTCTCTCTGGCTTACTGTGTCCATTTACAACCAAAATATAGAAAAAAAAACTCCTGACCAAACGTAAGCTAACAAGTTTCAGACTTCCTGAAGGAGTCAGGTCTGGTTTAAGTTTATGAAAACAGTTCAGTGCATCAGAACTAACCCTCCATCAGGATGATGTTTCCGGTGTTACACCAAAATTTATGACCCATCAGAATCTGTGACCACAGGGTAGATTTTCCTGTTTTAGAAGAAGAGTAAAGTCTTGAAAATACTTATTTTTAAGTCTGAGTTAATTGTAATGCAGGTACAGTAAAGTCACACATTCTGATGGCTATTAGAAACGGTGACCGCTGGGATCCTGGCTTTATGAGGGTCACATTATGTTAGAAGAGTCCAGCCTATAAGAGGGGTGACCTAGGTCAAGCCTTCGCTAGTCTTCTAATGGGCTCGACACACAGGAGGTGACGTCGCTCCTTCTCCATCATTTTCTATGGAACCTGCGTGATGAGGCGAAAATCGCTGCCTCCTCCAGCCAAGCGACAGTATGTGAAATGTTGGGCTCGTTCACGCAGACGTGCACATGGGGGCTTGAAACGTGACACAAGAAAATAGAAAAATCTACACGGTTGCCTCCTGTGATTCTGATGGGTCACAGATTTTGGTGTAACACCGGGAGCCAGTCAGGTCTGTTTTTAATCCTTACTTCATCTCTCCTCATGGACAGCTTTCTGAGGGGGAAATACAGCTTCTCGTTCTCAGGTCGGTTATAAAACCCGGATCAGAGTGAAAACTCTGGACATAAATGTGGACAGAAAGTCAACAACGGTCTTACTTTTCCTTCCCTCCTTCCTATAATCTGCCCAACCTCGTGTCTGAATCCAGAGAAACGTTTCACCCAGAAAACCTCCTCACCTTGGACGTTTGGAGGAAATCAGAACATTCGACGTGAAGTGTTGACGTTTTCTTCTTCTTCGTTTCTTTCTCTTCTTCCTTTTCGGTTTTTATGTGGGTTACATGCCAGGTTTTATTGAACTACTGCCCCCCGCTGGTCTGGAGGAGTCATGACACGTATGCTCTTTCCCTTCTCACATGATAGTAGAGTTATGACGAAGGCTCGATCCCAAACCGCCCCTACAGACTACCCATCACTCCCAATAAAGGCACACTCGCAGCTGTGGAGGGTACTTTAATTAGAGGGGAGGGCATAAAGAAGCTGGGTGGGAATGGGACACCCTCTTACCTCCACCGGAAAAGGAAAGCACTAGTCACCATGGCAACACAAAGATGCCCTGAATTTCTTTTATTCATTTAACACGTTATAAAGTGATAGTTTATAATAAAAAGGTGGAATTTATCACGTTATAATGTGATAGTTTATAATAAAAAGGTGGAATTTATCACTTTATAATAGTTTATAATAAAAAGGTGGAACTTATCACGTTATAAAGTGATAGTTTATAATAAAAAGGTGGAACTTATCACGTTATAAAGTGATAGTTTATAATAAAAAGGTGGAACTTATCACGTTATAATAGTTTATAATAAAAAGGTGGAACTTATCACGTTATAATAGTTTATAATAAAAAGGTGGAACTTATCACGTTATTATGTGATAGTTTATAGTAAAAAAGGCAAAACTTATCACGTTATAACATTTTGTGGTAAAAATGTGTGTGGCTTTTTATGGGGAAACTGTGCCCGCTATGGCCAGACAAATGGGATTAAGTTGTACTTCACTGGAGAGATCTGGTGAAGCTTGGAGGACACCGTGATATTGTTAATGTTGCACAATTACAGCAGACAGGACCTCATCTTTGTGTCAGCAACTTCTTTCTCCCAGTCCCAGCGGTGCATATAGCCCTTTTAAATGTCATTTTTATTTTCAGAAGACAGCCATAGGCGTAACCACTGGTAGATGTCATTAACCAAAATGTCAATGTTAACTCAGACATGCCTGCACGCAGGCAGGTGATGTACCGTGCTGCTCACAACTGCCCCACATTTCTGTGTGTACAACAATAAGTCGGCATAGAACAATTAATACATGACAAAAAGTAACAGAAATGTTTCTGCTTGACGAGAATATTTTCCATAAAATGTATTTTCTCCAATATTTCTAGGTCGCAACAACATCTACAGCCAGGGACGGTTTTTGCTATGGGCAAGGTGGGTGACCGCCCAGGGCGCAATCTATTTGGGGGTGCACGAGCGCCCTCAAAAAAAAAAATAAAATAAAAATAAAAATAAAACAAAAAAACGCCAGTTTTCTAGACTAATACGGCTCATTTCCACGTCAAGTTAATGGGCGCTGGGGCGCCTATACTATCGTGTAAACTTGCTGCTGAGAGTCATGTATACAGGTTGTGTGTGTGTCATGTATACAGGTTGTGTGTGTGTGTTAGAAGAAAAGCCAGGGGGCAGACGGGCGGGGGATCAGCTCGCAACTGCAGAGGTTGTGAGCAGGTTGAGTCTCAGAGGAAAAGCAAGGAGGGGCCTGATGATCCTCTGGGTGTTTGACGGACAGAAAGGGTGACACAAAAGAGAAGGAAAAGAAGAAGAGAAACCCTCAAAAGATAAAAGTATGCAAGTCTCTATGAGTGACGTTAATTGTGTATGTAATGAAACAGTAGCCTACACACTATTTATCCTCTTGCTAATATGTTGCTACTTAGCCACAGAAGACGACTGTATTTCGTTTTTAGCTTTACTTAAGCAACTTTTAAATTTGAGGCATATGCAGTTAATTTCACCAATAGGCTAGTTTGGGTTTGCAACACAACAAGTGCAGAGACGTCCTGACTGTGGAATTTTTAATGCTATACGTGGGTCTATGCTAACTTAAATAACTTATATAACATTCATGTCAATATACACTGACATGACATTTTGTAAGCTTTATGTGATATAGTTTTTTTTTAATAATTTGTACTGTGTTATGCTTAATTAATAGGATGTTGACAAATGAAGATAATTTGTGCATTATTATGGTTTATTTTAATTGGGTAACTGATGCATGTTAAGTGTGATCTAACTTACACATTGTATCTTAATTGTAAACTCAGGGGCACTTCTGAAATATTTTGGAGCAGCTCCCAATGGCCAAAATGAAGAGCCACCTCCCTCTGCAGCCACATCTTTTCAGGACATGTCAGGTGTGTGTGTGTGTGTGTGTGTGTGTGTGTGTGCCAGGTGTAAACAGGATGAAAGACCCAGGTTGAAAAATCTGCTACAGTCTGAGCACTGAATTAAGATTATGTTAATTATTATTACTATTTTTTATTTATTTTATTTTATTCATTTGTATTTGTGTGATGAAGGATTTGTACAATTTACATTGGTGTTTACTAACTCTATTTCATTTATCTAGCTTATTGTTTTATCTATTCTTGTTAACTTTTGTATTTAATAATAAATAAATAATATTAATAAAAAATAACATAAATAATATCCTTGTGTTTGTACGTTGGCGGGGTTTGTGGTTGGGTGTGGGGGGCGCTGATGGATGGTTCGCCCAGGGCGCAAAACTAGCTAGGACCGCCTCTGTCTACAGCTGCCTCCTCTCCTCTTCTGATGCTCCTTGAGCAACTGTGGTGATAAGTTGATCCTTTTCTGTCCCAGCATGGTCTCTCTTGTTGTTTGTTTATCGTTCAGCTCGTGCTGGGGAGGAGGAAACTAGCAGGTTTCCTAGTTCATTTTAATTATGTAGCTTGCATTCATTTTCTATTATTTTCATTATTAGCTGAGGTTTGCTGGTGACAGCTGTAAATCTGCAGGTCAAAACACAGCCAGATGTATCAGGTTCAGACATCTAACGGGTGTCAAGATTAAACAAGAGGACGTCTTCTCTAATTCATTCATTCATTCAATCATTCATTGGCTTCCCTATTACTATTAAAGTAATTCTTTGCACAACAAAATATAGAATTAATTTATGGAATCAAAAAAAGAAAGAAAATGATTAACATATTTGAAAAGGAGTGAAAAGAATATTCAGTACATAGACTTCTCCACCTCTCATCTCATTGTCATATCAATTAAGAAATAATAAAAAATAATAAAAAATAAAAACAATAATCACCCACTGAACAGCACATTTTATACATTTTCTTGAACTGGTTGATATTTGAACAAATCCGAGCAGGACCTTCTCTAACCAGGTGGATGACAGGTAATAGATTTATATGCAGGGGCAGGTCTAGAAAAGACTTGATGATGGGGCTAGGCACTGACCAGGAAAAGTGTTACACATGAGATTTTTTTAGGACTAGATTTTAGTAAGTAATTATTGGATTATTACAAGTTAAGTGGTCATCAATGTTAAATTTGGAAAAACAGAACAGCCAGTCATATTTTTCAGTGTGGATGTGCAGCCAGCCCGGACCCTGGCCCACGGGCCAACCGCCTCCTTCTGCTTTAGCTTGTTAGCTAAGAAATATTGAATAAAGTTGAATATACCCAAATATCTAATGTTTCCTGGCTGTATTGTAGTATTGGGTATGTTTTGTAGGTCACAGTTAATGGGCATAATAATAGTCTTAGACCAGTTAATAGAGTAGTCAGATATTGATGAGAATGTGTTAATAAGTGTGATTGTCTGGGGGAGAGATGTCAGTGGGTTCTGGAGGAAAAGTAATACATCATCAGCATAAAGGCTTATCTTGTGTTCTATATTTTTGGCATGGATTCCTTTAATCTCTTTATTTTTTCTTATGGCAGCAGCTAGGGGTTCAATAAAAATAGCAAAGAGTGATGGAGAAAGAGGGCAGCCCTGTCTGGTGCCTCTCTGTAAACAGAAGCTTGGAGAAGTTTGATCATTGGTCTTCACACATGCATTTGGGTTGTTATATAATATTTTATCCAGTCTATGAAAGATGACCCAAACCCACATTTGCTTAATGTAAATAAAAATTTCCAGTTTACTCGGTCAAATGCTTTTTCTGCGTCCAAAGAAATGACTGTGAATCCCAGATTATGTAGGTTAGAATAATTTATTATGTTAATTAATCTAAGCATGTTATTAGAGGAATGTCTACCTTGAATAAAGCCTGTTTGGTCAGGATGTATTATTAGAGGGGTTATTTTTTCTATCCTGGCTTTGCTGATTATTTTAAGATCTACGTTCATTAATGAAACTGGATGGTAACTGGATGGAAGTGTGTTTTTTTTCCTGGTTTTCTGCTGATCAGGTCTACCCCCTTCCTACTGTACAGCAAATAAACTCATTTCCTTCTCTCATTTAATGTTACACTTTGTCTCTCCATGACCAAGACCCCACATCTAATCTCCTTCCAGAATATTAAGGACAATGACACGGAAACTCTCTCCTCCAGCATCAACATTATAATCTTTAACCCTTTTTCCACCCCAGATGAACTAGTTGCTTCTCACAACAGTTTGAATAACTTTCTTAACTGTCTTGCTCCAGCAAAAAAAATGCTATGTTTCCTTCTTGCAGTGAGCCCCCATTTCACCCCTGAAATCCCTCTCAACCTGTACTCAACTGGCCCCTGTGATTCCATAATGTTGTTCTTCAATGACAAAAGGCATGTCACCCATAGACACCGCAATCCGCAAAACCTGTCCTTTCCAAAGGCATGCACGTCAGCCACACCCTCTGTTACCTTTGGTCTCTGGAACTGTCTGTCTGCAGTGAACAAAACAGAATTCATCAGTTCATTGATAAATGTCTCTGACATTCAGGTCCTAGCCCTGACTGAAACTTGGATCCATCCAGAAAACACAGCTACACCAGCTGCCCTTTCTGTCAATGCAGAATTTACCCAAACACCTCGCTCAGCTGGACGAGGAGGTGGAACGTACAATACTGAAACTGCTCTCATTAAAAAGACCAATGACGCCCTCATGGCTCCGGTTTACTCTGTGTTCTCATCCTCCTTGAGCTGAGTGCAGCCTTTGATACAGTTTCCCACACTATTCCCCTCAATAACATCTGCATCTTGACTGTCCTTCAGATCCCACCCCTCCTCCGTTACATCAGGTGAGCTCCAGGGCCCAGTCCTGGGGCCCCTCCTCCTTATCATCTACCTCATTCCTCTTAGTAATATTTTCTACAAATTCAACATTTATTTTCACTGCTTTGTGGATGACACCCAGCTCTACCTCTCCAGCAAACCTAATTTCACAGTCCCACCCTCCTCCCTCACAACCTGCTTATCTAAAATAAAATCCTGATCACCTCCAAATTCTTTGAACTAAACAGCGATAAAACAGAAATCTTCCTCATTGGAACCAAATCTGCACAATCCAACGCTGACCATCTTTCCCTCTCTATCGATGGCTCCCCAGTTTCCTGCTCCCCTCAAGTTAAGAATCTGGGTGTCCCCCTTGATAGCTCATTATCATTTCATGCGCACATCAGTAATGTCACTTGCTCTGCATATTTCCATCTACGCAACATGTCTGGTCTCCACCCCTCCCTCACCTCTTTCACCACTTTTGTCCTTGTTCACCGCCTCATCACCTCTCACACGGACGACTGTAACTCTCTCCTCTTGTGTCTCTCTCTCAAATTCCTTCTGGTAGACATTAGAATCACTTTCTGTCATGATCTTCTTTTTTCTGCCTTGTCATGTTCTGGTTAGCTCTGGTTTCCTGTTTTATTTTGTAGGTTATTTCCCCTTGTGTATTGTGTTCTGTTTTGCTTCTCGTTCACTGGCTCCCCTGGTTTGATTTTCTCATTCACGTCACCTGCTTCTTATTAGTCCCTCATTGTATTTATACCCCTTGCTTTCAGATGTCCTTTGTCAGATCGTCTGTTGTGTTTCCCAGTCGTGTCTCCTTTGTTTGGTCATGTAAGTGTTTCTTTATTAAAACCTTTATTTCTGCACCCATCCACCTCCTGCCTTCTCTGTTCTGCATTTTAGCCTACTTCCTCCTTAAATCATGACAGAATGATCTGACTACCATGGACCTGTGAAGACAATGAGAAGGCTATTATGAAGGTACACCAGGCTACAAAGGCCTACTTTGATTGTATGGCGGGGCCTTACCCGCTCCTGGTACAGATGGCAGCAGCCAATGGGGTAGTGGATCTGATGACTGCCAAGCCCTGGTACCTCAGCTTGCTGGATGTAGTCGATTCGCTGACTGAAGCCAAAGAAGATTTAATAATAATAATGGATTAGATTTACGCAGCATTTTTCAAGGAACCCAAAGCACTTTACAATGTGTCCACTATTCATTCACTCACACATTCACGCACTACACTGCTGGAGGAAGCTGCCATGCACTCAACCACAACCCATCAAGAGCAATTAGGGGTTCGATGTCTTGCTCAAGGACACCTCAACATGAACTCGACTTGGCCGAGGATCAAACCGGCAACCCTCAGGCTACAAGATGACTGCTCTACCTTGCTGAGCCACGCCGCCCCATTTAAGAACTTGCTTGAAGTCTGTCACTCTACACCAGGGGTGCCCAAGTCCGGTCCTCGAGATCTACCATCCTGCAACTTTTAGATGCAACCCTTTTCCAACACACCTGAATCAAATGACTGGCTCGTTACCAGGCCTCTGCAGACCTGAATGACATGCAGATGGTACCTGATTCAAGCGTGTTGGAGAAGGGTTGCATCTAAAAGTTGCAGGATGGTAGATCTCGAGGACCGAACTTGGGCACCCCTGCTCTACACCATCTTGGCGGCACACATCTGCGGTGTCACCACCGGCTCCACGGCCGTCTGCCTCCTGTCTTCTCCATCCTGCATTTGGGGTCCACTTCTTCATGAAATCACAACACTTTCAGTTCAAGTAAAGACAACATCTGACATTTTTGTTCTTTAAGTTCTGAAGCTTGACTGTAAGAAGCGTTGGACAAAGACGCCATCTGACTTTTGATTAAAACATTGTACATTGAAAGTTATTATTTCTCACTGCTCTCTGATTCTCTCTGCTTGTCCATCCGTCCTCTACCGATTATCTGGCAGCACCGTTTTACAGCAGAATTTATATACCATGGCTGAAGAGAGGTTCAAGCTACATACTAGTGAATAGTAAACATATAACATCTGCTGACGTAAATATAGAGGGCAGAGAGCATCTGGATGGAGTGGGTATATAATGGGTGAGTTTGGTTTATAGTGTAAATCTATCAGAAACAAGAGATGTAGTGAATACAGGACTTCTAACCATTTATTATTCATTATTTGATCATATTAAAAGGGAAAAAGGTGGTAACCACACGAGTGTAAAGATGAACTGTAATCATCATTAACGAGCCACTTTAGAGATTCTGCTGTTAACGGACAGTTGGTCTCTGTCTAATCTGTCTCCAGTCAATGGGTGTGTCTGAGATGTTTTTTACTATGTCACTGAGTTTCCACCCAAAACATGGCCAGATAACTGTAAACCATTATTATTGTTATTATTATTGTTGTTGTTGTTGTTATTGTGAACTCATCTGATATAGAAGCAGAACAATCCTTCATGCATTTCAGTTGTAGTTTTTCAAACTAAATACCCATAGACAGATACACAGTCTATGTGTCAGGGACCAGGCAGTAAAGCAACGAGGACACAAAGTCATTTCAAAACTGGGTTTTTATTGACCCAAAATGAATGCAAAAACCCAAAAGTATGAATAAACTAGCCAGCCAATAAAAGAGGTCAACTAAATATAATGATACTCAAAAGTGTAACGTAAGCAAATCAAACTCCACAGAGAAAAAACTGACCTGATACAATGACAATGAGGTTAACTTATACTGGTTGGCCAAACCAAACAACACACACAGGGAAAAACAAAATGGATAACAATTACTAGACAGAGACTCAAAACTAACTAAACCTTTATGAATTTAGTTTGATTTTACTTTATTGTATTTTTATTGAATTTAAATGTATTTTATTTAGTTATCTAATTCTATTTTATTTTGGTTGGGGCCACTTCCGGTCCGTAGCTCCGCCCCTCTCTCTAGTTAACGTACATCTCGATGGGTAGGATGACATGTTACAACACACTCTTACACAACTCCAGCGGCTTTTTCAGCAGGACTGTCCTCCAGTTCATCCTGAGGGACCTCTGCGAGCAGCTGCTGGTTTGTCCAACAGAAGTTGTTTTTTTTTCTTCCGTGTCGGTGGCAGAAGAGGAAAATAAAGCAGGTAAGAGAAACACGCAGTGACATGAACACAACAGTTTTAGCTGGACTCTTCTGTACAGGAGGACACACGCACTGAACGGCTTTAAATAGTCACCAAGCCACATTTGTCCTTCCATGATGCTACAAAACCCCAACAAACAAAAAGCTTTCTGGTTATTCAACAAGGTTACGTCAGGAGTGATGAGCCAAGTTCGCACGTGGTAGTTAACGTCGGTTCTCATCAAAGACGGAGATTCTGCTCAATCTTAATCTGTTTGAAAACCGATCAATAGCTTGATTCTGATGCTGCGAGATCTCTACTCTGGTCAGCTTCTATTGACAGTAAAATCTCGTCATTTCAGCTAGTTTTGAGTTCCTGATCCTGTGATGTGTTGTTCACATTTGAGGGTAAAACCTGTTTACCTAGTTATTCCTGCTGTCAGCTTCTCCTGTTAGAATGATTATTATTCAACTCTGTCATGATGAAACAAACTATTTCACCTTTAGAAGGAGTTTTGCAACCAGAGTTAATCCACAAAGAACCAGAGTTAAGGCCTTATATTAATTTATTAGATATGTAAGTATGTATGATGTTGGTTTGACTATTCAATGTTTTATATTAACATCCATCTGTCCATCCGTCTGTCTGTCTGTCCGTCCATCCATCCATCCAGTTTGTTGGACATTATAAATGTTTTCAGGACATTCTGATGTCCAGCCTGTTTTCTGTTTTTCCTGGTCAGTATGTTCGGGGCAGTGGTGATCGGCATCGGTGCAGCAGGCTTGGTCCGGATCAGAGACATGCTGAATCCCCATCCTGGCAGTGTTGCAGAGAAACTCTCTGTAAGAGGATTCATATCCAGGTAATAGTTATCAGACAGTAAAGTTTTGTAGGAGGTCTGCAGGATGTCCCCCCCCCCACCATGGCAGGAGTATGAGGTGGAGAGTTAGAAAGCAGTCATTTTACAGCGTGGTTTTTGAGCAGGAATTAGCAACTCCAAACTCAGGATCAGATTTAACAGATTCTGTCTGTGTGAGTGTCTTATCTGTGCTGAGCAAATGGATGTTGTGGTCCAACAGAAGAAACCTGAACACCGAGCAGGACGTGAGTCAGATCTCAATGGAGGAGGCTCTGAGCAGAGAGGACATCCATGCTGCCTTTATCTGCACGGAGAATGACTCCCATGAGGACAACGTCAGGTATGCATCAGACTACCAAATACAGGAAACCTTAGACCTGGATCCACAGAAACACCCCTCAGTTGTTTACCCCTTAAAAATCCACCAGAGGCCAGGGGGTATTCCAAAAAGCTGGTTGAATGGTTTAACTGGCTATGTTAACCTAGACTAAATGGAAATCTTGGGTTTTCCAAAATGGCTAATTTAGGTAAGCTAATATGGAAACATATGCTGTGAACATGGCCTGGTAGGGAGTAAGTTTTGTTCAGGATACGTCCAACTGATCAAATCTGTCAAAATACTTTGATTTAAAGAAATTAACAGACATCTCCATTTTATTTATTTTAAATTTTTATTTCCTTTATTTTCTGGCAACATTGCATGCTTCATTACCTGAAAAGAGAAACACTTTAATATGCAATATCATGCAGGGCAGGGGTCCCTGAGGACCAGGACTGAGAAACACTGATCCAGAACGTGGTAGAGATGTTCACAGAGAGAGCAACATATAGAAATACATTACATGCTGCATTTACTGACCCTTGGACATCTGATGTTTACCCAAGGGAGGGTCAGGTAACAGTAAATATTTGAATGTGTATATATATATATGTGTGTGTGTATATGTATGTATGTATGTATGTATGTATGTATGTATGTATGTATGTATGTATATATATATATATATATATATATATATATATATATGCTAGTTTAAATACTTAAAATGACACTTTAACTTTAGGCCTGTTCAGTTTTGGTGAGGGATATTTTCTAGTTCTTTTTCACACTGTTTTGAATTAAAAATGCAATTAATAAATTTTTTCAAAGCTTACTAGCGCTTGAGTTTATAATATTAATGTATTTTCAAGGCAGATATTGTTACATTATTAAAATGCGATTAATCAAGATTAATTCATTACAAAGTCTGTAATTAGTTTCATATGCTGTTGGGAAGAGGTTCTAAGTTTTCTAAATACCACGATATTATCTTTGTACTCCAAATATTAAGCAATGACATTATAATAATATTTGTCACTGAACTGTGATTTTAAGAAAAGGGGACTCAACGGAAGTGTCATGGTTTGGTGTTTTTTAGTTCTTTTTTGTTCCATGAGAGAAATCTAGTCTCTGCTGGGCTTTAACAAGTGCATCGAAGTCAGGTTGAATGACTGACGTGGAGATGCAAAGCACAGCTGACAAATGATCATCAGTGAGAGAGGATCTGTACCTGGATGTGGTAAACTTCATCACTGAAAATGTTCACATATGTAGGTAGAGCCAAAGAGAACCAGCATCTTCTGAGCATGTCTCCTCAAGTGTGGAAAGTTCTCATCCTTGAGAGAAGAGTAAAAATCCAGCAGTGATCCTGACTTAAAAGTGTTCTGCCAGTATCCACGCTGCAGGTAAAGAGAAAGAAATTCGTGTGCATTTCATCCTCGATCGTTATTGATCTTCAAATCGCCGTGAAAACTCTCCATGCAGTGCTTCTCACATGGACGAGTACCTGCAGAGGTGATCAGCTGACTTCTTAAGTCCATGCATGAGGTAAAATTGGTAAATATGTTTATTTTACTTTTTCAGTTAACCTTACATGGGCCTGTAAAATTCAACCAAAGGGCTGTGTGTGGCCCATGGGCCGTACAATGCCAGGTCTGCGTCAGGGCTTCTGCTCTGTAGTCATCTGGTTCAGATTTTTTAGGAACTGGAACATGGCAGGACGTTTCCCACAGCACAGGAACTCTTTTCTGACTCGTTTACTTTCAGTTTCTGCTGCTGCTTCGTGATGGAAGTGTTTGTTATGGAGAAGGTTTCAGACCATGAGACGGGAATGTCCTGAACGTAACATTCCTCTGGTCAGCAGGTGGAGGTTTGTTCCACCATCAGGACGACATAATAAGGAGTCACAAGGTGTAAACATCCTCTTATGAGGAGTGTAAAGTGAACTGTGATGGTCGTCTAAGAACACTGTCTTCCTTCTGTCTCGTCAGAGCGTTTCTGCAGGCAGGGAAACATGTCTGTGTGGAGTATCCCATGACTATGTCCTACAAGTCTGCCCTGCAGCTCTGGGATCTGGCCAAGGAAAAAGGTGAGACTGAAGTCATTTGAATCTAAATGACTGCATTTACCCGAAGAGAAGTTCAGAGGGATGTAGGAGTCATGATTCTTTGGATCAGGCCTTTGCTTGGTGACTCAAGGAGATCCAGCATCTGGTTGTAGGAAATGTTTTCAGGAAGTGTGTGTGTCCATGTGTGTGTGTCAGGAGTGATTCTTCATGAAGAACACATTGAGCTGCTGACGGAGGACTACAAACTTCTGAAGAAAGAGGTGGAGGGAAAAACCCTGCTGGAAGGAAGTCTTCATTTTACAGGTAGGAGACGGACGTCCTCCGTGGACCGCGCTGAGGACTTCATCTGTTCATAAATACAGGAGAAGCTTGAAATAGATGGGATTCTGTTTACTCCTAGAATTGTGCAAAACCCAAATAAAAAAACTGGTAATGGAAACACTTAAATTTTGAAAAACCACTTAAATGTTGCTAAAAGGTTTTATGCTCTAATGAGGTGGGTTATTTTTTAGACATTTTAATATAAAAGTATATCACAAAAGTGTAATAGAAACACTTTTATTCACATTTCTACATCACCGGACGTGATGTAGGCAGTCCCGTGACCAGTTCATTTCAAGTGAAGATATAGGTATGTATGGACGGAGGAGCAGAGGGAAGTATAACCGCCGTCCTTGATAGCAAACAACAACGAAATGCTGTTTCAAGAAATTACATGGGGTGAGATTTTATGACGAGATTTCATGAGAATTACTGCTCATGCGCTAAACTCCATTCAATGGAAACACCTGCAATTCGCAATGTACTTTGTCAAAATTTTAGAAAAATCACAAATTATTTTGTGAAAAACTGTAATGGAAACACAGCTCGTAGTTCTGTTTTACATCACATACCACCTCATTAGTCATTAGAGCCAGTAGTCTTCTGTCAGACTTCAGGTTACTTCCAAATAAAATACACTGCCCAAATAATGAAGGGAACACATAATTATTACTCAACGTCAGTCCCACTTCTGGGATATCAATGTGTCCAGTTAGGAATCAACACTGTGAATCAGTTTTACCTGCTGTTGTAAAAATGAAACAGACAATAGGTGGAAATGAGGCAATTAGGAAGACAACCCCTATAAAGGAATGATCCTGCAGGTGGAAGCCACAGACCATTTATCCGTCTTCATCCTTTCTGACTCATTTTTGCTCACATTAGCATGTAGCCAGTCTCCTCGCCACTAGGTAGTGCTGCTCATCCAGGATGGCACATTAATTAATGCTGTGGCAAGAAGGTTTGCTGTCTCTCTCAGCACAGTGTGAACAGCATGGAAGAGATACCAGGAGACGTGGAGGGGGTCGCAAGAAGACAATAACCCAGCAGTAGGACCGCAATCTGCTCCTTTATGCAAAATGACCTCCAGCAGACCACTAATGTGCATGTTTCTGCTCAAACTGTCAAAAACAGACTTCATGAGGGTGGTTTGAGGGTCCGATGTCCACAAGTGGGGCCTGTGCTCATACCATGCACCTAGTTGGCATTTGGGATGAGCTTCTGGGATAAGCTCCTCAACCCCTTTGGCAGCCCATATGCTGCTGCAGGGGGACCTGGTTCCTTCTGATGCAGGACAATGCTCGGCCTCATGTGGCTGCAGTGAGTCAGCAGTTTCTAGTTTGTTGCCTTTGTTACAATAAAATCTGTGACCCATCAGAATTTGTGACCACAGAAGGCGAAAGTGTACATTTCTCTGCATGACCGCCTTAGAAAACGAGCGAAGTCTAGAAAACACTTGTATTTAGGGTTGAGTTCATTGTAATGCAGGTACAGTAAAGGCACATATTGTCATACCTGTCAGAAATGGAGACCAAGGTCACAGATTCTGATGTCCAGCACGGTGGCAGCAGAATGATGGTCTGGCTGCTGTGTTGTGCCGACCAAATTTTTTTTGCCAAGTGGAGCTTTATGGGTATAAGGCTCCTCTTGATGATCTGATTGAATTCATTCATTCATATTTTATTTATTTTGAATTATGGAATTTTTGTAATCTCGCTGGACCTGACCAGAGGGAATTAAAAAAAAAAGGAGAATAATGAAAAGGAAGAGGAGACAAAGATACAGGAGATAGAAGCAATTGATGGATTGATTTTAATTTGGCCTTTTTATACCAAATAAAAAATGTTTACACCACGTTTAATATCTCTTTTTCAGTTTTCTTTTCACTTTAACCTATTTTATTAAAATATTGGGCCCAAAATACAGAAAAAAAAATATCTGAATTGATAAAAGTACAATTAACCAATTAACCCACAAACACCCCGTTTTTCTGTTTAGTAAAATGACTACCTCACACTCGTATAATATTAACTGTAAACCACCGTCTCACTGGTATCCATCAACATACACAGACACTGGGAGAGAGTTTTAGATGTGAACCTTCCAGTGACGGCAGCTCCAGGTGAGCTGGGTTGATGTTACTCTGGACGATGATCTGATCCCACCGATCTCAGACCTGAGAGGACAGAGACCTTCTTGTCTCTAACCTGTTGTCTCCGTCCTCTCACATCAACAGGAGAACGTCATTAAACAAACTCATCTGTCTGAAAACCGTCTGGTTACTAGAAAATCCTTAGTGCACCTTTATCACCCTAATCCTCCAATCTGTGATCACCGCGTTATGTTCAGCTATGTGACATTTTCACAGAACTGTGGCATAAACCAGTTTAGATCTGAATCTCTCCCAGTTTGTTTGACATTGATGGGTCATGAAAACCAGAGAAAGATGGTTTAGATTGATTAACACAATAATATTGATGTAATCTACAGGTCACTGTGTGTGATCTGTGACTAGGTTGATATGAGAAAGTTCTTCATCGTGCCACTAGTGGGTGTGTGATGAGAGTAGCACTAGTGGTACTACAGTATGAGAACTGTGGGAGTAGAAGAAGATGAGAGGCCGAGGTGGAAGTAGACCTTTTCTGTAAAAGTGGCTTGAAATGTGATTTATGGATGAAGGATTTAGATGGAGAGCATGTGGTTTAACATGATTTCTTCTTAAATGTGTCAGGAGGAGCTCTGAAGCCAGGGTTTGGTTTCCCAGCCTTCAGCGGCATATCCCGCCTCACCTGGCTGGTGGACCTGTTTGGTGAGCTGTCGGTGATGGCGGCGACGTTTGAGGAGGATTCTGCAAACGGCTACACCAAGATGACCGTCAAGCTGCTGACAGCCGACAACAAGTGAGAAGGATGCACCTGTCCGCCTCCCTCTCATCACTTATTCCTGTTTACTACACCACTCTTCTTCCAGTTGTTTAGTCCCTTTAAATTAATCCAGTTAAAAGAAACCCATTCTATGATCCACATTAGTCCATTTATAGTAACTGTTCATATAAACCAGTTCATAAAATAATGACCTAGCTAAGGAAAACAACAGAATGGATCAAATCTTCTCTTTGATTCAGAAATCTGACCACTTTCACATGGTAGTTCCTAGATTTCCCAGTATGGCCAGATTCTGTCAGAACCATTAGCTGCTAACAGCTAGGTTCCAGGACTGGATCCGATCTGCCTGGACGGGGTGGAGCAAGCAGATAGGCGATGGTGTAGAGGCTGATTTCTAGCTACGGTCAGTTGCTAACCCCATCCAGGAGGATGGAGGACGCCAACATCTCCCAGCAGCCTGGTTGAACCTCTGACATCCAGCATCTTTGGAGGCTCTTTTCTTCTGAAATAAGCCCAGTCTGTTTAGAGTTCCACATTTAATTTGGATTAATCAGGATTAAGGATTATAAGATCAGAAGCCACTGGGGGGTCTGATTGGTTAAAGAGACATGAAACATCTGAAACAGAGGTTTTGTTTTTCCTCATAGACCTCTGACATGGGTGGAAGAACGACAGGCCGGCCTACCGAGGAAGAAGAAGGTCAACTTCGTCTTTGACTCCTGCACTCTGACCCAAATCCCTCCTGCTCCAAGGGGGACCGTAGGACTCTTTATGCAAGACCTGATCCAGTTCTCGGCCAAGCTGTCAGGCCAGGTGAACCCCCAGGAGCTCCAGAGAGAGAAGACCAGGATCCTGCACTGCCTGGAGGTGGCAGAGAAGATACGGCAACTTTCCCAAACTTAAACCAGGACTTTTAAGTCATTCATGTCTGATTTGATTTGAACTTTGTTTTTTCATCACCGTGTCCTTAAGTTTTGTACTGATCTCTATAAGCTTCATGTCATCATTTTTTTTTTCACATTATTTCAGTTTGAAGTCATCTCCAGCAGAGACTAGTTAGGCTAGGCATGATCTAAAACTAGTCTGGCCTTCTGAGGAGCTGCAGGTCTTTATCTTAGTCTGACTAGTTATCTCCAGACAGAGTATTTATTTAACTAATCAGTAACTAACCGTTGTAAAACTGGCAGGGTCTGACTCAGTTCTGGTGAAAAAGCTTTTCTTCCTCAGGCAGAAATGAAAGAATGAATATGGAACAGAAACTTTGAAGAGTTTATTAAAAGACCTTTTCCGACCACGTCTAAGTCTGTTTAATGGAGTTTTTCTGTAGAGGTGGAGGTCTATCTACACGTCAGCTACAACAGCTGATGTAATCTGTGTCCAGATTATCTTTGCCATTTATAAAATTTACATGGGATTATTCTCTGTCTTTTAATCTGCGTCAACTCATGATTAATGAAAATAAAGGAAATAAACATCAACACCTCTAAGAACCCATTACAGTTTTCTTATTGTAATATTATTGGGGTTGAGGACGCCGTCATCTACCTGCTTCAGAGAGCTCACTCCCATCTGGACCAACCAGGCAGCACTTTGAAGATCATGTTCTTTCATTTCCTTTAATACAGTTCAGCTGCTCGGTTATGTGAGAAGCTGCATAAATTCCAGGTGGAACCTTCACCACCACCTGGATTTATGACAAACAGACCAGCATATGAGACTGAGAGGTTGTGTGTCTGAGATGGTGGTCAGCAGACCTGGAGCACCACAAGGGCCTGGACTCTCACCATTTCTCTTCACACTGTACACCTCAGACTTCCAAATACAACTCTGAGTCCTGTCATCTGCCATCACACACATTTTCTGAGAATTCGGACAGTAATGGTGGTTACCACATTATTTTCTATATTAAGGTCTCCAGTACTTCAGGGCTGTGTGGGACTACACACCTCACTCATGGTTCTGCTGTTTCTATCAACTTGAGGAATTAAAGGCCATTAAACACAGTGTTATAACAAAGATCCCCCATAAGCCTTTCAGTGTTAAGCTTGCGGGCTCAGCCATCAACATGGAGCACCATAAGCAGCGGCGTTTTCTAAGTACCAAGGAGAGGCTGGAAAGAAGAACTGGTATAAACTTTGCTCACAGCAAAGTGACCTCGCACGGCCCTAAACTATCCAGGACAGCATGACACGGGCCAGCTATGAAATTTTAGCTCTAATTTCCAAGACTGGAAGATCCTTTTCAACTGGGGACTGTTTCTGTCCATAGCAGGTTAGGGTTAGTGTGCCATCTCAGGCGATGGTCTCTCAAATCAGCCTTTCCTGCAGCACAGTGACCTGCCAACAACATGAGTTGAGAAATTACGGAATGGTTTACAATTTTTCTCAATTGCAAAGACACATTTCTCGAAAGCTTCTCTATTTTTCTCCAAACTGTGAACACAAAACCCAATTTTCAAGCTACAGGCACAAAACCTCAGCTCAGTCGTGTTTTTAGCTATGATTGACTCGGCACACGATGTGACAACATAGTTCAGTTTTGGGCAGATTAAACTGTTTTGAGGGGAGTTTGGTTTTGCAAGAAGAGCCTGAGGTTTTGTGGAGAAAAGGAGAGAAGCTTTCGATCTTTTCGAGTCGTGTTCACCTGGTGGCACCTTTGCTTTAATTGTTTGACTTTTGCCGCCTGTGCTCAGTGCTCACCATTATGCGACACAGGTGCATCACAATGAAAATGTGTTGGCAGGTTGCATCTAAACTCTTGAAAACTGTTTATGGTTTTGTCGAAAGAGTGACTGATTCAACCAGTGGGTTGAGGCAACTGAGCATTTGGCAAATGAGAAAAACTAAAACCAAAACGTCCAAATTTACTGTTTTATTAGTGGCATGTGATGAGAGCACGGATATCTCGGGTCCAGCACAGCTTTTAGTTTCCATCCAAGGAGTGAGTGACATCATGGAAATCTCACAGGAGCTGGGTTCTATTTGAGCTGGAAGAAAATGGTCAGGTTAACAACGAATGGTACCCCGGCCATGATTGGTAAAAAAGCAGGCCTCACCACACTGGTTGCTCAGAAAGTTGACGATTATGGAGGAAAGTTGGTAATCAACTGGGCTTGGAGACACGGTGTGCAATGTCATTAAAATCAAACTGCATACAATCAAAGGCTCTTTCACGCCACCAGTTTAGAGCCCTTTTGGAAGAAGTTGATGTGCAATACAGTGATGTGCTGTACAACCAAGAAGTTTGCTGGCTCAGCAGAGGGAAAGAGCTCAAAGGATTCTCTGAGCTGCGCCATGCCATCATGGAGTTTCTGAAAACCAAGGGCAGTGACCTCCAATTCCCTCATCACAGACCTGCTCAACTTACTGAATATTCAGCTTCAAGGCAAGGAGCAGATTATCATGGAGCTGTCTGACATCGTGAAGGCCTTTCAAATGAAGCTGGGACTACTCTCCCGACATCAGTCAAATACAAATGAAGATGTATTTAAAGGCAAGGAGTTGTATTATAAATGGGACAATGTATTGTCTGGTGTTACACCAAAATCTGTAACCCATCATCTGTCATTTCCACCTGGTGCATGGGCCGCTGGTTAGGTTCCTACTGGGTGCCACGGTGCGCGTCAGAAGCGTCCCAAAAGCGCCTTGTGGCGGCCCTCCGCTAAACTTGTGCTATTTTTGACGGAGCACGCACCCAGAATGAGTCAAACTCAGCAGTTCAGAATGTGTGACTTTACTGCACCTGCATTATAATTAACTGAGACTTCAGTAAAAGTCTTTTCAGGACTTCACTCGTATTCTAAGACGTATATGTTGAGAAGTGCACACTTAAGCCCTGGGCAGTCACAGATTCTGATGGGTCACAGATTTTGGTGAAACACCAGCAGTCAGTATCAGAGAATAAGTCCCCTCGAGACTAATTTTGGCCCCCTCGGCTTTGTGTCCTGTTCACCTGTTCACAATACTGACAACCTTATTCAATGTATTTTTTATATATATCTGTTGTATTTATACTTGATTTAAGTTTGTGCTGCCCCTGTCTGTGAAACTGTATTTGTGCACTCTAATTTATGGTGAATGGCATCGATGCATGTCTTTACTGGAGCCGCATGCTGTTTGTAAATTTAAGCTTATATGGCAGCTGTGCCGGTTTGTGTGCTGTTTACTTTTTTCCCAGGAAATGTGGCTAACTTCCCCAGTCTGAGAGAAGTAAACCTGGTAGAGGAGGAGCTGCCTGTATATGCAGAACCTGTTATAAACCTAAACGGGGGGTTTGATGTGCTTTTTATGGACTTTAGAAACGTGCTGGAGACATGGAACTATTCTCTCAACCCTTCAGTGTTAGCCCTGACTCTGTCCCAGACCACATTCAGATGGAACTGATTGAGTTTCAATCTGATACTGAGCTAGAAAATAGATTCATGTCGCTGAATCTGAAGGATTTCTCCACACCTGTTTGTGTGTAGAAATCCTACAGATCCTGTGTTTTTTTCTCTAAAACATAGGTATTAATCTGCTGATGCTGCAGGTTAGTAGAGACATGTCCACCTTACTGGGTTAGAGAAAACACACCTGTGTCATGAGCCTTAATAAGTCCAGACTCAGAGACACCCTGACTGACTCACACCTGAGCGAGTGAGCCAGGTGCAACCTAACATTGAAAGGCTAGTAATGTTCAAAGATTAGAGTCATGTGTCCCAGTAGTTAGAAATGTCTTGTTGAACATTTGGTTTGTTGTTGACATTTTGGACCATATTTGGTTACAATTTAGTGCCCTTCAGTTATGTTGTTGTCCTTCTAACTATGGTTTTATTTTTATTTTGCCATATTGATGTTTGTAACGTGCTATTTGCACTGATGGAAAAGAATGCATTTGCATGCATGAACATTAATGAAAAGAACTATGATTTATATTTATTTGTGTTTCACCCTTAAAATCGCTTTGTTTGGCCTGCAGCTCACTGGTACATTTTCACTTTGGCCCTTACAAAAAGTTTGGGTACCCATGATCTAGAAGAATGGACAGATCAGACTGTACTGCTGGTAGTAGCTGAGATCCTTCAATGTCTAAACCAAGATGTTTCATATCTTCTGTCGGTCTGTGGTGGAGAGTTCAGTCTAAATCTAACCCCACCAGAACCACAGACTGTTGTGTCCCATCATGTTTAAGTTTGCTGTTGTCTAGTCTGTTTCCGGACTTGGTTAGTGTGTTTTTATTTTGAAGTTCTAACTCTCCTCTCATTTCAGGTGCCTTTGTGTCTGTCCTGCACTGATTGATTTCACCTGGAATCCATTTCTTCCTGTCTGTATATAATCTGTGTGTTTTCCTTAGCCCGTTGCCAGATCGTTAAATCTGAGACAACCTGATCCGAATCCAAGCCTGTATTGGAATAAATTGTTAAACTTCACTTGTCTTGGAAGTCCTGCTTTTGGGTCCCCTGCCTGAGCTCAGCCTAACACAGACTTAAATAACCTGAACAAAACCAAAAAAATACATCATTCTTTAGGCAGTCTAAACGTGACACCTCAGTAAATATCTGCAGTATTAAGTTTCCTGGAGCTGCCGCAAAGTTCACACCTTCAAAATTCAACCTGATTTCACAGAAATGATGAAAACATTCAGTAAGTGTGAAGCTTCATTTTACTGTTTTTATGCCTCTAACGCTTTGTCTCTCTCTCTACTTTGCATCCTGCTAGGGTTTCATGTAACTACCAGGATATCCTGTTTTCTCAGAGTAACTCTAGAGATGAATTTAGATATTTGCTTTTATTCCTCTAAAACAAAGGTATTAATCTGCTGATGCTGCAGGTTGGTAGAGATGTGTCCACCCCCTGGGTTAGAGAAAACAATAAAGACTGGTGCACCCCTTAACAAAGACTCAGTGTCTCCTAAAAGCAGTGCTTTTAGGATCTCAAGTCTGGCTTTGGTTTGCTGTAGCTTAGCAAGAGTGATTGTCTGCTAGATGAATCCGCACACCTGCTCTTTCAGTTTCTTGTGTAAGAAGCATCTTGTAGGCATCATCATCATGTTTGGTTGAGTTTTCTGAGGTCCTGTTGCCCTGACAACGGGCTCTCCCATTGAGGATCTGCCTTCTTCCTGTAATTTGTCTTTAATGGCAGAACAAACCATTTGCAAATTAAACTGACTGTGTAAATAAACGCTACATGATACAATATCTTATTTGAGCAGTTTTAAATTAGTTTAATTACATGTTACTAGTGGAATCCACGCTGAATCCATCCTTCTCCTGGGATCAGAGTAAACCAGCTTTTTTGGATCAAATGTGTCCTAATCCAAAAGTTTTAAACAACACAAACTGATGCTTTGATTCAGATAAAATCAAAGGTTGTATTTTGTGATGTAATCAGATTACATAATCTTTTTTTTTTTTTTTTTTAACAGCCTGTTTTAAAGACTTGATCCAATCCAGATAATTTTGATCCAGACTAAATCCGGGCCCTGGAGATTGAGATGTCAAACTGTTTCAGGATTAAAATCCAGAGTTGAAACATTCCTTCGTATTGGTTCATTCCTTCGTTGCACCAGTTTTTACTAAAGACTGAGAAAGCACTGGATGCTGTTCCTGGAGGCAGAGCCATCTCCCTCTGTGGTCATGTTTTACCTCCAGATGATGCATATGTTCTTTGTTGTAACTGGATTATAACTGGACTACAATGAATTGGACTGTGTCTGTAAAAGTGATGTGAGAAGATAGAACCACAGGACCAGTGGTAAAATGCTGCACCCCGCGTTGTGTAAATATGAGTGATGGGAAACAACAGTGCTGCATTAATGTTTACTGTAAGTGTGTGACTGGGTGTAAAGCCACTGATCGTCCAGTCAGACCACAGCAGTGTTTCCTGTTCACCACTGATTCTGCTGCAGAGATAACAGATCTGTGGTTCTTCTGAAGAAAAATGTCAGCAGTAAATAAAAACAACAGCTTTTTTCATTCTGACTTGAAAGCTCAGCTGTTGGTTCTACAGCTGAGAGGTAAAGACTGGGGTTGTCAGATATCCTTCTCCCCTTTTTCTTTTTTGGTTTTACCAGTAACCTCATTGCCAACTTTGGTAGTTTCAGATGAACGATAAAGAGAAGTGAAAAACAGAAGTACACAGGACATGTACACGTCTACAAATCATAACTCTCACACCTTTCTTTTCCCATCTTTGTATTTTGTTTAAAAAAAATAACAAGCAAGAATTCCTTAAAATGTCTTAAATCACTTTCCACAGAGGACAGAAAATTATTTCCAGGCATATTTCAGCTTTAGCAGAAGAGTTCATTTTTATTTTCTGTATTTATAAAAGACCATGTTGGTGTGTCAGCTGCACACACACTCAGCTGTGTTTAAATAAAAACAGGATACAGATAAAGTCTAAATAAATTATCTGACACCCCCCCCCTCCACACCCACACAGGAAAACGGTGTAAGACAGCCCTCCTCGCTACAGCTCAGTCCAGAAACCTCTGTCTTCCTTCCACCACAAATCTACGGAGCTGCACTGGTGAGTGTTTTTATTTAAATGTGTTAAATATTTCGTATGGAATATGTTAAGAGATATTCAAACTTCATAAACCAATATTTCATTATACACCACATCACCAAACCTGTTGAATGTTGAAGGAAACACCTGGAGGAAGATCAGTAACATGACTGGGTAGAAAAAAAGCACCTGAGAGAGGCAGAGTCTCTCAGCTGTAAAAGTAGGCTGAAGTTGAGAATTGTCTAAATCTCTTGTACATTTTAAATTTGAAAAGCAAAATTTAGCATTGTACATTTAACATCAGGCCCTCAGGGGCCCTAACTACAAACAGGTCTGACCCGGTCTTTTCTGAGCCAAAGACCGATGCAATTAAACCAAAGCGAAGTGGAAAACTGTTCTGTGGTCAGAAGAATTTAAATCTCTTTGGAAATCTTGGATATCACATTGTCCATTATTACACACCGAAAATAAAGTACCTACAAGACTGCACCCATAACTGGTCTTTGTAAGGTACAAACTGCAGCAGTTAGAGCATTTTTAAAGGAATACAAGCACGGACGGTGATGTCTGTACGGAGAGAAACAAGGCTACGTGGCTGCTTTCAATTTCAGAGGAGGACAAAGAATTTTTCCCTGTATCCTGGAAGTGATGCTGAAACACAGCAGCAGATCCAAGACTTCATTTTAAACCAATAAAAATACAAAATACAGAGTGAAGCTGTGTTTAATTTGGCAAAGCAACTCATTCTGATGACCAGCAACACGACAGAGATGACTATTAAAGGAGAGGTGAAAAATGTAAACTTGTTTAACTCAACTCATTTCGGGTACATCAGTCAGGATTAGTTTTCTCCAGTCAGCAGTTTCTCTTCTCTCTTTCCAACAACACAAAATCAACACAGTTTGACAGAGTCAGCAGGAACCATGGCTGTTGCATCGTGGGGGACGTGGCGGTTGCAACAACCAGACTTTTTTTTTTTTCCAGTTTTGCATAAATGTGGTTAGTCACTCACAGGACCCCGTGTGTCATGACTGCCTCCTCCTCTTCCTCCTGTTCTTATTTCAGCCACCGACTGTCAGTGATCAGCTGATTGGCTTTTCTGTCACACCAACACATGAAGTCTTAGCATTGTTTCAGTGAACAGGACAGCAAAATGCATCAGTCTCATAGTCCTGTCAGTCAGACTTCGTCAGGATGAAGCTTCTCTCTGTCTTTTTCTCATGCAGCATCATTAGCCCTTCAGCTCTTCCCTTTACTTGTTGATCATTTCATCTGTGTTGCAGCTAATCAAAACACATAACTCTTATTTTCCAGATGTGAAGTTAAGCAACCAATAATGATGAAGAAATCCTGATAAAATTGATGATTTTGCTCAAAGAAACTTCATAGTACATTTATTAAAAAATCATTATGAGATCCTGCAATGTAAACTATTGTCAAAAAAAGACGACAGCTTTATATATATTAGGGGTGAAAATAATACGATTAAATAATTACAAATAAATTAACGCATTTTTATCCCACTCTGAATTCCAGCGTTCCGGTTTGCGGTAAATCAGCGTTGCCAGTGTAACTATTTTGATGCTATATTTAGCAAGTTTTCAGTTTTTCTGGTAACTCTATTTCAAAGACGCGACTACTGACAAATTCATGTCTTTTTTGTCACGGACTGCTTTTAAAAAGTCAAAATTCCCTCCAATATCTCAACCAATCAAATATCTTGGAGAAAAGCGAGCAGAGAACGCGATGTGCGACGCTGCCGCTGCTGTTTGTTGCATCCCGTGTGTTTGGTTTCACCTGGATGGCGATGAGTTTTACCTGTCGCTGTTGTTGGTCGCCTCCTGTGTATCGGGCCCATAATCCCGCATCGTCGCCTACATCAGTGGTATTTTCCTTGATTCTACTATCAAAAAGGCCATGGATCAGTCTAAACCTTGCAGCCCTCCTATGCTGTTTGTGATTTCCTTATGGAGTTAGGGACCCCAGGTTGGAAACCACTGATATAGAACATGGTAAAGTTGATGTAGAGCAGCATATGGAAGTACATGACAAAGTGTGTTCACTTGTACTTGGACATCTAAGTTTACCCAGGTAAAGATCAGTTTCTGACATTATTCACTGTAGATGGGGAAATTTTCAGTCTTGACATTTATAAATTAATATATAGCATTTTTCTGGTCATTTTTTCTAAAGGAACATTGTTCCACAATTTTTAGATCCAATTTGTCTCAGATTGGTGAACCTCTGTCCATCTTTCCATGTAAGAGACTCTGCCTCTCTGAAATGCTCCTTTTATACCCAGTCATGTTACTGACCTGTTGCTAGTTAACCTGGTTAGTTGTCAAATGCTCCTCCAGGTGTTTCTGCTTTGTACCAGTTACTTTTCCAGCCTTTTGTTGCCCCAGTTCCAACTTTTTCTAGATGTCTTGCTGTCACCAGATTCAAAATGAGCTAAATTGAATTTCCATAAAATGGTAAAATGTTTAAAAAACATAAGAAACACAAAGAGTACAAAAAAATGGTGAAAAAACTGTTCTCCATCTTATAGAGAAGTTGTTCTGAAGCTTCCACCACCCAGGATGTCTGTAACAGTCTGCTCTGAAAGCTCTGAATCGTGTACTAGACTGTATTTTAACAACAGTTCAAATTGCACAAATTACACCTAAATGTTTCAGGAATTAATTGGTTTGTCTAATCAGAACCAGTAAGGACCAGTCAGGATGAATCAGAACCAGACAGGACCAGTCAGGACTAATCAGAACCAGAACGGACCAGTCAGGATGAGTCAGGAGCAGTCAGAACCAGACTGGACCAGTCAGAACCAGTCAGAACCAGTCAGGATGAGCCAGGACCATTCAGGACTAATCAGAACCAGACAGGACCAGTTAGAACAAGACAAGTCCAGTCAGGACCAGTCAGGACTAATCAGAACCAGAACGGACCAGTCAGGATGAGTCAGGACCAGTCAGGACCAGTCAGGACTAATCAGAACCAGAACGGACCAGTCAGGATGAGTCAGGACCAGTCAGAACCAGACTGGACCAGTCAGAACCAGTCAGAACCAGTCAGGATGAGCCAGGACCAGTCAGGACTAATCACAACCAGACAGGACCAGTCATAACAAGACAAGTCCAGTCAGGACCAGTCAGGATTAATCAGAACCAGAACAGACCAGTCAGGATGAGTCAGGACCAGTCAGAACCAGACTGGACCAGTCAGACGAGTCAGGACCAGTCAGGATGAGCCAGGACCAGTCAGGACTAATCAGAACCAGAACGGACCAGTCAGGATGAGTCAGGACCAGTCAGAACCAGACTGGACCAGTCAGAACCAGTCAGGATGAGCCAGGACCAGTCAGGACTAATCACAACCAGACAGGACCAGTCAGAACAAGACAAATCCAGTCAGGACCAGTCAGGATTAATCAAAACCAGAACAGACCAGTCAGGATGAGTCAGGACCAGTCAGAACCAGACTGGACCAGTCAGACGAGTCAGGACCAGTCAGGATGAGCCAGGACCAGTCAGGACTAATTAGAACCAGAACGGACCAGTCAGAACCAGATTGAATTAATCAGAACCAGATTGAACTAATCAGAACCAGATCGGACCAGTCAGGATGAGCCAGGACCGGTCAGGACTAATTAGAACCAGAACGGACCAGTCAGAACAAGACAAGTCCAGTCAGGAGCAGTCAGAACTAGGTAGAACCTGTCATAGCCAATCATAACCAATTAGAGCCAGTTGAGATAACGGATGCTGTAAACATAGATCTGACCAACATAGACCTGACTAGCACTGATCTGACTAACATGGATCTTTAATGTGTCTTGTGCCACAGAGCTGTCGTCAGCCATGGAAGACCAGTATCGGGATTTCCTGGATCTTTTATATGACACCTACAACACATCTGACCCAGCCTATGTCGTTAGTAAAACCGTCATGCTCTGTTCAAAGGAGACTGTCAATGAGTTTGCTTCCAAATTTATCCCAGTCTTCTATGTAGTCAACTTCCTCCTAAGTTTTATTGGAAATGGGCTTGTCCTGCTCATCATCTTCAAGTACGAGAAGCTTGTTGCAGTGACAAATATCTTCCTCCTGAGTTTGGTCTTCTCCAACCTTCTCTTTGCCTCCAGTCTGCCTTTCTGGGCCACATACCATTGGTCTGAGTGGATTTTTGGGACCTTTCTGTGTAAGGTGGTCAGTAGTGCCTACTTCATCGGTTTCTACAGCTCCATCCTCTTCCTCACACTCATGACATTTGACCGATACCTGGCAGTAGTGCATGCGGTGGCAGCTGCCAAGAGCCGGAAGAAGCTCTATGCCATCATTGCCTCTGTGGTCGTTTGGGCCATCAGCATCGCAGCGAGCACGAAGGAGCTAGTTCTACGAAATGTGTGGCAGCACCCAATAAACGGATTTATCTGTGAGGAGTCTGGATTGTCGGACAGATCCATGGAACGCTGGAATCTGGTCACTTACTATCAACAGTTTCTGCTCTTCTTCCTCCTTCCTCTGATTATGGTCATGTACTGTTACATCAGCATCACTGTGCGCATCCTGTCTACCCGCATGAAGGAAAAGTGCCGAGCCATTAAGCTCATCTTTGTCATCATCTTCACCTTCTTCGTCTGCTGGACACCATTCAACATTGTCATCCTCCTTCGAGCCATTCAGATCTCCTACAGCGGTGATGAAGAGGAGTCATGCTCTGACAAGGACGGTCTAGACTTTGCCTTCTACGTGACTCGGAACATCGCTTACCTGTACTGCTGTATCAGCCCTGTGTTTTACACCTTCTTGGGAAAGAAGTTTCAGAGCCACTTCAGGAGGCTGATCAGTAGGAAGATTCCCTGTCTGAAGAGGCATTTCCCCATCGGCAGCCAGAGCACCAGAAGCACATCCCAGAGAGCACCACACTCTGCTAATGAGCTCACATATACACAACACTGCCCAGATGCTTGAATAGACACAGATTAATGTCATGCTGGCCTTTAAACTGCAAATTTACTTCTTAAAATTAAGAAATTAGTAGAATCAAAATTCTGCTAATGTGGCCAAACCTCAATTTCACATTTACATCCTAATCATTTAAATATATAGAAATAACGAGGAGGTGATGAAAGATCTAGCCCAGGGATGTCAAACATGTGGCCCTCGGTCCAAAACTGGCCCCCTAGATGATCCAATCTGACCCACAGGATGAATTTGGTCATTGTGAAAATAATATAGAAAATTTTAACTGTAATATTTCAAAATAAAAGTAACTAATTCCTAATTTGTCCACATGAGGTTTAGTTTTTTATGTGTAAGTGTAAAATATTTCCAAGGCAGGGGGAGACTTGTTCATTCTTTTCTATCTTTCTGGCTGGGATGTGGATTGTAATGCACATGCAAACGTGTAACTGAGGCACAACATTGTCGAAACTTATCATCTCTAGAAATTTAAGGTTGTTCAAAATGTTTTCTAAAATCATAATTCATTAAATGTAAACATCTTGATCATGTACTTGTACTTCTTTGTATTTAAAAAAAAAAAACATAAAATGTGGAGTTTTCATTGAATGTAATGATGTTATTTTACTGGCTGGGCCCACTGGAGATCAGACGGTGCTGAATGTGGCCCCTTAACTGAAAAAAGTTTGACACCCATGGACTAAACCCTGAAGAGATGGCCTTATTTCTGTCTAGATACACCAGACATTTATATTACTTTGTTTTTAAAAAAAATATCAATGACATGTATAGATAAGGATTAGAAATGAAGACTGATACCAGGGCTGTTCAGATCGGTGTGGTTGTAAATATACACTCAAGGTTCAATAAATTCTTTACAAAAAAATCAATATTCAAATCAGTTCTTAGAACACACCTTTTTTAAAATGTTTTTGATGTTTATTTTTTAAATTTACTGGATGTTATTTTTTACTTTTGATTCTTTTCTAATAATTTGCATTTCATTCTCTTCTTTGTATGTAAAACAGCTTTGAAAATAAAGCAAATAAAGCAATGAATGTTTTATTGTTCTTAACATTAATGATAATATATATATATATATATTTTTTTTACCTGTCCTGCATCATGACAGCAGAATGACAGTCTGGCTGCCGTGTTTTTCTGGACAAATTTGCTTTGCCAAGACGAGCATTTAGGACAGGGGTGTCCAGCTCCGGTCCTCAAGGGCCACAAACATGCAGGTTTTTAATGTGTCTCTGCTCAAAAACCACCTGACTCAAACTGAACAGTCATTGTGCAAAACTTAATAGGCTGTTGGAGCCGTTTCATTTGAGTCAGGTGTGTTGAAGCAGGAAACATTGAAAACCTTCAGGACAGCGGCCCTCGAGGACTGACTTTGGACACCCTTCTTTAGGATATGAGTCTCTCTTTGAATCTTAAATATTGTTGTTTATTATTTTATTTAGTTATTTATTTAATTTGTACTGGACCGACGAAAAACAGAGGGAGAAAGTAAACAGAGGAGCAATGGAGACAGTAAAGAAAGAAAAAAGGAGAAAGAGAAACAACTATGCAACCTAGCCCAAACAGAAAAACCCGACAAGCAGCTGCTACACCCATAAAGAAACATCTTAAGAGTACAGAACCAGGCAGCCAGCCATAGGGACGGCCACTCTCCCATCACACCCCGCCATGGCATGCTCCCCAAAACCCCCAAAGGCATGGATGTATGGAGGAGGAGGGGAGGGAGGGATGTGGGGGGGGGGCACGATCGGAGAGAAGCGAACGTCCCTAGAAGGTGAGTCAGTGGGCTGGCGGAGATAGTCCGGTCAGCAGACGTTTGATGGTGTAAGACCCATACTCTGTGGACAATTTTGTTTAAAATAGCTTAAAAGTTGAAAATTTGGATTATTTGTCATTTGAAATTATTAATTCTGAATGCATAATTTATATTTATTTTTTATATAATTCATAATTGTGAATAATAATAACAATAAAAATAATAATAATAGTAATAATAATAATAATAATAATAGTAATATAGTAATAGTAATAGTAATAGTAATAGTAATAATAATAATAATGATAATAGTAATAATAATAATAATGATAATAGTAATAATAATAATAATGATAATAATTCCACATCACTCATTAAAATTTGTCCAGAATTATTTGTTATAGTTGTTGTTATACAACTTTACAGAAGAGTTTTAGGGCCACTGAAGAAAAAAGAAAAATAGAATTCTGAGAAAAAAGTCAGAATTCTGACTTTAATGTCAGAATCGACTTTTTCCCAAGACTGCTGCTAACAAGGAACCCCAGGATGTCTGTGTCATTGTGGGAGAGCAGGAGAGAAATAACAAAGTTGGATATTAATGATTTTCTTCGAGACAGAGGCGCCTCAGAAGACCAGATATCCTTGTTAGAGGATTAAAGTCAGAATTCTGACTTTAATCTCAGAATTATATATATATATTATTCTTCAGTGGCCCTAAAACTCTTGCGTACAATTTTCAAATATACTGAATTTAGTTTTGCCAAGTTGAAGGGATAAATTGTTGGCATCAAACTATTTATTAGTGTGAAAGCATTTACGTATTCACACCCTCGAGTTCCTGTTGCAAACCATCAGCACTTAACTCCTGTGCTGTTTGTGCCACTGCGGCCGTTCACGTGTCAAAATGTTCGGCTCGATCTGCAGACGTGTGCTACGTCTTTCATCACTGACAGCTTTTACATTGTAGTTCTGATTGTTGCTGCCAGCATCTCACAGCAGGGTTGTGCCCATGCAGCTGCTCTTTGCCACAACTTTGGCCTTAAGGTGCAGGTTTCATGCTGGCATTCCACTTTTTGTTTCTGCTAATACCAATAACGCTGCTGCAAAGTTGCATGTTTGCTCTCAGCTTTGTGCTGCAATTGGGAAAGTCTGCTTGCTGCAGAATCCAAATGGGTGGAAGCTGCACAAAAATGAAAAAGTGTTTGAAGTTGAAAAAAGTTTGAAACATTGAATGTGACTTTTTCAATTTTACAATAAATTATTCAACATTTTAGCACATTCAAACACAATTTTTCTACTACTGACTTTGCTTGAGAATTATTTCTGCAAACTATTTTTTAAAACATATTAGGACACATCCTTCTACTCTCCAAGTCTGTATTGTGTGACTTGTCTAGTGGTTAAATAGGATGGTTCCAAAGGTCACGGATTCAAGTCCAGCTGCATCATTCCACATGAAGTCTGCTAACTGCTTCAGTCTTCACTTTCAATCCTGTACTATTATACAGGTAATCAGCAGTAACACATTCACACGTGTTGTTATGCAACAACAGCAATTTTCGTGTTAACAAGCTGAAATTCCAATTCCCCTTCAGCCAGAGGCTGAAATTCACATGGAACCCTGTTGCGTACAGTAGTGAAGTAGTCCTAGAAATTAGTAACATAGTCTAAGGCAGTGGTTCCCAACCTGGGGTCCAGGACCCCTATTTGGGTCATCAGCTGACTCCCGACCGGATCCGCCTCCAGGCCGGCACATCCGTGTAACAGTCACATCAGTATTTTGACTCTAACACAGATCCGTCCCGGAGTCAGAGGGCGGGAACATCAAAGAATCAGCAGTCAAAGCAGATCCGGGCCGGAGTCTTTTAAACGAGTGCCAGAAGACTTTTCTTCAGCGCGAAGACAACAGATTGAGAAGGAAACAAATTCTGCATTTGGACTTAAAAGTTTGGAACAGTAAGTTTCACAATATGGTCACAATGTGTTACAAGTGAATAGTTTTAGTTTAGTTAGGGATTTATGTTTAGTATGCTTTAAAGCCTGCTTGTGAGGCAGTAATTTTGAACTAGCTTAAAGCGCCTTAGCTGAGGAGAATAATGATGTTGTTAAGGCTTTAAAACTTAACAATGGCTTTGTTCTTTGCTTTTTAATTTAAACAGCATCTCTATCCTGTCCCAAAACAATGTAAATGCCATGTTTGCTGCTTAGTAAAGTAGAAAAAATTGTATGTTAGGCATGCTAACCTTGTAAGACAGGGAAAACCTGTAATAGTTTCCTTCAGGGGAAACTGTTGTTTTTTTTCTTTTATTATTTATTTTTTATTTTGAGTTCATTTAAATTATGTTTGGTGTAATTCATAGAGACGTTTGGAGTGACTTAGGGTTGCCACCCGTCCCGTAAAATACGTAATTGTCCTTTAATTGACAAATAAATGTTGCGTCCCGGATTGAACCAATACCGGACGCGCATTGTTCCGTATTTTGATAATTGTCCAATAGCCTACACGTCGGTCACACACATCAATACTTAATGTAAAAAGAATTAACCAAATAAATCACAGGAAATACAACAGCCAGCAAAAAAGTTGTCTCGGGCAGGATCTTCACAGGCCCCAGCCTCCTCCCCTCTGTGCCTGCCTGCTGCCCAGACGTTACCCTGGGACCCGCGCCTTTTAAAAATGTCTACTATATCTGGTTCTCTATGTCCTCCAAAGCGAAAGCGCTTGTAGAAATACAGACGTGAGTGGGAAGAGGCGCATCCTTGGCTGGGCAGCGTCAGTGAAGATGCTTACAAGGCATGTACAATGTGTTGGTGAGTGTTTTCAGTAGCCTACACTATTGGTCTGGTTGA
The DNA here is from genome assembly GCF_017639745.1 of Melanotaenia boesemani. NCBI lineage: Eukaryota > Metazoa > Chordata > Actinopteri > Atheriniformes > Melanotaeniidae > Melanotaenia > Melanotaenia boesemani. The sequence goes on along the minus strand of NC_055689.1, from coordinate 4,231,547 downwards.
TTGTGTAAGATGTTGAGTTTTTTAAAGTTGAATGAATGATTATTTATATATTATGCAGTAGTATTAGCCAATATAAATACCATATATGCCATTTAAAACAAAATTTTTAAATACATGAGCAGTTAATAAATAAATACATAAAAAATGTATATTTTAAAAATATACACATGATAAAAGCTGAGGACTCATTTTGTGCAACTGTGCAGCACAATTTATCAACACAGTACGGTCTCACGTGTGACAAAGCATAGTGACGGAGGGGCAGCAGAGATGAAGAGACCATTAAAAAACAAGCGGCTTTTGTTAGGTAGTAAAGTTTCATCAGAAGAAAGTCTTTCAGAGCCTTTCGTGCTCCACACACTGCATTACAATGACAAAGCGCAGCAGGAGCTAACAAGGATAAGCAAAAGTTACAAGGGATAAGCCATCAAATGGAGAAGGGCAGATTTAAGAATAGAGGACCACTTCTCTCTACCCTACACCCCAAAGGAGATGCTGCTTCCTGCCCTGCAACTATAATATATTGCCCTGCAATAATAACAATCCCTCATGAGAGGGATCAAATTGGATTGGATGAAGGTAATGCAGTTGTTATATCCTTAACTAAATTGTCTTCAAGTTGAACCTTATGTTGATCAAGAACCTTTTTTACAACTCCACTGGAAACTGAGAGTGAAGCAGAGTTAAAAAAATTGTTCAGCTCATATAAAAATGCATCAACAGCAATACCTGGGACATGCACCAAATATTCCAGCTGTGGCAAGCTGCTGTTCAAAAAGGTCTATCGGCCGTCCTTGTGGATCTAACAAAGTCCTCATCCACTTCTTCCTCTTCCTGATAATCAACCAGTTCATCCTCAAAAGAAAATTAAGGCAAGGTGGTGCTTGTCACAACACATGGACATCATATCTATATATCATTGTATCAGTATCATTGTCACCAGAACATTTAGGTTTATTTATTTTAATTTATTCTGTTGAACCCTGACAGGACATGTCCTATATTTTGTTTTTCTCCACAGTGTCCAAAATAAAAAAGTAAATCCAATATGTAAGAAAAAAATAAAAATCCTGCCATGTAATTATTGATCACTGCGACCAGAAAGTTTATTTAAAAAAGGACGCAGGGGAGATCAGTCCAACAGGACAAACTCCCTAAAACTTCACTTTTTTTTTCTGTCCTGTCCAGCATCCTAACATACAGAACGATGGTCTGGGTGCCATATTTTGCTTGACAGATTTGCTCTACCAAAGGAGACATGTTATATACATGGCTGCCCTCGATATTTTTATTATTTTTATTTTAATCTTATTTTCTTTAGGCTTTATATGTCAGTGCCGAACCTGACAGGGAGATAGAGGAAGAGGGAAAAAAGGGAGAAAAGGACAGGATTAAAATGTGTAAAAAACAGTTGTCTAGGCTGCCTAAAACACACCACAAAAAAAAAACAAAAAACAATATAAACTACCACAGTACTACATGATACATAAAGAAAAATAGGATAATGATTATATGAAAAAGTACAGTAGTCATCAAACGTACCTGCAGAGAAACGTACTAACACACAAACATCAGCTACATCTAGTCAGAAGCAGATGGAGAGACGAGCACGTTTGTGAGCATGCACGTGTGAAGGTGCGTGTGTGGCCATGCAACAAGGAAGAAATGTGTGCTTGCAAGGGGGCCGTGATCACACCCCACCTCGAAGCATCAGTGGGAGACGGGGGGAGCTTGAGGCCCCAAAGGCCCAGCAGGTCCACAGAGCACTAAGCTCAGGACAGCCAAAGCAGACAAAGCTGTGACCCAGTCAGACCAGAGCAGAGGGGCCCCCAGACTGGAGCCCCCCGGCGCAATGGGGCAGGGGCACCGGGCAACACAGAGCGACAGTGAACAGGCCCAGCAGGCGCTGGGCCGCATGTAGGGCAGGCACCCCACAGGCCCAAGGGCCACCCATTCCCCCAGCAGAGCGCCGCCCAGAAACCCGACGGGGCCCGACCACCCCAGGCTAAACCACCGCTGGCCACGCCAACGCAACACCAAGGTTAGGCACCCCAGGGACAAGAACATGTCCCCATGAGCCCTAATCCCCCCCCACTGCCCACCAGTCTATCTATTTTTAACATTAATCTGTATATTTTTTAAAGTAATTTTGGGGTACAGAGGTCCATAAAATCTGCTACTATTGGAGGAAGTTCCAGATCTGTTCGGTGAAGGGGGAATTTTGTGTGTATTATGGTTTTGAGTTGTTGATATTCTAAGATTCTGTTGCTGTTAATCCCATATTGTGATGAGAGTGTATTAAAAGATAAAATGTTTCTGTTATGGATAATGTGTTGAAAGTATTTGATTCCTTTGTTAATCCATTGGTTAAAATTTAGCATATTTTTGTTTAGTAAAATATCAGGATTGTTCCAGATGGGTGTGAGTTTATATGGTATTATTGAAGAGTTGGTTTTTTTTTTAGAAATTCCCACCAGGCTGTCAGAGAAGTGCTGATGTTGACACTTTTGAAGCACTTAATACTGTAATGGTTGTGTTTAGCATTGAGTCTGTGTTACTTAAGTTGCATGTTCATCTGTTATGCTGCAGTGTTAATGATGAGAGAGCGTAGAAGAAGAGGGGAGAGCGTAGAAGAAGAGAGAGAGTTCCGGGGGAAGTTGTACGGCGTGGTCGCGGCCAACAGCGACCTATGTTCAGCTGATTAAAAGCGCAGTTATAAAAGCAACTGATCGAGTCATCCTTACAGTCGAGAAGCCGTTACATTGGTGTCAGAAGTGAACAGCCAATTGCTCCGCACTGTCGTTTTCCGTGGCTACCCCTGTCGTCTTACGAGGAAGATGGCTGCTCGACGCAACGTGCCTTACATCTGTCCTGGGGTGAAGGAAGAGCTGATGAGCGACCCGGACGAGGGTTCGGACTGGGACGAGGAGCTCGACCGGCCGGCGGACCGCAAGGCTCATGTGAAGGATATGGCTATGAAGCTAACTAGTGTGGCTGGGACTGGCTCAGTGGGCGCTGCAGAGCGCGCCGGGAGGGCTGAAAACCCCGCGAGAGTCGCCGAGCATCCCGCCAGACTGCATGTAAACAAAGATGGCGGCGCCCATGGTAGCCAGCTTCAAATGAAAACGCCCAAGTATAATGGGAAGGCGGACTGGGAAGCGTTCCATGCCCAATTCGAGCTGTTAGCACAGGCAGCCGGATGGTCTGAAGAGGGCATGGCACTTCAGCTGGCTCTGTGCCTCACAGACGAGGCTCTGACATGTTTGTTGTTGCTCAGCCCGGCCGAACGGAATGACTATAAGGCATTAGTTGGGGCTCTTAAGCGGCGGTTTGGACAGTATAACCAACCGGGTGTGCTACGTTCAGAGCTGGCAAGTAGGATGAGGCGGGCTGGAGAACCACTCAGGGCGCTGGCTAATGACATTGAGACCCTAGCAAGACGGGCATACAGCCACATGCCTGCCGATGTACAGAGTGAGTTAGCAAGAGACCAGTTCATACGAGCCATAAACCCCAGAGAGCTGCGCGTGCAGACACAACTAGCTCACCCCAGTACCCTGCAGGAGGCGTTAGAACTGGCTGTGGAACGTGAGGTGGTTGGAGCTGGAGCAGGACAGGTCACCTCAAGTGAAACTAGCCTTGATGTGAGAACGGCGACCGGAGAAAGCCCCGACCAGGAGAGACCAGCCTGGGCGACCGAGTTAACCGAACTCATCCGAGCGGTCACACTGCAACCACCACGCAGCAGCTCTCGGCCTGGCCGGGCCCGGGATCCCCCTGTGTGCTGGGTGTGCGGACAGACTGGCCACATCAGCGTGCGGTGCCCGAAGCACGCTGGGGTACAGGGAAACGGCCCGGGGTCTGCGTAGATGGGACCACGCAGATCCCTGCTGCAGCGTCCCATACTGTAGCCTTGTCATCAGGTACGGCCCAGCCCCACAGCCGGGGAAGTGGGGATCCACTTCCCCCAGAAGCAGCCGATAGGGCTGAATCCGCCAGCGTGGTGGGTTGGACTCACACTGAGAACGTCTGTCATGTGCCAATCATTCTGGCTGGGACTCCATGTGTTGCACTGGTGGACACGGGGTCAACTGCTACTCTGATGAGGCCGGATGTAGTCCCAGCAGGCACACAGTTGGACTCGACAGCTGTGAAGCTTCGGACGGTGACCGGTGAGCTGGCCCCGATGCTGGGACGAGGAGTGGTGACTATATCAGTGGGGGGATTAACTGTGGACTTTAAGGTGTGGGTTGCGGATGTAAAGGACCCTTGCATATTGGGGCTGGACTTTTTAAGGACCATCCACTGTGTCCTAGACCTGGGAAGTAACACGCTGACTGTAGATGGAGGTCATGCAGTCAAAATGATACACCCCGCTCAGACCCCAGGTCCCCAGCAACCAGTCTTGAGAGCAGCAGAGACGGAGCAGGAGACCAACCATCCGCTTCAGGCGCCTGCTGTTTTACCGGCACCCCTCCCTTCCAGTGCTACAGTCACGGTCCAAACCCCCACTATGGTCCTGCAGCCCCCAGACGCAGAAACTGTCAGATTGGCGGCGGTGCAGGAGCTATGGAGACGCAACTGTGAAGGTCTGGAGGCTGAGCAGCGGGAGGGGCTGTGGCAGCTACTGCTAGAATTTAGAGACATTTTTGCCTTCACAGACGAGGAAGTGGGTCTGACCCATCTCATACAACATGAGATTGACACCGGAGAGGCCCGGCCCATCAGATCACGCCCCCGGCGCCTGCCTCTAGCACGCCAGACTGCAGCTGACAGCGCAATTGAGGAGATGCAGAAGGGTGGCATCATTGAGCCCTCAGACAGCCCCTGGGCCTCCGGAGTGGTCATGGTCAATAAAAAGAACAGCCAGAAAATGAGATTCTGTGTGGACTACAGGCCACTAAATAGTGTCACCAAAAAGGACTCTTACCCTCTCCCTAGGATCGATGAGTCCCTGGACCTGGTGTCCGGTTCATCCTGGTTTTCCTCCTTGGACATGCGCAGCGGGTATTGGCAGGTGCCTCTTAGCCCAGATGCCAGACCAAAGACCGCTTTCTGTACTGGTAAAGGTCTGTGGCAATTTCGGGTCCTCTGTTTCGGTCTGTGTAATGCCCCGGCCACTTTCGAACGGTTGATGGAGAAGGTTTTGGCTGATGTCCCCAGGCAGGAATGCCTGGTGTACCTGGACGACATCTTAGTCCATGGGAGTTCTTTCGAGGTGGCTTTGGGTGCCCTGCGGCGGGTCCTACAGAGAATAGCGGCTGCTGGGCTCAAGCTTCACCCAGATAAGTGCCGGTTCATGAGGAGAGAGCTGGAGTTCCTGGGGCACAGAGTGGGTGGAGAAGGAATCGGCACGCTGGAGGAGAAAGTGCAGGTGGTGAAGGAGTGGCCCATCCCTGCTAACCTGCGTGAGCTGAAAAGTTTCATTGGACTGGCATCCTACTACAGGCGGTTCGTTAGGGGGTTCTCATGTATAGCGGCACCCCTCTTTCGGTTGCAGCAGAGAGACAGTGACTTCATTTGGACGCCAGAGTGTGAGCAGGCTTTCACTGCATTGAAGAAGGCCTTAACTGAAGCCCCCATCCTCGCCCCCCCAGACCCTAACCTACGGTTCATTCTCGACACGGATGCCAGCGATGTGGGGATGGGAGCTGTACTCAGTCAGAATAGTCCAGAGGGGGAGAAAGTAGTGGCATATTTCAGCAAGACCTTCAACAAGTCTGAACGCCGCTACTGTGTAACCCGTAGAGAGCTCCTGGCTATTGTGAGGGCAATACGCCATTTCCGGTACCATCTGTGTGGCCTGCCTTTCACGGTTCGGACCGACCATGCAGCTCTTCAGTGGTTGATGTCGTTTAAAGAGCCGGAAGGACAGGTTGCACGCTGGTTGGAGGAACTGGCCCCTTATGATTTCAGCGTGGAGTACAGAGTGGGGGCACGCCACACAAATGCAGATGCCATGTCCCGGCGACCCTGTGCTCTAGATGGTTGTCGCTACTGTGAAAAGAGGGATGCTCGTGAGAGTGCGCTTCGTGCTGAGGCTGTGCACTCAGAAGAACATCCAGTCTGCAGGGAGACGCGAATAGTGGACGCGGCCAGCTGGAGGGCACAGCAGGAACAGGATGCAGACCTGCAGCCGGTGTTACAGTGGGTGGAGCTTGGACAAAAACCCCGGTGGGAGGATGTTGCAGGGCACTCTCCAGCCACAAAAGGGCTTGTGGCAAAGTTTGAGACTCTCCGTCTGGACAGTGGGGTGCTCCAGAGGGCATGGACTGACCCGGCCACTGGGGAACTGAGATGGCAGGTAGTGGTCCCGAAGGGGCTTAGAGAGACAGTGCTACAGGCTTCACATGGGACAACAGGAGCAGGGCACTTTGGGGTCACAAAAACACTCCGTCGGCTGCAGCAAAGTTTCTACTGGGGGCAGCAGCGAAGAGATGTGCAGGACTTCTGTCGCCGCTGCGACTTGTGCACAGCATATAAGGGGCCTTCAGACCAGTCGCGGGCTCAACTCCAACAATTACAGGTAGGAGCCCCAATGGAAAGGGTGGCGGTTGATGTGATGGGTCCGTTCCCCCGCACAGACCAGGGCAACCGCTATGTGCTGGTCGCCATGGACTATTTCACGAAGTGGCCAGAGGCCTACGCCATTCCAAATCAGGAGGCAGAGACTGTGGCGGACGTGCTGGTGGAAGGCATGTTCACGAGGTTCGGGGCGGCAGAAGTCCTTCATAGTGACCAGGGAAGGAACTTCGAGTCCAGTGTGTTTGCAGCTCTGTGTGAGCGGATGGGCATACACAAGACCCGTACGACACCTTTGCACCCTCAGAGCGACGGGCTTGTAGAACGGTTCAACAGAACCCTGGCAAAGCAGCTAGCCATATTGACCGCTGAGCACCAACGCGACTGGGACTTGCACCTTCCCCTCATCCTAATGGCGTACAGGTCAGCAGTGCAGGATTCCACCTCCTGCACGCCAGCTCTGCTTATGCTGGGGCGGGAGCTGCGGGTGCCAGCGGAAATGGCGTTGGGCAGACCTCCCGACTCGCCGGCAGTTCCACCAGGCCCGGAGTATGCAAGGAAGCTCCAAGACCGCATGGAGTCTGCGCACGCTTTTGCTAGAGACCAGCTGCAGAAGGCAGGTATGCGCCAGAAGCGGAACTACGACGTGAGAGCAAAGGGGAGGAGTTTTGTGGATGGAGACCTGGTGTGGGTGTATAGCCCAAAGAAGAAAAAGGGCCGGTGCCCCAAGTTGGACTGCCACTGGGTGGGGCCGTGCGAAGTGCTGGCACGATTAGGTGAGGTAGTATACAGGGTTAAACTACCACCAAGGGGGCGGAGGGTGGTCCTGCACCGGGACAGATTGGCCCCCTATAGGGGTGATGCACGTCCATACCAGCGCCCTGGGCCGTCCACACCTCAGAACCAGGGGAGGGCTGACCTCACAAATCCTCTTTACTCGGCTGCCCGCCCTTGCCCTGTTCCGTCCTCCATTCCAGCCCTTCCGACGCAACCGTCTCCAGTTACGTCAACTGCTGTGCGACCACCTGGCTCACCCCCACAGCCCAATGGACCCTCCCCGGGGCGGCCCCGACGTCGGAGAAGACCTCCTGCCCACCTGAGAGACTTTGTCTTTGACCCCTCGGGGCGAGTGGCTTAGTGAAGGGGGGGTAGTGTAATGGTTGTGTTTAGCATTGAGTCTGTGTTACTTAAGTTGCATGTTCATCTGTTATGCTGCAGTGTTAATGATGAGAGAGCGTAGAAGAAGAGGGGAGAGCGTAGAAGAAGAGAGAGAGTTCCGGGGGAAGTTGTACGGCGTGGTCGCGGCCAACAGCGACCTATGTTCAGCTGATTAAAAGCGCAGTTATAAAAGCAACTGATCGAGTCATCCTTACAGTCGAGAAGCCGTTACAATACTTTTTTATTAAGAAGATTAGAAATTTCCAAATTGTCACAAAATGTTTGTTCTATGTCTATCCACAGGTCATCTAGTGGACTAGGTTTGAGCCATTTTAGGACATATTGCAACTTATTAGCTAGGAAGTAATGTTGAAAGTTAGGCAGGTCTAATCCTCCCCTGTCTTTGGTCTCCTGTAAAGTTTTTAAACTGATCTGGGGAGGTTTATTTTTCCAGAGAAATTGGGAGATGTGTGATTCTAGTGATTTAAACCAGGTGGAGGGGGATTTCATAATAGTGCGCAGGCTCTGCGTGAGTGGCGACTTGTTACAGCGGCTACAACTTTTCCGACCTTTTTTAGTGTTTTTTAGTGTTTTTATTCTATTTTTATTACTTATTTTACGTCACATCGGCACTTTATGTGAGGGTGAAGCTATGGAGGCTCACTTCTTTAATTTCGTAGCTTGTGCCTTGCTATTATCGGAACTTTTTGGTGTAGCTGTGGGAAACACACTCAACCACGGCTCCATTGTTTACTCCCGGGATCAGCTGTTATCCCTGCGACACACACCTTCTGTCGGCGCGGAGAGGCCGGAGATCCCCAAGGAGTTACGGAGGAGGAAACGAGGCTGTAGATCGGGAGTTAAGCTCAGGGAACGGAAAAGACGGTACAAGCCTTGTTTACCGTCTGTCATCATGGGGAATGTAAGATCTCTCCCCAACAAGATGGAAGAGCTAACGGCGCTGACCCGGCTGCAGAGGGAGTACCGTGAGTGCAGCCTCATGTGTTTTACTGAGACGTGGTTGAGTGAACTTTCTCCGGACTCTCACGTCACCCTGGACGGATTCCAGCTGGTTCGTGCGGACAGGAACGCAGCGGAGAGCGGTAAGAAGAAGGGAGGGGGATCGCTTGTGTTTGTGAACAACAGATGATGCCACCCTGGACATTTAACTGTCAAGGAGCAACTCTGCACCAGAGACGTGGAACTGTTAGCTGTTAGCATGCGGCCATACTACCTCCCGAGGGAGTTTTCACATGTTATTGCAGTGACAGTGTACATCCCCCCCTCAGCGGTCGCTGCTGCAGCTACAGATCTGATCCACACCATCGTCTCCAAACTCCTGAACCAGCACCCCCAGTCCCTCCTCCTAATCTCCGGTGACTTCAACCATGCTTCCCTGTCCTCTGCTCTTCACCCAGTATGTGAAATGCCACACTAGAGGCAATAAAACTTTGGACCTTATTTATGCAAACGTTAAGGATGCATACACCTTATCCCCCCTCCCCCCGCTGGGTCGCTCAGATCACAGTCTTGTACACCTCGTCACAGACTACACCCAGGTGGTGAATAAACAACCCCCTGTGAAGAGGCCTGTGAAACAATGGTCTGAGGAGAGCAGTGCTAGGCTCAGAGACTGCTTCCAGTCAACGGATTGGGATGCGCTCTGTAGCCCCCATGGCAGTGACATTGACAGTATGACCCACTGCATCACGGATTACATTAATTTCTGTATGGAAAACACTGTGCCATCCAAGTCGGTGCGGTTTTTTCCCAATAACAAACCCTGGATAACCTCTGAGATTAAGGCCCTACTAAATGAGAAGAAAAGGGTCTTTAACTCGGGGGACAAGGAGGAGCTGCGCAGAGTTCAGAGGGAGCTCCGATATAAAATCAGGAAGGGGAAGGATTCCTACAGGCGGAAACTGGAGGCTGGAGCAGAACAACACCAGGGACGTCTGGAGAGGACTGCAGAACATCGCAGGCCATGGAAAAGGAGTGGGGAGAGACCAAAACAGCAGGGACAAGGACTGGGCAGATGATTCTGCCTCACCTCCCTCTCTCACCCCCACTACCACCTCTTCACACCTCCTCTGGTCAGCCGCCCTCCTCCCCCCTCTTCTCGACCTGCCACCCTCAACATCTGACGCTCACCAGCCCACTGCCCCCCTTCCAACTAGTTCACCACCCCCCTCTATCCCTCCTCTAACACTCTCACCACTCATCACCCCCACATCACCACTTCAGTTATCCTCCACCCCCCTCTCCATAACAAACGATCAGGTGAGAAGTCAGCTTAAAAAGATCAAGGCAAGAAAGGCCCCAGGACCAGACGGCATCAGCCCTAGACTACTCAAGGACTGTGCTGAACAGCTCTGTGGTGTGGTCAGGCACGTGTTCAATCTGAGCCTGAGCCTAGAGAAAGTCCCGGCCCTGTGGAAGACCTCCTGTGTGGTCCCGGTACAGAAGATACGGTGCCCAAGGGAGCCCAACCACTTCAGGCCTGTTGCCTTGACTTCTCACCTGATGAAGACCATGGAGAGTGTCTTTCTGAAACAGCTAAGACCTCTGGTGGACACTCAGCTGGACCCCCTGCAGTTTGCCTACGGGCCTGGGATTGGAGTGGACGACGCAGTGATTTTACTTGCTGCACACATCACTGCAACACCTGGAGGTCAGCGGAAGTGCTGTGAGAGTCATGTTTTTTGACTTCTCCAGCGCTTTTAATACTATCCAGCCTTCACTGCTAAGAGTGAAGATGGAAAGTATGGGACTAGACCAACACCTGACTGCATAGATTAAGGTCTATCTCACCAAAAGACCACAGTTTGTGAGGCTGCAGCACTGTGAGTCTGACGTGGTGCTCTGCAGTACAGGTGCCCCTCAGGGTACGGTGCTCTCTCCCTTCCTCTTCAGTCTCTACACTTCGGACTTCACTTACAATAACACACACTGCCACATCCAGAAGTTCTCCAATGACACAGTCGTTGTTGGCTGTGTTTCTGAGGGGGACGATCTGGAGTACAGGACAGTCATTAGGGACTTTGTCAGCTGGAGTGAGATTAACCAGCTCCAGCTAAATATCAGCAAGACAAAGGAGATGATTGTGGACTTCCAGAGGAAAGCATCCTCTCTCACACAGGTGAACATCCAGGGATCGGACATAGAGGTGGTGGAGAACTATAAATTCCTGGGTGTTCACCTAAACAACAAACTGGACTGGTCTACAAACACCCACGCCCTCTACAAGAAGGGCCAGAGTCGCCTCCACCTGCTGAGGAGACTGAGGTCCTTCGGAGTGTGTAAGACTCTCCTTAGGACTTTTTATGACTCTGTGGTGGCCTCAGCCATATTCTATGCTGTGGTCTGCTGGAGAGGGAGCAGCACTGACAGGGACAGGAGCAGGATCAATAAACTGATCAGGGGAGCGAGCTCTGTCCTGGATTGTCCTCTGGACTCCGTAGAGGAAGTGGGGGAGAGAAGGATGTTAGCCAAACTGACATCCATCATGAGCAACACCTCTCACCCCCTACATTACACTGTGGGGTCCCTGAGCAGCTCCTTCAGCAGCAGACTGTTACACCCACGGTGTAAGAAAGAGAGGCTCTGCAGGTCCTTCATCCCAACTGCTGTCAGACTCTACAACAATCTGTAACACCTGAATCAGGCTGTCATGTTGTAGTCTGTTTACACTGTTTACACAGTCATTTATACCGTCACCTTATACTGTTATTGTTTTTTATGTTTATTGTGTTATATTTAATTCTTAAGTTTATCTATTTATTCTTTCTTTTTTCACTTTTTCTGCTTTGCTGCAGTAATAAGTTAATTTCCCCGTCCGTGGGATCAATAAAGTTTAATCTAATCTAATCTAATCTAATCTAATCTAATCATAGAAAACAAATAGTTGATTTTAGAACCATCGTTTTTATAGTGGCAACTCTTCCCATGAGTGAAATGGGTAGAGATTTCCAGTGAGCATCTTCTATAGTCCTAAGAAGGTGGATGTGATTAAGTTTTGTTAGTTCTGAGAGCCTGGAGGGAATATTTACACCTAGGTATCTAATGTTACCTGATTGTAAGGTGATGTTGGGTAGATTCTGAAAGCTACAGTTGATGGGTAGAACTGTACTCTTAGACCAGTTAATGGAGTAATCTGAGAGTGATGAGAATTTTTTAATTAGTTAGATTGTTTCAGATAGAGAGGTTTGTGAGTTCTGGAGGAATAGTAAAACGTCATCAGCATAAAGACTTATTTTATGAATTATATTTTTGGACTGAATGCCTTTAATAGCTTGATTTTGTCTAATTGCAGCGGCTAGTGGTTCAATAAATATAGCAAAAAGTGAGGGAGATAGTGGACAACCTTGTCTGGTGCCCCTTTGTAAATTAAAACTTGGAGAGGTTTGATCATTTGTTCTGACACTCGTATTAGGAGAACTGTATAAGATTTTAATCCAGTTAATGAAAGATGGTCCAAAGCCGAATCTGTTTAAAGTAGCTAGTAAATATTTCCAGTTAACTCGATCAAAAGCTTTCTCTGCATCTAAAGAAACTATTATTGTTTCCAGGTTATTGATGGTAGAATAATCTATTATATTAATTAGTCACCGCATGTTAACAGAGAAATATCTGCCCTTAATAAAGCCTGTTTGATCAGGGTGTATAATGAGAGGAGTTACTTTCTCTAACCTTCCAGCTAATGCTTTGCAGATTACTTTAAGGTCAGCATTTATCAGTGATATGGGTCTGTAGCTAGATGGTATTTGGGTCTTTACCTGGTTTTAATAGTACAGTAATGGTGGCAGAGTTTATGTTTGGGGGTAAGTAACCATTTTCCTTTACTTGTGTCACCATTTTGAAAAATGTTGGGGCCAGTGTTGTCCAGAATTCTTTATAGAACTCTGCTGGGAAGCCATCCGGACCTGGGGCTTTTTTACAGGGCATATGTTTAAGGGCTTCATGTAGCTCCTCCACTGTGAGGGGGGAATTTAAGGCCGTGACTTGTTCCTGCTGTAAACCTGGAAGATCTATATTGTTAAGAAATTATGTCTGATGGAACTAAGTGTGATGTATACAGAGTTTTATAGAAGTCTCTAAAGATTTATTGCATCTGGTTCATGCGTAATATTACCTATTGAATCTTTAACAGCTGATATGGTAGATTTTTCCTTATTTATTTTTAACTGGTTAGCTAAAAATCTTCCGGATTTATTACTGTGTTCAAATGTCTCCAAGCGTAATCTTTGCACCAGAAATTCTGTTCTCTTGTTAATTATTTCATTTAATTCAAGTCTAGCCTTCCTTATTTGGGTCATCGTTGGTTCATCTGGTGAAGCACTGTAGGCGTCCTCTGATGATTTAATTCATAGTTCTAATTCTAATATTTTGGAGTTTTCTTTCTTTTTTTTATGTGATGCAAAAGAGATGATTTTGCCTCGCATTACCGCCTTCCCTGCTTCCCACAGAACACATGCTGGGACTCCTGGTTTGTCACTGTTTTCTAAGTATATAGCCCATTCTTTTGTGAAGTAGCTGATAAAGTTGGGATCTTTAAGCAACGCTGTATTAAATCTCCAGCTTTTAGCCGATGTTGTGATTCTTGTGTTCTTCAAAGTGAAGGAAACTGGTGCATGGTTGCTGATAGTGATGGGGTGAATCTGGGTCTCTGAAATCTCACTTACCAAAGAGCTGCTAACCAGAAAATAATCTAGCCTAGAGTAGGAATGGTGAACCGAGGAAAAGAAGGTGTACTCTCTGATATTAGGGTGATAAGTCCGCCATATATCGCAAAGTCCAAAATCTTCCATATATTGTTTTACAGTGTTTGTGGATTGCCAGTTTCGATGATTTACAGTGTTACTAAATCTATCAGCTGAGCCCAGAACCATGTTAAAATCCCCTCCTGTGGTTAGTGTGCTATCTGCATGTTCAGAAAGTGATGTGAAGAAAGAGTGAAAGAAGGGGGGATCATCAACATTTGGGCCATATAAGTTAGCTAAGCATCATATTTTGAATAGATAATTTTACTATGATGAATCTCCCTTCTGGATCTGTGATAACGCTGATTTCTGTGAATGTTACTTTTCTATTTATCAAAATGGCTACCCCTCTCTGTCTGGAGTTATAACAGGCTGAGTAAACATGAGGAAACTGTTGTAGAGAGGGCATTCACTGATGTTTTTGTCATATGAATCTCCTGTAAGAACACAATGTCTGCCTGCAGATCATTTAATCTATTAAAGATTTTTAGTCTCTTCTCTCTGGTCCCAGCTCCGTGCACATTCCATGTGATAAATCTAAGTGTGGTCATGCTTGTGGAGAAAAAGTGAGTGTTGGATGCTTCTTGTTGATATAAATGTGTATGTATGTGTGTGTGTGTGTGTGTGTGTGTGTATGTGTGTGTGTATGTGTAAGTGTATGTACATGTATGAGTAATGTTGTGTGCCTGTGTTGAATGTTATTAAATGTACTTGAATTAATAAGTGTGAGTGTTGGGTTATATATACAGGTATTACTAAATGTACTGTGCAGCTTAGCATTAGTGTTATGTGGCTTTGTGAGGTGGCAGCTAGAAAAAGGATAAACAAAAAAAGAGTGCAAAGAGAGAGAAAAAGAAGAAAAAAATTAGAGGAAAATGACAAAAAAAAGGGGGAGTGGGTGAGAAAAAGAAACTGAACCCATAAAAAATAAGTCCATTTTTGTGAACATTAGAGACTGGCAGTATTATTGTCAAACATTAAACTCTGTGACTTAAGCCCAGTGAGTCTGATTAGCATTTATATCACCTGTGCAAAGTGTGGATACATATCTGAGGTCAGTAGAGCAGGGAGTGGTGTTGTGGTCACAATGTAGCTGTCCATTGACATAAAGCTTGTCCACCGAGATGACAGCGCGGGCTCCTCCGTCCAGGAATTTTCTCCTGATGGGGAACAAGATCTTGCGACGCTCCAGGATTTCTCTGGGAAACTGATCGCTCATGCTAAGGTCAGTCCCACGAAGCTGTCTGCCGCAACGCTTCACCTCTTCTTTTTCTTTGTGGAGAACGAATTTAGCAACTATCGGCCTGGGTCTGCCCTCTGGTTTCTTTTCCCCATGCGGTGAACTCGATGAAAGGAGATGGCTTTTACCTTGTCCTCTGGAAGTTTCAAGTTGGTTCTGATAAATTTTTTAACAGCTGCCTCTGTATCTTCCTCCATCTGCTCAGGGATCCCTGAAATAACTAAGTTATCTCTCATGCTACGAGCCTGAAGGTCTAAGACTAATTCTTAGTCGGCTTACTCCTTCGGTAAGGCTTTCCACCGAATCTCTGAGGGAGTTGTTCTCTGTAGCAAGAGCTTCCACCTGCTTTTGGCTATATTCCAAACTTTCTTTTGGAGATTGAAACTCACAATGAAGAACTTCCAGCAGGGAGAGCCGGGCATCGAGACTGAATAGCTTCCCGTCAATGGAGAATAAGATATCCGTCATATCGCTGCCGGTTCACTTTAGGGGAATCTTCGGGGTGAACCCGTTTGGAGCTGGTTTTGGAGCTTGTCATCGCAGAGTTGGACATCCCCATCACGATCCGCTGGAAGCTTTCTTCAATGAAATCCGTCGGGCTCTTGAGATCTTCTTCACTGTGATCCAGAGTGACCGGGTTGGTGAGGTTTGGAATATAGACCCCCTTTTATATATATAAATATATATTATTATTATTATTTTAATTCTTCTCTGTTGACTTGGGGCGTTTGTTTTCAGTAGTGCACCATGTTGATCCTGCCAAGTCTTGCGATGAGAGAGGATGTGAGAGGAGCCTGCCTGCTGTGATTGATGGATAAATTCATGTATGGTAAGCCAAAGTGGCCAAAAATTGCCACTTAAATAGCCCACTGACAATGTAACGGCGGAAAAAACGCTGTTTTGTGTCATGGCTCTCGGACTGGGGTTGACATTTCCCAGCCGTCCCTGAAGGCATTCTTCCTCTGATTGCTGATGTGCTCCACCTGTACTGTGTCTTACTGAAACCTGAGTTTATCTGCTTCTCATTGCCAGATTGTCTGCGTTTTCTTCAGCACATTTCTAGCCAGCTCTCCAGCCTGCAGACCTGTTTCTTCCAGAAGCTTTTGGTCCTACCTGCCCCAGTCTGGTAAAACAATCTAATTCTTGTGTGGATTTTGGTACCCTGACCTCTGGACTGTCTTTTAGGATTGGATTTGGATTTTGGAACTTGTTACTCCCCTTTTGGATGAATTGGAGGATTTATATGGACCTTTCTGATGACACTAACACAGTTTCTGGTTCAGTAGTCCCAACAGCCCCCGGTGGAGTTTCCCATTGCAGCCCTCTCTCTTTTTGAAATCTCCCTGTTGGCTCCCATCTGCTCTGCTGGTACGTGGTCCCCATACCTTGCACATTCCCTCCAGATCACGCTGGTTCTCACCCTGGTTCTCTTACCTTCACAGGCAAGCGGACTGAGTAACCAGATTCTGCACCCCCTGGAAATATTCTCATCTCTGTAATAAATCTTATTCATCCAATCCTCAGCTCTCTGACTTTTATTGTGGGTCCAGTTTGGTGATTCCTGACTGAAAGGTCTGTTCCTGTTGAATATGAGAGAACAAAACAATAATATTGGTAAACAACTTTTTTTTCATACTTTTGCAGGACCAGAACATGCATTTAAACTTCTTTTAAAGTAGCTTAAACATTTTCTCACCACTTAAGAACATTATCAGTATTTACTTTTTTTTTTTTTCTTCCTTTATAAGTACAACCTTGTTGGTCTAACAACAGCTCTTCCAAACCTAATTCTGGGAGTGTGTGACAGGTCTGAAGAGCCTGTTGCTGTTAAGTCTGTTGCTGTCCTGACACACAACCTGCGGGTTGCTCAGCTGCACTGCTTTCCCTCTACTCTGGCACGGACTTCATCGCAACAAGATGACGATGATTTCTCCTTAGTCCCATCCTCGTTGTAGGACCGTGGGGCTGTATGGCGGCTGATCCCAGATCCGGTCACACCTTGATCTGTTATCCACACTTTTTGTTCTGGAGTAAGCTGGTTAAGATTTTGTGCTTGATGATGCAGATTATACTGCTGTGTATCTCTCATGCTCTTCCCCTTTTCTTTTTGAGCAGTCAGGAAGAGCAGGATTCAGCAGGGCCGAAGAGTTGGCACTGTGGTGCGAAGCCTTCTTCCCATGAGAAGTTGGGCCGGGCTGTATCCGTTCTGTAGCGGAGTGGTCCTATATGCAAGCAACAGGATCAGTAGCTTTTTTTCAGGAGCTCTTTCACTGTCTTTACTGCACGTTCAGCTTCACCATTACGCCATATGACTGAGCAAATGCAGCGAAGGCTGCCCCAGAAAACTGAGGTCACCAGCTGTTCAGGGATGCCATGGCGTGCAAAAATGGATTTGAAGTGGTGGATTACAACCGTTTATTTTGAGGGTGTGAGCAGAGCAATTTCCACAAATGCATAATCCACTACCAGCAGGTAGGTTTTGCTTCGCAGCAGAAAAAAATCTGCTCTAACTTTTGCCATGGTTGGTGTTATAGAAAAATTACCAGGAGTCTGAATGAGTAAAAGTAATTAGAAGATTTATTACAGGAGAAGTATAAAATACAAACAATTTTACTTGCAAATTGAGAGTGTCGTCCAGACTCGCGTGAAGTCCAGAGAGACTCTGGCTCTTGCATCATTAACATCAGTTTTTATTCAACCTGATTCTAGCTGAAGATCAGTCTCTCAGACTGATAGTAGGAGAAAGGGAGATTGAGAGGCACCATTCTCGCCCAATCAGGCTGTCATTTTTTAAACAACCGTCCGAAAGAGTGGTCAGCCTGACCTCACATACAATGACCCAACAGGAGAATAATAAAGTCAATGTTCTATATCAGTAATGTTCTATATCAGAAGAAAAGAAAACACACATCATGAAATGTAATTGAGAATAATAAACGAATAAATGCATTTTATAAGTAAAAGAATGATTACACTTGTGGTTATTGTATGAGTAAATATGATTGATTACCATATGCATTAAAATTACTTCCACATTGGCCTGGGGGATGTCTCTCCTTACTTGTTCGTTCAGCTGCTGGCTCAGCCCAGGCCACCACACTCACTATTGTGCACACTCCCTACATTTCACCACTCCTTGGTGACCTTCATGAAGTCTGGTGAGGACATCATTTCTCATGGTTGAAAGGATGACAAGTCTGTCTCCTTTGAGCAGCAGTCCATCATGTACTGTGAGAGAAGCTCGTTCTGCCCAGTACAGTCTTATTGCTGGTTCATTATTGTGGTGTGTAGGCCATCCCTCCTTGCATAGCTGCATCACACGAGCACACACACACTCCTGCCTCAGGTGCTCCAGGTAGGACGTGCTTGCCGGCAGGTTTTCCAAAAGCATGTCCACGTATATATTTGTATCCTCCTGTGTAGATGCCTTCAGCATCCTCGACAGACAAAATCGACAGGCACATGACTTTCCACACTCCCCAGGAATCCATCACATATCCAGCCGAAAACGTTCCACCAGGACAAGCAGGCTCCTCTACGCCTGTTTTCCGGTTCGAATAAATTTGGTCGATTGCATTTAGGGACCAGCTGATCAAATCCATGGGTCTAGATTCTAGATTCAGAACAGAAATGCAAAGAGAGTCTCAGAGATGACAGGACAAGTAGCAGGGCAGAGTGGAGAGGAGGGTGAGAGAAGAAAAAGAGTCTGCCTTCGTCGAGGGCCGGAAGTAGAAGAAGGTTATAGATGGTTATAAGTTGTGCCACCCAAGCGGTACAGCTGCTGGTAGCATACATGCCATCTTAGATCTCAGCAAATTGTAAATGTTTTAAGACACGAAGAAGACAGGCTACTGCTGCAGTGTCTGATTAAAAACAAACTACTTCTCATTTGATGCCGTCCCCCTTTTAATGTGGTATGTACTACTAAGTATTATGTACATCTTTGCAGAGTTGTCCTTTTTTATTTGCATTTTTAAACACTGGCAAAGATTTTTGTTGTCTTGTTAATCTGACTGCATAAAATTGTATGGGTACCAGATGAGGCTGCTCTTTTTTTAACAGCAATGTAAGAAATTGGCTCTTTGTACTCTTCACAGTTCTCTTTCATAGCATTTGCACTGTTGCCAACTCCTCAGTAAGGAAAGTAGGTATTGGCTGTCCTGAAAGTCGCTAGAAGTCGCTAAATGACGTCATCGCCTAATTTGCATAATTGGCCATTTGCATGTAATGTAGTCAAAAACACCCTAAATATGTTTAGAACTACAAATAATTTTTTCTGTTGATTCTTGGTTTGTTTTTTTGTTTTGGGATTTTTGTCATTGAAATTGGCCTTCACTTTTCCTCTGTTCCGTCACTCCTGACATGATTCGAACTACTGTACCTGGGGTGATGATGACTGAAAGTCCAGAAACCGAAGCAGACTTCGGGACTTTCCTGTGGGGGATCTGGGTTTTTCTGGGGTCTCGAGCTGGTGTGATTTCCTGACACTAAAAAAAGAAGGGACAGGAGCTCCTGGCTTGATGAGCTTTACCTTCCTCCTCAGCGGAGATGGCGAAGCGAGGCATGATGTCCAGGTTCTGGGTGCTGTTCATCACCAGCGGGCTGGCACTGCGCTACGACTGCGAGGAACTGGAGGAAGCTCGTGGCCGAAGACTGTGGAGGGCAAACAGAATGCACCGTCTACAATAAAACAGCAAACTGAAGTTGAATGAATTCATATTATAATCAGTGATGCAGGGGTCACCGCCCGGCTGACGGTAAAGGAGCGGACCTACTTCTTCCCTGGGTCACCACCCGGCTGATGGTAAAGGAGTGGACCCACTTCTCCCTGGGTCACCGCCCGGCTGACGGTAAAGGAGCGGACCCACTTCTCCCTGGGTCACCGCCCGGCTGACGGTAAAGGAGCGGACCCACTTCTCCCTGGGTCACCGCCCGGCTGACGGTAAAGGAGCGGACCCACTTCTCCCTGGGTCACCGCCCGGCTGAAGGTAAAGGAGCGGACCTACTTCTTCCCTGGGTCACCGCCCGGCTGACGGTAAAGGAGCGGACCTACTTCTTCCCTGGGTCACCGCCCGGCTGGAGGTAAAGGAGCGGACCCACTTCTCCCTGGGTCACCGCCCGGCTGAAGGTAAAGGAGCGGACCCACTTCTCCCTGGGTCACCGCCCGGCTGAAGGTAAAGGAGCGGACCCACTTCTCCCTGGGTCACCGCCTGGCTGACGGTAAAGGAGCGGACCTACTTCTTCCCTGGGTCACCGCCCGGCTGAAGGTAAAGGAGCGGACCAACTTCTCCCTGGGTCACCGTCTGGCTGATGGTAAAGAAGCGGACCCACTTCTCCCTGAGTCACCGCCCGGCTGAAGGTAAAGAAGCAGACCCACTTTATCCCGGGTCACTGCCCAGCTGAAGGTAAAGAAACGGACCCACTTCTCCCTGGGTCACCGCCCGGCTGAAGGTAAAGAAGCGGACCCATTTTATCCCGGGTCACCGCCCGGCTGAAGGTAAAGAAACGGACCCACTTCTCCCCGAGTCACCGCCCAGCTGAAGGTAAAGAAGCGGACCCACTTTATCCCGGGTCACTGCCCGGCTGACGGTAAAGAAGCGGGCCCACTTTATCCCGGGTCATCGCCCGGCTGACGGTAAAGGAGCGGACCTACTTCTTCCCTGGGTCACCGCCCGGCTGACGGTAAAGGAGCGGACCCACTTTATCCCGTCTCACCGCCCGGCTGACGGTAAAGGAGTGGACCCACTTCTCCCTGGGTCACCGCCCGGTTGAAGGTAAAGGAGCGGACCTACTTCTTCCCTGGGTCACCGCCCGGCTGACGGTAAAGGAGCGGACCTACTTCTTCCCTGGGTCACTGCCCGGCCGACGGTAAAGAAGCAGACCCACTTTATCCCGGGTCACCGCCCGGCTGAAGGTAAAGGAGCGGACCCACTTCTCCCTGGGTCACCGCCTGGCTGACGGTAAAGAAGCGGACCCACTTCTCCCTGAGTCACCGCCCGGCTGAAGGTAAAGAAGCAGACCCACTTTATCCCGGGTCACCGCCCGGCTGACGGTAAAGAAGCAGACCCACTTTATCCCGGGTCACCGCCCGGCTGACGGTAAAGGAGCGGACCTACTTCTTCCCTGGGTCACCGCCTGGCTGACGGTAAAGAAGCGGACCCACTTTATCCCGGGTCACCGCCCGGCTGACGGTAAAGAAGCGGGCCCACTTTATCCCGGGTCACCGCCCGGCTGACGGTAAAGGAGCGGACCTACTTCTTCCCTGGGTCACCGCCCGGCTGACGGTAAAGGAGTGGACCAACTTCTCCCTGGGCCACCGCCCGGTTGAAGGTAAAGGAGCGGACCCACTTCTCCCTGGGTCACCGCCCGGCTGAAGGTAAAGGAGCGGACCCACTTCTCCCTGGGTCACCGCCTGGCTGACGGTAAAGAAGCGGACCCACTTCTCCCTGAGTCACCGCCCGGCTGAAGGTAAAGGAGCGGACCCACTTCTCCCTGGGTCACCGCCTGGCTGAACTTCCGGTGTCTGTGTCCTAACATCGTTTCTGCGACCATGGACGTGTTTTTCCACGTAGTTGTTTAAGAAATGAGAAGCTGCTCATTGCTGAAAGATGATCACCCATCCAGTAACTGTCCAATAGGAGGCTCCAACCTGTTAGCTTAGCTGAATCCAGGTGGACACTTGTGTTTGGATGTTTTGTGTGGTTTTGTGTGTTTTTAATTGTGCAGCACTCTGGCCTACAGTTTCTTGTTTTTAATCTGCTTCATAAATGAAGTCCTCTTGCCTTGACAATGAAAGGATTTTATCCCTTTAAATGACGGTATGATTAGTTGATGTTACTAAATTTTAGGATAAAATGTCCCATTAAACCACATTAAACCCTCTTTTTAGGGTAAAATAATAATAATAAAAGTGCTGTAGCAGGAAACTGAGGAGATGTCAGGAAAACCCTACAAGAACAGCTGAATTTTATTTGGAGTTAACCAGAGTTTCTAACTGATGGCAGGTGTAAAAACTAGAAGACACGTATCAGAGTGTCCACACTTATCCAGCCAGCTTATTGTACTTTTTAAAAACGTTTTCCCCTAAAAAACTATTTACATCTTAATATGGTGTTAAGTGTTCCTCTGAACCAGTACCGGCCCAGTTAATATAGCCACAATAACACGAAGATCAGTTTCCCCTCAGAACAAAATGTTTCTTTCAGAAGTTGAGGAACTTCATGAAGCTTTCAGGGTGATATGTATGATAGAGAAAAGCATCCAGTTTGTGTGATTTGTATTTTCTGTGTTCTCCAACAAGATATTTAGACCGGAAGCACCATTACCGCCTTTCTTATTAATCCACACGGTGCAGTTTATCTACTACCCTCTTGATCATGAAGGAGAAAATGTTTTCTAAAAAACTGCTATAAAAATTCTACAGATTAGTATGTAGTATTAGTATATTAGTGTATGACAGTATAAGCAGCTAAGATCAATAACAAAATCTAATGAAATAACAAGCGTTTTATGCAAAGGCCTATAATGTGGAAATGGCTGGTTTTTATAGTGGAGAACAGTAAAAATGATGAATTTGACTAAAATGAAACCCTAACATCACAAGATCCTAGATTATATTATGCAATCGATATGAGTTTAGAAATGTGATTTAATGGGAGTCAATGGGACATTTTTAAATTTGAAAATTTGATTCTACTTAAAACCAAAAATCCTTCAAAGTCAATATTTAGGCTAATTCTTGATCCATCCGAAAATTGTCAAAAATATCAGGGATATCAAGTCATCAAGCTGGCATTTAAAGGGTAAAAATGCTGGAAATCTCTCAGTGTTTGGTAGTTTTGGTCAGGGCTGCAGTTTGAAGTTGAATTGTGTGTGAGGAAAGAGACCTTCCTGCCACATAAAAACACAGCCGACGTGGCGGCCAAATGAAGATGAGGAATTTGCCCAAAATGTCTTTGATGACTCATGAGGGCTAACTCACCTTGTTCCCTGATGTCGGGTCAGGTCTGGTGTCCCTGAGGCGAGCGGAGGAAGAGGAGACCGTGTTCTGGCTCAGCATGGGCCGGACCTTCCACAAAGTCTGCCTCAAAGACAAGATCATCACCGTTACTCGATACCTGCCAAAGTAAGCTCTCCTGATATCCGACTCTCACTCAACACTAATACTCAGTTTCTAAATGTGATCGCGTGAACACAGAATGTGATCTGTGCACACAGATATCTAGGATTTCTGTTGGGAACGTTGATCTTTTTGTAGAGACGTTGCATCTGTTCACTGTACACGGTGCTACCAAAATAGAAAACCAAAGATAAAGTTAACTAAAAACAACCACTGACATCGATCAAAATAAGACACTGCACATAAAGAAAACACACAACATTCGGCAACAGAAGACAACAGCTGTGTCCCATTCCAGCGTCTACGCACTCGGAAGTGCAGCTTCGTCAGCTGCATCCGGCTCAGCTCCCACGTGGAAGGAACCGTCTGGCCTGCAGCGAGTGGATGAAGCGGTTTGGTGTCGCGTTGTCAGATAAGCAGGTTTCATTGTGTCTTTTAAAAAAATAATAAAAATATGGGGAAAAAATGACGCGTCTTTGTGTCCTGCTGTGAGGTAACAAAGATGAAATAGTTTCACAGACATGATGAAAAGATGATAAGAGAAGTTATTTTCCCAGCAGTCGGTATGTTTCAGCATGGTGTGACAGTAACTGAATAAAAATGTGAATGAATGATATTAAAATAGCTTAAAAATCGCTTAAATTAACATTAGATTAAAAAAAAAATTAAAATTAAAGTATTTATATAATATACACTAAAATGCAAATGAAGTTCAGGTATGCTAAAATGAATTTAATTCACTTTAAATGTAATTCAGATTAAATTTAAATAAAAATATATTAATTAAAAATAAAATTAAATTAAATTAACTTAAATTAAATTAAATTAGGAAACTGAATAGGGGAAGAAAAAGAAAACTATGTAAAAGAAATCCTCCCCAGATTCTGGACCTCAACATTAGTCAAGTAAATATAAATTTATTCATATAGCACATTTAAAAACATTTACTATTGACGAGGGTGTTATATTTATAAAAAGACAAAAAATACAAAATACAAAAATAATAAATGAATAAATATAGTATAATAGCAACACTGATAAAAATAGTCATAATGGATTAAAAACCAATTATAAAGAAATAAGTGATGTCTCAGTACTTTGCACAGTACTGCGCATACCGGATCCTGGATCTGCGCATACCTGGTCCTGGATCTGTGCATACCTGGTCCTGGATCTGTGCATACCTGGACCTGGATCTGTGCATACCTGGACCTGGATCTGTGCATACCTGGTCCTGGATCTGTGCATACCTGGACCTGGATCTGTGCATACCTGGTCCTGGATCTGTGCATACCTGGTCCTGGATCTGTGCATACCTGGACCTGTGCATACGTGGTCCTGGATCTGCGCATACCTGGACCTGGATCTGCGCATACCTGGACCTGGATCTGCGCATACCTGGAACTGGATCTGCGCATACCTGGCCCTGGATCTGTGCATACCTGGACCTGGATCTGTGCATTCCTGGTCCTGGATCTGCGCATTCCTGGTCCTGGATCTGTGCATACCTGGACCTGGATCTGTGCATACCTGGACCTGGATCTGTGCATACCTGGACCTGGATCTGTGCATTCCTGGACCTGTATCTGCACATACCTGGACCTGGATCTGTGCATACCTGGACCTGGATCTGTGCATACCTGAGTGTCTTGTCATGTTTGTGTTCCAGGTATCCGTACGAGTCTGCTCAGATCCAGTACAGCTACAGCCTCTGTCCTCCTCACTCTGATGCTCAGTTTGTGTCCTGCTGGGTGGAGTTTGGACATGAGAGACTGGAGGAATATAAGTGGAACTACCTGGACCAGTACATCTGCTCTGCTGGATCTGAGGACTTCAGGTACAAAGCAGCCACGTCTATAGAGAATACACCTGTACTCATGTAAACTTATCTGGTTTCTACTGTTCTCTACCACCCAGCCTCATAGACTCACTGAAGTTCTGGAGGACTCGCTTCCTCCTTCTGCCAGCTGGAGGGGCTCGCCGGGTGGCGGACGGGGAGGGACACTGGGATGTATATGGTGAGGGAGGGGGTGCTGGCATGGGTGGCAGTGGGGATTGGGTTTTACTGGACGGCTTCATTCGCTTCCTGGAGGGTCTGAACCGTATCCGTCGACGCCACCGCTCTGACAGGATCATCAGGGTGAGAAATCCTCTTTACAATCTATAATACCTGGAAAAAACTAAAAGATGACATCAGGCATCATACAATACCCGTCCACTTTATCAGGTCCACCTTCTAGAACCAGGTGGTTCTTCAGAACCCCTTTGATACAGTTTCTGAAACATTTTTCCTTTTTTTATAGTAAAACTTTTGATTAAAACCCTGTTGTAGACAATCAGATGCTTGTCTTTTGTCCCCTGGTGGATACAAAAATATTATCCACCAGGGCTTTAAAAGGTTAATCCTGGTGTGATAGATGAACCAGGTGGTGGAAACCTTCCTCAGAGGTTTTCTCCATATTGACATGACAGCATCACACAGTTGCTGCAGGTTTGTCGGCTGCATCCATGATGAGAATCTCCCGTTCCACCACATCCCAAAGCTGCTCTACTGGACTGAGATCTGGTGGCTGTGGAGGCCGTTGGAGTCCAGTGAACTCATCGTCATGTTCTAGAAAGCAGGTGGAGATGATCTGAGCTTTGTGACATGGTGCATTATCCTGCTGGAAGTAGTATCAGAAGATGCTCCACTGTGGTCATAAAGGGATGGACATGGTCAGCAACAATACTCAGGTAGGCTGTGCTGGTTAAACCAGGCCACGTTGGTACTAAGGGGCCCAAAGTGGACCAAGAAAATCTCCCCCCACCATTACACCAGCAGCAGCCTGAAGCGTTGATCCAAGGCAGGATGGATCCATGTTTTCATTATGTTTCCAGCAGATTCTGATCCCAGCATCTGAATGTGGCGCTGAAATGGAGACTCATCAGACCAGCAACGTTTCTCCATCTTCTATTGTCCAGTGTTGGTGAGTGTGTGTGAATTGTAGCCTCAGTTTCCTGTTCTTAGCTGGCAGGAGGCACCCGGTGTGGTCTTCTGCTGCATCCTGGTCCAGACAACTGCTGCTCTGGATATTTTCTCTTCTTCAGACCATCTCTGGAAACCCTGGAGATGGTTGTGGGTGAAAATCCCAGTAAATACTCAGACCAACAACCATGCCACGTTCAAAGTTTCTTAAATCCTCTTTCCTCCTCATTCTGCTGCTCAGTTTGAACTTCAGCAGGTCGTCTTCACCACGTCTACATGACTACATGCTGCCGTGTGATTGGCTGGTTGGATATTAGTGTAAACAGGAAGTAGAACAGGTGGAGCTGATGAAGTGGACGATGTGTTTCTGTGATGATGTTCACTGGTGTCTAACACTGGATTATTTCTGCTTTTGCTTCAGTATCTTGGTATATTTGTACCACTGGTAGAGAAATATTTTCTCTGATCTGTTACATGGCGTTTGTAGCGCCAAATGATGAATCCTCAAATTAAGTCTCAAAAAATAATCTGCTTGTTCTCCACCCTGAGATCTGAGGCCATAGATTTATTCATGGATGTGGGAAGCATCGTTTCATGGTAAACACCTCGTTTGTTTGGCATGTAGCAGAAAGGAACGCCAATGAAAGGACTGCAGGTCACCGGTCCTCTGCCTTCATACCCCACGGAGCCTGTGCTGCCACCTCAAGGAAAGAGCGGCACGTCAGCTTTATCAGCTCTGCTGGAGATGGAGCAGAACCAGAAGTGAGTTTCCCTCTGGGGCATAAGCATCATCCATCTTTTCTCAGCCGTCTCTGAGTTCTCTGTGCCTTCCACCAGGTCTCTAGAGGAGCAGCAGCAGGTAAAGCCATCTGCAGCTGTGGGCGACCTCTCAAGCGTTGTCACAGCGACCACACATGTAGACAGCCCGCAGAAGGTGAGTGGTTTTTCTGAATGTTGATTGGAGTTTATTGTTTCAGGCTTTTAGCTTGTGCAGACTCATCTGGATTTGTTTTATCAGCATCATATACTTTAAAGTCGCTGTTCTTCCCTGGTGTTCTGATGTTGGGGCTTCAGCTCTTCTCTCTTCCATCAACCTTTTTTCCTCCATGCATCTGTTCTGCTCCTGTTGCTGGGCTTTGGTTGTTTGATCCTGGGTTGTGTTCCTCCAGTATGCTGACAGGATGCTGCCTTTATTTTGGATTTTATACGTAGCCCTCGATCCTCCTACATCTATCACTCTCAGGTCAGTAACAGCATCGCTGAAGCTCTTTCTTTTGGTGTGCATTGTCATGTGCCGTGTCTCCTCCTGCTAACTCTGCATTACTGTATGTGCATGGGCAGCAGAACAAACAACGTCTTCAGGTTCATCTTGTATTCTGAGTTAAAGTGTTTACTGGTAAGTAGAGACACTGGTACCAGGATCACCCCTATCTGGTAGTAATACTCAGAAATCCACAGTAAAAACACAGGTCTCATTCAGTGCAAGCAAGTTTAATTAAGGTAAAGTTTTAGTTACAAAGAACATAATAAGAGACCAAGAGCTTCAAAATTGGGCAATTTTACAGCCAACTACAAGGAAATAAAAATATGAAAGCAATAAAAACAAGCATCCATAAATACAAATAAACAAGAGGAAAACATAAAAATTTAGAAGTGATACTCAATTCAGCTCAACTTTACTAATATGTCACTTTATCAAAAACAGAAGAGCAAAACAGCATTAAACAGTTAAAAAAATAAAGATTTAAAGTTAACAATAATAAAAACAAGTTGCAAATTATTCTAAATAATAGCAATAAAATCAAGAATTCAGAATGAAATTAAATAAAGTATTGTATCATCAGAGAGCACAAAGGACAACATATTAACAGAAAGTTAAGTAAATTTGATTTATATAGCACATTTCATACGACAGGCATGAACTCAACAGGCTTTAACAACATAGCACAGCAGTACAAGTAAGATTAAAAACACAAGATAAAAACTACACAAAGCGGCAGTGCTGCAGGTTAAAACAATTAAAAACTGAAAGTTTACAGTTAAAAACAAAAAGCTTGTGAGAATAGAAATGTTTTGAGTCTGCATTTAAAAGAAGATCCTGCTGTAGCGGACCTGAGTTCATGTGGTAGGGAATTCCACAGAGTCGGGCTGTAAGTGAAAGCACCACGAGCTGCTTCTAACTGTGTTTGGGAAGCGTAGGCCTTCACTCAGTCATCTCAGGGATCTGCTTGGTGTGTGTTCAGTCAGCATGTCGGAGATGTAAGGAGGAGCTGTACCATTCAAAGCTTTAATAGCAAGTACAATTTTAAAATCAATTCTTTGCTTCACTGGACGCCAATGAAGAGATGCTAAAATTGAGGTCATGTGTTCACATGGTTCTTGTTCTAGTTAAAACTCTGGCTGCAGCGTCTTGAATAAGTTGGAGTTTATGAAATGCTTGTTTTGTTAACCTTGGGTAAAGTGTGTCACAAAAATCTAACCAACTTTGAATATATTTCTAAGATGGTAGAAAGCAGTGTTGTAGATGTAAGAAATATGTTTCTGAAAGTTGAGATCAGCATCCATAATCACACCTAGGCTTTTTACATGCTCACTGGGTTTATAGAGAAAGACATTCGTAAAGAAAGGAAAGGACCTGGTGCCTCAGTCACTAAAAGAGTTTATCATCATTCAGTGGTAAAAGGCTTTCAGTCATCCAGTGTCGAACATCATTGATACACTGAATGAGATCATTTACGGGACTCAGGTGATCAGTAGAAACAGATAAGTATAACTGTGTGTCGTCAGCAAAGGAATACGAAATACTTACGGATTATGCAACAAAGTGGGTCTTTTGTTCCAGCTGTTCTAGTCTGATGTAGGGCTGAAGTTTTCTTCTGTTTACTTTTAGCACCTTCTTTTCATAGAAGATGTAGGCCTGTTAAACTTCAGTGTGTTAGCAGAGTTTTGCATCAAGCTTTGGTTATTTATGGTGTCCTTGTGCATGTATTGAGCATTGTGCAGCGGAGCAAAACATTTCCTCAGACGGATCAGATTGTTTTACAACTTGTATATTTTCTTATGAAGGATGGGAAACGTAAAAAAACACACCTCTTGTGTAGAGCAGACTTATCTACAACACCATACAATTAATGAAATGACTGAACCCGGATAATTTACTCAAAACAAAACCATCAAACTATCTAGTGGCTCTGGCTGTTTTCTGCAGTCATGTTCTGTCTGCTGCAGACTCAGAGCTTCTCTGTGTCTTTCCAGTCTAGTCCAGTAAGACACGTTTATGGTCTTTTTAGATCTCAGTTCAGCTTATTTGCTTTTCTTTTTTTTATTTTATTTTAATTAAACCGTCCTTTAAATATAATATAAATGTAATATAATAAATGTAAATAATGAAAATAATTCTCCCTCAGGAGGGAGTTGATACTTGGAGTCTCTGGTACCCATCTTGCCAATATATAGTCCCTGCTTCTAGACTTTAAACATCTTCACAGAATCTAAATAATAAGTTTATCTGACCCAGAGCCAACCTCTGTACCCTGTAGAGGAATTACCTGCCATATCTGACAAACACTCCTCCTCGAGCGGATCAACTCAACAAGCTCTCAACTCTCTCCCTCACAATCTAAAAACAATGACAGTATGGTGACTGGTTATTTCCCTATGTGAGGTCACAAAGGGAAAGATCTCAGACTCACCTGTTAAAGCACACATTCGCTAAAAAGTGGAGCAAGCAAGTGAGAGAGATTACACAATTTTCTCATTTTTGAGCCTCAAACACAGGCTAAGAGGACACATATGACTGTTAGAAAACCTTTAGAAAGTGAATTGTCCATCATATGGGCCCTTTAAAAGGAATTTTCATTTGGCTTCTTTAACAACATTTTGCTAGTCAGAAAGACACATGCAGCTTGTCTTTCTTCCACCTCCGTTCAGCCTGTCTGCAGCGCCTCTTCAGGGCACATGTGGTGTCATTCAGACAGGGACCTCAGCTTAAAGGGTGCAACGGAGTCCACAATCTCTGAAGGGGTGGAATAAAAAGAGAAGATAAATCCCCTGGGCACAGAAAAGGTGCATGTTCACCCCGAGTATAAAAACCAGTGCTCATGAAGGCAGCAGCAAACTCACCAGTCAAAGATGGTCTGTGACAATGTGTGCTCTCTAGAAAGAGTTTTTCTGCTCTACTGTTGCCTCTGTTCATACAGCACCAATTCACAACAAAAAAACTAGTAAAAATTTACACTTTTACTGACAGTTCAAGATACTGCCGTCCAATTATAGTCCAATGAAAACAGATCCATTATATGATCCATATTAGTCCAATTTATAACTGTGTTTATATAAACCATAAAAATAATGACCAAGCTAAGGTCACTCTAAATTCTCTTTAGTAGTGAGTATAAATTTTTTGTCTCTCTGTGTTGGTCCTGCGATGGACTGGTGACCTGTCCAGGTGTACCTGCCTCTCATCTGCTAATTGCTGGGATAGACTCCAGCGTCCCCACAACCCTGACTTGGATTAAGTGGTATAGACAATGAATGACTGCCATTATATGATCCACATTGGTGACAATTCTTCTATGATTTAATCCGGATGTTGTGGGGAAGTTACAACCCCTGGTTGCTGATTCAGGACTGTTACCGACCGATGCAGGGCTTCGGTTAGAAAGCTGGCGAGTCATCCAAGAAGATTTGACACTGTACTTGAGAGCAGGCAGATACAGAATTACAGCCGTGGGCACGCAGGTGAACAGCATGTACAGGCAGCAGGGACAGGCAATGGATGGCAGTAAAAGGCAGGATAAACAGGGTAGGCTGTTTTAGGCTGTTTCTGGGATACAACAGAAAGGGGATGTACTGCTTAAAACTTAAAAGTGTAAATTCGGTGGCAGTGACAGAAAGTGAGGACGTATCTTATCAACACCTTGATGTGACAACTCTGCTTCACGCTTATGTTTAAAAGACTCCTGGAACTGGTTTCATCTGAACTGGTTTCCATGGAAATCCTCAGTCCACCAGTCAAACTTCAGTAAGTTCTGACCTCTATGACGAAGCTCAGAAACCTGCAGATGGACAGCATTTTACCCCACAAGCGCTAAGAACAACTCCTTGTTTCACTGGAACTGACGTAGTTTACAGGAGAGTTCTTATTAAAAAGTATATTAACTTATTTTTAGTCAGACTAATAGACTTGTATTTTTTTCTGTATCTGGGATTGAAGTGTTTCTTTATCTGCTGTCATTGTCCCAGTTTCTGAGTTTTCTTCTCTGACTTTGTGTCTCTTTTTGTATTTGTTTTCAGAGCAGATTTAAAGATGAAGGAGGAAGAGGAGGAAGTTTCGATTGAGGAGAAAAACCATAATCTGTCTTCCCTGCCAGCAGAAGTAAATCACTTTTTTGTTGTCATTCAAAATTATAAGCTAACATCTGATTTAGTCCTTTTTAAACAGTTTCCGAGCTTTTCTGGAGTTTGGTGAACAGAAGTGTTGATAAATTATCTTGATTAAAAAGCTAATAACAAAACTTTAGTGTAATGTTTAACTTTTCTAGATATAATAAGTAGCCTTATTATTAATTTTTTCAGTGGTCACCATGGTAACAGTATCTCTTTCCTTCTGTCTTGGATTCATAGAATCAATATCAAGACAGGCCTCATGATGAAGAGGAAGGTGGCCCCAGTGAAGGACTGTCGGCTCATCAGACCCCAACTGTGGACAAACAACACCGCTGTGATTGTGGAAAATCCTTCAGGTGGCTGTACAAACTGAAACGACATCAGCGCATCCACACCGGAGAAAAGCCGTACGCCTGTGACCGGTGTGGAAAGAGTTTCAGCCTGTTGGGAAGTCTGAAACTACATCAGCGCATCCACACCGGAGAAAAGCTTACCTGGTTGGGAAGTCTGAAACAACATCAGTGCATCCCCAGTAAAGAAACTCTTCTCCCACCTCTGTGATAATCTTTAATAATAATCTTTGCATGCAGTTTGTCGAGTGTTGTGTTATTTTTTGCAGCAAGCAGAGTCTTGTCTGCATGTCTGCCATGGTGATTCATGTGGGTTATGCTCAAGTATAAAGTTAGTGTTGATCACAGGATAAAACAGCATCTAAATACTGTTCTGAGATCAAAAATCTACCAGAAACTATGTCCTTCACACTGGACATGGAGGAATTTCTTCCTCAGACTGAGCCTGGAAGAACAGCCACACAATGATGATAGAGAATATTCTTCTCTATTGCTCTTTATCCTTCATTCTTTATTCTTAACCCTTTACCCTCACCTCTTTTATATCTTCCTTTCCTGTCTCCTCTAAAAGTAAATAAATAAATAAAAAATATTAAATAAAAAAAATAATGGTTCCATTTCAAATAATTTTTAACTTATTTTGTCTGATTTATAAAAATGTAAAGCACAACATGAAAACACTAAAACCAGCACAAAAACATCAGCCTTAAATTTATTTTCCAGTTCTAAAGGCTTTTATCAAACTTTAATCAAAGGAAAATTATCACTCATCATCAAATACTCTAATAATATAGAACCCTAATAATAATACCCTACTGATATACTAGAACCACAGAGGGCGTCATTGAGGGAAAAATTAGAAAAGAGCATCATTGAGTGCTAAAGTAAGGACATTTTTTGCTTTGCACACCATAAAACATGAGGCAACAAAAATGTTGGGAAAACATTCAATTTAACAAATTGTTGTTGAGGAATAAATTAAATAATGATTAAATTAACACTAATTAGCAGGTGGTTTTGATTAGAAACAAGTTTAATGTGAACTATAAGCATACAATGGAGAGCACCAGCTTTTTGCTGACAGCTGATCAATGCATACAGCCACCAACATGATTAAAAAAGTTATTGCTGAAAGGTAAGTAGGCCTATTTTACATAGAAAGTATTTATATGAACATTGGATTCATGACTAAAGCCCCTTACAAATAGTGATGGAAGTGTTGATTATTTAAATAATGAAATGCGTGCAGTGACCTGCTCCTCACATTCAGACGTAAATAAATTCCAAACCAAACGGCTTAAGCTGGTACACACACAACGATATTTGGACTGTTTTTGTCCTGATTTGGCCTCATCCAGACCACCATCATTCCCTTGTCCTATATGTCCTCTTCCATGCTGTGTTGTGTTTTCCAATTGTTACTATAGGTGTGTCCCAATTCAGGGTCTGCACACTTCGAAGGCCGCTTAAAGTTCGTGAAATGGGACAGCCTACCTAGCCAACGAAAATTTCCCATAGTGCTCCAGTGCCCTGTTGCCTAGCAACTGCAGATGTTACCGCTTGTGATCAAATTTTTCCCGCTAATCTTTCTTCGTTCAGAAAAAACAACCCCAAAAACATGGAACCTGAAATTTTACTTTTCTTTTTATTCGTTTATCTTTATTTTGAGAACGAGAACATGTCGAGGAGGCGAACCAGACGAGCTCTCCTCGGGCTGAGAGCGCACCCTGTCCAGGTACGTTACGCAGCAAACATGTGAATGTGGGCCCCACATGGGATTTACTTGGGATGATGGGGTTCCCAGTGGGCATGGGCTTATGGTGGGTATCCTATCTGAGACCCACTTGGTACACCCAAATAGGGCCCAGATGGGCCAACCCAAATGGCTTATATTTTATGGGTACCATAGGGGTAACAAATGGGAAGGTTGTACATGGGTTTTGAATGGGTAACACAGATAAAACCCATCTGAGTTTAATGATCCTGTCCCAACTAACAAATATTTAATTTGTAAAAATAAATTAATCTTAAATAACCCTAAGTCAGAGACTTAGTCTGTTCACTACATTAAAACAAAACATATATATTTCAATTTTATATACATTTTAGGAGCATTATTTACTTTCATTATTTGTTTTCCAGTAGTCTCTCTCTCTCTCTCTCTCTCTCTCTCTCTCACACACACACACACACACACACACACACACACACCATTATTTACTCTTAAATAATATTTTCCTTATTTGCTATCCATCCAATCCATTTCCAGCATGAAGCATGGGAGAGAGTATTTCGAAATCTCGCGTAATTTCGAAGAACAGGCGGAATGTCGCGAGAGCACACCCATTCCACCATTTCGCGCTTATTTGGTACACTGACCGTGGACTTCGTAGGAGCTTAACGTTTCTGCTTTAAGGGTAAGACATTTTATTTTAGTTTAATCTTTTAATATATATATAAAATGTTTACAAAGCTATATCTCAAAATGTATCAGTCTCGTCGAGGTGAATTCTTAAGTTGACAGTACTGCTTCTAAAGATGTTTATGAATGCTTGACTAAACCGGTTTCTGCCGGTTTTTTGAAGGCAGTTGCTAGCTTACTGTCAACGCTAGACAGGTACGGCAAAAAACATTTTTCATGACCTGGTCAGAGTTTGTTGAATTTTTTTCTTGTCTTCTTACAGAAAAGTGTGAAGAAAATGTATAACACATTTTTAGTTATATATTTTATGAAGCGTTTTATTAAAATGTTCAAAATTCACCTAAAGTTTGCCTGCACTGTTGGCACCCATTTTCAAGTGCGATATAAATTGAGAAGTATTTCTGCTGAACTGGGATTTTAACCAAAGTTGACATTTCCCCTGTATTTAAAACAAAACATAATATTAAAAGGAAGGATTTTATGGTAGTGGTGGACTCTATTTCGGATAATGGTTCCTTTTTTTTAAATTTTTTTTCTCAAAAAAAAAAAAAAAAAATCTCCGCGAGTTCAACGATATGAATCTATCAATTAAAGCAGGTGTGTGGCGACAGCTGAAGGCAGCGCAAGTTGTCTCATAGCACACGCTGCCGAGTAAACAAAAGTAGCTGCAGCGCCACAGAATTATTTCCCAACGTGTAAGACTTAAGTTCAGTAAGGTGGACGGTGGTTAAATGTATAAAATGATGAAAGGGCAAACAGTGCTGACAAATTCCTTTGCTTTACATGTCAACTTCCCTGCTGTTTCTTCTGTATTTTACCCGATTTTTGGGCATTATTTCACTAGCCATATCCAGCTTATTTGACAAGTGTTATTGTTTGTTGGATTTTTATGTATTTTGTGCCAGGTCTTTTGTCAGGATTTCGTTTCCTAATTGCCTGTGTGAATATTGATCTGGAGGGATGGATTTCTCTTAAACATGAGCTTTTTAGTTTGTTTTATGACTTCAGCTAGCTATACAATTTTTAAATTTGTACATTTATTGTATTGCATTAAAATTTGTTAATACATACTGTATATTGATTTATGTTTGCTGTTGCACAGTGGAGTGGGCAGTACCAAGGAGGGCCCTATGAAATCGGTTTCAGTTTTTTCCCCAAATTCTGCGTTTTCTTTTCTTTGCTGTTTTTACATGCATTCTGTGTTTAATTATGTGACCTTATTTTTTGGCTACAGATGCCAGAGGTGAGTGTTGGCAGAGCATAAAGAAGGAAAATATATTCAGATTTTCATAAAAGTAAATCATTATAAATATCAAATTAATCTGAACATTGATTTATCACCCAGCTCTTTGCTCTTGTACCTTATATTCACAGCAAGTCAGGAGCCCCAAAATTAGCTGTTTTATCTTATTGTTTTCTAATACTTAATATTTGTCTTTCAGAAAGTAATGGAGAAGTCTGAGAGGACAAAAAAGAAGAAAAATAGCTGTGAAAGTGGCTGAACATTTACAATTCATTTCACAGCAGAATGATTCAGAGCATCAACAGGATTCAGACTGTCAATTTGAGGATGAACCAGCAGAAGTGTTTCATGATTGCAATGAACATGTTGAACTCAGTCCACTAAATGAACAACACACATTTTTTATGATTCTTTTGACAATGACATTTTTCCTCAAGACTTTCAATGTGGGAAGGCTGATTTTAATGAGTTTGACTTTGATGATGAGTGTTCACATTCAGATTCTGTGTCACAAACACCACATGATACAGAAGGACTTGCAGAGTGGGCTGCAGAATATAATATCTCACACAATGCTTTGTCTGCCCTTATGAAAATTTTGAGACAAAAGGGTCTCAATGTGCCATTAGATGCTCGAACACTGATGTCAACTGCCCGCAAATGCGATGTGAAAGATGTTGCTGGGGGATCATACTACTATTTTGGGTTAAAGAAGTCAATTGTTGCAGCATTAGAGCTTTTAGATTTTGATTTGAGCGAACTAACAGACACTCTAACTCTTAGAATAAATGTTGATGGGCTACCTTTATTTCACAGCACCAATGTTTGTCTGTGGCCTATTCTCGGAAGGATCAAAGAGATCCCAAAATCTGATGTTTTTGTGATAGCTTTGTACTCGGGTAATACCAAACCCTCTAATGTACAGGAATACTTGAAGGAATTTGTACAAGATGTAAGGGCAATTACACAAGAGGGCATTGAGTTTAATGGTGTCCATTTCAGAGTTGCTGCTCCAGATGCCTTCATTTGTGATGCTCCTGCCCGGGCTTTTCTTAAATGTGTAAAGGGACACACTGGTTATTATTCATGTGAGCGGTGCAGTCAAAAAGGTGTACATTTAAATAGAAGGGTGTGTTTTCCTGAAACCTCTGCTGAGCAAAGGACTGATGAGGCTTTT
This sequence comes from Melanotaenia boesemani, assembly GCF_017639745.1. Taxonomy (NCBI): domain Eukaryota; kingdom Metazoa; phylum Chordata; class Actinopteri; order Atheriniformes; family Melanotaeniidae; genus Melanotaenia; species Melanotaenia boesemani. The sequence continues at coordinate 4,195,204 of NC_055689.1, read as the reverse complement.
CACGCTTTAGCTTACAAAGAGCACCAAGTTGGGGTTTCACCTCTGAATGATCTGGGTTTGGGGTTAGTCTCAGGTTTTGTGCTGGACTACATGCATCTTGTGTGCTTGCACTGCACAAAATGATTTTCAAGAAAGTAAATTAACCTTGTTTCTGGACATTTTTTCTCATTTTTTGTCTAAAAAGAAAAATATTCTTAACAAGCTTATTTTAAGAACATATGTCCAACTTTTTCCTAACAAGACATGTCAGCTCATTTTGAGCTATATTTACCAGTTACAAGGTATGAGAATGGTTTGGTTGAAATTCCAGAGTAAGAACAAGCTTATTTTTCTTATTTAAAGACCAAGACCACTCAAACAACATCTCAATTTAAGAAACTTATTTAATGACACACAAGTTTCACACAACGGTACGTGAACAAAAGCTGTAAGACTCAAAGCTCATAGAAAACATGAAATACGGTTTAGCTGGTCAAAAAATATAACATATAGCACAACTCAGTTTTTCACAGTTTTTACTTTAGTTTTCGTGCTCCTCAAACAACTGAACACTATTGGCATCTTTTCATTTATCTTCACAATAATCAGGAGCCAACTACAACAGAACTGTTCTTGTTAGAAAAATAACTATTACATTTTTAAAATTGCCACACATATGCCCGAAACAGTAATCTGATCAAGTCCCTTCATGTAAAACACAGTACATTTTATAATACATCAGAGCTTGTGTGTAGTCCAATTACATCACCCAGGTAATATTTCATAACAGCATATGTCATGTCTTTGTGTCTAAAACTGTAATATGGAGTGAAATCAATAAGACTATCAGCAGATATCAGTTCTGTTGCTTGTGCCATGTTTGGAATCTCTATCTTATATGACATGTAATCTTTGTCATAACAAATCGTTTTGTGCTGTTGGAATTCAAAACAATACAATGATGAATTTATTACATAAATATTTCTCACAAGTCCAAATAAAGGTAAATCACTTGAATCAACAGCACTCACAATTAATGACTTATCCTTCATGTATTTGTTACCATTTAGATTAAGCCATTTAACAGATACTGCATGCTTTGCTTCATCATTTCCAAGGAATGCTCTCATTTTTTCTTTTAAGTATGACATGTTGCTTATTTCTGATGTTGGTCCTAATGTACATTCATTTGAAAAAATGGGGTGATCAAAATTATCCATATTTTGACAACATTCATACATTTGATTATGCCTCATTAAAGACTTGCAAACATTTTTAAAATTTATTTTTGATGCCCATTGTTTAAAAAAGCAGTGTTTCGATTCAAATCTCATGCACATATGACGGATCATTGGTCCCAGTAGTTTAATTTGTGATGGTGCATGAATCAAATAATGTTGTTTTGGTGTGATGTTATCTGGAAAAAGGTTTTTCATATGCTTCAAATGCTGTTCAATGAGTTTTTTCAACTTGTTAATTGTCTGTAGACCAATGACAGGAGCTAGTAAAATTTGAACTATCTCTAGGAGTTCAAGGGTGACTGCATAGTGTTCGGTACCTTTAGCTGTATCAGTCAGAAATGGCAGAATTTTCAGTAGAACAATCATTTGCCCTGAGGACTGCTTCAACTTATTGTCACTGGAAGCTAATGTGCTGTAGGCAATAGGACTTGGTTTATCTCTAATATCAACTGGAGAGTAGGGGAATCCAGTTACTGCAGCACTGAAAAGATCTAAGTCTAGGTCTCCCATAAGAACTAAGTGTTTCAACACACACTTTATTTCTAATGGAGCAATCCCTTCAAAAATTACATGCATCATGTCTTGGGGTGTTTGTTGGATCAAGTTAAATGCTGGGAAATCAATTAGTTTGCTTCTTCTATTTATACCATATGTTGTTTTTAAGCTGTTTCTGAGATACTCTGTGTTGGCCTTCTCAATTTCACAACACTGCCGGACATGTCGTTCAAATGTCCGCTCCTCAAAGTTATCCTCATCAAAATGAATTTGCATCTCTTCAAATGAACATTCACATTGCCTGCATTTACTATATGCAAAACCGACGCCTTCCTTAAACCCACAAAGCTCATGTTGAGCCAAAGTATCTCCACATATGGAAACTAATGCTCCAAAAATTTCACGTTCACCTATCCCAGTTTGAATTTTCACTCCATTATATAACATTACTAGGTCCTCATGCAACCTTTGCAATATTCCATCAACACCACATTCAGAAAGCTCACTCTTCTTTGCAATGGCAAGTAGACGAATGGCAGCTAGTTTTGAACGATATTTAGGATTAATGTTTCCCAAAGTATAATAGAACATTACCAACTTATTTTTGGAGGCATGGGAGCCAAGGGGGTTACAAATTTCAATTTCATCTGAGTAAAGGATTATCTGTAAGGCAGAGGGGTGTGCAGAAAATAAAGGGTGTGATTTCAAGAGTTCTCCGTCTATGATATCATACAAATACTCACTTCTGTAATTCTGCGGCTCATTTATCATTGCCAAAATTCTTGGATGGGACAATAACTGTTCCAAACTTCTGACAAGGGGAACATAATGAAAACATCTTGGCACTGTAGTGAGGAATCTTTTTTTCCCCTTTTTTACAATGCAAGCAGTATACCCAACAGAAACCTCCTCAGACTCCACAAAATTGAACTTTTTCTTAATCACACTATCCTGCCTGTATGTTGTTGAAACAGAGGCAAATGGATCCTCAATCTGGTCAAACACTGCCAAAGGGTCTTTTTCAAGTCCACTTCCTTGATGTTGCTGGAAAACTTTTTGAAGCTGACTTCTTAGATTATTCACCAACAATGCTTGATATGTCTGCATCGCTGTCAAAATATCATTCACGCCACTCTGAAAAACAGAAAGAAAAGATAATAAATGTTGTTTGCTATTAAAAGGGATAACTGTGTTGTGCGCCCCCTATAGGTTTAGAGAATAGACCACTTATTCTATAAGATTTAATAACGGTATGATATACAACTGAGAAATCTCAAAGCCTTTATCTAAATTATAGGAGACATTTGTGTATTTTTTTGGATTGTGTTGAGCAAGAACAAATGCATTTTATTACAAAACAACATAATAGATGGATGTCAGATGTGTCACAAAACAAGCAATCATGTACAAGGGATACATGTAATAAAAACCTAAGAGAACAAGAGTACCACATGTACCCTGTTTGCAATGCTCATGATAGGATAAGCTATGAGAAAATGCATTAAAGGATGTTACAGATAAGGGAAAATGTAAATATCAAATTATGGAATTTAACAGAACAAACAACCATAACTAGATTTTAAAATAGCAATTCTAATTTTGCATGAGCACAAACCTGTGAAAGATGATGTTTCTCTCTTGCAGTCAACAGAAGAGCAGTTGCTTGTTTGGTAAGAACACTGTGGGAGGAGTCATCCTTCAGAAAAAGGAAATACATACAGGAGTTTAATAAACTGGTAAAAAGAAACAGCAAAAAAGTTGTTATTGCGTTTAAGAAAATATAAATAGACTTACTTTAGATTGGCATGATGCTGCGCCATCTGCAAACTCACTTGGACAAGTCGCTGGAATGTTTGGAGTCGAGATACTGTCGATGGTCTGGGAGGGAACAACGGGCCTTGGCGAAGAATGAACGGCATCATCAAAGCCAGAGTACAATGACATATTACTGTCAAAAGTACCAAAATGTTCTGGACCCACACTGTCTGGATTGGGTTGTATTCTGTTATCCTGATTCATGGAATCTTCTCCTAAGTGGACTCTGATGTCCACAGTTCCATGCATAGTTGGCTGGCTTTGGTTTTCCACCACTAAATCAGGCCTGAATGCACACATGCTCCTGGGATTTCTGTTCACCATTGATGGGGGTTCCCTCCTTGTAGAACTGAAAATTAAATTAGTTGATTAACTGACTAGTTGAGGAAAAGAAAATTAATTACAAACCACACTGAAAATTAATAAAAATATCTATTCTCAGAAATACACTGCATTTCAGAATTTTCTATAGCTAACTCTAAATATGTTATGTATGTTTTCAGGGAGAGTTTAATTAATTAATTTCCAATAAGCTTAACTGTAGTTGAAAGGTCTTTAAAAATCATCATCTGTCCATTAAAAAAAATGCTTTCTCTAATAAGAGAAAGTAACGGTTCAGGATGATCAAGGTTAACAAGTCTTGATAAATAGTCATCAGCAGTGTTGTTGATCTTAAGGAATTGGCATTAAAATATCTATTGTTAAAAAAACATGCAGGAAAAAAATTGGATACATACATTGGAGATTTTTTTAAGGTTAGAATTATATTAAACTTTAAAGTCAGTCTCACCTTGTTGATATCGGTGTCCTCCGGCTTCTTGATCTGCTGCAGCTTCCATTGTCAAGGTGTTCGGAGTGTGTCCGACGAATGTGATACCAAAGTGAGTTGTAAACACGATACTCTTTGACACACCCATCTATCCCACAAACTACACGGAAACCTGGACTACGGCTATGCGCCGAATTAATATGACTTAATAAGGATTTGAGGGTCAGACCCACAAAAACAAAGCAGATAATACAGCGCCAAATCATTTTGTTTTACCGGTCTTTTTCTTCTTCGGGTTGTCTATGAACTCGTTTTCCCAGAAAGCCAATATACTATGGTTTAGTCCATTAAAGGGTAGAAGGGCTTTTATAATTGGGTGTTTTACAATAGCTGGGACAAGTAAGAGTACCCACACATCAGTAATGATTGAACATGTTCTAATTAAATAGTTTATTTGAATATACATGCACTTAAACGTGAAGTAAATCTATGACGATCCATATATCCCCTATACTTCTGGAGATGGTATAATCCTACAAGCTGCGCGCCGAAGAGACGACAGTTGGACTTCAAAATCCGTACTGCTTGCGGGGTGTGTGGATGTTATTAGTGACACAACGAGTGAAAGAGAAAAGCTAGCTATGGAAAAACTGGATGAAATAACAATTGCCACACTGAAAGGTATGTCACGTTTTTCCCTCCATTGTGTGTTTGTGATTTTTTTTTCTTCTTTAGCTAAACTAGCATGGTACAGCTGGACACGGTTGTTAGCTTAGCTTATAAGGCTAGCTTCGTAGTATGTCCTTGCTATTAAAACATTATTCTAGTGCAGAGTTAGAGCATTCTTATTTTTTTCTTCACTTTTTTTTAACTGGCATGGTAAGACTGGACATGGTTGATAGCTTAGCTTTTAAGGCTAGCTTTGTAGTATTTCCTTGCTACTTAAACATTATTATAGTGTAGGGAGTTATCAGAGCATTCCTATTCAGTTTTCAGTGTCTGTGAAAACTCTGCAAAATGTCTGAATTTAATGCCAGTGGTATAGAAAATGTGTCAGTTTTAAAATCATTTAAAATGTCTCCACCAGTTATGTATATAGGGATCAGGTAACAGTGAAAATGAAAACTTCTTTTGCAGAAGCAAATGTTGGAGAAGATCTGCTGTTTTCACTTTCCCGAGATGACATCAAAGATCTTTTTCCTGGTCCTGAGAATTTCCTCAGGCGTCGAACTCTATGGCTTGCAGTGCACAAACGAGAAGAAGTAAGTTCTGTTGTATTGCTGTGTGAAAATAGTGAGAACATACCAGTTTTTTTTTTTTTTTTTTTTGTGGTTTAAAAATTTTACCAACGATTCCTTGCCAAATTGTTGGTAAACGTGATGTTGATAATCTTCTTTAGTTTTGGCTTAAAACAAATGCACTTTATTGAAATTCCCACATTTTAATTGTATCACAATTTTCAGATGTTTTGCTGTAATTTATTTTATATTTAGAGATCTAAACTCCTCATGCAAAATTTGCAAGATTAGCTCTGTGTAAATGTGCTGTATTTTAGGAGGAGACTGTTGCTGTAAAGCCACCATCAACCACAGAAGAGAGTGACATCTCCAGAGAGGAACCCAACACTTCCAAGTTTGTGATCATGTCCAACCCAGAGTATGTAGTCTTCACAGACAGTGAACTAGAGCAAGCTCGACGCTCATACTTTGAAAAGAAACGGCTGGGAACAGAGTGTGCTGAGCCACTATCAAAGGAACTCTTCTGTCGACTCATAAGAAACACCATGACCAACATGATTTCAATTGCAAGAGCTACTGAGGACTCCAGATACCCCAGCAAACATGAAATTAATTCCATGGCAAAACGATTGGTGGAGTACTACCCCATGCTTAAAGGAACATGTGGTGAGTGGGTAAGTAGCCTTTCCTCACTACCACTCTTTGTTAGACATGAATGATTTCAGCTTGGGTGTCTCATCATCTTTTAATTTTCACCATTTGTACCTGTTAGGAACATGTAGCTAAAAAGCTAATGAAGAGACTGTCAAATGTCAGAAGTCCAAGGAAGGGCAGAAATCCTCCTTCAAAGAAGCCAAGACAGGATGGGGGTGAAAATGTTACAAGTGACTACGATGGAGATTCCAGTGCTTCAACTATCATTCTGGATCATTCACCAGCTAGATCCATGGGCACCCCAGTGCAACAGCAGGATGGCACTGATGAAGAATGTAAGTACTGTATAGTGCACCTTCTTAATACACCGTCTATGCATCTGTGGTTTTAACCCAAAAAAAAAACCTTTTGAAAAATTCTCCTAAAAAGGGAACTCAACCACTTCACTGTTTCTCCTGGAACTTTTGTGTTTCTTTCAATATTGTGACAAATTAATGTAATGATTAAAAAACAAAACTTTGGGGAATATATATAAATAAATATATATATATATATATATATATATATATATATGAATGTGTGTGTGTGTGTAGCATTTTCTTGTAGGATTCTATTTTTAATGTTGTTTTATTGTTTTGTACCAATTGTGGATATATAACACAACCATACTTTGGCAATAAATAATTTGAACACATCTGCTTTTCAGCTGGTACAGTGGACTTTTTTGACAGCCAGAAGAGTCAGGCAAGACACTACAAGACTCTCCAAGAAATATACAAGACCAGAAAACCAAACAAAGCTGCTGTAACACAACTGTTAAACCTGGAGTTTGAGTCTAGAAGACAGTTCATTAACTCTGATGCTATAAAGGAGCAAGACAGACCAGTGAAAATTCTAGACGCATACCCATGTTTCAGAGAAGTGGATCATGTAAGCAGCACACACACACACATTTATTTATAAAGAACCAGACAGTTTTGTCTTAGTTGGTTTTTTGTCTGTATTTTTCAGGTCTTGGATGAGCTGCGGAGAATCATTCAGCCTTCCAACTCAAGATACATTTCTGAGATGAAGGACAGATGGGAAAGCTTCTACTCAAAGGTGCAGTTCTATGGTGTCATGAAGAAAGCCATGAGGCCTCCGAAAACTTTGGATGGAGGTAAATGCCTTGATTTGTTTAAGTTTATGAGATTGCATTATATGCTGTGATTAATGGTGATGCCTTTTCTGGGTTCTCTTTTGTCAAACCAGTGGAACATGCAACAGCTGTGTTCAAAGCCCTTCCGCTGCTCTTCCCTTCTAGCACTGCACCACCTAAGAAGCTGGGCAACTGCAGTGAGGCGTTTTTCCATGTCCTAAAGGTGAGGCTGCAGACGTGTGTCTGTTAGGGCTGTCAGCATATTGCAAGCACAATTAATTTTCATGTTGGCACGTGATCCAGGTTTCAAACCTGCGGCATCTATAGTTTTTCAAATCCACTAACTTCAGAATTAATTCCTGTCCTGTTAATTCCCAGTCATTTTAACTAGGGTAAACAAAAGTCTCCCCCTTTTTTATATTATTTTATTTTATTTATAAACTAGGATTTCTGTCTGATTTCCAGCTGGATGAAGACACATGTTTTACATGGTTGAAGTGTGATCACCTGGATGTGTGATCCAGAAAGAATGTAGAGAGAAATGTGGAGCCGTGGTGGAGATCAGATCAATAACATCAGACTGTTTAAAAGGACAAAGTAGAAACCTGTTTTTTGAGGAAAGAATTCATCTTGTAGTTGCTAAGTAGTTCATATCTTAATTTTAGGTCTTTGAATTTAGGGCAGTTACTTAGTTGATGATGACCCTAATCTCATACAAAACAAATTTCTGTGAACACCGAACAGAAGTTGGACTTTAAAGATGATGTCACAAACCAAATCACAGTAATAACAGAAAAATCACACACACACACACACACACACATATATATATATATATATATATATATATATATATATATATATATATATATATATATATATATATATATATTTATATTTTCTTTTACATAGCATTCAGGCCTGGTGTCCTGGCCTGAATGCTATGTGACCTTTATTTAAACTTGCTATGGTACATCTGGTATTTGTATGTACATAAACACAATTCCCACAGAAAGGATCAATATAGCTAATGTTTTGATAATTCTCATCTGACTGTTCAATGTTTTAGTTGTGTGTATGCGTGTGTGCTTCTTCAGGACTTGTTCTAATCCTTTTCTTTCTCTTCTGTCACGTAGACTTCAGAAGACCCTGAAGGCTACCTGCGTCAGCGACCCCGATCTTGTCCAGTTGTGCTCGTCTCTGAAGGCAACTGCATGATTGCTGTTGGAACCAAACCAGTAACCACCTTCGACCAAAAGGACCTTTATGAGGGACTGCTGTATCTTATGGCATATTACTATGCCCTCCACCTCACATACCCGAAGTGTATTTCCACACTGCTTTCAGTATTGCAAACTGAAATACTCAAAGACTCCATCCATGACCGAGATTCAACCCCTTCCTACAAGAAGGTGCTTGGTGAATGGAAATCATTCATTGAGTGAGTCTCAAACTTTATCGGCCTTCTCTATAGGACTTTGTGTTAAAGGTTTTTTTGTTTTGTTTTTTTTTCTCTCTCTCTTTTTCTGAAAAGTTGTTCAAATGTAAGACACATGTTTGTGTGATCTTTAAACGTGTTCCTCTGAGAAATAATGCAAACCAAGAGCTGGAATATTGATTAGTGCATGCGGCATGGAAAGTTATTTTTGATTCTAGCAGCAAGTTATACTGTTGTTATTCCTGTTTGAGTATCTGGAACTTCTTACAGAGGCAGTGTTACACAGTGCTCTGCTAATTTTTTGGTCTTGTTAGACATTATGTTGTTGGAATAGACTTGAGAGCTGTCAGAATTCCGTTTAATTTTCTGACCTATTGCTGTCAATAAAAATGCGACAAAAAGCATGCTTTTGGTGCCTTGTTTTAAGATGTTATTTTTAGTATGCTTTTTGTTGGTGTCTCAATCACAGCCATTTTTGCACATTATTATTCTCAGATATAAATCTTGTAGTTAGTTTAGTTACAAGGAAAAATATTAAGTTTTAAGAAAATTTGTCCTGTAGTCAGCTTTGTTTGTTTAAATAAAAGTCAAAGTCAAGGTATAAACTCTTAAAGTAAGCAAATAATTATTAAAATCAGCTTATTTAGGAAGTCATAATACTCATTTTAAGTAAAGAGATCCTACATATCAGTGTCTTTCTACATTACAAAGTTAAAATTTCTTAAATTAAGCACAACAAATCTTAAAATCAGCTTAAAAAAGAGCAAAATGCTCATTCTAAGTAAACATTTCTTAAATAAAACTTAATTATTTGCTTGAAAGGAGCACAATTTTTTTTATATTTTGTCTAGTTTTAAGGCAATCAACAGTTAGATTCATTTGCTAGTTTCAAGAATTCTAGCCAAGCAAATTTGGCTTACCCCACTGGCAGATTTTTTTTCTCAAAACAAGAAAATTTGATAGTAAATAAGAATATTTAGCTTATTTCAAGTAGGGCTGTTTTTGCAGTGTGGGAGTAATGCGCAGGCTTATTTTTCTTTGGCTAAAAGGTCCCCCAAAATGCAGACAGTCCATTCAAATTCTAAATGTGATCTCTGCATTTATGGTTTCTGTCAAGCAGTATTTACCAAGAAGTTTTGCAAGGAAACCAAGATCTCTCCTTGAAATTAGTATGTGGAAAGCAACTGAACTGAGGCAATTTTTGCTATATACAGGTCCAGTTGTTTTACTTGGTAATATACCAAACCAAGTGTATAGAAACTTTATACTTTTATCTGTATCTATAAGAATCCTTTTAAGTCCCGATTTGTGTGTTGATAATTGTGGCTATGCAGAGGATATTTTGAAACAGTTTGTGACAGACTTTGGTTTGATTTATGGTATTGAATTTCTTAGCTATAATGTACACCCTTTAATACACCTTACTCAAGATGCACGGAAGTTTGGTCCTTTGGACAGCATTTCTTGCTTCCCATTTGAAACGTTCCTAGGAAAACTGAAAAGGATTGTACGGAGGCCTCAGAAGCCTGTGGAACAAATTGTCAGGCGCATCCTTGAGAGGCAGTGTATTCAGAAAAAAAGAACGGAGAACATTTCTGTTCCCTCTTCTCTTAAACAGCCCCACAACTCTGGACCAATAACGAGTGACCTTCAAACCTGGAAGCAGTTCAAGAATTACAGTGATGGACAGACATTAGTTTCTTGCTCAATGGGAGATAACTGTTTTAGTGTTGGGGGAAGAATTCATATTGTGAGAAACATTTTGCAGGACTGTCAAGTTGTAAAAGCATTATGTCAGGTCTTTGAAAACAGTGATGCCTTTTTCAGCTACCCATTGGATTCTACATGCCTTGGAATATACTTTGTTTCAAATTTATCTAAAGACATGCATGTTGTATTTGTTGAAGAGTTAAAACAGAAAATGGTGATTTTGCCATTGAAATCTGGATATGTGGCATTGCCACTGCTGAACTAGTTAGTTTGTTTTGCCCCCCCTCCAGCATGTTACCGTTTGCAGTTGTGGATTTTCTGGATGGTGGAGGTGTCTCAATTATTCCATGCAAGTGGTTTACTGGACCAGCAGAAGACTCTTGTTTCTGGCCACCAGGGAGGGTAGACATCAACAAGGCTATAAAGGATGGACATACGCCAGATGCAAACTGGCCACAGTACAGAGTTCGGATCTTGGGGAAAGCTGGTAATGATTCTCGCCTTGTTGTTCATTTATATTTCGATCATATAAACACAAAAACAAGAAATGTTGCTGTAATTCCTTTGTGCAACTTTTTGAAATTCTGTGTGTGTGTGTGTGTGACTGACATTTCCAGAAAACTTTGAAAATGCCAGAACAAAACTGCAGAAGTCTGAAGTGACCTCTGATTTGCAGACCGAGTCCGATTCGGGTAAGGATGCTAGGAAGAGGGAAGTGGAAAAGGAGGTAAATTTTTCAGTTTCTTATGAATAATGTAAATTGACAAGAAATAAAGACAAATTATATTTTCAGTAGGCCTTTGCTATTGCTCACCAGGTTCAGTCATGATCTTAGGGGCTATAGGTTACTATAATTAGCTATAACAGAATTCTCTTATTCTCAGTGTTTGAGCTACATGAATCGGATATCAAAATGTTTAATACAGTTTCCTGTTCAAGCTGAAACTCATGCTCTCTAGGCGAGGCAAGTTTATTTGTATAGCACATTTCATGTATAAGACAATTCCATGTGCTTTACATAAAACATTAAAGCATTACAGAAGCGTGTAAAGCACTTTGGGTGCCTTAAAGTAAATAAAAATCATATTTTTTATTGTCGTTATTACTTTATACATTTTGTACTTTGTACATTAGAATAGAATAGAAATACTTTATTAATCCCTTCAGAGAGCCCTCAGGGAAATTTGGGTAAAATTTAAAAACAAAGAAAACATTAAAAACAAAGTTTAATAGAAATAGAAAAAATTAAAAGCAAAAAAAGCTCAAATAAAACAGATAAAATAGAAATAAAGTTCTAGTGTGGGGACCTAACAGCTGTTCTGATAATGGCAGCAAATAGAAAAGTTTTAACCCTGATGTAAAACTGCTGAGTCAGCAGACCTGCAGGTTTCTGTGAGTTTGTTCCACATGTGAGGAGCATAAAAGCTGAACGCTGTCTCTCCACGTTTAGTCGTGACTTTCGGAACAGAAAGTAGACCTGACCCTGATGACCTGAGGGATCTGGTTGCTTCATAACCAACCAGAATATCCTGAATGGATTCTGGTCCTAAACCATTCAGGTCTTTGTAAACTAACAGCAGGATTTTGAAGTCAGTTCTTTGACAGACAGGAAGCCAGTGTAAAGATCTGAGGACTAGAGTTCTAGGATCTACTGTCCTGGTATTAGTGAAGACTGGAGCAGCAGCGTTCTGGACTAACTGCAGCTGTCTGATGGACTTTAGGGAGACCTGTGAGGACAGCATTACAGGAGTCCAGTCTACTAAAGATAAATGCATGGACCAGTTTTTCTAAATCCTGCTGAGTCATCAGTCCTTTAATCCTCCAGATGTTCTTTAAGTGATAACAGGCCGACTTCACAACTGTCTTAATATCCTCCTGACTACCAGTAGTTCAAATTTGTCCTCTGTGTGGGACATTTGTAAACCTGAATATCTCCCACCCACTGCATTCTACTGAGTTAACTCCTTTTGCTATCTACAGAGGACGTTTAGGGCTTTTCAATGATACCAAATGTGAAGGGGTGGGGCTTTGGTACCTTACAAAGATTGGGGGAAAAAAAATGTGATTGGACAGTATTTTTTTTCATGGTAGTCAAGAGGATATAACTGCTAAAATCCAGGTCTGAGTCCAGGACTGCTCCCAGATTTCTGGTTTGGTTGGTAGTTTAGAACTTTAATGTTTGAAGATGAGAACTGACTTTTAATCTTTCTTCCTTGGATCTAAAAACTATTATTTCAGTTTTGTCTTGATTTAACTGAAGGAAGTTCTGGCACATCCAATGTTTAATTTGATCGATGCAGTTGATCAGAGTTTGATTGGACTGTAGTCTCCTGGTGAGATGGTTATGTAGATTTGATATAGCTACTCTATAAATGTTGATCAGCACTTTAAACAGCTGATTCTGTTCTTTTTAAGTTAATGAAATGAGAAAACTGCAAAATAAAAAGATCGAGTAACTTTTGTGGTGTGGTGCAGTTTTTCATCTAAAACAGCAGTGATGGCGTAGCTCTTGTGTCATCAAAGCAAGAAGGTGGCTGGTTCGAGGCTTGGCCAGTGAGGGGTTTAAACAGTGGTCTTTCTGTGTTTTCATGGGTTCTCTCCAGGTATTCTAGCTTCTTCCAAAGACATGATGTTAGGTAAACTGGTTGCTCTAAATTCAGAATTTTTAATCTTTTCTCTTTTTCTTTTTTACTAACTTATTGTATTTCATTTTATTTATTTTATGGTTTTTTAATGTAAGTTCACCTTGAGTGTCATGAAGGGTGTCCAGAAATAAAATATATTATTATTATTATTATTATTATTATTATTACAAACTTTTTTTTCAATATTTTCTGATAAAATTACAGGGTTTGATATAAATTTATTTGCATTAGCTCTCCTGGGATGGTCATGAACTTGTAAACACTTGCTTCTCATTATCTGTGCTGCTTGTAGTCTTTGTACTCACGATAAACTGTATTACCCATGCCATTTATTTTATAATGTTTGTGTGTGTGTTTCAAGGCCAGTGATCCTGTCAAGTTCAGATGAAGACTGGGACAATGCTGGGACAGAGACCATACCAGCATCAGCCCTGAAGAACATGCAGTCCAGAGAAATTCCCCACCTGAACGTCACCCATCAATTTGTCCAGCCACGACCAGCTTCCACGCCTTCATCTGTGGTTACACAACAAAATCCCAGAAGGCTTTTCCAAGCCACTAATGCCAGTTCACAAGAGAACATGTTTGTACGTGTTCTAACCCTCCTGGAAGACATTAAGGAGACTCAGAGGGTCCACAGTCGGATGTTGCAGTCACTGATAAAACAACACGATGGACCAGCCACCGCAGTTCTACCTGAGGGGGCCATTTTTCCACTCCGGACAGTCTCCAGTGTTGAGGCAATGGAACAAAAATTGGCAGACCCGGTCTTCCTGAAAGAAGTGGTAAATGATAAGGATGTAATAAATATGCTCATTAAATGTAACCATTTATTTTGCAATACATTCTGGGCAATGATGTCAAATGGTGTGGTCTTGGCCCCATCTAGCAGTACATTCACTCAGTGATTTCTCAGTGAGTTCAGTATTTTTTAAATTAAACCAAATGCATTGATTTAGAGCAATCACTGAAGAAATCACCAAAAACTAACTTGAAAATGAGAGGACAGACTAACACCAACTCAGGAAGCACGTTTGCTGCAAAGAGCTCCATTTCCTGTCAACAGCTGTTCACGGTAAACATCGGGATTAAAGGTATTCTAATATAGATTAGAGGAAAGCATTGCACATTATATAATATATAATGAAAATGGTAAAATCACAAAAGTTAAGTATGATTGATTAGGTTTAATTGTGTCAACAGATATCATGTCCTTAAAGACGAACTAGTTAACTTTCTGACCTTGAAAAATTTCAGACTTGTTGGATGGCGCAGTGACATCTATACATTATTTCAGGAGGGACGTGTTTACATCTCAACAAGAGGACACCCAGTACTTTCTGTCTGACTATTTGTCCCTGCTGTTGTTTCATTTTGACTGAATACTGAAACCAAAAGCAGCTCAAAGAAAATCTAGCCCCAAAAAAGTCACATTTGTCCTCACCTACTTATCTTCTTACCCTGAGATCAACAGATTTACGTCACTGTCCCAGAATGCATTGCACAGATAAAATGTCAACCTCCATAGGTCAGAAACAACATCCAATTCAAACTTTATTTATATAGCACATTTTAAAACACGTTTGCCGATGTGCTGTACATAGAAAATATAATTCTTGAGACATTGAGATATAAGATTTTTAAAGCAAGCAAATTTTTTAACTCATTACTAAATTCATTTTAATATAACCGGACAATAACTGTCATGTTTTGGTGTGTCTGAGTTTGCAGGTCAGGGTGAGCAGGTTACCATGGGGACTGAGGGCGGAGTCTGGAGCCACAATTGCTGCCACCTGCAGCTCATCAGCAGGCTCGTTATCTGGCTCTTCAGGAGCTCCAGCCATCGCCAGATTGTCACACTTTACTGCGTGCCTTAGACCTTGCTTCCTTGGATCACCACAGCACCTTGGATAAGGACTGTCCCCATGCCAAGTCGACTGCCTGCCTGCAACCAAACTCATTCTACCTCCACCAGAAACCATCTCCTGGCTTACTCCTCCACCGTCAGTCTTCCTCTGGAATACAGTAAGCCGCTGCCATAGCAGACATAACCCAGCACCCTCTCAGACCCACATTAATCCTCTGCCCTCTCATAGGAAGTGCTTCCCGGACCTGGACCAAGCCACTAACAATCATTATAAATAAACATTGTTTGCATCTCCCTCCTTGTCTCACTGAGTGTTCTGCATTTGGGTCCACTTCTTTGTACCGCGGTCCCCGACCGTGTCAATAACAACATATTAAGCCTGACAGGTGCTGATAGTCTGATATGGTTCCTTTTAACAAAGGTTTTTTTGGATGATTTATAGTGGATAATACATTTTGATCATTGCATTTGTACAGTGCTTTACTTTGACACTTTAATTTTCAGTCAAAAATGTCAGTATAGCATACTTAATTACACTGTAGCTGTATTTGCTTTCCTTTAGCTGTGAATTGCCAATGCAATTTATGTCCCCTTATGTCCTAAGGTTGCTGTTGTGGCAGAAATTGGAGGGAGCACTGCTGATGAAGCCACCAGAAGAATGATGGCCTTCATCATGGACAACACTCTATCCAGACAGTACAACTTTGTTAGGCGCCATGGAAAGCGTGAATTTGGAAGGCTGAAACTTTTTGAAGTACTATATGGTCACACAGTAGTTCTTAGAGAAGTAGTTCACTAGAGAAGGACAGTATATATGTACACTGCTCAAAAAAATAAAGGGAACACTAAAATAACACATCCTAGATCTGAATGAATGAAATCTTCTTATTAAACACTTTGTTCTTTACATAGTTGAATGTGCTGACAACAAAATCACACAAAAATTATCAATGGAAATCAAACTTATTAACCCATGGAGGTCTGGATTTGGAGTCACACTCAAAATTAAAGTGGAAAAACAAACAAACTACAGGCTGATCCAACTTTGATGTAATGTCCTTAAAACAAGTCAAAATGAGGCTCAGTAGTGTGTGTGGCCTCCACCTGCCTGTATGACCTCCCTACAACGCCTGGGCATGCTCCTGATGAGGTGGCGGATGGTCTCCTGAGGGATCTCCTCCCAGACCTGGACTAAAGCATCCGTCAACTCCTGGACAGTCTGTGGTGGTGTTGGTGGATGCAGCGAGACATGATGTCCTAGATGTGCTCACTTGGATTCAGGTCTGGGGAACGGGTGGGCCAGTCCATAGCATCAATGCTTCGTCTGGCAGGAACTGCTGACACACTCCAGCCACATGAGGTCTAGCATTGTCTTGCATTAGGAGGAACCCAGGACCAACCGCACCAGCATGTGGTCTCACAAGGGGTCTGAGGATCTCATCTCGGTACCTAATGGCAGTCAGGCTACCTCTGACGAGCACATGGAGGGCTGCGCAGCCCCCCAAAGAAATGCCACCCCACACCATTACTGACCCACTGCCAAACCGGTCATGCTGGAGGATGTTGCAGGCAGCAGAACGTTCTCCACGGCGTCTCCACACTCTGTCACGTCCGTCACATGTGCTCAGTGTGAACCTGCTTTCATCTGAAGAGCACAGGGCGCCAGTGGCCATGTTGCCCATCTTGGTGTTCTCTGACAAATGCCAAATTTCCTGCACGGTGTTGGTCTGTAAACACAACCCCCACCTGTGGACGGTGGGCCCTCATACCACCCTCATGGAGTCTGTTCTGACCGTTTGAGCAGACACATGCACATTTGTGGCCTGCTGGAGGTCAATTTGCAGGGCTCTGCCAGTGCTCCTCCTGTTCCTCTTTGCACAAAGGCGGAGGAAGTGGTCCTGCTGCTGGGTTGTTGCCCTCCTACGGCTTCCTCCACGTCTCCTGATGTACTGGCCTGTCTCCGTCTCATGCTACCACTAGAGTGAAAGCACCGCCAGCATTCAGAAGTGACCGAAACATCAGCCAGAAAGCAGGAACTGAGAAGTGGTCTGTGGTCAACACCTGCAGAACCCTCCTTTATTGGGGGTGTCTTGCTAATTACCTATAATTTCCACCTGTTGTCTTTTCCATTTACACAACAGCATGTGGAACTGATTGTCAATCAGTGTTGCTTCATAAGTGGACAGTTTGATTTCACAGAAGTGTGATTGACTTGGAGTTACATTGTGTTGTTTAAGTGTTCCCTTTATATTTTTGAGCAGTATATATATATATATATATATATAAATAATCTATCAATATATATATATATATATATATCTCAGGTGCCGTGCAGCATGTAAATTAATCACACCATTTATGGTTAGCTAATCGCAACGTCTTAAATTGCAATTACTCGTTCAGCCCTACTAAAAAGGAAAAGAAAAGAAAATTTTAAAAAGAAACTAAAGTTACGTT
Organism: Melanotaenia boesemani; assembly: GCF_017639745.1. Classification (NCBI taxonomy): domain Eukaryota; kingdom Metazoa; phylum Chordata; class Actinopteri; order Atheriniformes; family Melanotaeniidae; genus Melanotaenia; species Melanotaenia boesemani. The sequence continues at coordinate 4,177,758 of NC_055689.1, read as the reverse complement.
TCTATAATGGAAGGATTTAGTAATGCAATATAGACTCTCTTGCTTGTGCTTAATGTGTGTGCTTCACAGGCAGCTTGAAAAAAAATGCTCTTACCAGCCAAATTACTCGAAAAGAGGCAGAAAAGGCAGCATCCAAGTGGCTTATTGGTGCCAGGGATAGAGGAGGGAACCGCCTTGCAAGGACACATTGTCATGTCCAAGACAGGTATCAGTTTATTGACTAGGTTTACATACAATACACAAATTGTAGTTGTTGATCAAGACAGTGTTGATTTTTATTGTCCAACTTAAATCAGAATATTGGTCTGTCATTTATTTGTCATTGTTTAGTTAGACATCAATATTTTAGTTTTATCCAAATAATGAGGATCTCTGAATACAGCACTGCAACGGAAAATTAAATTGATAGTTTTTTTCCACTTCAATTCACAGTTTTTTAATAATGTGAATTATTATTCTTTTTATAGTCGAGCTCCTACTGCTCCCATTGGCACCAGATGTGAAAGTGTCACACTTTTGAGTTGATCCACTCTGGGCTTGGATGCAAATAAGCACATGGTCACATCTCCATCCTTTGTTTTTCCCAGCAGATATGCAACTGCACTCACTAGAGTCACAAAATACATGCAGCTTTAAAATGTAAATGTTCTGGGGCTGCTCATCGGTCTTGTACCACCTTAAGATAGTTAGCTAATGTAGTTGAGGAAGTTTTGAACAGCACTGTTGCCATTTCTTTGCCAAATCAGGTGTCAGTTCTTCATCCGAACTCATCCCAACTCTTCCACATTTCCTAGACCAGACACTTTAATCTGACAGTGAAAGGTATCAAGATTCCAAGATGGTTGAACATCAAACTTTTGGGATCAAACAGACAACAGTTACTGACGCCACAGAAAATACAGAAATGAGTTGGACACCATTCATGAAGCAGCTGTGCGAGCTTTACATGTGTCTGTTTGCCAGGAGCTGCAGTCACACACTTTTCATGAGAGGACTCGACATTTTTTTTAACTTTTGTGCAAACGTTGCTGCACCAGCCGCTCCTGCACGACCTCCTCTCCTCGTCCTCCCTCTCCCGTCGCTCCTGACTCATGACAGGACTGTCATGATCAGCTGATCATGTTCTTTTGTTGTTGTTTGTTTATCGTTCAGCTCGTGCTGAGGAAGAGGAAACTAGCAGGATGTTGATGCAAAACGGTAGCCTGATTAAATTAGAAAGCCATTTGTTTGCATTTATTTTATATTGTTTTCATTATTAGCTCAGGTTTGCTGGTTTCTGTAAAATCTGCCGGATGGACCAGGCTCAGATATCTAGCGAGTGTCAAGATTATGTCTTCTCTAAATCATTGGTGCTTCACCATCCGCGCCTCTTTCTGGACGGTCCACGTACAGTGTATCATCACCGGTTCTTGTTAGTCTTTTTTTTTTTTTTTTTTTTTTCTCTCTTCTTTCTTCACGTCCGTTTGATATTGTTGCAGACCCAAGACTAGGGAAAGACTGACATGAAACAGCGAAGATTACCGCCTTAACCCTAACGATGGAGATGACAGGAGCGCTGTGACTCTACTAAGAGTCCTAAGATTTCCTAAAGACTTCCGTTTTTAGTCTGTGACTGTGAAAATCGTTTGGTGTAAGCCCAGCATAAGACTGTTGGTTGATTCAATGCAGAAATCCCCAGTAATATCAATGATGGCTGGTTTTTACATGTCTAACGAAAACATACCATGACCATGTTTAAAAAAAAACACTATTTTTACCAAAAGGAAACTTTTAGGTTATATTTGAAAAACATTTTATGCGTAGTGTTGTGTATAAATTGTGTGATTCAACCAAACAGCTGACTAAGCATGTTTGTGTTTGATCAATGAAAAGTAAACTTGACAGCCATTGTCAATTGAAGTTGAAAAGTTTTTGATCGCTTGTCTCAGATAGAATAATTTTTCACATAGACATGTTTATTAACTAATTTCAGTTAAATGGATGTTTGGAGCATTTAAAAAACAAAATTGGATTGTTGCGCAATGTTATCGTCATTCAATCTGTGGAACTGCTGTTTTTAAACATAGCTCAAACTGAATGTTACTCTGCAGGTAATTTGAAATGTATGATTGATCTGATACATTTGTAACTAGTGAAAATGAACTAAAACTGTTTTGTCGTTTTTATTTTTCAGGGCCAACGAAATGGTGGCAGAGTAAAAATACTGCACTGGGGTTTGCTGTGTTGTGGAAAAACATGGGAATTGTAAATTTTTTTTATTAAAAATATGAACAAATTTTGTTGTACAGTGAATTACTTCTGTTTAACTTGATGTAGGCTTTGTTAGGAGGATGTTTAGCTTTGATAAACTACAAATGCATAAGACAAGGGTCTCCACAATGGTAGCTGTGGGTCTAAACCTATGTTAACCCAGAAGTGCATGAAATTGTCAATCCTGGTAAAAACAAAGTATTTAATTGGATAAAATGAGAACCATCAACAACCCCTCTAGGCAATTGCACTTATGGTCACCATGGAAACTAAGGACAAAATCAACTAGGCCAGCTGGGGCCCAAATATCAGACCTGTTGCTACCCATCTGGGTCCCAAATAGATCTGTTGGCTGGGCACAATGTGGGGCCCATACAAGGCTCTTCATAAGCCCATGTGGGCAAACACACTTGGGGCCACCATGGAAACTGAGGACAAAATTAGCTGGGCCCAAGCTGGGTTTCCCAACTGGGGCCTAAATATCAGCCCAGTTGCTACCTATCTGGGCCCCATGTATGTGTGTTACCTGGGTAACTTCAATGGAAAATAATACTGTTGAAACCCGTGTAATTAATTTGTAATGTAAAGTAAAAGGCCACATCTATTACTCTTGCCGTCCCAGCTTCTCTGCCATTGTTGACAAATGTAACTGACCTTCATTTATTATTAAAACATATTTTACTTTAAAGAAATTACCATAACATCGTGCAATAAAAATAGATGTTGCCCTCCTACTGCGGTTTTATATTGTTGTATCTGCTTTTTTCTGAAGCACTTTAGTCAGCAGGTGCTGTTTGCATTGAGCTATTCAAATAAATTTGAATTTTATGTGCATATATATATATATATATATATATATATATATATATATATATATATATATATATATTTGGAAAATATATATATGTATACATACAGTATCTGTGTCTGCATATATTGTGCTGACTTTTCCCTCTTTTTCCCTACACCAGCACAGGCTACTGTACTATGACATCAACTTATCAGTGCCTGTGCTGGACAGGTATTTTGGAGGTGAGGACACCTGGCAGGATTTCCGCCTCAGCAGGGAGGCCCTGGCAGTGCTTCTAGGTCTCCTACAGCAGGAAAGGAGGCATGGATGGGGTGCCACAATTGAGACCCTTGTTTTTTTGTTTTGGTTGGCCTCTGGGGCATCATACAGGGTGGTCTCCAGAGTTTTTGGAATGCCCCGTTCCACTGTCCACCGCATCATCCGCAGAGTCACTGAGGAGGTGGTGGCCATTCGCCATCAGGTCATCCGCCTCCCAACAGCTGGAGCAGATCTGGAAGCTGTGTCTCGTGGGTTTGCAGGACTGGCAAGACACCAAGCTTTTTCCAAAGCTGCAGGTGCTATCGACGGCTGCCATGTCAGGATAAAGCCACCAAGCGGCCCTGATGGTCACTGTTACAAAAATAGGAAATTATTTCCATCAATAATCCTGCAGTCTGTCTGTGACCATCAGGGCCGTTTCATTGACACATACGTGGGCTGGCCGGGGTCAGTTCATGACTCCCGGGTGCTCCGGCACAGCCCACTGTACAAGAGGTCACTGTACCCTCCTCCAGGGCACTTCATTCTGGCTGATGGTGGGTACCCTTGCCTTCAACATCCACTCCCCCTCATCACTCCCTACAAACGACCGCTGCGAGGTGTGGGAGCCCAGCGCTTCAATCACCATCACTCCCGGGCACGCTCAATAATAGAGCGTGCATTTGGGATGATGAAGAGCAGGTTTCGTGCCTGCAAGCGCTGGAAGTGCACCACACCTTTGCACCATACGTGAGTAATTATAACACTGAATGATTTATTTTTACACTTACTAAATTATAAAGTGATTTATAATTTATCTTTACTCTTTACAAGGTCATTACATCATGTGCCATCCTCCACAACATCTGCCTCGGGGTTCGGGACATCGTGGACCCAGAGGAAGAGCCTGCGGAAGATGAGCCAGAGGATGAGGGGGAGATGGAGTTGGAGGCAACCAGTGGTGCATCCTGGCGGGACCGACTGGTGTCTGCCCTGGAGGAAGTGCCCCCTGATCACCAGTATTTATAGAGGTAAGTTAAAGAACAGGTAAATACTGTAGCTTGAGTTGCAAAGAATTAATGGTGATTCCTGCTACTTATTTCCATCTCTTCATGACAATAGTGACATGGCAGCCGTCGACTTTGCCAGCCCTGCAAACCCAATCAGTGGATGATGCGGTGGACATGGAAAGCTCTCTGGAGACCACCCTCAAGTCAGGATCTCGATTGTGGCATCCCAGCCAACCTAACCAGCACTGCCAGGACCTCCCTGCTTGTTATTGTAAATAGTTTTTTAGTTAGCGCCAGCATTTCCTTTTTGAAATTTTTCTTTGTACATATTCTTTTTAAAATAAAACATTTCAAAACATTTTTTTCATCATTTATTTATTTACAAATTTCTCCAGGAGGGAGAACAGCCTGTCCATCCTCTCCCTGCTCTCAGCTTCTCTCCTCTCCTCTGCCTCCCTCTGCAGTCTCATGTCCTCTCTTATGAGATCCACGAACTGGTCAGCAGCTTTCCTCTTCCTTCTGCCTCTCCCTGCCACTGGATCCTCCCTGACTTCCTCCACCGACTGGCTACCCACTGCTGAACTTGGCCCTGGTCTGTCCTCCTCAATTGAGGCGATCAGGACAGGTGGGTTGCTGGAGGGCCTCTGTCCCAACACCTCGTCCATGAGGACAAACCAGGGCCAAGTTGCAGCAGTAGGTTTCCCTGCCACACCCTCTCCAGTCCCTGGGTACTTGCAATCCTGAGGCAGAAAGACATCACTCATACTAGCAGAAGTAACCATACATGTGTCTTTATTGGGCAAAAAGTAATGTCAGAAGATATGGTACATAATGACATACATACTTTATATTTCTTTTTGAGGTTGTCCCATTTTTTTTTTGCTTGGGCTGGGGTCACCTTCTCCTGGAGGCCCATTTTCTCCAGGATGGTCCTGATTGGAAAAACAACAGAAACGGGACACACATATACATTTGCACAAACCTGAAGAACCATGACATAAGGTTCTGCTTGATCTTCTCTTTAGCTTGTTACTGGAGGATTTGTACAGGATAAATAACTTATGTCACGATACACCCATCACACACTGGGGGAGCTTGTTGACTTACTTCCAGCCAACATTGGCTGAAAACTTTGCTCCACTGAAGAGTCCCTCGTTCTCAGCCCTTAACTTAATGAAACAGACCGTTTGGTCCTTGGTCCCTGAAGACAAAAATAAAATAATAGTTCATAACATAGCCGGCTTCATTGCTTAAAACACTAAACATTAAATGTCTCTGCCTTTCATTTATGGGAGTGAAAATCTTGAAAAGTGTTACAATTGTGCTTCCTTTAAAGCATTAAAAAAAATGAATAATAATTATAAAATTGTTCTTTACACTGATGAAAATCTGGTCTTTCAGCAGCTACTTGGACGATAACAGAAAACAAAAAGCTAATGTTAATCATATGAACTATGTGAAATTAATTATGTCATTATTTTATCATGACAAATAATAAAATAAATTTATATAAGATATATGTACTAATTTATGCAATAATATATTTTAATATAGGACGTTGTAATTGCACTAGTTGAGAATGATTCAATTAGGTTGTATTAATTTGAGTAAAATTATACAATTGCACAATGTTATATTAATTTACCATTAAATTAATCTTTTACATACATTAACGTGATTGATTACAGCTAAATAACATTTGAATCAGTTAAATCTCTGAAATTCTTAAGTTTTACATATCATAGGACACTTTAATAAATGCTACCACCGACCGAGTTGTTAAAAATGTGGGGGGAAAAAAGAAAAAGAAAAAAAAAAACAACTCTCATTTTAATCTTGTTTGACCGCGAATGTTATATCGATCATTTTTAAATTTACCTCCATTATTTGTTATTTTCGAGCCGTTAGGCAGGTTATTAACCCCTTAAAATCCACAAATATCAAATATTACAATATTAAAATACCACAGTTGATGAAAAAAATACATACATATGTTCGTTAGACCTAAAGTGAAGTAAAAGAAATACTTACATTTAAAAACGTACTCATCCTCAGTCGTCGACATCTTGTGCGCAATGAATTGTGGGAGAAAAGAGGCCGTGAAGGATGCATCACCAGCATCCTTCGTTTGAGGCCAAACGAAGTGCGGATTCGAAGGGTGGATTCGGAGGGTCCTTCAAATTCTGTGAATTGGGACAGTACTTCGCGCACCGCGATGACGTATGTGGCCGACGAATCCGCACTTCGAAGTGTGCAGACCCTGAATTGGGACACACCTTATGATTCTTCTTCGTTTTTTTACCGGTTGTTGCTATGTTTCTTCTTCTACGTTTCAACCTTTGTCCAGCTCGGAGGACTAGATTGTAGAAGAGTTGCAGGACTGCATCGTTATGTGTGTGTTCTGTGATTACATTTTCGGAGCACACCAAACACAATACGATCAAAACTGATTTTTTTATCTTCACGTGTGAGGTCTCGACCAGATGAAACATCTCATACGATTAAAAAATCGTTGCGTGTGTGTCTCAGGTTTTAGGCATTCAGTTTCAGCTGACTCATGTTGTACATGCATGCTGTACACTACCCACAGACAGTGCGCCAGCACTTCATGCTTCACTCTTGTGGCTTTGTTGTTTTGGACGCGTTTGATGCCACAGTCTGGCTTCTCTGGCTCGTGCTAAGCCTGCGTGGTGGTGGTGGGTCTGAGATGTGCTCACTGCGCAGCTGCTTGCACAGCTCAAGAATGAGCAAACGCCGGGTCATTCTGGCACCGATGCAGGTCTGGTAGAGGACCCATGCATTCACTGCAGCCATGTCCCTGCAGCTGGGGATGAAAACTACCTCAGCATCTTGTCAAGGATGTCTGCTCCTAACTTGGCCCTATTGTAGTAAGATGAGCTGCCCATTTCTCCCTCATCTGAGTCATGATTCATTTCTTGGAGCACACCCAAAATGTATTCTTCATTTATCTTTCTGCTCCTGTTCATTTGTCATTATTATCGGATCTATATGCCCCCACCACCCACCTCTCTGTTCGGCCTTCTTTCCCTCCAAAGTCTGAAGCCTAAACTTCAGAAAGCGTGTCCTTGTGCATGTATTGAGCATTGTGCAGCGGAGCAAAACATTTCCTCAGATGGATCAGATTGTTTTACAACTTGTATATTTTCTTATGAAGGATGGGAAACGTAAAAAAAACACACCTCTTGTGTAGAGCAGACTTATCTACAACACCATACAATTAATGAAATGACTGAACCTGGATAATTTACTCAAAACAAAACCATCAAACTATCTAGTGGCTCTGGCTGTTTTCTGCAGTCATGTTCTGTCTGCTGCAGACTCAGAGCTTCTCTGTGTCTTTCCAGTCTAGTCCAGTAAGACACGTTTATGGTCTTTTTAGATCTCAGTTCAGCTTATTTTCTTTTCTTTTTTTTATTTTATTTTAATTAAACCGTCCTTTAAATATAATATAAATATAATATAATAAATGTAAATAATGAAAATAATTCCCCCTCAGGAGGGAGTTGATACTTGGAGTCTCTGGTACCCATCTTGCCAATATATAGGCCCTGCTTCTAGACTTTAAACATCTTCACAGAATCCAAATAATAAGTTTATCTGACCCAGAGCCAACCTCTGTACCCTGTAGAGGAATTACCTGCCATATCTGACAAACACTCCTCCTCGAGCGGATCAACTCAACAAGCTCTCAACTCTCTCCCTCACAATCTAAAAACAATGACAGTATGGTGACTGGTTATTTCCCTATGTGAGGTCACAAAGGGAAAGATCTCAGACTCACCTGTTAAAGCACACATTTGCTAAAAAGTGGAGCAAGCAAGTGAGAGAGATTACACAATTTTCTCACTTTTGAGCCTCAAACACAGGCTAAGAGGACACAAATGACTGTTAGAAAACCTTTAGAAAGTGAATTGTCCATCATATGGGCCCTTTAAAAGGAATTTTCATTTGGCTTCTTTAACAACATTTTGCTAGTCAGAAAGACACATGCAGCTTGTCTTTCTTCCACCTCCGTTCAGCCTGTCTGCAGCGCCTCTTCAGGGCACATGTGGTGTCATTCAGACAGGGACCTCAGCTTAAAGGGTGCAACGGAGTCCACAATCTCTGAAGGGGTGGAATAAAAAGAGAAGATAAATCCCCTGGGCACAGAAAAGGTGCATGTTCACCCCGAGTATAAAAACCAGTGCTCATGAAGGCAGCAGCAAACTCACCAGTCAAAGATGGTCTGTGACGATGTGCGCTCTCTAGAAAGAGTTTTTCCGCTCTACTGTTGCCTCTGTTCATACAGCACCAATTCACAACAAAAAAACAAGTAAAAATTTACACTTTTACTGACAGTTCAAGATACTGCCGTCCAATTATAGTCCAATGCAGGGGCGTTTCTTGGACCTGGGAACATTGGGGGCTGAGCCCACACCCTCGTAAAGAAATCTCAGTGAACCAACGTATTAAAAAACGCTTTTTATTTAAGCTTTCTTGAGCATCGTGTCACCTTGTTTAAAGCCAAATACTGTAATATGTGCTTCAATATTTATTTATTTTCAATCTTAAATGTGACAATGTAAACAAGATCTCTAAAATCAGTATTAAACTTTTACTTTTCCAGACATCTGCTGTTTACCTCCACAGCCTGCTCTTTAGTGCACATCTTCTGCAACAAAAGGATGAACGTGAACTGTTTTCAGTCACTTGCAATTTTCAGAATAAAGATGATGCTGTAGTTTTTACTACCTCTCTATCATCTCATCTGTCTCTTCCTTCTTTTCCTACAGGCTTCATCACTTGTTTTCCTTCCATCATTTCCCTTCTTTCCTTCTTTCACTTGCTGTTTTCCATCTTTACCATTACTACTTTTTCAGTAGTATGGCCGAGTTTAAACTAGTGGTATATTCCGATTTGTCCTCCCAGTCTCGAACATCCCTGTCCTGGAGCAACACACACATACAAGAACCACCAACCTCATTAATACATAAAGTAAACACCCACACAAAGGTGAGACCATGAAAGACTGGTTTTGTATTACAAATATAAATGTATTGTGAGCAACATAAAATGTAAAACACTCTTTAAAACTCTTTAACTACTGACCAGCCAGTGACCTGGAGGTGAACAAAAACATAGTAAATAAATTTATAATAAAGCTGTTCTTTATTTATCTATATTTAAACTAAAGCAACATCTAGAAACCAAACATCCAACACTAATGGGAAAACCGTTTCCATCTACTACAACACAAACGCATGCACGCGCGCGCACACACACTCACACAGCAGTGGGTAAACCAGCGAATCATGTAGACTTCACCACTGGATTTAATGCAAATGTGTAGAACAGAGAAGGGCAGGGCTAACGGTTTAGTACAGCTAGCTTAACCTTCGAAGTATCAAGTACTGTCATGAATGATCTGCCTAATGTTCATTTAATTTTAAGACAAACAGAGTTAAAATTATTTGTGGTTTACCTGTTTTTGTGTGTTGACCAGAGTCTTGCTGCCCATTGGCAGCGACCACAACTGAAGAGTTTCTCTCTTCTCTAAATAAAAAAACGTCTGATGTCCATTTTTGACGGCTAATAATGAATGAATGCAATTACAAAACTACCATCTTCTTTAATGTCATAAAGCGGCTGAGAGAATGTAAACTTATTACTTCTGGGATAAAAAAAACATTCGGGGCTTGATGTGAAATGTTCAGGGCTAGAGCCGGGAATGCCCAGGCCAGGCGACGCCCCTGGTCCAATGAAAACAGATCCATTATATGATCCATATTAGTCCAATTTATAACTGTGTTTATATAAACCATAAAAATAATGACCAAGCTAAGGTTACTCTAAATTCTCTTTAGTAGTGAGTATAAGTTTTTTGTCCCTCTGGGTTGGTCCTGCAATGACCTGGTGACCTGTCCAGGTGTACCTGCCTCTCACCTGCTAATTGCTGGCATAGACTCCAGCGTCCCCAAGCAGAGAGGAGCCCAGTGCACCATGGGACGTCCCCCAGCAGAGAGGAGCCCAGTGCACCATGGGACGTCCCCAAGCGGAGAGGAGCCCAGTGCACCATGGGACGTCCCCAAGCGGAGAGGAGCCCAGTGCACCATGGGACGTCCCCCAGCAGAGGGTGGAGCCCAGTGTATCATGGGACGTCCCCCAGCAGAGAGGAGCCCAGTGCACCATGGGACTTCCCCAAGCAGAGAGGAGCCCAGTGCACCATGGGACGTCCCCCAGCAGAGAGGAGCCCAGTGCACCATGGGACGTCCCCCAGCAGAGAGGAGCCCAGTGCATCTCGGGACGTCCCCCAGCAGAGAGGAGCCCAGTGCACCATGGGACGTCCCCCAGCACAGAGGAGCCCAGTGCACCATGGGACGTCCCCCAGCAAAGAGGAGCCCAGTGAATCTCGGGACGTCCCCCAGCAGAGAGGAGCCCAGTGTATCATGGGACGTCCCCCAGCAGAGAGGAGCCCAGTGCACCATGGGACTTCCCCAAGCAGAGAGGAGCCCAGTGCACCATGGGACGTCCCCCAGCAGAGAGGAGCCCAGTGCACCATGGGACGTCCCCCAGCAGAGAGGAGCCCAGTGCATCTCGGGACGTCCCCCAGCAGAGAGGAACCCAGTGCATCATGGGACTTCCCTCAGCAGAGAGGAGCCTAGTGCATCATGGTACGTGAGGAGTGAGGAAAATGCCTTAAAGAATTCCATGGGGAACCTGTCGGGTCTCGGTGACTTCCCAGACTGAGGTTATGTTACTTTCGTTATGGCTTCGTCTAATCTCATTTTACTGTCGGGGGAGAGAGTGGAAATCTTTAGCTGGTTAAATAAATGATCCATTAGTATAGTGTTATTCAGGGATTCAGAGGTGTGAAGTTGAGAGTAGTAATCCCTGAATGTGTCATTAATCTTTGTGCTATCTGAAGTAATCCTCCATTTTTATATTGGCAATATGCCCCTTTGCTCTAAGTCCTCTCGGCTGGTTAGCTAATAAAAATTAAACTGAGAGGACCAGGGAAGTCCCTGGTTTTTCACCATGGACATAGAACAAACTCTTGTTTCTCAAGAGCTGGCGCTCGATAGGATGAGTTGAGCCAAAATCAAATTTGGTTTTGTACAAGTCAGGGTTTTTAACTTCAGCATATTGTATTTCTCTAATTTGGTTGTATCCGGAGACATGTTTATCTGAAAGAAAAAGAATGTGTTCTTTCATAAATGTCACAAAATCACCATCTGACAGGAGAGTTGGATTAAAGCACCAGTGTTTTTTAATTTGAGGAAGGTCAGGTAGCGTCAGAGATAATACAACAGGGACATGGCCTGATATTACTATGCCCTGATAAACACAGAATCGCCCCAGTGCTAACAATTCATTAGCAATGAGAATGTAATCAATCCTAGTGAAGGTACAGAGGTTCCCCTCATTTTTCCAGGCAAATTATTTAAAAGAAGCACTGATTTACCCCTAATTAAAGACACATCATGAAGAGCCCAACACATCAATTTACCTTTTTCCATCCCAACCTTAGTTTTAATAAATTCATCATTTCTCACATGTCCCCAACAACATCATCATCATCTCTGCAGGTGATCTGGAACTCTGGTCCCTGAGGGTCTCTACCTGCAGGTTTTTTTAATGCTTCCGTATTCCGACACACCTGATTCAGTCAAATGGATCCATCAGCTTGTCAGGTCCTACACAGGAACCTGAGCCAGGTGTGTTGAAGTAGGGAAACACTAAAACCTTCAGGACAGAGGCCTTCAGGACCAGAGTTTGAGATCCCTGGTGAAGTGTGACACAGATACAGGACTCAGCCCTCCTCTCAGTAGCCTGTAGATCTGCATCGATGGTGGTGTGTCGTGTTCTGCATGCAGCGTCCGTAGATGGAGATGAATTCTGCCACATCGCTGATCGATGTGATCAAAATTCTCCACGACCCGATCCATGCATGTGATCTGGTGAGCGAGTGGTTGATCCAGTGATGGTAAAGTGGTGTTTCGGTGCATGCTGTGGTGTTAGCGGCTGTGGTGTGCATCGTCCTCCCCTGTTGCTCTGCTTACGTTTTCAGCTGAAAGTACTCTCCCAGCTCTGCAGGCTGCACTGGGCCTGTTTCCTGTTTCCGCTTTCAAGCTTTAAGTGTCTGGAAGTGCTTCCATTCTTAAAACGTCGGCTTTGCAATGTTCATCTTAACCAGTTTTAGTTATTCTGTCTCTACCTTGTTTTTATTTGTGTTATTTATACCAGGACAGCTTTTAAGAAAAGAAAGAGAAGAGGATGCAGGGCAGGAGCGAGGCAGAGAGAAAAACGGTGGCGATTCAAACCGTTTCTTCCAACGGTTGTTATGGGAAACGTCTGTTGTTGAAAGTGCAATCAGCTTTGCAGCAATCTGCTGGGGCAGCGGCATCAGAACCAGAGACTTGAAAAGAATTAACAAACTGATCAAGAAAGCCGGTTCTGTGCTTGGAGTAACTCTGGAGCCGCTGGAGTTGATCATCAAAAAAAGAATTCTGTACAAGCTGACGAAGATAATGGAAGATCCTTCACACCCTCTACACAACGCCGTGACGAAACAACAGAGTGTGTTCAGTGGGAGGCTTGTTCAAGTCCGATGCAAGACAGAGAGATACAGAAGATCCTTCCTTCCAGCAGCTATCAGGCTGAAGAACAAAGCCCTTAATTAATTAATGTGATTGTTTTACTAAAAAATTACTACTACTACAATATTGAATTTCCCTTTGGGATTAATAAAGTATTTTTCATTCATTTCATTCATTCATTTTACCTCAAACAACTAACACTGACTGCAGCCAGAAATGCTTCTTTAGCTCTTCTTTGCAAGTTAGTAATGAATAAAATGAGAAACTTTCATTTTTGTTTGTCAGCTTTGTTTATCCATCACTGATTCACAAGTAAGTCATCTCAAGGCACCTTTACAGACACAGTCCAGTTAAATCCAGCTCATTGTAGTCCAGTTAAATCCAGCTCATTGTAGTCCAGTTAAATCCAGCTCATTGTAGTCCAGTTAAATCCAGCTCATTGTAGCTCATTTATAGTAACTGTGTTCATATAAGCTAGTTCATAAAAATGACAGCTAAGAAAACCTCAATCGGAACCAGGTCCAGGAAGGAAAACCTCCATCAGAACCAAGTCCAGGAAGGAAAACCTCCATCAGAGCCAGAACCAGGAAGGAAAACCTTCATCAGAGCCAGAACCAGGAAGGACAACCATCTTTCTGGACTGGTTAGGGGTGGAGAGGACAGGAAAGAGGGTCAACCAGCAGCAGACCTCTATTCCAGGGATTCCTGCTGAGAAAGACGAAGAGAAAGACAAATGAACAACAACAACGTCAGATGTTTCTACATGAAGAGTAAAGAAAGCAGAGAAGAGCCCAGTGCATTATGGGACGTCCCCCAGCAGAGAGGAGTCCAGTGCATCATGGGACGTCCCCCAGCAGAGAGGAGCAAAGTGCATCATGGGACATCCCCCAGCAGAGAGGAGCCCAGTGCATCATGGTACGTCCCCCAGCAGAGAGGAGCCCAGTGCATCATGGGACGTCCCCCAGCAGAGAGGAGCCCAGTGCATCATGGGACATCCCCCAGCAACCTCGGCCTCTAGCAGCAGGACTAAAGGATGGATCAGGGTCACCAAGCCAAACCTGCTATAAGATTTATCTGGAAGGAAAGTTAGAAGGTGGTCTGGAGGTAGAGAGGGGGTCTGATACCTGAAACCAGACTGGGAGCCGGTTCCACAGAGAGGTCTGATAACTGGAGGTTCTGCTTCCTGGAACCAAAATCTGATAATTTAAGAATTTAAAATTCTATTTTATAACACATCAATTACATTTATCAGCTATTCTCATATCATGCAGGCTGCTTATATATATTATATATATATATATATATATATATATATATATATATGTATGTGTGTGTATATATATATATATATATATATGTATGTATATATATATGTATGTATGTATATATATATATATACATACATAATCATGGCGGCTGTCGGTGATCAGCTGATCGGCTTTTCTCTCGTTGCATGTGTTAATGTTTCAGCTGACAAGGAGGAAACTAGTGGTTCATGGTTCACCGACAGAAATTATCACCATGGAGACGGTCGGTGAGATGATGTATATGAATTCTGAATTATGATCTTGAAGATGGTAGAGATGATTTGGAGCAACATATAGAAGTACATGACATGCTGTGTTTACTGACCCTTGGACATCTGACGTTTACCCAAGGCAGGTCAGTTTACAGTAAATATTTGTAGCATCGGCTCGTTCTGGTGATACGATGAAGTAAAGACGGGCAGATTTCAGGCATTTTTCAGACCCCTGCACTAAACACATAAACAGGTTTAGCAGCAGTTTTCTCTTTAAACAGCAACAGTTAAAATATTTCTTCATATATATTTATAAAATCAAATATTTATGAGAAAGAAGGATGAAATGTTGAGAATTTACTAACTAAAAGGTAAAAAGTCAGCAGGATGAATTTAAAGCTGTGAAGCTGCTTCCTTCTAAACACAGAAGGAACAATATGTGATGAATATCAGCATCAGGTGAACAGACAGAAAGCAGGATGAGAATCTCACAGCTTCTAGATGGTGAGGAGAGAGAAATATTCACAATATGCACAATAACTTCCATCCATGCAAGGCAAGGCAGATTTATTTGTATAGCACATTTCATGCACAAGACAATTCAAAGTGCTGTCAGGACCTGGTTTAGGACCCAAGGAGGAGAGCACACAATTGGAATTAGCGAGTGTTTATTTACAAAGCGATTGTGCGAAGTCAGGTGAGTTCCAGCGTGACTCGAGGCGAGGAGCAGGCAGGCAGAGGAGACAGAGAGCGGGCAGACAGGATTCCACGAGTTTGTTGTATAATCCAGGGCAGGATGCTTGGGAGAGAATAATATGCAGGTAAGAACACAGATAGATAGTTCTAGACTTAGATTTGTGCAGAGCCGGTTACCACTATTAGTTGTACGATCCAGCGAAGACTAGAGAAGATCCTGGAATCTTTATGCAGTCATCTGATGAGCCCGATTCACCTCAGCTGCGCAGCCTGATTAGTAGCGCCGCCTCTCATCCGAATAAGGAAAGAGGTGGAAGAAGCACCAACGAGTGTAAACCCATGACAAGTGCTTTACATCAAAGATTACAGCAGGGTGCAGGAAGTAATACAGGTGCATTAAAAAACCAAAAGAAATGCAATTAATGAAATAAAAACAGAAGAAAGATGCTAAAATAAAATGGAGAAAATGCAAGAAATAAAGTTCCAGTGTGGGGAAAGGCTATATTAAAACATGATTCCAGTTTAACAGAACCAGATCCAGATCTGGACTCTAAATAAAAACTAGTGAAATGCAGCAGAGAACAGGTGGGTCTTTAACCTGGATCTAAATAAACTGAGTGTTTCACCTGATCTGAGGCTTTCTGGGAGTTTGTTCCAGACATGTGGAGCATAGAAGCTGAACGCAGCTTCTCCATGTCTGGTTCTGACTCTGGGAACTGATAAGAAACTGGATCCAGATGACCTGAGGATTCTGGTAGTTTCATACTGGGTCAAGAGGTCTCTGATGTATTTTGGTACTAAACCATTCAGAGCTTTATAGACCAGCAGCAGAACTTTAAAGTCTATCGGATCGGCAGCCAGTGTAAAGACCTCAGAGCTGGACTGATGTGGTCCACTTTCTTGGTCTTAGTGAGGACTGGAGCAGCAGAGTTCTGGATCCGCTGCAGGTGCCTACTGATGTTTTAGGTAGAACCTGTAAAAACACTGTTACAATAATCAAACCGACTAAAGATGGAAGCTGGACTAGTTTTTCCAGGTCCTGCTGACACATCGCATCTTTTACCCTTCATATGTTCTTAAGCTGATAGTAGGCTGACTTTGTAATTCCCTTAATGTGTTTCTAAGGTTAAGGTCTGAGTCCATCAGTACACCCAGATTCCTGGCCTGGTTGGTGGTTTTTAGGTCTGAGTCCATCAGTACACACAGATTTCTGGCCTGGTTGGTGGTTTTTAGGTCTGAGTCCATCAGTACACCCAGATTTCTGGCCTGGTTGGTGGTTTTTAGGTCTGAGTCCATCAGTACACCCAGATTTCTGGCCTGGTTGGTGGTTTTTAGGTGTATAGACTGAAGCTCTGTGGTGACCTTTAATCGTTTCTCTTTGGCTCCAAAAACCATCACCTCAGTTTTGTTATTGTTTAACTGAAGAAAGTTCAGACACAGCCAGTCATTAATCTCCTCAATGCATTTACCAAGAGCCTGTACGCGGGCCTTGGTCTCCTGGTGACATTGTAATATATATCTGTGTGTCGTCTGCGTAGCTATGGTAACTAGTTTTGTTTTTCTGTATAACCTGTGCCAGTGGGAGCATGTAGATGTTAAACAGAAGAGGCCCCAGGATGGAACCTTGGGGAACTCCACATGTAATTCTTGTCTGTTCAGATGTAAAAATACCCATCGAAACAAAGTACTTCCTGTTCTCTAAATAGGATTTAAACCAGTGTAGAGAAGTGCCAGAGAGGCCCACCCTGTCACGAATGGTGGGCGGCGGAGGAGGTGAGGACCCAATTGCAGGCAGTCAGGCAGGAGGCAGAATCGGTGCAGGGGAAAAGGGTTTATTTTAAGGATCCAAAACAGAAAAACATAAACCAGAGGGAACAGGAAATGGTGAAATGATGATGAATGGTGAGGCTCCGACCAGAAACAACAGAAAACCAGGGGTACTTATACACAGAGGAGTAACAAGACACAGATGAAGTGGATGATTAATCAGACCAGGTGAACTAACGAGGCAGGAACAGAAAACCACAGAACACAAGGGAAAACTAACTAAACATAACCAGAAACCCAAAAACATGAACATAAAGTCCAAACCGTGACACACCCAGTTCTCCAGTCATTTAAGCAATATATAATTTCTCTAACCTTTCATTGTTAGCTTGACTGTTTAGCTTCACATCTACACCTGCAGCCTCCGCTACCGGGAGTTAAGGGGTTAACATCCGGTTTTACAGGTGTAACGTCAGGTCTGTAAATGTAAATGTAACGTGTGGTATCCACAGAACATCCAAAATCTCAGCTAACTGCTCAGTAAAACCATTTCTATCACCAACAAACACAGTTAAGACAACAAATAATTAAAGACCAGGTTCACAAAGTAGAGAGGAGGACCTGCCCTGCTGGGGTGTGTGGGACACTAGTGTTGTTAATGGTGGAAAGTAGTCCTTTTTAGGGGTTTTCTTTCTTCATTAGCCAATGTGAATATAGCGACTTTAGAAAGCAAAAAATAGCATTTCTCTCATTGCCTTTTTGAAAATGCTGAGAGCAAACACCATACACTGTAAGATGGGCGGAGCCTTCGTGACATCACCCGTAGGTTTCTAAAGAGCTGAACTGAAGCTCCTTGGGCGGTTCCTACCATCGCCATCTTGGTAGCATCGTGTGTGTTGTCATTCCCTGAAAATCCAAAAATGGGCAAAGAGGTGGAGCTGAGAGGGGGCTGTGAAGGTGGGGGTGGATGATTGACACCCATCAAACGCGAGCTGCCTGTAGCTAAGAGCTAACCAAGCAAACCAAACAGTGAGCTAACCAAACAGTGGAATTGAATTTAACACTGAAAAGGTCTCCGGGTTACACTGATATACAATTAAATTACCCACTTAAGATTTCACTGGACAGATACACAGGACATAGCAGAGTGAGAGAGAACTACACCTCAGTAATCAAAGTACAAACTCTTGTAAAACGAAATTGAAAAGAAAATCAATTTATTATTATTATTTATTATTATTATTATTATTATTATTATTATTATTGTTATTGTTGTTGTTGTTGTTGTTGTTATTATAATTATTATAAACAATCCACAAAGCACGGCTTGGCTAAAACCCTTTGAAAAGGACTGTTTTTTTAGCTTCTGGTGCATGTTGTTTCTCTGTAAGATAAGTGGAATCATCTTGGCGATGTGGTGCAGCCTTAGCCTAAAAAACAGGGACACAACTAATGTCAACAGCATGGTGGGGACTGTCTACGCCATAAAATAAGTGTGTAGCCAATGTGCTCCTTGAGCAAAAACACATCCTCCGACCAGATCCTCCTCCATACAATGTACAGGACCTCCAGCAGTCAGATGGGCTGTGATTGGCTGGAACTTGCTGATGCCTGGCGAATGAGCTGCTCTGCTCCTCTGATGAGCCTTACTGTGCCTTCTGATAGAGAACACAACGTGCATGTTTAAGTCATTTTTCAAAGTCAAAAGCTCAATTTCAACATGTTCAAGTATCCAGAATTATAGCCACATTAATAACTTTTGTAAGACACTAAACTGTTTGTAAATCCGTCAGGATTTCAGTGAAATAAAAGTATTTATGTTTCAGACCACTCACCTTCCCTCAGATACCACAGATCCCGCAAGAGAGCAAGCCTGTAACAGGATGACAGCCAGTTGAGGACGTTCGAAGCTCCGGCATAAAGCATCGAGCCTTTATTTTAGATATCTATGGTTGAAATATAGCTGCGGCTGGTTTGACTGCAGTTGACCCAGGTCATCCGATGCCTCTTTGTTAATTCCTCAACCTACTGTCCATAACCTCTTTTCCAAGTGAGAAACGAAAGAAAACTAACGTTGTGGACAATTTTCTACCATTTTTGTCGTGTGACTTAGTATAGCAGCCTTTCACACAACACGAGCGTCCGATTTGATCAGAGATAAGGCCGCAGGCAAAGATGATGCACAATACTCAGCTGTTTACGAGGAGTAACCACCCAAAATGGCAATTCGAACCACAATACACTGCAGTTGTCCCGACAGTTACTTGATAAAGACCGATGGACTGTTGCACGTCGCAGACTACAAGCTGAAAGAAATATGTACAAAATTATGGCTTTATTATTAACTTTTTATCATTTTTATGATCAATTGTGCCCTAAAAGACCTGCGAGAGGGAACTGGGTCCCCCCTTTCAGCACATATTTAACCTGAGCTTCGGACAGAACTGCCTGTACTTCCTCACAAGGCTGCCGTCCTTCAACATCTGCAAGAAGCTGCTACAGATCTTCTACCAGTCTGTGGTAGCGAGCGTCCTCCTGTACGCAGTAGCGTGCTGGGGGGCAGCCTCAAGAAGGAGAAGGCAGCGCGCCTGGACAAACTGGTGAGGAAGGCAGGCTCTGTGGTTGGTACAGAGCTGGACAGCATGACATCTCTGGCAGAGCGACGGACGCTGAACAGGCTCCTGTCCATCATAGACAATCCTGATCATCCACCATCCATCTCCAGACAGAGGAGCAGCTTCAGGGACAGACTGTTGTCACTGAAGCAGCTCCACAAACAGACTGAGGAGATCCTTCCTCCCCCCACGCCATACAACTCTTCAACACTTGTCAGGGAGGGATACATGCACTTTATCTCTTTCACACACACACACACACACATCCATGTTCTCAAGTTGTATAACTGTATGTCACACACTGCCATTTTGAACTACCAGATGCATTTCATATTTTTTAATTTATATTGTTATTTCATATTTTATTTTTACCTACTTTTTATTATAGTTTCTTTTTGCATTTTTACTGTAACTTGTAGGCCTTCATATTTCCATCTGTCAAGAATCTATCTATCTATCTATCTATCTGTCTATCTGTCTATCTATCTATCTATCTATCTATCTATCTATCTATCTATCTATCTATCTATCTATCTATCGATCTATCTGTCTGTCTGTCTGTCTGTCTGTCTGTCGGTCGGTCGATCTATCGGTCTGTCTGTCTGTCTGTCTGTCGGTCGGTCGGTTGATCTATCTATCTATCTATCTATCTATCTATCTATCTATCTATCTATCTATCTATCTATCTATCTATCTATCTATCTATCTATCTATCTATCTATCTATCTGATGCAGCAGTGGCGAGGTCAGAGAACAGAGGAAAAGTTTGAATCTAGAACCATAGACATGACTTTCCCCTCATAGAGATAACAAGACAAGAACCTTATGATTAATGTTCATCATAGCCAGAAACAATGTTTTTTTTCTTTTCTTTTTTTAATGGTGGCTGTAAGCAGTTAGAATCAAGAGACAAGAGACTGTCTCTCTTGAGGAGGAAACGGAGACACAGCTTCCAGCAGCCTGAGGTTAGTGTTGATGGTTTTATTGTAAGTAATTTATTCCATTAGGTTGATGGAATGAACATGCAGATGGATTTGAAATTCTGTCAAAGGGAACATAAAAAGTAATGTAGTTACTTTTCTGAGTAATTAATTACCTTTATAATGCTGTAAGTCTGTTACTAACAGTGTTACTTTTTCCAGGAAGCAACTAGTAACTATAATTTTTAATTTTTTTTAAAGTAATGTGCCCACTAAAGGTGTTAATAAAATGTTAGTCTGTTTAAGAAGGGACAAATCATTGGCATGCATTGATGTTTTATGTAGGCAGTCAGATGTGTTGGAGCAGGGACACTTTGAAAACCTGCAGGACTGCAGCCCTCGTGGGACCGAAGTGAGTAGCCCTGCTGTAGATTGTTGGTGTTGTATTGAGACCAGTTTCCCTTTCGAGAGCTGTTCCCACTCCAACTCCACTAAAGCCCTGCCTCTAACAATACGGGAAAGAATTATGTTACATTATTATTATTATTTTTATTACTGTATTATCTTCTGTCTGTTGTTTATTATTATTTTACTTCTATTATTTGACTTTATTCAATTTTTTTTTTAAGGAATAGAAAAGAAAAACGGTAATAGTGATGATAATAATAATATCAAGAAGAAATAAGAAAATTGGAAGAAAGGAACCCTGAATCCAGCTCATTCTTACTAACCATTTCAACCAAACATCTGCCTCACCTCATAGTATCAACTCTTCCATTTTTTGACCTTCTCTGCTCCTTTGCCCTCCCCCCCATAACCAACCTGACAAAATTGATGCCCTTCTTACAAAGACAAATTGCACACACATATATACACATATAGGTACACACACACACAAATTATATCTAGTTAATTATTATTTCTTCTTCTTTTTTTTTTTTTTTTGTTTTGTTTTGTTTTGTTCTGTTTTGTTTATCTGTATCATGTTGCTGTCTGGTCTTGGTCTGAATTGTATAATATAAAAAAAAAAAATAAAATAAAAAAACAATACGGGAAAGAAGTGCGTTTTCCAAAAAGAACTTTCTTCATGTACAAATACTGTAATTTAGAAAAGACACATTTATAATTAAGAACTTCATGAGTTTTCAATTTAAATGCAAATTTTATGTAAAAATGATTGTTCAAAAGTCACATTTCAATAAATAAATATTATTAAATAAAAATATTAAACAAAATTTATTAATAATGTCAAAAAAAAACTTTTACTCGTTATTTGCTCACTTATTACCTCTTGTTAAATAAAAATGGAAATTTTCAAACTTCTGAGCGATTCATGTATTTTCTAAATATGTTTTACAATCAGCTGCTACTATTTCTTTTGTACTATATTAAATTAGATTTTACTTTGAGATCTTAAACAAAAAAAAAAGAAAGAAAAAACAACAAGAAAACTAAACAAGACAACAACAATAAACAAACAAACAAAAAAAGAACGTTTATTTGTCTGGACGCTTGTTTCTCGTCGGACATAAAAATGGTGTCGGCGTCATTTCCGGTGTGGCTGGTTGCAGTGTGAGCAACAACGGCTTGCTTGGACTCGTAGCAGCTCACCGTTAGTAAGTAAGTTAGTTAGTTGGTTGGAGTGGAGGTTAGTGAGTAGTGACTCATTAACGTCGGTCACGATGACGTCAGCGCCGCTAAAGCGATTCTACCAGAAACTGGGGTGCCCTCTTTCCCCCACTCTGTTTGTTTTAGCCATGGAACCACTGGCATGTGCTCTAAGAGAAGCTGCAAGCATAAAAGGCCTATCTCCCCCAGGTAGCAGGGGAGATGTAGCCAAGTTAAGTCTATATATGGACGATGTAACCCTTCTTTTAACAAACAATGACTCTATTCAGGAGACGCTAAGGCTGAGCGAATGTTTTTCCTTGGCGTCAGGTACCAGACTAAATAAACATAAGAGCGAGGTCTTATACCTCAATTGGAGAGAGACAAAAAACTCACAGGGACTCACTGAAAAAGAAGATTTTATTAAAATATTAGGAATTCAAATAGGCAAAAATATGGAGATTAAAAATTGGTCGGATAAAATACCAAGGCTACAAGGCAAACTGTATCAGTGGAAAGACAGAGAACTATCACTATTCGGGAAAGTCTTAGTAATTAAAACAGAAGTCATTTCTACAATAGCACAACTTGCAACAACTTTACCTCCACCACATAAGATAATAGTTTCCCTTAGGAAAATGATTTACCGTTTTATTTGGGGAACAAAACAAGAGAAAATAAAAAGGGAAATCATGTATAGACCACCCGAAAAAGGAGGAAGAGCGGTACCCGAAGTGGAAACCAAACTAAATGCTATGTTTTTGACACCCATACTTAAGGCCTGTTTGACGGAAAAAACTGAGCTAGTGTGGGCTCATTTTGCCAAATTTTGGGTAGGGAGAAAAGTAATGAGGAAATGGGGTGTACGGGTGAGACTGGATACTCCTTACTCAGAAGATCACCAAAAAATTTATGAATTTCTTCTAAAAAAATTACACCCAGATCTTACTCAGATTTCTGCTGAAATATTGACCAGGAAAAAGATAGAGGAGAAGTTATATGACTTAAAAAGACTAACGCCAATAGGAAAGTTGACGGAAGAACAATGTCTAAGAACTTGGAGAAATATTAATTGTAAAAGTTTATCTAATTTGCACAAGGATCTAGCGTGGTACATAGTACACCAATGTTTACCAACACGTGTTTTTTTGAAAAAAAGAAATCTAACGCAGAGCTCAAAATGTCCTAGGCCGTCATGTGGTGATGATGAAACAATTAAACATCTTTTCTGGACATGTCCTTTTGCTAAGGGGGTATGGCATCTCATGAATACATGGCTCCAAAGTTTACAAAAATGCTCATTATCCTATGAAAAAATTGTATATGGTTGTCAAGCAAAAGAACCAGAAGAAAACATTTATTGTTGGTGGATTCTTGTTAATTGTACAAAAGACGCAATCTGGAAGGCAAGGAATATATGGGTTTTTAAGAAATTTAGTATTGAAGAAAGAAGTGTTGTAAAATCTGTGATAAATTTAGTCAAAGAATACATAACAAGAGATACAATTGGTAGAACCGAAAAAGACCTGTATAAAAAATGGCAACTACCAAAAGACTAATAGACTAGAATCATTGTGAACCAGTTTATGCTACAAAGGAATTTTTGTTGTTATTCTCCTTTTTAATTTAAAACATTTTAAATTTATACTGTGTTTTGTAACATTATTTCATAATTTGTTTTATTGTTAGAAGCTAAAGAAATTAATTATCGCCATAAGGGAGAAATGTATTCCTTAAGTTTTTGGCTTTTTGCTTTTCTTTCTGCTTTTGTATCTTTGGGCCAATGATTGTAAAAAGCCCTTTTGTTTGTGAACTAATAAAAACTTTGAAAAATTGAATAAGAAAATTGATTCTACCAGAAACTACCGGTGTGGATCGTGGAGGACCACCATGAAGTAAGGCTGGTTATGAGCACATGTAGCTGTTAAACTCTTGTTATAGTGCTAGTAAATCAGGATCACAGCCAGGGGCGTTGTTAGACATAAGGCTCTACTGAGGCACAGGCCCCCACTAAGTCACATTTTTTATTGTAAAGAGCTGCTGTGTTTATGAAATGAGGAATGTTATGTTCCTTCTACTTCCACTTGCTAACCCTACTGTTACGCTGCATCCATTGAAGTGCTGCTGAAGCTGAAATACCAAACAACAACAACAACAACAATAATAATAATAATAATAATAATATGGTTGCAATAGACTTTGTGAAAAACGATCCCCTTTGTGTGTTTTGTCAACTAGAGAGTAAAACATAAAAATAGAGAATTTATAATGTAATTAAATATATAAATGAATGAGGATTCAACTTATTAGATTGTTGTGGTGAATCCACTCAGATAATGTCATGTTGATCTCTCTCACATGAATTTGGAGGGTTAATTTGAAAAATAAGCATAATAAAAGTTAGATAATCAGATTTTACTCGTATTTATTAACATTTACAGAAAAATATGATTGTTAGCGATAGTTTTAAACGTGTTCCCACTAAAACTGAATGTATTCTTCAGTAAATGTCCACTCAGCCATGTTTTGTGTAGTACTTCTTGCCTTACTGAGAACTTGTTGTACACCGTGTCTCAGAACATGCAGGTTGAGTATTTTCTGGTGGATGGTACCAACCTCAAAACTTTATAGTTGATGCTTTGATTTAAGGTATAAGCTAACTAGTTATCATTATTATAAAATAGTGCTTTTTTAAGATAACACAGGTTATTATAAGACATCTCATGTGCACTGAAAACAGGTCATAATAACTCGATTCTGTTATTAATCATTCTTTATGGCTGTAAAGTTTAATGTTTCTGTTTAATACGGTTTTTGTTTGATTTGATCAGTTGTGTAAAATTATGGGAGATCACTTGGTGTTAACATTACAGTTTTATTTTTTATTGTTGTTTACATCTGTTGTATTCAGTTTTTCACATGACACAATGACAGTGGTATCTTCTCGAGGAAACGGCATTATTTGAACGTGCAAATCAGTCTGATAACTGTCGTCTGTCCTTGTTTTCATCTTGTTCTTCACTGCTGGAAGCTTAACTCCTGAGGTTAGACCAGGGGACGGTTGTACTGGGGCATGACGACAGCATGAGTCAGAAACACACAATTATTCTTTGTTGACAGTTGAAGCTGCTTTTGTGACAGAGTTTGTAATTTTTGGAGACTTTGATTTTTGGGTTTTTAAAGCTGTAAGCCATAATCATCACAATTATAACAAATAAATGTGTCTAAAACTGAAATAAATTAAGTTTTGTGCAATATTCAAACTTTGAGTTTCACCTGTATTTACATAAAGTTAAGAGACAGGGTGGGGGTGCTTTGAGTGGGTGTGTGTGTGTTGAGTGAGACAGACAGAGTATGTGTGTGTTTTAATTGTTTTATGTTATTTACAAAATGCAAATGTTTTTATTATGC
Source organism: Melanotaenia boesemani (assembly GCF_017639745.1). Classification (NCBI taxonomy): domain Eukaryota; kingdom Metazoa; phylum Chordata; class Actinopteri; order Atheriniformes; family Melanotaeniidae; genus Melanotaenia; species Melanotaenia boesemani. The sequence continues at coordinate 4,152,317 of NC_055689.1, read as the reverse complement.
AAAGTACTTTGTGTTAATCATGGATGAGAAGTGCTTTATAAATAAATATGATTAATTAATACTGTTTTTACATTAATGTCATTCAGTTAAATCAATAGAAGAAATTTAATTATGAATTAAAAAAATATATATTTTACATTTTTATTAAATACTGACTTTTTGAAGTAATTATATATTTTTGATTCATTATGTATTTCTTTTCAGTTATTAACTAGTTAAAATGTGTCCCTAAATATTTGAAATTAATAAAATGATTTGATTATGAATGAATCAGATAATAGACACAGATACAGTCAAACTCCAGTAATGTCTGGAAAAACGCTTTTAATTGTATTTCAATTGAAAACTAGAGAAAGAAATGGAAAATAGCCCAAAACTGAGCAGAGCTAAATAGTCATTTTTAAGTCCTTTAACCAGCAGCTGTTCTCTGATTGAAAGTCTACAACATGTTCAGAACCTCTAACCTGTCAATGTTTTCCTCCACACGCTTCATTAACAGGCGTTAATGTCTGACGGTAAGCCAGGACGGGATCCGCCAGCAGCAGCTTCGCCTGTTTCTTTTTCAGTCTGCTCATGCTGGTCGCTTCTTTGACCTAAAGTCCCCAGATGGGCCTGAAAACTTGTAAATATGCTGTAATTAAATGATCAACACTGATTTGACTCTGAGATGTCCATCAGATTAATCGGTGTTCCAGAAACCACGCACAACGTTCCACGTTGTTTGGAATGCAAACTGTGTGCGTTCATTTTTTTAATGCCTTCATTTTTTGTAATGAATTCATTGTAATTAACGTGTTAAAGTCCCACCATAGTTTATTTCTGTTGTTTGAAAGTTTCCAAAGGCAGCTGCATGATGACCAGACAGACATTTCTCTTGTTTTCTGGAGTGGACAGCACGTCTGGGGATCTAATAAGAGTTCATTTCCCTGTGTGATCTTCCCTTTAAATCACTTCCCAACCACCGACTCATCTGGTTGGTCGTTAGCACTCCTTTACACCTTCGCTGACAAGTATTAACAGCATCAGGTTTCTCCTAGTTGTGCTTTCCATTCGTGCAGCAGGTCAGACGGGATCATTTTTATTTTATTTATCGGCTCTTTTTTGACTGGATGTAAAAGTTTAACACCCCCACCTCACGAGTCTGAACAGCCTGATAGGATCTTCTTTTGTATTTACTTTTTATTATTGTTATTGAATCTTCTTTGCATGTGGTTTATGGTGTCAGATTAGTGTAAAGAATATGTTTTCAACTTTTGATAGTTTGGTCATTTTACTTTGGGAAAATTTTATAACTTGTATGTAAAATAGTTTTAAATGATTTTCTTAGGTTGTGTGTCCAATCTACCGGGCCATTGCATCCAGACATCTTCCACTTCAGAATATCCAGATGGTTTATTTGGACTCTCACCCTGACCTGCTCGTCCCCGTCAACATGCCTGCTGACACGGTCTTTGACAAAGAGAAACTCTTCAGGTATGATTATTGTCAAGCATCCAGCACCATGACAAACAGTCAGTAGATCAATGCAGAAGAAAACTTAGATGTTCTTTTCAATGGCAAGTTCATTTTTTTGTTGTGTGATTCAGGTGCTTCTGAATGGCATCATTTCTGTCTGTATCAGAGCTTTAAAATCTGACCCAGATAAATGGGAACTGTTTTTGGAAAGTGTCATACATACATGACTCTAGCTGCTTCCAAATGTGTTAACATGCATTAGAATATTTGCAGTTTGAACACATGAAACTGCACAAATGTTAATATTGTGTGCACATATTTGCCTCCAACCTCCCGCATGTGATCATTTTCAGGTGCAGAGAGTCTGCTGTTCTGACAGATTGTAAAATGATGTGTGCACCATTAAAGTGCAGAACAGGTTGCATTTCTGCACAGATCAGCTTGTGTGCATGCGCAGACGCCACAGTTCCACAAAAATACTATGTTTAGGTGTGAGTGGAAAGCTGGGACATCAGGCTTCTACTTTAATTTGCTTCTACAGTTATTTTAAAGTGGGATAGACAATTTCTGGAGAGGCAGATTCTACACAGCCTGTCCAAAGAACAGTCCCAGTCTAATATTTTATGGAACCTCCTTCGTCGGTGATTCCAGCAGCATTCTCTGTGGCATCTTCCAGATGAGCTCAGTGATGTTGACAGGTTTTCAGTCCCAGGACACACAGGTGGTGTTTGAGTGGGTCCCTGGGAAATTCAGTGGGTTCTCAATTAATAAAAAAGTATTTATTTCTATCTCTTCTATTCTTCTGTTTCTTAAATTGCAGTGTTAAACTACTTTGATTGTGGCATTTTAAGATAATATAATTAATGGACATATTCATGTATGTTTATGAAATGAAAGAAATACAGGTCACACACCAATAACAAACACCACCGTAACTGTTACTGATGCTCTGTTATGAACACGGATCAATCGTACTATATAACAATTCTGAATATCACTCTTCCTGTAACTGATGCAAACTTTTTTTAAATTAGTATTATTTACACAAACTAAGTTAAATGTGTTAGTGACACAGTTTGCACTCTGACTGTTGGCCTTTTATTTTATTTCTTTGTGTCCTGTGCCAGTGGTTGTTAAACATGGGGCCGCGACCCATGTTTGGGCCTTCAGCGCCACCAAGAGGGCCGCAAAACAGCGTTGGGTTTTTCACCTGTGGGCTGTGAGGGCCGCAGGACTGCGTAAAGCTCAATTTATAACCGCGTGGCATCTGAGAATGGTGGGGTTGGCACAGCTGGTGCCGGTGAAATGTACTCTCACACTCCAGCATATGGTTCCGGCATTTGTGTTGCAGTTTCTCTTCTACAATAACCACACAAATTCAGCAATAAGCTCCAGAAAACTGCAAGTATGGAATCACAAAGTGACCACAAGTCACAAGGGAGTACTTCCACGTAACCGCAGTGCAGGCATGTCCGGTCTAGAACAGCGTTAGAACAAGAACACAAGAACAATCCTATTTATAAAGTGCAGTTTAATCTGAGGTAACAAGGCAGAGCCGAGGGCCGTGCCATCAGGGAAGATGGAATGACCTGCTCGTTCAATATATTCAGGTAGAAGTTAGAAGTCAGAGTATAAACAAAGTAAAACATTGTCATGTTGGCTGTTTAGCAGCGTATTAGCTCCCACATTAGCAGCTAATGTTCATGCGCCGGCATGTTTGACAACGATTAGATGTTTTGAAAATAACAGGAAGTTATGTCACTAAGTACATAGTAATAAATTTAATAATTCATTCATTCTCTGTACCGCTTGTTCCATTACGGGTCGCGGGTTAGCTGGAGCCTATCCCAACATTAACAGGTGAGAGGCAGGTACACCTGGACAGGTCACCAGTCCATCGCAGGGCCAACACAGACAGGGCCAAACAACCATTCACACACACACACACACACACACACACACACACACACACACACACACACACACACACACACACACACACACACACACACACACACTCCTAGGGAGAATTTAGAGTCATCAATTAACCTAACATGCATGACGGTGGGAAGAAGCCGGAGAACCCGAACCCACGCATACACGGGAAGAACATGCAAGCTCCACACAGAAAGGCCACCGCCCTCGAGGTTCAAACCTCCCCCCAGCCAAGATTCGAACCAGCGACCTTCTTGCTGTGAGGCTGCGGTGCTGATGTGGATGTGTCAGATCAGATCTTATTCGTCCCCAGCAGCAAGACAGAGGGACCAGCAGTAAAAGCCACAAAAGAAAATATACAGAAAACAAAGCTGTTGTGATGTATACGTAAAAGAGAAAATTAAGGAATAAAAAAGTGACATATTTTCATTATTTACAATATGTTCAATAATAATAATTTATGCTGTCTTTTTATTGTGTGTTTGTGTTTTTGGTCTACTGGGAGCAGTAATACAGTCGAACTGCTGCAGGGAGGAAAGATCTGTGATAACGCTCCTTCACATGTTTGGGGTGAAGAAGTCTGTCTCTGAAGGAGTTCTGCAGTGCTGTATGAGCTGTTCTCAACATGGATGACAGCTTATGCATCATCTGCTTTTCTCCCACCACCTCTGCTGGGTCCTAGGGGCATGCCACTTTCTTCCTCTCACAGCAGACATGCTACTGCTCCATAAAAAATGGTTGATGCCACCAGTGTCAAAAATCTGATCAGATCTGATTATTACAGTAATCTGATCACTTGGTTATCAGATTTTAATGGTCATGTAAACAGACTCGGAGACTCGCTGCAGTTTGGTCAGTGCTGGAAGCAGGATGGTTTTATTTGTGAGGGACTGTACATTCCCCCGTAATGGTATGCAGAGTCTTAACCTTCTTCTTGCCTGCCAGCATTTTACTTTAGCTCTGCAGCCCCCTTTCTTCCTCCTCGTCCTTCTTCTGAGATATCTGGATGCTCTGCAAAGGATATCCATGTTTGGTGTAGCACTACCGGCTAATCCAAAGTAGAAACAACAGATCTGTGACTGTGCTGGTGATCGTTGGAAGAAAAGCCATCTCAGAATTTGAGTGTGCACACTCAGTGTGAAGCTTTGAAAGTTAAAAACACACACCAACAGTTTTATTACATCTGTCTTCCTGAACTAAATTATCGTATCTCAACTAGCCCAATTTGAGCCTAAAAATAGAAATAAAAACTGATTTAAAACTGTTCAAAGCTTTTAACCTGTCCTGTCCAGCATCATGACAGCAGAGTAATGGTTTGTCTGCCGTTTTGTGGATTTAGGGATTATTTTAGTGAAGTCATAGAAAAACATGCTGGTATGAGCAATGTGAAACCCGTGGATGTCCTGAGGTCTGGGACGTATTGTTTTTCCCATTTATGCCCCTACAAGTGCATTCTGGCATTTTCCAACATTGTAAAATTAAACTTCGTTCTTAATGTTTTGCCTGTAAAATAAATATATATATTCATCTGTATTTTCCTTTCTTTCCAACAAGCTTCTCGCGCGTCACAGTGTGTTTGGTCATTTTATGAAGCAGACTAGATTCACGTGGGAACGATTTTCTGCTGTGGCGATGCACCCGCCATCTTTTGTATGTGAAAATGACCACATCTGTGGGGTTGATGGTAAAAAGTCTGTGATAAAATAAC